>NC_139992.1:67719065-68319065 GCF_964263955.1 Coregonus lavaretus | reverse complement strand
CTCCTCCCCTACACTTATTGTAGTGGATTTAACAGGTGACATCAATAAGGGATCAAAGCTTTCACCTGGATTCACCTGGTCAGTCTATGTCATGGAAAAAGCAGTTGTTCCTAATGTTTTGTACACTCAGTGTATGTTTGGACTGTTGACAGTCAACATTGTTGTAAGGCCGGCTAGCGATGGCAGATATGGAGTTTGAACCACATGGCGGTGGAAATAAGGATGAAGGGATTGTTGTGGGAAATAATACGTATAGTTCAGATAATAACCCATCGTATCTGGTAGGAAAACGTTTTTTGAAAGAGAGGAATATGCCTGACTTATGGAACTCGTTTGAAACATCCAAAATGAAGGAGAAAGCAATGGGTAAAGTCAAATTAGTGAAGGTCACGAGAAGTGGGTCAGTTCTGAATTCTTGTGTTTCTGAGGATCAGAAAAAATGTGTGTTGGATATCAAACAAGTTGATGGATATGATGTATCATGCTTTGAGCTATGGAGCAGGGCACCTGTCAATGGAGTAATTTCTGTAGTATCGGAGGATGTTGACATTGCTTTATTGAAGGAAATTCCAGGAGTGGTCAATGCATGTAGAATGAATCGTATGGTTAATGGCAGGAAGGAGAAGAGTTTGTCTGTTCTAGTATTTTTTTATGTGGAGTCTCTCCCTGCTCGAGTGCAGCTGGGATATGTGTACTATCCTGTTAGAGCTTTTGTAAATAGGCCTTTACAATGTTCTTTCTGTAAAATGTTTGGACATGGAAGTAGTGTCTGCAGATGGGAGAAGCCGAGATGTGGGATGTGTGGGAAAGACCACTATGAAGGAGATTTTAAATGTCTAGTAGAAGAGAATGGACAAGGAGCAAAATGTTGCAACTGTGGTGGTGAGCATGAAGCGGAATCCTTAGAGTGCCCGAGTAGAGTGAAAGAGACTGAGTTTGCTAAAATCAGGGCAGTTGAGAGTCTCATATGCGGAGGTTGTCAAAAGGGTGGAAAGAGTTAGTATCTTTGGAGGTCCAGTGGTAGTGAATAATGGTATGCCTACATTGGAGCCTACACCATAGCCTGATAATCAACAGCAGGACCCAGAAATCCTACATGTGAAGAAAGTGGACTTTGTGTAATTTATAGCAATGGTGATAAACGGAACTGCACAAGTTGAAAGGAAGTCAAGAAAGATCGATATCATTGTTTCTGCAGCTGAACTTTTTCTGGGATTAAAATATTTTACATCTGAAGAGCTAGCTGGAGTACTGTCTAGTGCGGTCCCACCCTCTCAGGCCCCAGAGCCTGAGTAGGGTATTTTTATTTCTTTATTTTTCTTTAGTATTGAGTTAGGTAGGAGGATTTAGAAATGTGGAGCTAATGTTTTTTGTATTATTATTATTTACTGTGATTGACCACACACCCCAGCACAGTAGGTGGTGGCATGCACCTTAAACATTTGTTTGCGGACTGCCATTATATCATAAAAGAAGAAGAAGAAGAAGAAGAAGAAGAAGAACATTGTTGTAATTGGTTTCAACAAATATAGGCCTTTGTGCATCGTACTTCTCCTCAAATAAAAAATATTAGGCTCCTGTAAATTGTATTGTATGTGTGCATGTTCTCAATAAGCAAGATGTAGCCTAGGCCTACCGTTGTTATGGCGTTTCTAGGACTGAAAATGTGAATATGTTTGGAGGAACGCATCTTTGGTAACTGGACAAGAGGCGATCTTTGGAAATTGAGATGGATACAAGCCAAATGGAGTATGCACTGCAGGTAGGCCTATAGGAATTGTGAATAATGCAAAAGCATTTTGGCAAAAGCCTCAGGAGTAGACCATTTAGAAACCTTTTATTGGATAGGCTACTTGACTACTGCATGGCCAGGAAACAAAGACACCAGACACATTTCTGTTGAACAGGCTTTGGTTATAGTAGGGTAAGGGTTTTTTAATCAAACGAAACGGAAAACAAGCAATTGTTACAGGAAAATAACTTAAATGTTCCTCAATACGAGTGTCACCGGATTATCTCATCTCTAATTCCATGATGGAAAAACTTGTTTTTCAACCACTCCACAAATTTCTTGTTAACAAACTATAGTTATTATTATTATTATTATTATAGTTTTGGCAAGTCAGTAAGGACATCTACTTTGTGCATGACACAAGTAATTTTTCCAACAATTGTTTACAGACAGATTGTTTCACTTATAATTCACTGTATCACAATTCCAGTGGGTCAGAAGTTTACATACACTAAGTTGACTTTGCCTTTAAACAGCTTGGAAAATTCCAGAAAATGATGTCTTGGCTTTAGAAGCTTCTGATAGGCTAATTGACATAATTTTAGTCAATTGGAGGTGTACCTGTGGATGTATTTCAAGGCCTACCTTCAAACGCAGTGCCTCTTTGCTTGACATCATGGGAAAATCTAAAGAAATCATCCAAGACCTCAGAAAAAACATTGTAGACCTCCACAAGTCTGGTTCATCCTTGGGAGCAATTTCCAAATGCCTGAAGGTACCACGTTCATCTGTACAAACAATAGTATGCAAGTATAAACACCATGGGACCACGCAACCGTCATACCGCTCAGGAAGGAGACGCGTTCTGTCTCCTAGAGATGAATGTACTTTGGTGCGAAAAGTGCAAATCAATCCCAGAACAACAGCAAAGGAACTTGTGAAGATGC
The DNA here is from genome assembly GCF_964263955.1 of Coregonus lavaretus. NCBI lineage: Eukaryota > Metazoa > Chordata > Actinopteri > Salmoniformes > Salmonidae > Coregonus > Coregonus lavaretus. Next base: position 68,316,386 of record NC_139992.1, on the reverse strand, counting down.
TGGAGGAAACAGGTACAAAAGTATCTATATCCACAGTAAAACGAGTCCTATATTGACATAACCTGAAAGCCTGCTCAGCAAGGAAGAAGCCACTTCTCCAAAATCGCAATAAAAAAGCCAGACTACGGTTTGCAACTGCACATGGGGACAAAGATCTTACTTTTTGGAGAAATGTCCTCTGGTCTGATGAAACAAAAATAGAACTGTTTGGCCATCGTTATGTTTGGAGGAAAAGGGGGCGCTTGCAAGCCGAAGAACACCATCCCAACCGTGAAGCACGGGGGTAGCAGCATCATGCTGTGGGGGTGCTTTGCTGCAGGAGGGACTGGTGCACTTCACAAAATAGATGGCATCATGAGGAAGGAAAATTATGTCAATATAATGAAGCAACATCTCAAGACATCAGTCAGGAAGTTAAAGCTTGGTCGCAAATGGGTCTTCCAAATGGAAAATGACCCCAAGCATACTTCCAAAGTTGTGGCAAAATGGCTTAAGGACAACAAAGTAAAGGTATTGGAGTGGCCATCACAAAGCCCTGACCTCAATCCTATAGAACATTTGTGGGCAGAACTGAAAAAGCGTGTGCGAGCAAGGAGGCCTACAAACCTGACTCAGTTACACCAGCTCTGTCAGGAGGAATGGGCCAAAATTCACCCAACTTATTGTGGGAAGCTTGTGGAAGGCTACCCGAAATGTTTGACCCAAGTTAAACAATTTAAAGGTAATGCTACCAAATACTAATTGAGTGTATGTAAACTTCTGACCCACTGGGAATGTGATGAAATAAATAAAAGCTGAAATAAATAATTCTCTCTACTATTATTCTGACATTTCACATTCTTAAAATAAAGTGGTGATCCTAACTGACCAAAGAGAGGGATTTTTTACTAGGATTAAATGTCAGGAATTGTGAAAAACTGAGTTTAAATGTATTTGGCTAAGGTGTATGTAAACTTCCGACTGTATAGATGGATGGGGTTTTACGCACATCCAAAATAATAACAGGAGCTGGCTAAAATAATGTACAATAGCCTACATACACTGAGTCTAATATTTTACGTTTTGTATGGTATGTATTAATTTGTGGCTGTCATCCATTGTGTATGATATTGTACGGATTGCAAATCGGAACTTATTGTACTAATTTGTTGTGGCTAACGTTAGGTGGCTAGATTTGCAGGAAATTAACTTAAACATTTTAAATTGTTCTCTTCGCTGTCACGAGGGGGACGTCTAAAATGTTTTGCTCGTAACATACCATACAAATTGTATTTCATAACATATCATACGAAATGGATGATGGACATCCACAAATGAATACATACCATAACAAATGTAACATATACTCATTTGAGTGTCCTGGATTTTCGTTTACTATGTTACATCTACCCCTGAGTCCAGGGTACTATAAAGCTATAAAGTGAAGGGTTGAGAAGGAGAAGTGGGGCTCTGGTATAATCGCACCTCGCTTGAAAACTTTACCAAACACACCTCCATCACAATGAAGTGTGGGGAGCCAGGAGGGGGGGGGGGGGGCGCAGGTCAGTGGAGCTGTGAATAGGCCTCATCAGCGAGGGTAAGGGATCAGATCCTCATATTAGTTACACTGGAGTCACCCTCAGCGACCCAAGGAAAATAAGCCGCTAAATGCAATTATTTGCAATCAGCAAATGTGTGATAATTTCCTATTGTTCGTGTAAAAAAGCCACACAAAGAACAGTTTTAAGTGTCATTGTGCAGAGCAGGGCCTCTGTTTAAGACACTTCGCATTGCAGCTTTGAAAGTGTGATTAAACTTTCAAATTGTGAGCTGGATCTGATTCTTATTATGCACTGACCCTTGCTGAGAGAGAAAATGGCAGGCTTCTTGAGCACCTTTTCTACTGGGCTGATTTGTTAATATAAGCTTTTGAAATATTGTACTGTACAAGCTCATTAATATTGAAATGTTTTGCATCTTATTATTTGCATATTTCATCATTGGTGTTTAGGATAGACAACAGTGACCTACAAATGATAATCTCTATATATTCTATATTGATATGTCTGGCAGGAAGAAGAACTCAGTATAGGCTTAAAGCTGCAGCTGATATTCTTATTATGATGAGATATACTTTAGACTTCCAAATATAACCCGGATTCTAAGCCAATTAGCCACCTGAGGTGTTTGTCTGTACATCTGTGTTTGTCTTAGTTTCATTTGTTGACAGGAAATATATGGAGCCCAAACTCTTCAGCATGCTGCTATCTGTTTTGGTCTGGTTGTGCTAATTAGTAATGCCAAGGAAATATCAGTCTAATTAGCAATTCCCTCACATTGCTATACGTTGTTTCGCTCTGCATATTTCTGCCTTCCAGATAGTAATGCAATTAAGCACATCATTTTTTTCTCGCCACTGAATTGCTTAACTAGATGTAATTAGGGAGTACATGCAGTGATGAGGGGAACAGAACTTAAAGAATATAGCCATAAATCTCTATAATGTAGAGTCCCCACATTAGAAAATAGACATATTTTCATTCATTCTTTAATCCTGGAACAGTGTATGGTAGCGTAATGCATTAGGTTATGGACACCATGCTTATGTTGATTTGTAGAAGAAGTAGATATTTTTTAAATGGTCAACTGAGTTTTTCACCAGCTATGCTAAGGCTTGAGCGATTCTGAGTTAATGTGGGAGAACTCGGTTGTCTGTTGTCTACTTAAACTGTTAATTCCAATGGTTGAGTCAACCTCATGGCTTGTCACAAAAGGCACCACAGCATACAGTGGGGAAAAAAAGTATTTAGTCAGCCACCAATTGTGCAAGTTCTCCCACTTAAAAAGATGAGAGAGGCCTGTAATTTTCATCATAGGTACACGTCAACTATGACAGACAAAATGAGAAAGAAAATCCAGAAAATCACATTGTAGGATTTTTAATGAATTTATTTGCAAATTATGGTGGAAAATAAGTATTTGGTCAATAACAAAAGTTTCTCAATACTTTGTTATATACCCTTTGTTGGCAATGACACAGGTCAAACATTTTTATGTAAGTCTTCACAACACTGTTGCTGGTATTTTGGCCCATTCCTCCATGCAGATCTCCTCTAGAGCAGTGATGTTTTGGGGCTGTCGCTGGGCAACACGGACTTTCAACTCCCTCCAAAGATTTTCTATGGGGTTGAGATCTGGAGACTGGCTAGGCCACTCCAGGACCTTGAAATGCTTCTTACGAAGCCACTCCTTCGTTGCCCGGGCGGTGTGTTTGGGATCATTGTCATGCTGAAAGACCCAGCCACGTTTCATCTTCAATGCCCTTGCTGATGGAAGGAGGTTTTCACTCAAAATCTCACGATACATGGCCCCATTCATTCTTTCCTTTACACGGATCAGTCATCCTGGTCCCTTTGCAGAAAAACAGCCCCAAAGCATGATGTTTCCACCCCCATGCTTCACAGTAGGTATGGTGTTCTTTGGATGCAACTCAGCATTCTTTGTCCTCCAAACATGACGAGTTGAGTTTTTACCAAAAAGTTATATTTTGGTTTCATCTGACCATATGACATTCTCCCAATCCTCTTCTGGATCATCCAAATGCACTCTAGCAAACTTCAGACGGGCCTGGACATGTACTGGCTTAAGCAGGGGGACACGTCTGGCACTGCAGGATTTGAGTCCCTGGCGGCGTAGTGTGTTACTGATGGTAGGCTTTGTTACTTTGGTCCCAGCTCTCTGCAGGTCATTCACTAGGTTCCCCCGTGTGGTTCTGGGATTTTTGCTCACCGTTCTTGTGATCATTTTGACCCCACGGGGTGAGATCTTGCGTGGAGCCCCAGATCGAGGGAGATTATCAGTGGTCTTGTATGTCTTCCATTTCCTAATAATTGCTCCCACAGTTGATTTCTTCAAACCAAGCTGCTTACCTATTGCAGATTCAGTCTTCCCAGCCTGGTGCAGGTCTACAATTTTGTTTCTGGTGTCCTTTGACAGCTCTTTGGTCTTGGCCATAGTGGAGTTTGGAGTGTGACTGTTTGAGGTTGTGGACAGGTGTCTTTTATACTGATAACAAGTTCAAACAGGTGCCATTAATACAGGTAATGAGTGGAGGACAGAGGAGCCTCTTAAAGAAAAAGTTACAGGTCGGTGAGAGCCAGAAATCTTGCTTGTTTGTAGGTGACCAAATACTTATTTTCCACCATACTTTGCAAATAAATTCATAAAAAATCCTACAATGTGATTTTCTGGAGAGAAAAAATCTCAATTTGTCTGTCATAGTTGACATGTACCTATGATGAAAATTACAGGCCTCTCTCATCTTTTTAAGTGGGAGAACTTGCACAATTGGTGGCTGACTAAATACTTTTTTTCCCCACTGTATATGGTATACCATTTCTAAGTGGTTGGCTAAGCAGAAGATGAGTAATTTTGAGATAGCATGGACTGCATTGTTTTCTATTGTTTCATTAACATTGTGTTGTAACCTCATCTCAGCACCCAGAACCAAATCAGCTACTCGATGTTCAGGCTATCGCTAGAGACAAGTTGTGACCAAACCACACCAGTTATTGTATGAAGTATTTTTTTGTTTTGTACAAGTGGGAATACTAAATGAGAAAACAATGCATTCTGTTCTAAAAACACAGCTCTCCTCTCCCATCCCATAGCACAGTGAACTCTGAGGCATGCAGGGAGAGTTTCTAAACTTGTGTTGGCATGTGCATGCATCTGTGTGAAAACTGGGTGCAGCAGGATGCGTTAGTTACCATCACCCATTTACGATCAGTTACAATGGAAATAAATAATTTATGATGGGGGAAATTAGTCTAATTAGCAGGCAGTTTGGGTCCTTTGATAAAGCTGAGGACTAATTTGGTGAAGGGCAGGAAGCTCTGTCATCAGTCAACCCTGAACAGATTAGCATCTATTATGAATGAGGGATGAGCATCCTGGTGAAACCAAGTGTGTCCAAGTACAGACAAACTTAAGAACTCCTGCAAACCTCACCTCCTCCCTCAGCCAGCTCCACACACACTGGTGGGTCCCGCAGGGTTACTGTGTGCAGGTAGGAGCATGCTGTTACTGGAATTCCCAGCCCCTCTGTCCATCATTCTGACAGCTGTGGAAATACATTCTCCATGCAGTATTTAAAAGCATCCGCTGTGTACAGCAACACTTTAAGCACAAAAGGAACCGATAATTCAAACTGCCCTTGGGGCAACTATGCAAGTGTCCTATTTAAGAGATTTGCCAACGGATTCTCCAGCATTTAAAATATTAGAGAAGGTGTTGATGTTTTTTAGTTCGTTTTTATTCCACAGGATGTTGGCACATGTACAGTTCCTTGCAAAAGTATTCATCCCCCTTGGCGTTTTTCCTATTTTGTTGCATTACAACCTGTAATTTAAATGGATTTTTATTTGGATTTCATGTAATGGACATACACAAAATAGTCCAAATTGGTGAAGTGAAATGAAAAAAATACGTCTTTCGAAAAATTCTAAAAAATAAATAACGGAAAAGTGGTGTGTGCAAATGTATTCACCCCCTTTGCTATGAAGCCCCTAAATAAGATCTGGTGCAACCAATTACCTTCAGAAGTCACATAATTAGTTAAATAAAGTCCACCTGTGTGCAATCTAAGTGACACATGATCTGTCACATGATCTCAGTATATATACACCTGTTCTGAAAGGCCCCAGAGTCTGCAACACCACTAAGCAAGGGGCACCACCAAGCAAGCGGCACCATGAAGACCAAGGAGCTCTCCAAACAGGTCTGGGACAAAGTTGTGGAGAAGTACAGATCAGGGTTGGGTTATAAAAAATATCAGAAACTTTGAACATCCCACAGAGCACCATTTAAATCCATTATGAAAAAATGGAAAGAATATGGCACCACAACAAACCTGCCAAGAGAGGGCCGCCCACCAAAACTCACAGGCCAGGCAAGGAGGGCATTAATCAGAGAGGCAACAAAGAGACCAAAGATAACCCTGAAGGAGCTGCAAAGCTCCACAGCAGAGATTGGAGTATCTGTCCATAAGACCACTTTAAGCCATACATTCCACAGAGCTGGGATTTACGGAAGAGTGGCCAGAAAAAAGCCATTGCTTAAAGAAAAAAATAAGCAAACATGTTTGGTGTTCGCCAAAAGCCATGTGGGAGACTCCCCAAACATATGGAAGAAGGTACTCAGGTCAGATGAGACAAAAATTGAGCTTTTTGGTCATCAAGGAAAATGCTATGTCTGGTGCAAACCCAACACCTCTCATCACCCCGAGAACACCATCCCCACAGTGAAGCATGGTGGTGGCAGCATCATGCTGTGGGGATGTTTTTCATCGGCAGGGACTGGGAAACTGGTCAGAATTGAAGGAATGATGTTTCAGTCTTCCAGAGATTTGAGACTGGGATGGAGGTTCACCTGCCAGCAGGACAATGACCCTAAGCATACTGCTAAAGCAACACTTGAGTGGTTTAAGGGGAAACATTTAAATGTCTTGGAATGGCCCAGACCCCAATCCAATTGAGAATCTGTGGTATGACTTAAAGATTGATGTACATCAGTGGAACCCATCCAACTTGAAGGACACACCCCAAGAGACTTGCAGCTGTAGTTGCTGCAAAAGGTGGCTCTACAAAGTATTGACTTAGAGAGGGTGAATAGTTATGCACGCTCAAGTTTTCTGTTTCTTTGTCTTATTTCTTGTTTGTTTCACAATAAAACATATGTTGCATCTTCAAAGTGGTAGGCATGTTGTGTAAATCAAATGATACAAACCCCCATTTTAATTCCAGGTTGTAAGGCAACAAAATAGGAAAAATGCCAAGGGGGGTGAATACTTTCGCAAGCCACTGTAAAGGCCTGGTATTTCTTTTAGGGGTAGTGTTTTTGATCAAGTGTGTTAGTTTTGGTGAGAAGTAGACATACAACTTTCTGAGCGATGTCATATTTATTTTCTCTGATGAGAGCCCAACACAATGAGGGACAATTAGAAGCCGGTGTCTTGGCAGTGGCGGGCGGCGTGTGTGAGGTGCTGGGGACAAGCGAGGGCCCCGGTGTCAGGAGGACATGGGTGGGCGGGATATGCCTGTCAGGAGTGCATTGGGAAAGATAACAATAAATGGCTAATAATGACACTTAATGAGCTTGATTAAGTTGATTTGTTATGGAAAAAAACAAAGTAGCAAAGGGTGGATGCAGGCGATGTAATGAGAGATTCATTTTAATAGATAACAAATTCTGTAGGGCTTTGAAACACAATGGGACTGGAGGGGAAATTAGTGTAAGGTACAAAGGGATGGTAAATTAATTCTTACCAGACATATTTTAGATAATTACAAAAAAAGGAATACCATATCTCATTTAACCGAGCACACATTGACTGTGTTATGCTTTCAGGTGTTATTTTTCAACATATTGTATTTCATAGTATGTTTCATATGTCCATGGGTTGATTATTTTGAACGCACATATTTTTCTTGAGAGAACAAGTGGAGAATGTTCCCATATGAATATATCATACTTCTATTATGGATGTGCTGATGACTGTCAGCTAATTATCTCACCCACACAGAGTTTTGGAAGCTGTAGGATTCCTTTCATTCCATCTGATAATTGACTATGAATGGGTGGGAAATGTTATGCAGTTCATAGAAGCTCACTTTCCCTTACACAATACCGGTGGAAATTATTACAGGCTCTACAAGTTCCTGAATGACTCTGTAAACAAAATGCGATAGCATAAAAAGTTTTTCACCAGTCTTGAATATGCCTCTCCCAATTTTCCTTTGAAAGCGACAGAAAGTCAGAAGAAGGGAAGTTTAATTAAGTAAGAACCTGTTGAGGAAGATTTCCAATCATGGTTTTCAGAATGAGTGCATTCACCGTATTCATCTCCAGGCGATATCCTCTCTCTTTATCCAAGTGTGCGCTGGAGTTCTCTAGAGGGACCCCAGTTAATTGAATACATTAAAGGAGAGCGCTGGGGGCTGTATTTATTTTCTACTTTTCTTAGACTTGTTTAAATGAGACCAACTGCTGCTGTTTGTTCTAAAGTCTAAAGGGTCTCTACACTAGGAGTGGTGGGTATAGCAGTGGCGAGAGCACAAGGCTCAGTGGAATCCAAAGTCTTATTTATTCATGTTAGACCCCGAGAAAGACTATCTCAAGCATTTGGCAATCATTCAAAGATAGTAAGGCCATTGTCAAATTTCCCATAAAGCTGCTGTATGAAGTGGCATGAGGTGTTGAAGCATCCATTAGGCCTTTTAATTTCTCTGTTTGACCCGCTCTACCTTGAAATTGCAAAGTAAGTGTGTGGAACTTCTGTCAAGAATACACAGAGGGGAATTGTTCTCCTCTTCCTCCTTTATGTTGATCGATATTGTTGATAGTATTCTCCTCTCTAGGATAAGGCAGAGCATCATCCATCTCCCCCTGGCATGGTTGGCCTGGCTGACCTCTGTGGTTTCAGACAAACCTCAACAGAATGCAGACTCTGTCATCAGTATCATCTGGTGAGCCATTCTATTCCGTTTTTGTCAACATTTAACCCTTTCAGTTTGGTAACACTTTATGTGCTTTACTAGAATAAATAGATATAGCTATACTCACACAGTATATGTTGAGATAGTGATGTCATATGATGTGTGAAACACCCATACTCGGAGCGAGGCCCTTCCTTCTCCCCAGAGGACACCAGACTAGAACCCATGACTTTGGTCATTAGTCATCATGCTCCTCACCAGCATCATCACATTCATCACAGGGACACAGAAAACGTACTCGCAACGTGCATATGCACATTAATAACACCACACACAATTCATCTTACAGAAGCAAAATTAATTTCCCTCCTATTGCGTAATTCTTCATTTTTGTCACTTGAGGTATGACTTATAAGCAAATCATATTTTGGGCTGCTAATGTATTTTGTGCCTTTTTTGCTACCAAGTAAGTAAACTAAGCCTATAGGCATAAACTCAAATAAAAGATTCCTCTTTGTTGTTGAAAGAGGTCTTTGTACATCAGTCGACCTGGCCGCAGTTCCTCTCTGAATATGTAAAACACTGTAATTTGAGGATTGAGATTCCTTTTAATAAAGAAACTAATGCGAAGATTTAAAATGAACATGGTGATTAAGAGCAAATGTGCCAGGCATTTGTATAGCAGGACTGCAAGATAATTAATAAAGATTCATGCTTTAGACCCACATTTTTATTTTGCACAAAATGTGCCTGATGAAGGCAGCATTTAATCACCTTACTGACAGGAGTAACTGCTTTCATTTAACCTTGACTGAAGATCATGAATTCTAACACGTTTAATTGGATACATCATTTAACAGAATGAACAGAGCAAATGTTCCCCAATTCAAAGGCTCTGATTGACAGACAGTGGCAGTAAGGCCTGCTACAGTTAAAGCTAATCTGTATTCACTGCCCCCGTCACCCAGCTCCATAAGTGATGTGACTCTGTTTGATCATCGCTGCAGAGAAACTTTGTTGAACTTCACCTTGTTTTGAAAAGGCTAGATACTGAATGAAAAGGGAAGGTTGGGGGGGGGGGGGGGACATGCAGAAACCCCTTGGGTGTCAGCAATTCCTCCCACCTCTGGCCCAACAGCAGTTACCCTCCTTATTCCTGACAGGGACATGACAGGACAAAAGACAACACTAGAAGTCTCACACCATTATGTTTATTATCACCATCAGCAGCTTAATTTAAATGTTTCGAAATCAGGAAAATGACAACGCCATCTTTCTGAAACATTGGAAATAATGACTTTGTCTCATAGCCCTCTGCAGACAATTGCCCCGATGATGTGAAAACTGTGTCAAGTGGCACACAGTGAAATGTGTTGCAGACACTTAATTGTTTTCTTGCCTTTCTTGACTCTAGAGAGAACAAATGTAATCTGTGAGCCAGACATTTCCTCAGCGATGAAGCCTAACCAGCCAAAGCATGTTTGGTTAAGCAACCAAGCTCCAGGGTTAAATTTCATATTTTGCAATTACAGGTTTTTTTGTGTTTTTTTTATGTAATGCATTATTTAAATGATCATAGCTTTGGGATGTTTCTGGGATCATGCTTCCAGGATTTTATATTAGGGAGCTTAAACAGTTAATATGTGAATCAGTGACATAGGCTACTGGCTAATGGATGTATAACCATGTCAATGTAATTATTCATTTATTTAGACGTTTGTGTTGGAGAAAGCCCCTTGGTATGGTGCCAACCCCTATGTTGTTGTTACAGCATGTGGGACAAAACAAATGGATGTGTAACGGTGAATCTCGGCTTAAAAGTGAATGTTGAACTTAGAAACATGTACAAACTGATTTGATCAATGAGAGGAGGGTTGTATAGGAGATAAGCAAGGTTACAACTACCTCATTCATAGACGTTAACTGCTTTAGCGCCTATTGACGATAGTATCGTCTTTACGGGGGGCTTTTTGTTAAGAGCCCTGACGCTTGGTCAGAAAGTTAAAACGCATCGCTTGCGGTAGTATTTTGGAAACATAACGAACTTATCTTTCATATCAGCGAGAAATCATTTTCAAAAGAATAAAGGTAAAATACTATCAAATCAATTCAAATTGTGTCACATGCGCGGAATACAACAGGTGTAGACCTTAGTCAAATGCTTACTTACAAGCCCTTAACCAACATTGCAGTTTTAAGAAAATAAGTGTTAAGTAAATAATAGATAAGTAAAAAATAAAAGCAGTAAAATAACAGTAGCTAGGCTATATACAGGGGGTACCGGTACAGAGTCAATGTGCAGGGTAATTGAGGTAATATGTACATGTAGGTATAGTTAAAGGGACTATGCATAGATAATAAACAGAGAGTAGCAGCAGCGTAAAAGAGGGGGTGGGGGACAATGCAAATAGTCTGGGTAGCCATTTGATTAGCTGTTCAGGAGTCTTATGGCTTGGGGGTATAAGCCATTAAGAAGCCTTTTGGACCTAGACTTGGCGCTCCGGTACCGCTTGCCGTGCGGTAGCAGAGAGAACAGTCTTTGACAAGGGTGGCTGGAGTCTTTGACAATTTTTAGGGCCTTCCTCTGACACCGCCTGGTATAGAGGTCCTGGATGGCAGGAAGCTTGGCTGAGCAGTTGTCATACCAGGCAGTGATGCAACCAGTCAGGATACTCTCGATGGTGCAGTTTTATAACTTTTTGAGGATCTGAGGACCCATGCCAAATCTTTTCAGTCTCCTTAGGGGGAATAGGCTTTGTCGTGCCCTCTTCATGACTGTCTTGGGGTGTTTGGACCATGATAGTTTGTTGGTGATGTGGACACCAAGGAACTTGAAGCTCTCAACCTACTCCACTACAGCCCCGTTGATGAGAATGGGGGCGTGCTCGGTCCTTCTTTTCCTGTAGTCCACAATCATCTCCTTTGTCTTGATCACGTTGAGGGAGAGGGTGTTATCCAGGCACCTCACTGCCAGGTCTCTGACCTCCTCTCTATAGGCTGTCTCATCGTTGTCGGTGATCAGGCCTACCACTGTTGTGTCGTCGGCAAACTTAATGATGGTGTTGGAGTCGTGCCTGGCCATGCAGTCATGGGTGAACAGGGAGTACAGGAGGGGACTGAGCACGCACCCCTGAGGGGCCCCCGTGTTGAGGATCAGCATGGCAGATGTGTTGTTACCTACCCTTACCACCTGGGGACGGCCCGTCAGGAAGTCCAGGATCCAGTTGCAGAGGGAGGTGTTTAGTCCCAGGGTCCTTAGCTTAGTGATGAGCTTTGAGGGCACTATGGTGTTGAACGCTGAGCTGTAGTCAATGAATAGTATTCTCACGTAGGTATTCCTTTTGTACAGGTGGGAAAGGGCAGTGTGGAGTGCAATAGAGATTGCATCATCTGTGGATCTGTTGGGGCGGTATGCAAATTGGAGTGGGTCTAGGGTTTCTGGGGTAATGGTGTTGATGTGAGCCATGACCAGCCTTTCAAAGCACTTCATGGCTACAGACGTGAGTGCTACGGGTTACCTTAGTGTTCTTGGGCACAGGGACTATGGTGGTCTGCTTCAAACATGTTGGTATTACAGACTCAGTCAGGGACAGGCTGAAAATGTCAGTGAAGACACTTGCCAGTTGGTTAGTGCATGCTCGGAGTACACGTCCTGGTAATCCGTCTGGCCCTGCGGCCTTGTGAATGTTTACCTGTTTAAAGGTCATACTCACATCGGCTACGGAGAGCGTGATCACACAATCGTCCAGAACAGCTGATGCTCTCATGTATGCTTCAGTGTTGCTTGCCTCGAAGCGAGCATAGAAGTAATTTAGCTAATCTGGTAGGCTCGTGTCACTGGGCAGCTCGCAGCTGTGCTTCCCTTTGTAGTCTGTAATAGTTTGCAAGCCCTGCCACATCCGACAATCTTAGTCCTGTATTGATGCATTGCCTGTTTGATGGTTCGTCGGAGAGCATAGCGGGATTTCTTATAAGCGTCCGGGTTAGAGTCCCGCTCCTTAAAAGCGTCAGCTCTACCCTTTAGCTCAGTGCGGATGTTGCCTGTAATCCATGGCTTCTTGTTGGGGTATGTACCTATGGTCACTGTGGGGTGACGACATCAACAATGCACTTATTGATGAAGCCAGTGACTGATGTGGTGTACTCCTCAATACCATCGGAGGAAACTCTGAACAAATTCCAGTCTGTGCTAGCAAAACAGTCCTGTAGCTTAGCATCTGCGTCATCTGACCACTTCTTTATTGACCGAGTCACTGGTGCTTCCTACTTTAGTTTTTGCTTGTAAGCAGGAATCAGTAGGATAGAATTATGGTCAGATTTGCCAAATGGAGGGCGAGGGAGAGCTTTGTACGCGTCTCTGTGTGTGGAGTAAAGGTGGTCTAGAGTTTTTTTTTCCTCTGGTTGCACATTTAACATGCTGGTAGAAATTAGGTAAAACTAATATAAGTTTCCCTGCATTAAAGTCCCCGGGCACTAGGAGCGCCGCCACCGGGCACTAGGAGCTCCGCCTTGGTAAATAGTGTGGTCTACAGCTTATCATGAAATACTCTACCTCAGGCGAGCAAAACCTTGAGACTTCCTTAATATTAGATTTCGTGCACCAGCTGTTGTTTACAAATATACACAGACCGCCACCCCTTGTCTTACCAGAGGCCGTTGTTCTATATTGCTGATGCAGCGTAAACCCCGCCAGCTGTATGTTATCCATGTCGTCGTTCAGCCACGACCGTTTTTTAATGTCCCGTTGGTAGGATATTTGTGATCGTAGCTTGTCAATTTTGTTATCCAATAATTGTACATTAGCTAATAGGACTGATGGAAGAGTCAGATTACCCACTCGCCTTCGGATCCTTACAAGGCACCCTGACCTTCGTCCCCAACATCTCTGTCTCTTTCTCCTGCGAATGACGGGGATTTGGGCCTTGTCGGGTGTCTGAAGTAAATCCTTCGCGTCCGACTCGTTGAAGAAAAAATCTTTGTCCAGTTCGAGGTGAGTAATCGCTGTCCTGATATCCAGAAGCTATTTTCCGTCGTAAGAGACGGTGGCAGAAACATTATGTACAAAATAAGTTACAAATAACGTGAAAAAACACACATAATAGCACAATTGGTTAGGAGCCCATAAAACGGCAGCCATCTCCTCCAGCGCCATTATATGGTATCTACACACCTTTATAGGGTTTGGGTTAGTGTTCCCACACGGCCATATCTCCATGTTACAGGGCTTGTTTACGGAAGACAGACGGAAGACATAGGCCACCACTTGTGCTAATTAGCTATCTAGCATGCTCCGAACACCTGTGTGTAAGCTAACTGGGGAGGAAGTGGAGTTCATCAACAGGAGGCACACAGTGTATGGATCTGTGCAAAACTGCTACAGTAAGTGTATCTTTTTTTTTTTAAAGCTTCATTCTCGCTGAGATGAAAGATAAGGGGCATATCAGCATGTGTTTCGAAAACCGCTTTGAAAGTGATGATTATTGACATTTCTAAACACTGCGTCGGAATTGTCGTTTACACGGAACCAAATGTGGGCGAATGTAATGGCTGAAAACCCTACATACGGAGAAGAGGGGTTTTCAAGAGCTAGGTTACAACATGTAGATGTTACAATAGAGAAACTGTGGGATGATGACACAGAGGTTCGTTAGGCCAGCTGGGTCAGATCAATACTGACATTTAGGAACAGATGAAAGACATGTTAAAGGAAATGCACATTAAGGGAACGAAATCATATCCAGTCGAGTGTTGTTAATTCTGTTTCACTACAATAATATAAACCATCTGTGCTGCTTTTAAGTGGTGAGAATAATCTTAAGATTATAGAGTGGTCTCTAGTGCTAATTGTCTAAGAGCTCTTTTCTTTCTGTCCCATTAATTCTACTTTAGAGTGGCTACCTCAAATGTTTTCGCAGTTTCTTTTGTCAACTGATAGCTTTGTGGTGATATTGCTTGAAAATCGGCTAACAACCATAACAGAAACATTATTTCAGCATGTGCGGTAAAACAGATGCCATATCATCATCTTGGGGACGGCAGTTCTAAAGCTAATTTGAAATGCAGAAACTTTAGAAGCTGTATTGCCCCTGCAGAAGTGCTCCTACCATAAGTCAGACACAGCCAACGCTCTCTAGTTGCTTAACTTACCACCCCACTCTTCTCTCCAGACTCATGTTCTTCAGGGAAAATGCATCCTTTTTTCCAGTCTGGCTTTTGCCTGATTCTCCAGTATTATACCATATTCCAGGTCAAGCATCAGATCCAGGACTAATAAGACTTGTATGTCCAGCTGTTGGACTTGCTGGTCAATCTACAAGGTCACAATAGAACTATCTAAAAGTCACCCTCTAACACCCTCTCTCCATCCTCTCTCCTTTCTTCTCCCCTGTAAACCAGTATAGTCAACCACCATGGGTTAATAGAGACAGTGGATATTACAGGGCAGAGAAGCATGCACAGGTGCTTTCATGACTGATTTATATTGTTGGGTTTAAGACTATAAGACTATAATATTAAACAAATGGTCCATTGAAAAGTGGCCATGTGCCATGAGAATGGTTGAAATCCTTGCCCAGGGAAAAGGGACAGCTAGATGTCAAATAGATGTTGAGTAAACCAAGAGAACTCATAAGAAACTTTACTTTATTTGTATTTTCAGCTCTGTGCATCCACAACCTTGAATGAATGATGGTTCATACATGATTCATTAATTTATGGTCTGCTTTTCTTCAGGCAAGACAAGACCCAGCTAGCACCTAATGTTTCTTAGCGCTTGATGAGAGCGTGGTTGTCCTATGGTTATTTTGCATACAACCTTCCTACAACTTTCTGGGAATGGTGCAGGATAGTTGCTTGGCTTTGGAACATTCTCAGCACATTTAAGTAACTTGACAAAAAAACTTTATTTTCTTGGTATTTCATTACTTTAACAGAACATTTCATAAAAGTTCAAACATGGTTACATTTCATTTCAATTTTGGAACCTTAGAACGTTCTCCAACTGGTTTGACATTGGGAATGTTCTCAAATAGTTCAGAGAACGTTAAGAAACCACATTCTTCTGTAGGAATTTCAGTACTTCACCATAAAGTTTCCTACAGGTTTCCTCATGGTTGTATTTAAAGTCATGTTCTCACATTGTTCCGATAACATTAAGGAAACCTTCTTTAAAAACCACAATAAAACTTTAGTAATGTTCAGAGAACATTATAAGAATGTTATTTAAAAACATATACATTCTGTTCTCAGCAATAACGAAACGCGCTCTATCCTCTATCTTGTTAAGTGTGTTCATGTGTGATCTTAATGAGTGCTTGTTTCCTTTGAAATGGGGTCTGTTTAAATAGACTAAAATGAATAGCTTTGTATGCGTAACAGAAACATGCACACCATCCATATTTGAGACATCATTATATAATTTCTACAGTTTAATTTAAATGGTTCCTTTGACTAGCTAGAGTAAAGAATGCTTTGTTTTTCAGACCTGTTTTCCAAATGCGAAGACATTGATCAAATGTAGTGCAGTAAGTCATAAATACAAAATGCCTTTGAGGTTCTGTATTTTGCATGTGTTTGTGATTTGTTTAGACTGTGGGCTGGATTGAATCCGTATCGTGGAAGATCCGCATTAAAGCTTGATTTAAATTTAAAGGAAATGTTCCCGTGTTTGCGGAGACTGCATTCAGGGTAAACGCTGCATATGTCAACTCAATTGGGAATTACCTTTACATTTTAACGCAGATCTTCCACGATACTTCCGTGATACGGATTGAATCCAGCCTTAGAGGGGATTTCCACATAACACGATAATTCAGATAGCCACTCTAGCTTCGCCCTCATGTGGGTGCTCGCAAGCTAGCAAGCAGGCTAGGTAGTGCTAGATATCAGCAGCCAATCCAGTACGGTCTGGAAGCTATAGTGAGCTTTGATTGGTCAATAGCGTTGCGATATCGCAGAGTATTTGCATAAAGTTGAGCTTTCCCCAACTTTGGTCCCGCCCTGTTCACGCTCGCATCGCCCAAAGGTCCCCCGCACACTTCCCCTCCATTGAAAATGAATGGGGCTCCGTTGTTTCATCACCCCCATCATGTTATGTGGAAATGCACCGTTAGTCAGTGTATCCATTGCATTGTTGTCTGTATCTAATCCTGCAGTGCATTTGCCTGTGCTCTGGATTCATGACCAGCAATGAATTGTGTTGTAGGCTCTAGAGGAGAGAGTTAATGAAGTAAAAATTAATGAAGCACATGAGTAGCACCAACTCATGGCTGTAAGCTCCTCTTCATATTATATGATCGCAATAAAAATCTATCCAATGTACCAGTTCTCACTTAAGGTAAGATTAGATTTACACATTACGGCCCTGCACTCCCCCGCATCATAATTAGCCCCTCCCTCTGCCAGGCCATAGTGGCAGGCTGGACTCCCATAATCTCCCTATTGCTCCTCAATAATTTAATGGGAACACTGACAATGTCATCACCCTCTCAGGCCCAGGCTATAGCCCTGTCTGTCTGTCTGTCTGTCTGTCTGTATGAAGCCCTCACCAGGGCTGTGCACACTGACAATGTCATCACCCTCTCAGGCCCAGGCTATAGCCCTGTCTGTCTGTATGAAGCCCTCACCAGGGCTGTGCACACTGACAATGTCATCACCCTCTCAGGCCCAGGCTATAGCCCTGTCTGTCTGTCTGTCTGTATGAAGCCCTCACCAGGGCTGTGCACACTGACAATGTCACTACGCCCTCAGGCCCACGTTATTGGCCTGTCTGTCTGTACGAAGCCCTCACCAAGGCTGTGCACACTGACAATGTCATCACCCTTTCAGGCCCAGGCTATAGCCCCTGTTTTTCTATATGAAGCCCTCACCAGGGTGACAGACAGTGAGGGACAATCACCCCAGACTCGTCATCCTCCTCCTCAGCTCTATTCCTCTGTAAGTCCCTCCTAACTCAGTGTATTGAGGGTATAAGCTACAGCAATTAAATGGTTGTCTAAATTAATCAGAATGGAATACACTTTGCTATGTACATGGTCGACAAAACATGGATTGGTGACACCTCCGTGAAGGTGTTGCTCTCATTGACTAAAGACAAATGAATCTGTAATTTGTCTGTACTTGCAGGTAAATCGTTACCACAACCTCAATGATAAGATACTTGTTTCTCCACCAAGTCTGTGGAAGAGTCACTGAATGTTGAAGCTGTCTGAAGATGTAAGGCTGTCTACAGCGTTGCCTGTATTAGAGCTCCCCCTTTAGGAAGTAAAGGAAACAATGTATTGGTTAACTTCCAACAGATGAGGTGAATCGATAGAAATCAAACAGTCAAAACCTGGTGATTGTGTGAGAAGCCATGCTATGTCTGTCTAAACTGCAAAAAAAGCAGGCATGTATGGTTAAGAATGTGGAGCATGGAGCAATGACCACCAAGGATCATTTGTGTTGCATGTGTGATCACAAATAGAGCAGTTAGGGTTGCTGTGGTGAGAAGGAGAGGGTCAAAGGTGAGTGTGGTAGAGGTAGTGCACTGACTAATATAGCCTAGCTGTGTGAGATGAACAACCTTGTAACTCTTCAGAAATTCCCTTTTAGATTTATCACTTATATCTGAAATATCCAAATGATACTATTCATGATATTGAACATTTGCTTGAAATGCTCCCTGGGTAAACAACAAGTTAGCCTTAAGGAAGCATGCAGAAATAACAGAACTGTTAAGTTTAGCTGCCTGATGTGTTTTTCCCCCTCTGTTAAAAATGGTATATTTATAATGTCATCTTATCACGCTCCCTTTGAAGGCGGCAGCGAATGCACTTATGCCTTCCTTTGTTAGGGTGTGTTGGCAATTTCCTCAGAGATGGAGCAACTGCAGTCAGCCTTTTTCTTTGATAATGTCCCTGACACCTGGACCAAACGGTTGTTTCCATCAACGCACAGTCTGGAACCAGAGGTAAGAAACATGTCATAAGCCTCCAGACACCCGGAGTCATTCGCTGCTATACCTCAACAGCAGCACTCTCTCTCTCTCTCTCTCTCTCTCTCTCTCTCCACTTTACAGGACACAGTTGTCAGGGGGAAAGGAATATTCTTGTCTATAAATGTCTGTCTGCCTGCAAAAGAAATCACAGAAAAGAAAGAGGACTGAGGATATCTTAGTGCCCCTGAATGTACTCTTCTGGCTTGATTTTTGTGCTTGTGTGATCCAGGCTTTACTGTAGCTCCTAACATGGAATGACATGTCAATCTAGTTATTAGGCACCGAGCTGAAAAGGATGTTTATTGCGGAGGCTTGACAGATGTATTCTACATTGTAATTAATCTGTTGATTTTGACCTACAGATCTCATTGTGATCATGCCTCATGTGTTCCATTTATTCAGCTGTTCTTCCTCTGGCTCCACAACAATCACTAGAAACCCGCAGGACACTAGGAAATGAACAGCAATTTCACAACCCTGCAGCCATAATGAAAATATTAATCAATCGAACAACTGAAAAAACACCAGCATGTGAAATCATTCTATGTAATCTGAAAAGCTGCATGATTATAACTATGCAGTTACTTCCAGCACCACTGCTCACCGTTCAACCAGCACACAATATCACAAGGTTGTCATTACTGCTCTAATTCCTCCAGCCCAAGCAGAACAAGGCATAGTCTGTGTGCTGTCTCCAGGTCCAGTGATGTAGTGCTGGGGGCTGGACAGACAGGCCCAGGGAAGGGCTGTGGCTCTGTGTTGCATGGCACTTCATCCCCCATTCCCTTCTTACAGGTACCCAACAGCCCGCCACCGTGCGCTACTCATTTACTGCTACACTGCTTTTCATAATTAGCGCCGCAAGGCCTCATTAAATCCGCTCTAATGAATAAATATTGTATTTCATAGCCTGATTACCAGATCAACTCAATGCTTGAGCGTCGTAAACAATTATTTCCCTAAATATTCATCACCCCCAAAGTGGATGATCATTGGTATTTAATACCAGTATTTTCAAGTGCATCTTTATTATGCTAATAATATTTGTTTCTGGGTAAGAAAAATTCAGATTTTTTGAGTGTGATGGAAATGTTGTAAGGAATGGGGATGAGGACCTAAGAACAGCGTCACTGTATAATGAACGGCTTTGTGGAGAACAGCTGTTAAAAGAATTAGAGCACTCGGTTCTTTCTTTGCTCATATTCAGATAAAAAATGGCTACTTTTATTATAATATGACATTCAGACAAAATTGGAGGCTTGATCAGCTTGTTTGAAAAGGTCTCCAAATGTTTTCTATGGCCTCACTGCATTCCAAAGCCATTTTCTACTGCATATAACTAGCAATGACAGAATGCAATGGACTACTACAAACTGTTGAGGCCAAACATGTCTCTTTCTGTAAACCCAACAGGGCAAGCTGGCAACTTTTCCAAAAAGAGAACAAAGCAGTGCACTCTGAATTAGAGTAGTTACTCTCGTAATAAGAGACCAAGTCTCCTACCAAACCAGCAAAAACGCTCAAGTGTGGACTGTAATTTCAAAAGGTAAGTGTCAGTGTTAATGAGAGAGCATGCTCACTGGAAATGGTGCAGGTCAAATGAAGTACATTTTCAAAGGCTTAATAGCAATGAACCACCCAAGATTCACCTCACGACATTTCCTATGTAGTACCACACACTACTGAACAGAAAATATCGGCATTAACTTCATTGCCACTTGAGTGACACCTGAGAACATTACTATTTGCACTGTAAAACATTGTTGGAAAATGAAAGGAGAGAAAAAGACCAGAGCAAGGAAGTGCTTTAATAGGATAAATGATTTACAGGTATGAGATTCCCATTACAGACTGCTAATTGTTTCCACACCATTAGTAACAGTTATCTAATGAAGGATTTAACCAGGCACTGTACTATATCATAGCTTCTCTCTGCTCAGGAGGGGGAAATAGCCCCCACTAGCTGTGCCCTTTCCACCCTCACCACCTCAGGGGTATGATGGTACAATGGTGGACTACTGAGCAGAGTCAAAAGTAACCATGTGACATTGGGAAGAGAGAATAAACCTTATTGAAGTCGAAAGCTAATTTTCTTATACAAAAAATGGACGACTCGAGTACAATTAACATAGTAGAGGACAACCAATTTATACATATTGTTTTTATCCAAACTTGCAGGTTAAAAGTGAGAACGTCACAGGCAAACATCACAGTATAAACATACCCAGTTGCATGGAGTAATTGACAGTAAAACCGTATACATTTAAAACAATGTAAAAATTTACAGAATCAGTAATGGAAGAATCAACAGTTTTGCATTATGGAATATAAAAGCCATATCACATGAGAACATTGTCAGTCAGATCCAGAATCAGGTTACATTCTCCATGATTTACTGGCTCTCTTCCATTTCCTTCTTCAGACTGCAGAGAGAGACACATTTTTAATTCCCAACACAGTAGCAGTCGAAGTACAAATACGATTACAAGACAAAGGTTTAAGTTCAGAAGTAGAATGAACCTTACCTCTTGAGATAAGAATGGACGTTGTCGTAGCCATGGTATTTAGCCAGGTAGACCAGGACTCCAGTGGCACAGCGACCCTCTCTGGCTCTACAGAAGCTGCAGTTGCAGATCCCTCTGCATGACGGACACTCCCACTCCTGCACAAGACCAAGACGATGTCAACTGTATTCTCTTGACAAAACAGTCAATAATCAAATGGACACGTGTCACTGTCTCTTGATGGCTCGGAGAAGACGAGTGCAGTACTTACAGGATCCAGCAAGGCATCTCGGACCTCCTCTCCGTAGCGGTTACGGAGACATGGGCCACAGAATTGACCCCTTACTCCCACACACTCTGGGTTACGGCAGTTGGTCTTGGTGTCGATCGTTTTCTGGCGGCACTGATGGCAAGTGGATCCCTACAGCAAGCAAATTAGAGGGGTGACTAACAGAAATCAAACTTTAAAGACAGGCGTTTTGAGTACCACTGTAGGAGAATGGGAACTTACAGTGGATCTGTTGTAGACCTTCTCCCGCACGTTGCCTGCGATCAGATCCAGCTCCATCTGGGAGATGTCCTCCACAGGCCGCACCACATGAGGAATGGCCAGCACCCCGTTGTAGCTGCGCCGACGGGGCTCCTTCTGTAAACACACACATGTCAACCAAACGGACAAGTCCTGAAATTCGGTATTCACTATTATTGAACGGACAGATCAGGAAACGCAAAAAAAAAATCCAACTTTACTTGACACTCGACGTTACCAACCAAACACTGAGGTCAACAAAGGTGTGTGTGCCACTGACCGCTTCATCCACCTCCTCGTAGTAGCGGCTCCTGCGCACCAGGCTGAACTTGTCCTCCTCTTCCTCCTCTGATGGGGGGCTGGGGGGGCCGTCCACCAGGGAGCGGGAGCGAGTGTGGGGCCTAGAGGTACGCTCAGGGTTCCTCCTGCGGGGTCCAGGGGCTCCCAGAGACCGGCGTGGGGCGCGACGAGGCTACAGAGGAAACAAAAACGCATTAACTACAGTCCAAAAATGTAAATGGTGGTAGCATATTTCATCAATACTCAAATATTTCCTGAATACATGTTTTATAGAACAGCCATATCCACCATCTTGTCTCACTCACCGCATTCATCATGGGCAGGGACGTTCTTCTAGGGAAGCCAGGTATTTTGTTGAGTTCTGCCATCAGCTTTGCAAGCTAAACAAATAAAATTGCAATTACATAA
This sequence comes from Coregonus lavaretus, assembly GCF_964263955.1. Taxonomy (NCBI): domain Eukaryota; kingdom Metazoa; phylum Chordata; class Actinopteri; order Salmoniformes; family Salmonidae; genus Coregonus; species Coregonus lavaretus. The sequence goes on along the minus strand of NC_139992.1, from coordinate 68,294,195 downwards.
TTAGACTAAAATGTCACTCAGCAAGCTACAGCCACAACGACGACTCTGAATGATCCTGTCGTACCATGGCTTTGTTCTCCTTGATGTTAAGTGCTCTCTTGTCCATGAAGTTGTCTCCATCCTCAGTGTCGGACTGTTTGGGAGAAACTTTGGGCTGTTTAGGGGGCTCTGCTGCAGTAGTCTTCTTCTGGCTGGCCCTCCTGGTGGGGAATTTCATGGCCACCTTAAGGGTTTGGGACCGGCGGCTCCTCTTCCGCGGCTCAACTGACTCCTCAGAGTCAGAGTCCACTCTCTGAAACACACAGTACATTTGTCTGAGCACACATTCTGAAATGTTTTTTGTGTATAGTAGCCACTATTGTGCAATAACATTAAATTGGTAATATCAATACAAAAAACACTCACCATGGCACTCATTTCACTGCTGAAGGCATTCTCAAACCCACTGAGAGACTCTTCTTCCGAACTAGCCTCAAACACCTTGGCTCTCTCCGCCACCTTCCTAGCTTCTCTGAAGCTACTTTTCTGTGGAAAGTGAAAGCACAACCTTCAGTTAGTTTCATCAACAACTAACTCATTAGATGAGTGAATATGGTCAAACACTGATTGTTATCGGAGCTAAATGTGGCAATTTGCCTTACTGTGTTAGCAAAGCCACCGTCAGAGCCAAAACTGTCACAGCTGTCATCTGATGAAGAAGAGGATGTCTCCATGGGCACATTACGGAAACTCCGCAAACCCATCCTGGTGGAGGGAGGCTGGGGGGCCTGCTGGCGCTGGAGAGACAAGATGAACGAGTAAGGAAAAACTGAATGAATAGACTGGAAGCTCAGACCATAGACATATGAACAAAGTGAGTACTATTAGTCACACTGCTGCCCTCCTGCAAAATGAGAGAAGCAGCAATACCTATGGTGATAGGGATGTGACTGCAAGATACAACAATGGAAGCTAGTTAAGCCATATCAAGGCCAACACAAAATGTATCTTACAAGGTCATTGACGCTAGTTAGCTAACGTTAGGTGGTTATACAAAGGAGTGTGATTAGCCATGTAAGATTTACTTACTTTGATGGTGGATAAAACCGACATTTTAAATGGCAAAACTTTTGTCAGGATAAAATCTAAATCTGTGTAGTCAAAACTATGTGGTATAACTAGATAGTAGCCACTGAAATTGTTATGAATTAAAAACAGCCGTTCAACATCAAAACTGTCTAGATTCAAATGATAGCTAATTTAGATGGTAACTAATAAGATAATAATAATAATAATAATATGCCATTTAGCAGACGCTTTTATCCAAAGCGACTTAGTCATGCGTGCATACATTTTTGTGTATGGGTGGTCCCGGGGATCGAACCCACTACCTTGGCGTTACAAGCGCCGTGCTCTACCAGCTGAGCTACAGAGAAAAGTAATGGTTGCATTGCAACTCCAATGAGACCGTAGGCACAGTCTCCAGCAGCTTTTGCATAAAGTAGCTAAGGCAACAGGTTTACTAAAATGTTAGCAAGAAAATAAGAGCCCAACGTTAGGTTTACCACAGCAGAATTTTTGTTAGCTACTTACATTCTCTGCAGCTATAAAATCAGAACATTAGGGTATGTCACCCTGTTATTGTTTGATATAGTACGTTACATATATTATAACATTCCTTACCGTAGAGCGAGATGGACGCATTTTGTTGGGTTTAAAGTTTTCTGCAAAGAAACTCAGTCAAAACTCTAGTACACGTTTCTGCAGTCGTTTTACGAATGCAGGGAAACCCCACCAGACCAGACTTGCATATGGGGTGCTGAGAAATTTCCCGCGCAAGGAAAATGTCCTTAAAGCTGTATAAACTTTTGTTTCAAAAGACGGTCTAAAAGGGAAATAGAACACACAAATATACGCCACATAAAATGTGAAAAAATCTTTAGAAAATACTGCTGATGGACACTTTTATTTTTGTACACATTTTTCAAAATATTATGTCATATACTGATCCACCAACTTCTAACCTTCTAAGTACTAAGCCGTGGCGCGAAATCATAGCGAACATATTTACATAAAGGGGCGGGTTTATAGAAAAACTCCCGCGTCCTTTCCATCAACTTCATGTACGTTTATCTTTTTTTACCCGTCATATAGTTATAGACTATTAAAAATATATATTCTTTTTAAAAATCCATATGTACATTCACTTTTTTATATTGTAATAAAAGGCACAATTATCTAGCTATACAGTATATCTCATAAATAAAAAGATTAGGAAAATGTAGGCTATACAATTTACAATAGCCTTATGTAGAACAGTTCACAATATACAACTACAAATGATATGTAGGCTTACATGCTAAATCCAAAAATTATTTGAGTGCATACAGTACAATTCAGAATTCAGCCCTAAAAGACTGAATTGGGTGCATTCCCTAAATCACAATTGTCCCTAGTTCAAATGACCCCTAGAAAGATCCCTCCAGAGAGAAAATGTATATGTAGTGTGAAAGATAATATTCAAAGTAAACCTGATGTCCAATCTATTAAGACATGTTAACACTTTCAAACAGCAAATTATTCTCAGCTTCGTCCACCACGGCCACCTCTACCCCCTCTCTGTCTTCCTCTGGCCTGTTTATTGTCTTGTCGAGGTAACCTTTTCTGGCGCTCCACTTTGATCCATCCCCCATCACTGACTTTAGCCCCCTCTTGCTCTGTACTGGGGTTTTCTACCACCGCCGATATGCCCGGTATCACCCTGGCCCGGTTCTGAGATGCTATATTGTAACTATTGGACTGAGGCCTCCCCATTTGCTCTGAGGTTCTGCTTGACTTATTCTGTGTGAAGTTGCCCCTTGTATGGGACCATGTGTCTCTGTTGTGGTCCCTTGTTGCACTCAATGAGTTGCCAATGTAGCTTCTGTGCCTGTGGTAACCTTGCACTTCCCCGGCAATGAGCAGGCGTTCACGCTCCAAGGCACTCTCTGAGGTGGTGCTGGAGGGGCTGCTGCCCTTTGACCCCAGGTAGAGGGGGGAGAGCATGGCGGACAGGCCAGCAGTGGGGGACGAGCTGCGGGAGCACCAGGGAGAGAGGGGGCTGTTGGGAGACCTCCGCACTGCTGCAGCGTAGGAAGAGGCCTGATCTCCATATGCAGACAGGAACTGAGACAGGGTGCGGGTTTCTGAGCCTCCGGTGGGGGTCCGGGAACCATGCTGCTCTGCTGCTGACTGGCTCTTCAGCTGCCTCTGTCTCAGGTTGTACAACCATCTGGGATCCACATCTGGAAGGAGAAAGAACATCCACTGGTATTGTTGGCTACATAGATGTGTGCATACATTTGTGCATTCTGTATTTAAGACAGCTCTAAATTGACCATTTGTCAATGAAATCTGCATCCAAAACACCATAGAAAGTTGACCTTTTGAGTTTGATCTGCTTCTGGGGTTTCCTTCAATGTTTAACTGAGCTGTTTCTATCAGTAGCTCCACAGTCTTGATCTCATCTCGTCCACTGGTGGGGTTCCACCTCACTGCATGGCTATGTCTCGTACACCTGGGTGATCTCACATCATTCTAGTGGCAAGTATAAGGACACAACAATCACTGTAGGGTATTTTAAACATTGATCATATCTAGCTACATGTCAAATTGAATTCACAATGTATTACTTGTTTTTAAAGGCACACCATACAGTACACTGTGGACCTTCATTCTACTGTATAATTCTTATTATTGGTAATGATTAACCTAAATGTGGTGTAGTGTATGTAGTGCAAGGGTTAGGATATTGAAGGGCTCCTATACAGGGCCGGATTACCGACCTGGCACGCAGGGCACGTGCCCTGGGGCCTCGACCTCCAGGGGGCCCCCAACCACTCAGAAGGCATATGTAATAATAATAATAATAAATATGTACACCGGTTGAGGGCCCCCTGGAGGTCGGGCCCCCGCCAGAAAGCATATGAACATATCAGTTGGGGCCTCCTGGAGGTCGGGCCCCCCCAGATAGCATATGAACACTCATAAACCATGACAAAATGTGTAGAATTGCAGAAATGTGGTTTTAAAACTGGAACATTTTCTCTCAGCCTCATGGCAAAATGTGTAGAATAGTATGAGATTACCTATAAAACTGCACATTTATCTCTCTGCCCCATGGCAAAATGTGTAGAATTGTAGGAAATTTGCTTTAAAACTGCAAACTTTTCTCTAAGCCTCATTGCAAAATGTGTAAAATAGCATGATAAGCTATAAAACTGCAAATTGTTTATGTATTTTATAATTTGTTATATATTTTTATCTATATATATTTTTATTGAATATTAAAACATACAATCTACCTGCAGTGAAGCCGCTCAACATTTACATTACATTCAGTCATCTAACAGACTCCCATCCAGAGCGACCCACAGAAGCAACTCCCAACCGCCAGGCCACCAACCCTCCAAGATCTCCCCCTTTTGTGGGCCCCCTGGAGGTAGGTGCCCTGGGGCCCCAGATGTGGTAATCTGGCCCTGATCCTATAGCAATGTTTTGACTGACTCACCTCATAATTAACAATGCAGTCAACAACCTGATTCTCCCATAGTCCAACTACCCATTTGTCCATCACAAATGGGGGCTGCAAGGAATTAGTTTGATGTTGGTTATTAATCGTCATACATGTTAGTTACTTCAATACGGTATCTTCAATACAGCAATGACATTAATTCAAGGAATAATTATATTTATCTGAAGATACAGAGAGGGATTTTTTATGTCATAACATTAGCAAAAGGGTACACTCTTTCAATGATCCTAAAAAACCTTCAACAAAGAAATGTAATGGACAAGTGACTGTTTTTAAGTCCTGATGCCCTTTCAACGCATGGCCTGGAGTAATGCTTATGATCACACCTTGGTCATCTTCAGGACATCCACATCCTGTCTGTTGGCATTAAAGGTCACATCCTTGATGTATGTTATTGCAACTTCATCTCCGTCAAGTTCCATGTACATTTTCCATTTGCAGTCCTAAAAAAGAGAGATTATAGGTCTTAAAAAAATATGAAATAACTGCTGTCAGTTGAGAACCTAACTGCATTTTTCCTAAACCAACAGCACAGCCTAGAGGTAGTTCCTTGGAATTGAACATTTCCGGAATGTAATGTGAATTTATATGAAATCATGATCAAACTTGACAGTAGCACAAGTTATGTTGTACATTTAGATTTTAATCCTAATTTCACCTAGTATCCACTGTGAGTTGCCTTCAATTGAGACAAATGTATAATTCGTTTGGAGATTGATTGCTTTCCACACACTCTTTGATGTGCTCTCAGAATCACAGAGGATAGCATGTCTCTTGAATGATCATAGCATGAAGGATGACATAACAAGTGGTAAATGAGAATATTAAGAACCTATCAATCTTTGCAGAGACATTTTACTTCAGGGGTAAACATAAGTTGCTATGGTGAATAACTTGTATTATTTCCTGTAGGGGATATGGTTCGCAGTATCTTGACACCTGGTGCTATTGTTGGTGAAATACACATTTGAGTAATGCTAATGTTATTCCAGTTAGGTGAAAATAAACTCAGTATTACGATCACTGTTGCACAAGGCACACAGGGATCAAATCCTCACTAGGAAATACAAATCTGAGCAAACCCCATACTCCTGCTGAATATTGCATGCTGACAAAGCAGTAATGATTTTGCCATCCCCAAAAACCAGCCATGAAGCCACAGGTCACTGCTTAACCACACACGGTTCACGGTGTGGGCCAATCTATTGTGTGGGGATCACAGAAGAAGACATCAAAGAAGTGCCACTAACACACTCATCTGAGGAGTCTCAGCCCACTCCTACACTGTCCCCAGGGGCTGGCCGGGGCTCAAAGGGGGAGCTAGCGTGAGGAAGGCTCTGGCTCCAAGACACACCAGGCAGCGGCCCCGGGTCGGCCCTGGCCAGTCGCACCATGGCCTCCAGGTCCACTTGTTGGTCTAATCACTCCAGCAGAAACAATGTCTGGTAATGATGCCCAAGACCGGAGTGTGTCTGGTCTAATGGCAACTCATACATAATTCAGCACCTTTCTCTTGGCTGTGCGGTGATATCCTCATTAGTGGGGGACCCTCAGTGGTTGTCAGATGGTGGCCGCACAATCGCAGGCCCTCATTTTGTCTTTGAGAAGTGCAGCTGCTTCCATGACACCACCAGCAAAGAGGGGCGGAAAAAAACGCAGTGCGGGTTTGTTTTATTTAGTGCAAAAAACCTTCCAGTTTGTAAAAACAAGGCTGACATGGAACCTGACACCAGGCAGGGGAAAATAATTAGCTCTCATTTTCTCAGCCTCCTGTTTCCTTCTCCCTGCTGTGTTTTCTACCCACTAAACCACCACATGTCAGAAGAAATGGGAGGCAATTAGCAGGCTCGTTTCAGCCCCGCCGAACGTACTGAAAGGGGACTATTTATGATGGGACAATGAACAGCTGAAAGATTAAATAACATTTGCCTTTCTAAAAAGAAAATGACTTCTGACTAAATTGGCTATTTTTGATTAAATTCAAACAGCAAGTGGAGAAGCAGCCTTTCTCCACCGTTTGAGACCCTAACAAAGGATGGTGAGCAAGTGGGGGTGGATGGGATGCATGGCTTTAGATGAAATATTTATTCATCTGTTTCTCTTGCAAGGATATGTCTTGAAGGCAAAGCATGCTCAGTGTAACAGTGGTCAGTGTTTGCTTGAGTTTGATGGGGACCATAATGTGCATCTTTATCTAGAGAAACAGCAACTTGAAGGAGCATTTCCATCTTGACATACCAGTTTTAATCTTATCTGACAACAACAAGTTAGTTAGCTATTACTATATGCTGAGACTAAATTAGTTTACAAATACATTTGAAAATGCAGGGAAGAAATGACTGTATTTGGATGAAAATATATTCAGATTCCCTCCTAGACATCTTGGTTATTTGTCATAGAATATTTTCAGTGTCCATTGAAAACCTACCGAGTGACCCACTGCTTTCCAGTGGTACCCAAACACCAGCTCCAGATTAACAATCTTCCTTCTCTCCTCCTCCTCCTCTGCACACTCATCCTGTGGAACAGAGATTTCCAGGCTAACATATTGCAACAGTAAACACTGCCAACCATTATATAACAAAGAGAAAAGACATACAATACCTTCATTAGTGGAGGGAAGTGGAATAGCCCCATGTAATCATTGGTTAGCTTCTCAATTTCACTCTGTTGGGGAAATCATGTTATACATAGACTTCAAAATCATTTGTATGAGTATATAGCTCAATTTAAATAATGATACCATTTGGACACATTGTGAAATGACTGGCTAGTTCACGATAGTTTGAAAGGTAGTATGATACCTTGAGGTGCATGATGTGACCTTTGGACTTGACCCCCAGGTCTCGCATGTCTGTTTCCGTGAGCAGCAGCAGCCTCTTGCCTGTAATGTGGTTTTCCTTAAACAGGTCACCATACAGCTGCATGCCACTTGCCCCCTCCCCTGAGAACATGGAAAACAAATGCTAATTAAAACACAACACATACACGCCAAAATGATGGGTTCATTCATTTGATCATACCTACAGTATGAGAAATCTATAAGGTGAACATACCTGCCCCAAATATCTGCTGCATCCAAAAGTACTGTGGGGATGGAATTGCAAAAGCATTCATATTAAGATGGAGCCATTCAGGTGGAGCCATGATGGTTATTAATGGCTAATTAGACAAAGGAAGTAGTCGATTGATATTTGTTGATACTGACCACATGTTCCTCTGTCCAGGAATGAATATGAAGGTTGGAAAGGAGCTGTGTGAAAAAAAGACAAAACTGAAATAGTACCAGGGAATACTGCTCTAATGGTCATGTCATACAAATGTGTACAGCTCAAATAAAGAAATGTGCTGCCTATTCTTGATGTTTGGACTCTTAACACAAATCTTGCATTTAGCATTCATGTGTGCAGTATGCATTACAAAATACATTACATATAGGCCTACATCATTCCAAGACAAGTTTACCATGCATTATAGCAATGATTTTTGCAGCTATTGTGTTCTGCAATCAAGATGACTGCGTCCTAATGGCCTACCTCAAACTAAAATGTGTCCAATGTCCATCTGACTGGTCTTTCATGATGCATTTCAATGATGAATAATTGACTGTTCATTAAGTGTAATCAAGCAGAAAGTAGCCAGCTAAAATAAAGATTTCATCATTCTGATCATGAGGCTGCTATGTGGTGATAGAAACAATGCACCGGGGGAATTGAGGGATAGATGACTAAATGAATGACTAATCTAAGCATTCAATATTTGCTTCCCACGGCATCTGATAACAGCTCAGTCTGAGCTGAATGGCAATCTCGACAGATCACATTCAAAGAGGGCCATTTCAGAATCAGCGCGATACAATTCTTTGCAGCCTTCTAAACTCCCTCACCCCCAGCTGCATTTTCCGTCTACTGCAGTGGTATGGTTCGGAAGTAAACACATTCAAAAACAACCCCCTTACCCTACTGCCAAAGTTCCATTACAGATATTGCCTAATTAAAGTGACATAATATCACATTTCGAGCAGCCATATTGTATTTCACAAATGACTTGCATCCTTTATTAAAATCCAAAGCATACTGTTGACAAAGGGAAACAGATCTTAATTGATGAGAGGAGGGGAAGGGGGAAGTCAGCAGAAATTGCTCAGCCTTTGGAATTCCTTTGACAGGGAAGAGGAGTTCAGTAGTTCACACCACTCTGCCCCCTTGTGGAATGGGAGTATACTGTAGCAAGTTGATTATACTATAGAGGCGGACAAGCATTGGAAACCTATTGGCTAGTACGCTAGTGGCTACACCACAAATTCAATTCAATATGACTGTCAATCCCCGCAGGGGCAATTAAGCAGGCATTGTCAGTAAGTGTAACATATACAATACAAATGGGTGTGCTGCACCAAGTATGAGTAGTGCCCCGTACCACTTGTTCATTAGTTCGTTATAGAAATCCTGCCATTGATTATATGTTTATTTGAAGCCTTGAGGACTACAGTGAACATGGGTCTAATGCAAATAAATTAATGTAATACGAGAATGATTTCAGGTCTTACATGTACAATTTTTTTTTATTACAGACCTTTTCATCTGAAGTTAGTACAGTCACATTTGCTTAATCTTCTCCTGGCATGAATTGTTTCACTCTTATTTTCTTGCCACTTTTGGAATTTTGTAGTTAACAACCTTTGATTTGTTACATTATTGTAACATTATTGAATTAGTTGTTCGATTTTGGCCACTCTTAATGTCAGCGAAATGTCACTTCCTCATAAAAGCTTCGCCTCCTCAATGCATGTTACTTATATGGCTCTTTCCTAATTCAAGGTAAACAAAACTGGGTAAACCAAGAGGAAATTTGAGAAAACAGGAAGAGTGAAGAACCAAAGCAGGAAGTTCAATGTTTAATGAGAAAATGTTTATTGAGAAACAAGGAACAGTAGAGAAATTTTGCAGCAAAATAGGTTCACATCAAAAAGTGGTCGGTCTAATAGAGTTATGGCACACCATTAAAGAGACACTATTGGACTAATCCAAGGTGCTGTAGTTTGCATAGATCATATTGCAACTCTGGGCATTAGATGTCTAGAAAATACCTTACAAAGTGGTTGACATTCACACAAGGTAGTGTATTGGTTGGTTATTGTCTGTTAATGGATGTGTTTCAGACTAGGTTTAATAACTACACAACAGTATATAAAAACATACATCAACTAAGTAGAAGGAAATGAAAGCTGCAGGGCCTAGGCCCAAGCTCTTTGGAGTCAGACAGAAAGATCCTCCATATTGGCTATGTTCAGAAGAGAAGAGCTCCCAGCAGGATTTACAGGGCATTTGGTGATGGCACTCGTTAGTTGAGCTTCAATAGGCTCACTTTGGGGGTTGTTAAACACACTTTGGCCTGTGGTCAAAAAAGGTCAAAACTGTTGGTGCAGGTGCAAACATGTTTAGCTGATAAATAATCTTTAGCTTAGAGAAGCCCTCTAAAGAGTATTTCATATACTCTCTGCAATTAAATACTGTTTTTACTTCATATATCATTTGATTTAAATAAATTATTATAGCACACAGTAGAGCTTTTACCAGTGAATAAGATTGAGTTAATTGAATTAAGGTCCTATATAGTTGCCCTTGTCTATGAGAACTTCGTCCTGTCAAGGAGTGGTAGTCTAAGGTCTATGGCACTCCTAATAAACATCTTGATTATATGTATCTGTAACATGCTTCTGTCAACCAGCACATGAACCAAGACTTTACTGGGGCCCTCGCAGATAGACACAAACACCTACTGTGCACTTTACACCAATAAGCCATAGTATGGGGGCTTGAAATCCAAAGATTCCTGACAGTGTATACAGAAAAAGGCACAGGAAGTCTGTAGTTTAACAGGGCTATCAGGAAACGTTCTCTCTCTTCTGCTGACTCCAGTCTGGGTCAGCTGAGGGAAACTTGTTCTTTCTCATCCTGGTGAGAGACTTAATCACAGCAACTATGCTCCACCACATACAGAACAAATTGGCCACTATTAATGTCAGCGAAATGTCACTTCATCATAAAAGCTTCGCCTCCTCCATGCAACTTGCTCACATGGCTCTTTCTTCACAGCATGGCACTATACAGTACATTAGGCTTTTATGACATCCATAAGGGCCATGTAGGCGAAAGGTTTCTAATACATTATGTTCATACAGCATTTTAAAAAGAATGTGTGCAAAAGAAAATGGATTGTTACAAAATAAAACAGCCATGCAAAAAACTATTCGTAATGAATGATCTAATGTTCGAAGCTTGTGTCCATAACACCAGTGATGTGAGAAGGAATATGCATGGGAACTTGCAGCAAGACCACAGTTTCGACACAGGCCGAAGGGATTGATTGACAGATGCTACTGAGTGGCCCATACATAGCTGGACCAATCAGGTCGCTCTAATCACTGTCGTCTGACCAGTTGAAGTTTGACATCCCCAAGGCCATGTTGATTTTGCGGCCCTCTCTGACACTGCTGGACTTGGAAGAGTTCTGCTTGGCCTGCATGTTGACCTGCATGCCAGAGTGCAGGACGGGGCTCCCCATGTCCAAGGCAAACATGTCCCCAAAGCCCTTCATCATGGCCTGCAGACTCATCCCGTCCACCTCCCCGTTACTGGAGGATGTGATCTGACATGACATCTCAGAACTTTTTGACTCCTCCATCTTAGACTCATAGAACGACTCGGCGCTAATCTTTGCCGCCACAGGTAAGAACAACTGAGAGGGAAAGATGGGGGAGAGAGGATAGGAAGGGAAGAAGAGGTCGGGAAAGAAAAGGAGGGAAGGAAATTAGACTACATACACCAAGAGGAATGATGAAATGTGAAATCATTTTTTACCCAATATAAAAGGTGATTGTCAAAAACTAGAAGAGGAGAGTTCAGAGATACAGTAAATTGGATTATCAGAGAAGGTTGGACTGAAATGATTGGAGTCTACAGGACAGATGAAGGTAGGAGATACGGAGAAAACAACGAATAAAGAGGTATTGACTTTCCTGACAATTGGAGAGCTCAGGATGATGGTACTGATTCTTACACACTACATCAGTGCGTGTATCAATTTCAACTAATGTCAAATTGATACCAAGGCAAAGCACTGTAAGACAATCCCAATGCATGGCTGTAGCATGCAATTACACAGCACAACGGACAAAACAAATAATCTAGTATAGAACATATTAGTGATGTGGAAGTTTGGAAACCAAATCCAACCAATAAAACCAACTAGAAAGGTAATATTCAGGTTAGATGTGTTAAATCAAATTAAATCAAATCATGCACAAGCAATTACAGAAACAGGTGGCCAAGACCTAGCGGGGCGTCGCTTTGGAAACAGCACATAGAAAGGGTAGTACAGGCACATCCACACAAGCAGCAAAGACTCCCATATCAGCGTGACAACATTGGCATTACCAACGTTGCAATTACACTGACCTCTAATTATGACTGATGGCCAATGGGGGTTCAGTGACATAGTCACACACAGAGTACCATGATGAGCTAATACCTCTCCTCAACTCAAATGCCCATCAGTGAGACTCAGTGAACCAGAGCCTTATATATTTCCCTCCATTGCATTGCATTTAATTCCATTCCCCTTCATTCCAGACAGACCCCAGTCTGAAGCATTTGCTTCTCCTTGTGACAATGTGGACAGGACTGTGGACTGTGACACATGGACCAACACGGTGAAGGTGGTGCTAAGCTGGGGTGCTGTTCATGTTCAGTGACTAGACACAGTGTGTGGTAGTTGTGGTTGTGCTGAGGGTGTTGGTGGTGTGGTGTGCAGGTGGGTATAGGCTACTGAGGAACTTACTGGGGTGTTGGACTGCTCGATGAGCTTGCGCTCCCACATCTTCAGGCGACGTTCTCTCTCCTTCAGTTCCTGCTCTTTGGTGCTCAGATCCCTCTCCAACTTCTTCAGCCTCTCCAGTGTGGCCTCAATCTCACATCTACAGTACAGACAGCATTGAGATGTGTTTAGAATCAAGCATCATCCACCTCATCCCATCCAACTCTGCACTTACAATACTGGTGTCAAACCATTGACTTGAGATACTTGTGCTAAACTCAAATTTCGACTCTCATTGACATCAATGCATTATACACAAAAGTTTGGAGTTATGAATGTATTTCTCAAGTTTGGATTCTGCCTTTTTAGCGACAGCCCTAAGGCCACAGACGGTAGAGGAACACTTATATTCCAGTGTCTTTGCTAATGGGTTTCAGCCACTGAGAGTGGTCTGGTCTGCTTTGCCCAGCAGGTGGGGCTGTGAAGCACAACAAGGGTAGCCATGCTGTCAGACGCCAAGACAATCTGCTCCCACAGTAACTATTTATAAACAGGCAATGTCAGGCATGTGATGCAGACAGGAACTCCCGCCCGTTCCTACACCCTCCCATTCCTCCTGTCCCTCCTCCCATCCCTACCTCAAAGACTTTCCACTAATGCTCGAAACTTTCCTCATAATTGATATTCTTGCTTGTCGCTTTCCTGACAAACACTCTTGGTATTTCTCGTCCTCCTACCCTGCTGTTCCCTTATGGAAAAACCACATGAATTTCACATGTGATCACGTTTCACATGTAATAAAATGAGATTTCCACATGTAATAAAATGAGATCTCATGTGATCACAAGTGATCTCATGTGAAGTTAATGTGATAACGTGACAACATGTAAAACCAACATGTGATAACATGACACTACGCATGTGAAAACATGATCTCGTGAAATAAATGTGACAACATGGGGATGTTTTTTTTTTTACATGTGACATCATGAAAGTACACGTTTTATTACATGTGAAAGTGCAAATTCAATTTGAGGGTTTTCTGTATAGTTGTCTAATGTTGGGGCATTTTATTCTGTTTAATGTTACACCTGAAACACTATGATAAATATCATAGTTTTTCTTGAGTGTATTATACAAAGCTGAGATTTACCTTGATGTCCAAAGTGTCAGAATACAGGTGAAATCAGTCATTGACACAGATATGGTGACATAGCAGGAAGATCGGAATGCAGTGAACCAAGAGGTTGTGAGTTCAAATCCCAGGTGGGGACATTGAATAATTAATTTCTGTATAAATATACATACATCATGTACAGTGCATTCGGAAAGTATTCAGACCCCTTGACTTTTTGCACCTTTTTTTAACGTTACAGCCTTATTCTAAAATTGATTAAATAAAATAAAATCTTCATCAATCTACACACAATACCTCATAATGACAAAGCTAAAACAGGTTTTTAGAAAAAACAGAAATACCTTATTTACATAAATATTCAGACCATTTGCTATGAGACTCAAAATTGAGCTCAGGTGCATCCTGCTTCCATTGATCATCCTTGAGATGTTCAATGGAAGCTGGATGGGACTCCACCTGTGGTAAATTCAATTGATTGGACATGATATGGAAAGGCACACATCTGTCTATATAAGATCCCACAGATGACAGTGCATGTCAGAGCAAAAACCAAGCCATGAGGTCGAAGGAAATGTCCGTAGATCTCCGAGACAGGATTGTGTCGAGGCACAGATCTTGGGAAGGGTACCAAAAAATGTCTGCAGCATTGAAGGTCCGCAAGAACACAGTGGCCTCCATCATCCTTAAATAGAAGAAGTTTGAAACCACCAAGACCCTTCCTAGAGCTGGCTGCCCGGACAAATTGACCAATCGGGGGAGAAGGGCCTTGGTCAGGGAGGTGACCAAGAAACCAATGGTCACTCTGACAGAGCTCCAGAGTTCCTCTGTGGAGATGGGAGAACCTTCCAAGAAGGACAACCATCTCTGCAGCACTCCACCAATCAGGCCTTTATGGTAGAGTGGCCAGACGGAAGCCACTCCTCAGTAAAATACACATGACAGCCTGCTTGGAGTTTGCCAAAAGGCACCTAAAGGACTCAGACCATGAAAAACAAAATTATCTTGTCTGATGAAACCAAGATTGAACTCTTTGGCCTGAATGCCAAGCGTCACGTCTGGAGGAAACCGACACCATCCCTACGGTGAAGCATGGTGGTGGCAGCATCATGTTGTGGGGATGTTTTTCAGCGGCAGGGATTGGGAGACTAGTCAGGACCGAGGGAAAGATGAACGGAGCAAAGTACAGAGAGATCCTTGATGAAAACATGCTCCAGAGCGCTCAGGACCTCAGACTGTGGCGAAGGTTCACCTTCCCACAAGACAACAACCCTAAGCACCCAGCCAAGACAACGCAGGAGTGGCTTCGGGACAGGTCTCTGAATGTCCTTGAGTGGCCCAGCCAGAGCCCGGACTTGAACCCGATCGAACATCTCTGGAGAGACCTGAAAATAGCTACGCAGCAACGCTCCCCATCCAACCTGACAGAGCTTCAGAGGATGTGCAGAGAAGAATGGGAGAAACTCCCCAAATACAGGTGTGCCAAGCTTGTAGCGTCATACCTAAGAAGACTCGAGGCTTACATTACCAAAAGTATGTGGACACCTGCTCGTCGAACATCTCATTCCAAGATCATGGGCATTAATATAGAGTTGGTCCCTCTTTGCTGCTCTAACAGCCTCCACTCTTCTGGGAAGGCTTTCCACTAGATGTTGGAACATTGCTGTGGGGACTTGCTTCCATTCAGCCACAAGAGCATTAGTGAGGTCGGGCACTGATGTTGGGCGATTAGGCCTTGCTCGCAGTCAGCATTCCAATTCATCCCAAAGGTGTTAGATGGGGTTGAGGTCAGAGCTCTGTGCAGGCCAGTCAAGTTCTTCCACACCAATCTCGACAAACCATTTCTGTATGGACCTTGCTTTGTGCATGGGGGCATTGTCATGCTGAAACAGGAAAGGGTCTTCCCCAAACTGTTGCCACAAAGTTGGAAGCACAGAATCATCTAGAATGTCATTGTATGCTGTAGCGTTAAGATTTCCCTTCACTGGAACTAAGAGGCCTAGTCCGAACCACGAAAAACACTATGCATTCTGGCAGGTAGCGTTCTCCTGGCATCCGCCAAAACCAGATTTGTCCATCGGACTTCCAGATGGTGAAGCGTGATTCATCACTGCAGAGAACGTGTTTCCACTGCTCCAGAGTCCAATGGCGGCGAGCTTCACACCACTCCAGCCGACGCTTGGCATTGTGCATGGCGATCTTAGGCTTGTGTGCGGCTGCTCAGCCATGAAGCTCCCGACAAACAGTTCTTGTGCTGACGTTGCTTCCAGAGGCAGTTTGGAACTCGGTCGTGAGTGTTGCAACCGAGGACAGACAATTTTTATGTGCTACGCGCTTCAGCACTCGGCGGTCCCGTTCTGTGAGCTTGTGTGGCCTACCACTTCGCGGCTGAGACATTGGCTGCTCCTAGACATTTCCACTTCACAATAACAGCACTTACAGTTGACCGGGGCAGCTCTAGCATGGCAGAGATTTGACGAACTGACTTGTTGGAAAGGTGGCATCCTCTGACAGTGCCACGTTGAAAGTCACTGAGCTCTTCAGTAAGGCCATTTGACTGCCAATGTTTGTCTATGGAGATTGCATGGCTGTGTGCTCGATTGGATACACCTGTCAGCAATGGGTGTGGCTGAAATAGCCGAATCCACTAATTTGAAGGGGTGTCCACATACTTTTGCATATATAGTGTATCATCACATGTGAAGTGCTCCAAAAAATGTGCAAATGGGTTTTTTCAGTAAGGGTTATACCATTTAAAAACAAATACCTCTCACATTCCCTCCCCCTGCACTCTAACTCGCACTTTCTTTCCCTCCCCAACTAATTCCCCCTGTCTGCTCGTCCTCTCTGATCCAGACAGCTGCCAGAGAAACAGGGAAAAGAGGAGTATCTTCATGCTGTCCTGGACTATGTCCAAACTGCCTTAATAGACTGCAACAAGAGCCCTCTGAGCCATCGTTACAGAACTGTGAGCAACTTTTGACTGTCACATTTACACAAATGAGTGCATTGATAGCCTAAAGAGACGGAAAGACACTGTTCAGTGGACTAACAGTAACATACTGTACCACCATGCCAGATCTAATATAGCCTACAACAGGAGCTATGCAAACAGGGTTGGAAATTAACACCTGCCAAATGCGGGTAGATTTTGTCATTGGCGGGTAAGAATGTCTGTTTCACCAGCCACGTTGGCGGGTGGTCACACACAAAGGCTGTCACACAGAGCATTTGGGAACTGTTTTTTTTTATCCAAACGCCACCTGTAGAAGTTGGTCGAATTGACAAGAAAGGCTACTAAAGTGTGACTTTGGCCTCGTCTTTCGTTTTGTATACACGCTAGGTTGTTTTTCAATGTTAGTTTGAGTTTGTTGCAACTGTCTGCTGCTAGGAAGACATCACAGTCAGGGATTTTTTTCATCACAGACAAGTGAGTGCCCAAGTTACCATGGTAATGGCACATCCCTTAAAGGGGCAGCTGAACATTTTGGTCTCACCTAATGATTGTGCTTGATTGAGCATGGATCACTCCTAAAAACTTTTATTCATGAACTTTTCAGACTATTCAGACCGTTTCGTCAACATGAAAGAGAGGAGGATGTCATTGCCGTTTCTCTACAAGTAGGGTGAGTAAACATGTTTTTTTCTACTTGCACTGACGCACGCGCATGCGCACACACACACAGAAATCAGTACCATGGACAGCCACATCATATTTAGCTTTAAATTATTTTTGGTATCTTTTAGTTGTCACTGTTTTAGACCAAGCATAGGTGATTTGATTATGTTTAATTGTTGAAGTTGAAATGGTGCCGGAATAGTGGGGGCAGCTCCTGTTTTCTTTGCGACTTGCGGTAACTCCCCCGTGGTTCTAAATCAATAGTTGTTTAGTAGTCCGAAAATGTCTGAAACATTAACTTCCTTGACCATGCTGTAGGTCATGTATCTGTTTGTTACATGCAATATGCTGTGTGGACTTCACCGGACAGATGTTGCTCTCTGGTTTGTGATGAAACAAAGGTGTGGTTGAATTTATTCTGCCACTGTGTCTTCTTATTGTCTCGGCCTTTAGGCCTACAGTGGGGAAAAAAAATATTTAGTCAGCCACCAATTGTGCAAGTTCTCCCACTTAAAAAGATGAGAGAGGCCTGTAATTTTCATCATAGGTACACGTCAACTATGACAGACAAATTGAGATTTTTTTTCTCCAGAAAATCACATTGTAGGATTTTTTATGAATTTATTTGCAAATTATGGTGGAAAATAAGTATTTGGTCACCTACAAACAAGCAAGATTTCTGGCTCTCACAGACCTGTAACTTCTTCTTTAAGAGGCTCCTCTGTCCTCCACTCGTTACCTGTATTAATGGCACCTGTTTGAACTTGTCATCAGTATAAACGACACCTGTCCACAACCTCAAACAGTCACACTCCAAACTCCACTATGGCCAAGACCAAAGAGCTGTCAAAGGACACCAGAAACAAAATTGTAGACCTGCACCAGGCTGGGAAGACTGAATCTGCAATAGGTAAGCAGCTTGGTTTGAAGAAATCAACTGTGGCAGCAATTATTAGGAAATGGAAGACATACAAGACCACTGATAATCTCCCTCGATCTGGGGCTCCACGCAAGATCTCACCCCGTGGGGTCAAAATGATCACAAGAACGGTGAGCAAAAATCCCAGAACCACACGGGGGGACCTAGTGAATGACCTGCAGAGAGCTGGGACCAAAGTAACAAAGCCTACCATCAGTAACACACTACGCCGCCAGGGACTCAAATCCTGCAGTGCCAGACGTGTCCCCCTGCTTAAGCCAGTACATGTCCAGGCCCGTCTGAAGTTTGCTAGAGTGCATTTGGATGATCCAGAAGAGGATTGGGAGAATGTCATATGGTCAGATGAAACCAAAATATAACTTTTTGGTAAAAACTCAACTCGTCGTGTTTGGAGGACAAAGAATGCTGAGTTGCATCCAAAGAACACCATACCTACTGTGAAGCATGGGGGTGGAAACATCATGCTTTGGGGCTGTTTTTCTGCAAAGGGACCAGGACGACTGATCCGTGTAAAGGAAAGAATGAATGGGGCCATGTATCGTGAGATTTTGAGTGAAAACCTCCTTCCATCAGCAAGGGCATTGAAGATGAAACGTGGCTGGGTCTTTCAGCATGACAATGATCCCAAACACACCGCCCGGGCAACGAAGGAGTGGCTTCGTAAGAAGCATTTCAAGGTCCTGGAGTGGCCTAGCCAGTCTCCAGATCTCAACCCCATAGAAAATCTTTGGAGGGAGTTGAAAGTCTGTGTTGCCCAGCGACAGCCCCAAAACATCACTGCTCTAGGGGAGATCTGCATGGAGGAATGGGCCAAAATACCAGCAACAGTGTGTGAAAACCTTGTGAAGACTTACAGAAAACAATTGACCTGTGTCATTGCCAACAAAGGGTATATAACAAAGTATTGAGAAACTTTTGTTATTAACCAAATACTTATTTTCCACCATAATTTGCAAATAAATTCATTTAAAATCCTACAATGTGATTTTCTGGATTTTCTTTTCTCATTTTGTCTGTCATAGTTGACGTGTACCTATGATGAAAATCACAGGCCTCTCTCATCTTTTTAAGTGGGAGAACTTGCACAATTGGTGGCTGACTAAATACTTTTTTCCCCCACTGTATATATCACGGTGGCAAGGCAAGTGGGACAGTGAAGCCTTTTTTCTTCTTTTGGCTCTGTACTTTAAATGATACAATGACTATGAGGTGTCCTTCAGCCTTAATTTGAGGGTATTTTCATCCATATCGGGTGAACCGTTTAGAAATTACAGCACTTTCTGTACATAGTCCCCCTATTTTAGGGGACCAAAAGTATTGGGACAAATTCAGTTATATGTATATTAAAATAGTCAAAAGTTTTGTATTTGGTCCCATATTCTTAGCATGCAATCATTACACCAAGCTTGTGACTCTACAAACTTGTTGGATGAATTTTCTGTTGGTTTTGGTTGTGTTTTAAATAATTGACTTTTATCATAAATAAGAATAGAATATGTTTCTAAACACTTCTACATTAATGTGGATGCTACCATGATTACGGATAGTCCTGAATTAATCATGAATAATGATGACTGAGAAACTTACAGACGCACAAATATCATACCCCCCCAAACAAAAATGCTAACCTCCCCTGTTATTGTAATGGTGAGAGGTTAGTATGTCTTGGGGTTATGATATTTGTGTGTCTGTAACTTTCTCACTCATCACTATTTACGATTCATTCAGGACTATCCGTTATCATGGTAGCATCCACATTAATGTAGAACTTTCTCACATAACCATTGAGCCTTCATCAGTGGGACAGTGGCATATTACCTAGTAGTAGAAACATGGATAAATATACAGCTGCTGGCCTGGCAGACTGTTACATAGTACCCAGGAGATATGTCTGTGTATAACCCAAACTGTAGTGGTCCAGCCCAACCAGCACATAGCATCTGTCTGCACAGGGCCTCCCTCATAACACAATGCACCTGCAACACCTGTTTGCCTCTGAAGCAAGAGGAGCTCAGGCCGTACCACTCCACTCTTCTCCTGTTTCTCACAATGATGATAGACAGCCTTGGAAGCTAGCTACCACCGTGCTTGATGTGCAACACTTCCCTCTTTCTATCACACATGTTCTTTATCAACTCTCGTTATTGAGCAGTTCACCTGCAGATGCCTGCTTGGACATGCCTCTATGAAGAGTTGTCAGCGTAGAAAAGCCCAAAGAGAGAGTAAGCAGTAGCAGCTGACACCCATGCTGTGCTGAACACCACTAATCCTCCAGCTGCTCATACAGGCCAATTAAACACTTGGACTTGAAAAAGACGTTGATTATTTTATAGACCTTATGGGTATAGAGAGGAAGAATATCCAGATGGGGGATTCTTTAGATATTTGATGCCTTTATGTTATCAGTGCAATTATAAAATATCTATATGCACACTCCAAAGTCCCTTCAGGCCCACAAAAGCAGCACTTGCACATACACTGAGTGTACAAAACATTAGGAACACCTGCTCTTTCCATGACATAGACTGACCAGGTGAATCCATGTGAAAGCTATGATCCCTTATTGATGTCACTTGTTAAATCCACTTCAATCAGTGTAGATTAACGGGAGGAGACAGGTTAAAGAAGGATTTTTAAACCTTGAGACATGGATTGTGTATGTGTGCCATTTAGAGGGTGAATGGGCAAGACAAAAGATTGAAGTGTCTTTGAACGGGGTATGGTAGTAGGTGCCAGGCGCACCGGTTTTTCACGCTCAAGAGTTTCCCGTGTGTATCAAGAATGGTCCACCACCCAAAGGACATCCAGCCAACTTGACACAACTGTGGGAAGCATTGAAGTCAGCATGGGCCAGCATCCCTTTGGAACGCTTTCGACACCTTGTAGAGTCCATGCCCCGACGAATTGAGGCTGTTCTGAGGGCAAAAGTGGGTGCAACTCAATATTAGGAAGGTGTTCCTAATGCTTTGATCACTCAGTGTAGATAGGCATATTTGAAACATTTCTGGCATCTCCTTATGCTCTAGCAGTGTGTTTGTCTAGAAGAGATAGAGAAGATGCAGTCTGATACAGTATGATCTCAGTACCTCCATTCTGCCTTGTTGTGTAGGAAGGAGTTGCACTGTTCAGGAAGCTTGCTGTCATTGGACATGGACTCCAGGGTTGTAAGGATATGTTTGAACATTGGTCTTTCCTAGATGGAAACGAAAAACATAGCATAGTGTGATATTCATAAGCAGACATGCAGGGTATCTATTCATGACAATTCGACTGGTCTCTTAACCGTATGTAACATAACATTAATCATTAGTATTATCCATTGTAGTGCCGAGTCTATTGTGCACAGTGGCACAGTGTGTAGGTATGCGTGAGCATAGAATTACATATGTCATTTAAAATGATCTGTGTGTGTGAGGATGTGGTACCTTGGGCTCAGTCACCCAGCACTTCCTCATCAGCTCAGCGAAACTAGCTGGGCAGCTACTGGGAATGGTTAATCTCTGGAACAGACAGACAGGGTCACAGTCACACACACACTCACTCTTCCCGTTTCCCTGAAAGGATTGCAGTAGTTTCAGCTTTCAGTTCTGAGGTCAGGATATTAGTAGAGCATTCATGTCAGGAGGCAGGTAAAATATACTGATGACTTATGTGACTGGAGACTGTGAATGCAGACATTGCACGAGTGGGATCAATTGGCTTCGGCCCATATGACGATCTCCCTACTAGCTATGCTGGTGTGTGATGACTGAAATTATTCCTGTACAGATACACTGGCTCATTACGAAAAACTGTCAGGTATGTGTCTCTTCACAAAATCATTAGCATAGATAAAGGAAGCGGCAGCTGTTCCTAGAAGACTGCATAACGAGTAAAAGGGAAAAAACAAGTGTAGCTGTACCTCACTCTTCTCCACCACCAGCCAGGCGACTTGTAAGCCCTCCAGGCCTTTAAAGGGAATCTCCCGGGTGAGCATCTCCCACAGAACCTGACACAGGGAGAGACGTCATGGTCAGTCAACGAGCATAATGCATCTAGCCCACAGACTACATGGTCTGCTCAGGGTCTTCCACTGAACTGAGATACAATACAGACTAAGATTAGATACTATATTAGGAGAACAAAAACCTTGTATGATATGAAATGGAGTGCTTGATTGAAAATGCTAATTATACACATCACTAAACCCATAAAAAACACATTTATAAGACTAGTAAATATCATTGTTCACTATGTAAATAAACCCTAGTGTAAGTGAAAGCCAGGTGGATTGTGATAGAGAACAGTCTGTTGACCCAGACACTAGCTGGCCTGAACCCAGGTCCTGCTCTGTTTGTACACTGACTGTTTATGGCACTCAGGAGTTAGGCCCTTGGCTGGCTGGGTGACACAGAGCGTGCCCCATATGCTCTGTCACTCTACACTTCACACCTTCTCCGTCACCATGCAGGAATGTGGCCGAGCAGCCATACACACAGGCTGGCAGATACAGAGCCTTCAGAAAGTATTCACACCCCTTTACTTTTTCCACATTTTGTTGTGTTACAGCCTGAATTTAGAATTGATTACATTGAGATTTTGTGTCACTACTATACACATAATATCCCATAATGTCTAAGTGGAATTTTGTTTGTAGAACATTTTAGAAGAAAAAAAATGTAAAGTTGAAATGTCTTGAGCCACTAAGTATTCAACCCCTTTGTTATGGCAAGCCTAAATAAGTTCAGGAGTAAAAATGTGCTTAACAAATCTTATAATAAGTTGCATGGACTTATTCCATGTTTAATAATAGTGTTTAACATTATTTTTTAATGACTACCTCATCTCTGTACCTCACACATACAATTATCTGTAAGGTCACTTAATCGAGGAGTGAATTTCAAGCACAGATTCAACCACAAAGACCAGGGAGGTTTTTCAATGCCTCACAAAGAAGGGCACCGATTGGTAGATGTGTAAAAAAAATCAGACGCTAAATATCCCTTTGAGCATGGTGAAGTTATTCATTCGGCTTTGGATGGTGTATCAATACACCTAGTCACTACAAAGATACAGACGTCCTTCCTAACTCAGTTGCCGGAGAGGAAGGAAACTGTTTAGGGATTTCACCATGAGGCCAATGGTGATATTAAAACAGTTACAGAATCTAATGGTTGTGATATGAGAAAATTGAGGATGGATCAACAACATTGTAGTTACTCCACAATACTGACCTAAATAACAGAGTAAAAAGAAGGAAGCCTGTACAGAATAGAAATATTCCAAAACATGCATCCTGTTTGCAACAAGGCACTTAAAATGTGGCAAATAAATTAACTTTATGTCCTGAATACAAAGCGTTATGTTTGGGGCAAACCCAATACAACACATCACTGAGTACCCCTCTCCATATTTTCAAGCATGGTGGTGGCCGCATCATGCTATGGACATGTTTGTCATCGGCAAGGACTAGTGAGGTTTTTTTTGATAAAAAGAAACAGAATACAGCTATAAGAACAGGCAAAATCCTAGAGGAAAATCTGGTTCAGTCTGCTTTCTACCAGACACTGGGACACGAATTCACCTTTCAGCAGGACAATAACCTAAAACACAAGACCAAATCTACACTGGAGTTGCTTACCAAGACGACATTGATTGTTCTTGAGTGGCCTAGTTACAGTTTTGACTTAAATCGTCTTGAAAATCTATGGCAAGTCTTGAAAATGGCTGTCTAGCAATGATCCACAATCAACTTGACAGAACCGGAATACTTTTTGAAAGAATAATGGGCAAATATTGTACAATCCAGGTGTGCAAAGCTCTTAGATACTTACCCAAAAAGACTCACAGCTGTAATCGCCGCCAAAGGTGCTTCTACAAAGTATTGACTCAGGGGTGTAAATACTTATGCAAATTAGATATTTCTGTATTTCATTTTCAATAAATTTGCCAAAATTTCTAAAAACATGTTTTCACTTTGTCATTATGGGGTATTGTGTGTAACATTTAATCAATTTTGAAGTCAGGCTGAAACACAACAAAATGTGGAATAAGTCAAGGGGTATGAATACTTTCTGTTCACACACACAACCACGCAAAGCCATGCGCAGTCACACACACGCACGCACGCACACAAACACACCCACACACACTAACATATGCCAAGGCTTCATAATCTCTCTCTACTTAGGGATGACAGATTCCATCTTCTGATGATGATAGGAATGTGGCAGAAAACTTATGGAGTTGCTGTTAGCACTTCTACAAAGGTCAATAATGCCACTTGCGTCTACTTTTCCAGTGGATGTAATGCAGGCATGAAAATGTCATCTCTGTAAAGTCTGTTCTTTCAAGTGCTAGGTACTGTTTGATTGACAGTTTACTCTCTTGGCCATGAAGTTGCAACAGTGACATTAGAGCTATTTCTTAACCATACTTGTTATTTGGCTTCCTCTACAAACTAAGCAAGTTCCTTACCAAGCTGGTTCAGTCCCTAAATCTCCTCTGATGGTTTCTGTAGTTAAATTACAGTATACTACTGTAAATAAAAGTCCACGTATGAGTCCATACATATGCAGATTGTCTTGCATAATCAGTTTGAGAATAAAAATAGCCTTTTCTAAGTAACTATTGTATTGAATATCAACAGCTGATCTGTGGTCAGTGTGTGTCCTTTGTGTTGGTCACTTACCACGCCGTAGGAGTAGGTGTCACAGGTCTCAGACACGGGCAGGCTCTGGATGACTTCCGGGGCCATCCAGGGGAATGTGCCCACCAGGGACATATGTGTGGTGTGGGAGTGGAACCGGGATGCCCCAAAATCACAGATCTACACAGGGGGGAAACAGGTGGTCCCAGGATTTAGCAAGGGTTGGGGATAAAACCGTTTTGGGTGAAGCCAGTATGCAAACGTAAGATCCCATGTATGTGCAAACAAATGTACCTTAAGAACTTTGTCTGCCGTCACAACCACTGCAATAGAAAACATATTTTTCAAGTTAGGAGAATATGTATTTTTAGTTTTCTTTTAATTCAGCTTAGGTAATATTTGCCTCTGGTTATAGACATAATCAGTTTGATCAGAGGTATATTCTGTATAGACTGAAACAGACACAGAGATCATGCAGATGGATCTTAAACCTTACCATTCCTGGACTTCAGGTCCCTGTGGATAACCTTGACCGGGGCCTCTGAGTGTAAATAGTGCATGCCTAATGGGGAAATAAAGCACATTTCCTCTGACTGAGATCAATGTGCAACCAGCAGAGGTAAACAAGTCTGTGTTCGTCTGTGCTCTCCTCCATGCCTCCCTCTCAATGCTCATTTCTTATGCAAACTAAGGACACAGATCAATCACATTTAGGCCTACATGTTTTGACTTCACTTATTCTCAGTGAGACCAAATTCTTTAAAAAATATGCCTCGAATAACAATGAGTTGGAAAAGACCATAAGTGGACAAATCTGAAATATATTCTATTGCTAAATTGGTAATGAGCTAAAACAAATGTGGAATATCAGTGAGTGGTTTAGTTAAGTCAAATGGCTATGCAAAAATTCCAAAACAACATGTAGCATTGCCTGGTTTCAAGTAGATCAGACAATGAATCATGACTGTACCTTTGGCAATCTCCATGGCCCAAGTCATGACCTGTCCCAGATCCATCTCCTCACTCTCTGCACTGGACAGATAGTCATACAGGGACCCTCCCCCGGCATACTCTGTGGGAAAACACATACAGTATTAAGACTCCCAGATCTACAGTTACATTGCACTGCATTCTTAGAAAAAAGGGTTCCAAAAGGGTTCTTCAGCTGTCCCCATAGGAGAACCCTTTTTGGTTTCAGGTAGAACCCTTTTGGGTTACATGTAGAACCCTCTGTAGAAAGGGTGGAACGGTTCTACCTCCAACCAAAAAGGGTTATTTAAATGGTTCTCCTATGGGGACAGCCGAAGAATCCTTTAAGGTTCTAGATAGCACCTTTTTTTCTAAGAGTGTGCAATATCAAATATATCTGTATACTTCAAACCGTATCTCGTTCAGAAATAATGAGTTAATAAAATATGTGAGACAATATGTCCTCTATTTGTGAATAGACAGTTTGGTTTATACAGTAGCTAAAGTCTTGTTTACAGTACTGTCCTCTGTCCTGTCATTGACCTGTCAGAAGATATTTTACATTTTAGTCATTTAGCAGACGCTCTTATCCAGAGCGATTTACAGTTAGTGAGTGCATAAAAAAAAAAATCATACTGGCCCCCCGTGGGAATCGAACCCACAACCCTGGCGTTGCAAGTGCCATGCTCTACCAACTGAGCTACACGGGATGAGCTCATTTATCACAATGCATTGGGGAAACACCCTGAGTGTCCCTGTTCCTCTGTTCCTTCACCACATACTCTTTAACCTTTTACTGCAGTGGGCTAAATCAGGGTCACACAGAGTGTTTCTTGGTAGTCTTAAACAAATCTACTTTGAAACAAAAGTATACACCTCACACACATGGTTATGGGCTTAAAATAAAGAAGACACCTGTACCATGTAAGACATAGAGTTGAAATGTATTCCATTTTGAGTTTGCATCCCAATATTACACTTTATATACATCACAGAAGACTGAAATATAACGAAACCGTTTGATATAGAAAAACAGGATTTTCGACTTTTACAAATAAAACATGTTGATTCATTAAGAAATTATGAAAAATAACATTTCGCCCATGAGGCCACTAGAGGGCGCTTTGGTCATTTGACTGCAGGAAAGGGGTCCTACTCTATCAAAGTCACTCAAAGTCACTTTGTTCAAACACCTGGGGCCTTCGCTCTTGTGCACTAACAGTTCTCTTGTCATTATTATTCAAGCTGTGCCTCTGCATATCCAAATAGAGTCAAGGTGTATGGCCACACAAAGTTCCCATATACTGTAAATTAATACTGGCAGGTACATGGCACTGTTAATGCGATCCTTGTAAAACAATTTTGATACAATGTTCAAGAAGGAGCAGACCCATCATATTACTCTAATGCAATTGTTTTCCCAGACCAGTAGTGAAGGGAAACACACTAACAATAGAAGCATTATGTGGACTTGGATGCTTTGCTACTCAATGCAACACCTCCTTCTAAAAAAGCACACAAGCCCTGCCAATAAACATTGTTAAATCACTGAGACACTTCAGAACCGGGTAGACAGAGAGACAGACACACAGCGTTCCAGTCGCTCCATGAACTATTAAGTGGCCTGGCCTGACAAAGACAGATGGCTAAAACTGATATTATCTGATACCAGCTAGACTAGTGGGAGTTGGATGTATGCGCAACCCAAACTTCCATGTCACCACATAAAATAGTGCAAACAAGAATCAACCTTGAGGGAAGGAACCAGGCTTATACTTGTCATTAATAATATTATTTGACCTGACCATATTATGCCCTATTATAATGTAGATTTTTAAAAGAATTGTCATGACCTACGAAAGCTGTAACTACAAACAAGTTCTGTGAAAATTGTTAATTGTAATGGTATTGCATGATTAGGTCCGCCTACTGGAAAACAAATACTGAGCCATCTCAGTATAATATATCTCTAAGATAGGCTCACTTTCTCAAACTACAAAGCAGAAATTCTAATTTGGCTCTGTACTTTGTACTTTTTTACAAGACTGGAAAATTCCATAGATAATGCAACTTCCTGAACTGCTTTCATCATACAAAGTTTTACTATCAGTCACAGTTTAGCCTCTCAAAGTGAGTATGAAGCATGAGTTAACCGAAAGGAATAATGTTATAACCTGTTATGACATAAAAAAGTTAGCTTTCGCCTAGTAAATGTAGGTAGTTATTGACAAACTCTCTGCCACGTGGGTCAGCGGAGACAAATGTCTTCACCTGATAGATATTGTTTGTTAGATAGCTGAGACAACAGTCCCTGATAGATGAGCAGACAGGGGAAATTTATAACAGAGCTGATGAATGTGGAAATGGCATGGTCAGAACGGTCATTAACATTTTTCCTTTATCTGGTGCTAATTAGATTCTGCTTTGATAAATATAGACAGCAGCTCCTTGACAACCAGCCAACCCCATCTCTCGCACTCACGTAACACTGGCCGGAGGAGTGAAATGTCAAGTCTGAGAACTCTGTGAAAGATTTTAACATTACTGCCTTGTAACGACTACTACACTACAGGGCAAATATATGACTGTATTATAAGACATAAACAGACAGAGGGAAGCAAGCAGGAACATCAAAGGTGCAGCTTTTTCCATCTAGCAACTCCTATTGATTACAAAGATATGAGGGTATTTTCCAATTCCTCAATCCATGAAGTCACACACAATATTTATGCAATGTGATTTCGGTTTTTCCCAACTAGGGCAGCAAGTTTCCATACAACAGCCTTCCATGATCTATGAGAGTAGAGCAGGAGCAGGCAGAGTAAGCGTGGGAGTGTGGGTGGGTAGACATTGAATGGGAAGGAATACATGTAGTTAAATGTAATTTGTCTAAATCATCCTAAAAGCAGTGGTCGAACACTTCCAAAATGACCTGATTGCTTAGGTCACTGTAAAGCCAGACCGTGAGAAGAGATGACAAGCAAAAGGACAAAGACTTAAGCTTGCCCAAAAAAGGAGTTATAGGGAACAAAGATAGAATTAAGTCTGAAGCATACAAGAGTGTACCATAAAATGAGAGTGTAGAGCATGCTTAAAACCCCCTAAGGAAGGAAATAGAGTAGGCGAACTCCTAGTAGTAAAAGAAAGTTGAAAATCCAAGTCAATAGTAAATAAATATCTTGAGTGAGCACTGCCCTATTCCTATCAACAGCAGTGTCATTCACCACTCACTGGCTGAGAAACGGTCATAGCTAACATCCTAATCATGGGAGCGTTCAGTCTGCCAATGACTGTCATGTGATAAGATCTTCAGAACATGAGCAGGGAGGGGTTCCCCATACCACATGGAGAGGACTGTCACATGGCATGAACTTTAGAAACATGAACAAAAAGCCAGCAACATGTAATCTTACTGAACCATAAAGCCATCTACTAATACTGTTAATATAGACCACAGCACCATTCAGTTCTAAGCAAACAAAATATCTGTGAAACAAGCATGATTCAGATGGTGATTCCTGGTTTTCCATTAACGTGACGGACATAAACGTGGTCTGAATTGCTGTGGAGATAATACCTGTGGTTACTATTGGATGACAAACTAACAAGATAAGGGTTGCATGGACTTACCAGTGACGATTCCATAGTTGGGTGCTTCAAGGATCGCCCCATAGAACTGAATGATATTCCGATGGCTGAGTACACTGAGGATTTCAGCCTGAACAAAAAACACAGAAAACAAAAGATACAGACGGCATAACAGCGTGGAAAATGGAGTTGCAAAACAGGACTGTATTGCATTTCCATTAAGAATTATTTGACTTGACTATGCATTATGTTTAACTCCTGAAGATCAATGGATATCAGTGAACTATGTATTGAAATGAAGACTCAAAGCTGAAGATTAAATAGAATACGCATGAAAAGGTATATCCCATGTGTTTTTTGTCTTAGGACAATGAGGCCATCACTTAAAAGAAATCCCCAGACTAAGAAACCCATGCTTTAATTGGTCCTAATATGATCTCTCATTTGGCAATAATATTTATTTTAAAGCATACAGTATGTGCCAATTCTGTGCACAAAGCGATGGGGAGTATGAATATGACTGACGGGGACCAAAAGTCACCACAACCCACTAAATGGGGGAGCTATTAAAATGATTGCTACACCGACAATTAAAAAGTATATGAAAAGCCTTGGCAATTACGACTCCTACCTCATTTTCGATCTTGAGCAGCTTTTTCACTGCCACCTCTTTGTCCTGAGAGATCCACCTAGCTCGGTACACGCTACCGAAGCTGCCGCCGCCGCAGTTCTCGTAGAAGTGGATGTCATCAAACTTGATTTGCACGAAGGAGGCACTGAGAGACGACATCTCATAATGACACTCAGACCCAACTCGACGTCTGTATGTCTGTCTATCTGGAGGACCACAGGGAAGGAGACAGTGGAGGAGGAAGAAGAAGAAGCACAGAGTTCACTCAAATGCTTTTTTAGAACCGATGCTCAAATCTGTCTCAGGCTTGTTCCCCAAAAAAGACCCCTCTGATTCCTCAAGTAAAAGTCCTGCACCAGTGACACACTAAAAGAGCAGCTGTACACTAGCGCATTAGAGAGTGTGTGACTGAATCTGCTGCTAACAGTACCCCAGGGAGGCCTCTGTGTCATTGGCTATGTCTGCCCAGAGTGGCACTGTGATATCCCTGATCTCAGCCAGTGATTTACGGGACATTCAACGTGCCTGCCTGCCCCAGACCTACGTCAAACAGTCACCAGTACCAGTAAGCACTGAATGAGTGGCCCAGGATCCTCTGTCAGCTTGTATAAGGACTATGGCATCCCTGGCATTCATTCTCCCTCTGCTGTGATCACTTTGCACAAAATACACACGGCCAAAGCCACAGACTATTCCAGAACAGTCTAGAGTGGTCTGTACATGTAAGGCTAGTCAGCTAGACACAGCAGCGCTCATAAAGGGATCACATCCTCTAGTCTCCCATGAATCACTGCAAACCTTTAATGACACACTATCACTACACACTTGTTTTAAAAACAAACCCAAAGAAGGTGCTACACCTCTAATTCTATATTCAAAGAACAGTGACTATGTCTTAATGTACAGTACCAGTCAAACGTTTGGACACACCTACTCATTCCAGGGTTTTTCTTAATTTGTACTATTTTCTACATTGTAGAATAATAGTGAAGACATCAAAACTATGAAATAACACATATGGAATCATGTAGTAACCAAAAAAGTGTTAAACAAATCAAAATATATTTTATATTTGAGATTCTTCAAATAGCCACGCTTTGCCTTGATGACAGCTTTGCACCTTTTGTTTGCACATAACAACCTAAATGCATCCTGTAAAGAAATAATCCCTACATTACAGGAAATTGTAGCTCGGTTATTGTTAATAAATGACCCACTTACTGCTCAGCAATTATGGCTTTTAAGAGGCTCTTTACCTGGACCTGAATCAGGATTGCTATCCAACCCAGCAGAAAATGCCTCCATTGTCACAGAGGGGAGGCAATGCTCTCTGCTAATGTATGGCTATTCATGCAATACTTACCTTCACACCAATCTTCCCAGTACATGAGCAGCTCTGACATTTTTTGTGGCCACTCAAGACGCCAGGGTTACTGGGATGTTATTGGAGCACTCACTCTACTTTAGGGCTCGTTTCTGCCTGTCCTCACTGGAAAGTAAACACTCTGGACCAATACCCATGTGGAAATATACAGGCAAGTACATACCTGCCAGAGCTCTGCATATAGTAAAAATGTATTGAATTACCTCATCTGCTTTACCCATCTATATCATCCCTGTGGTGGATGTAATTCCTGTAAATATTGATATAGGTTTAACTCGACTACATTAACAAACACTGTAAGTGTCCCATCAGGAATTCCTAACTTCAGCTCCAGAGAAGCTGCAGTGTTTAAACTCTACCATTTTGATTCCTTACATAATCAAAATGACTCCAGGGATGTACAGTCAATAATTCAGCCAGGGCAAAACAGCACTAATGAAGAAACAAAACTTCTGGAAAAAATTATCAACTGACGTTTATGACAGTGATACTACACTGAATAAGCTACCGTGTATCAAGTACATTGTGTTGTGGACAAAATGTTGGATGGTCAAGATTGTTCTCTTTCCTCCCCTCAAATTCTCCACAACCCTAAGATAATGCATTTGATTCAAGAAAAATGTAAATTTGTGGCATAAACAGCTATAATTTTCAAATATTACTAGCTCATACTAGTATAGATACTGGTGCACCCAAGAGGACAGCACTGGTTACAACTCCTGTGCTCTGTTTGGAGAGATCACCATATCAAGGAAAACAATGGGTGAGCTACTGTATGGGAAGGGGCCATTGCTCATTGGTGTATATGCTGCTGCATGCACCACACCCAAAATATGTATAGACTACCCACTGGGCAAAAACTGGTTGAATCAACGTTGTTTCCATATCATTTCAAAAAAATAAAATGTGATGACGTTGAAACAACTTGGAAAATTGATTGGATTTGCAAAAAGTCATCAACGTAAGGGAATTTTGACTTTTTTCAATGACATGGTGATATTTCTTTTTTTAAAGTGACGCTCCCCTATGCCCAAAATAAAAATGAAAACATAAAGTGGATAGCAGAGAACATTGTTCTTCGTCCTGTAAGCATTACATTGAAACACAGGAATTTTGATAGCGCACAGGGCTGCGAGCCAGAAGGTTGTGGGTTCGCAGACCACCGTGGACAAGAGTAGGGGTGGAAAGATGTCCTTTATAGTAAAAACATTGCATGAATCTATCATCGTATTTATGGGTCCGTTAAAAAAATTGCCTTTTATAAAAATGTCATGCAATTCTACGTCATTTTACATGACTGGAGGCCTTAGTAGAATCTTTTTTATTACCACATAAAAATACAGGCTGAGAATGGACAGAGAGATAGGTTATGCATTCATCTTATCATATTTATCCAATGCCAAATCAGTGTGTCTTGTTTGCAACGAAACTGTCCCTGTTTGCAAATAATTCAATCTGAGGCATCGTTATGAATTCAAACCGATGGCTATTCTTCTCCCGTGGCTTAACCCAATGAGAAAAGGTCATAAGTGTTTCCCTAAAAGCTGTCTGGGTTTAAACATCTTCTATTGTAAAGAAAGTGAATAGCTTAATCAATTGATAGTGACAGAATTAGATTACTTTCCAAGTACAGTCAATTTTTTTGTCTCTTCGGCTATAGAAGGTTGTAGCTCAGCCTCTGAATGTCAAAGAAACAAAACAAAGATATCCCCATATGCATCGGAGTCACGTCTTTCCCAGGTATTTTACAACTTGATTCTAGCATAAAGCATCGCGGACCAAAGCGCTGTTATAGTTCAATTTATATAATTGGATCCGTTTTAGTTTATTTTAAATCTTAAAAACCCTTTCCTGCAGTCGAATGACCAAAGCACCCTCTAGTGGCTTAATGGGTGGAATGTTATTCATATGTTTCATAATTTCATAATTAATAAACGTTTTAAAAAATTCTGAAAATCCGGTGTTTCTATATCAAACGGTTGTGTTATATTTCAATTGTCTGTGATGTATATAAAGTGTAATATTGGGATGCAAACTCAAAATGGAATACATTTCAACTCTATGTCTTACATGGTACAGGTGTCTTGTTTTTAAGCCCATAAGCATGTGTGTGATGTGTATACTTTTGTTTCAAAGTAGATTTGTTTAAGACTACCAAGAGTGTGACCCTGATTTAGCCCATTTCAGTAAATTAAGCTAACAAGGGGTAGGCCTATGATTTTTACAATTTTCTTTAATATAAGGTAGGCGTATGGTATACCCTCTCATACCCCTCAATTCGAGTCCTGGATTTAACTTAACAGCCCTTCACTGACACGGAGGTAGGCTATTTAAAGAGTGTATGGTGGGTGGAGGAATTGGTCAAACAATCGATGGATAGCAGCCTATAGCCTAATTCTGTCTGTCAAACAGGTAGGCTTACCTCTTATTTCTTAAATAGGAAGAAATAGGCTCCAACATAAAGCCCTCTCATTGTTAATAAAGTAAAGACGGTTTAAAGTAATTATGCCTACTCAAATTTGCCTAATTTCAGCACCATGAGCTGTCCATTTCAGATTGATTGTGCAGCGGCTGCCGCTTCAAGTTTCAGCACCAAGTTAATTGAATCTGGCTTATTGTGAGGTCAATAACTCTGATAAATACATCATGAGCAAGAAACATTTGTTGTTATTAAAATCAGTTATAGTAGTAGCAAGCTATCAAAGTTGACCTCAAGACCTCCTTCACATATTTCCACTCTCCTTCTCAAACTGAACAGAATATATAGGCTAGTCCGCGCACACGATATTGCAGTTTTTGGACTAGGCCACGTTTTCTTTTTAAACATCAGGAGAAGCCTTTGACTCTCCTCTTGATCTGCCACAGTAGGCCTACACAGCACCGCCATTGGTTAGGCAGCACAAAAAAAAGGTTTTGATCAGCAAGAGCAGAGCAGGCCAGGGCTCAGAGATGCGGGCAGCATCAGGCACTCATCGATATATAGCCTAATAAGCAACTAATTCTAGAACACTGATAAATATAGACATTTCATCAATTACAAATGACATGACCCTACCCTGGACTAGATTTAAAAAAATACTAAAAGGTCCCCCTGACTAAAATTTAAAAAGCATGACCCTCCCCCATTTCCCTCCAGGTCCCCATTATGTACATTTTGAACCATCCCTAATGTGTAAATAGTAAAATCTGGGTTTGATTGAATTGAGCCCTAAATTGTGTAAAATATAATTTAGCAAGATAGACAGCTAAGGATTAACATACGTTTGAGGCAAGACAGCCCATTTCCTCGATGACACCCATGTTGCGCATTACTAAGACATTTCTCCCTGGAAAAGTGAAAGCACTAACGCACGAGATCAAGCTTTGCCAAAAATAGACAACTGTAAAATAAAGATACAAATAATAGGATTTAGGTTATTTGTCTGGTACATGTTTACATCGCGCATTAATGACTATCACAGCTTTCAAAAAATGATGTAATTGAAAACATCTCATGGCGCGTAGGCTAGGCTACACTGAAACATAATGCGATTTACCTACCTTTAACTTTTCCAACAAATAAAAGCGGCAAACACAGTCTGGCAGATTCAATGGGTACCGTAACTTCTGCAGGAAATCATATAACCAAACACAGTACTGTAAAGACCCCACTTTCGGAACACGGGCGTGACGTTTATGATTTCCCACACTGTGATTTCTAGAGTTGCCCAACTTCCTTGACCCGGGCTGCATACAGAGAGAAGATCTCGACATATTTCGAGTACTTTCACACAAATGCTGATGACAACAGCTCCGCTCAATGGACAAAATCTGTACACCCCAAACGATATTAGCACTACATAGACGTAGCAGCTATATTATAACAACCAACACCTGCAGTCTTAGGGAATTGAATTAGTTTTATTATCATCGAAAGACTACTATGGCAGCATGAAACGGTATTTGAAATATTATTTCGGGCTACTCTAAATATATTATCAGCTCAGCTCATAATTAGTTATTATACAAAATAGTTATCAAAATAATCAATGGACAATCAAATGAACAGCATCGTCATCAGATACATTTAATTCGTTTTTAATATTTACAGAATAAACATGGGAAAAAATATTGCAGACAATAGTTACCTCAGACTTTTATAGAGGAATGTGCTCACATATATCCAGCCCAACATCTCAAATCATTGCATGCTGAGGTCATAATAAATATATGAATACATTGTACAATGTGTAATAAAAAACCACAAACTAAAATATGTATAAATATAATCTGATTTACAAAAAAAGATATGAAACCACAACTGAATATCAGGATTTGTAATTCAGGTCAGGGAGTGAAATAAGAGCCAATGTTTCCATTCGGAAAGTTTCCTTACTAACATCAACTTGACATAGATTTGTGCAACAATCTAATGGATGATTATTTCCAAAATATCCTTTAATTTAAACCAGACTGCTGCCAATTGTTTATAAAAATGAAAACAATACACATAAAGGAAACAAAGAAGCAGAAATTATAGTGACATTTGAAATACTGTTGAAGGTGGAGCTGATTAACTCTGTAGCTGTAGCATCTAAAATGATACTTGACTATCCATGTAATAATGTGAAGTTCCATGTAGTATGTGTGTGTATTAGTATAACATACTTTATAAAGCAAGCTTATTTTTGGCAGTAGAGTAGCAGCATGTGACATGTGTCTGTCCAGTGTCTGTCCAGTGTCCTTCAAGTGTCCAGGGAGGATTCAGGTTCTGCGAGGCTCCAGTCTATGGGAGAGCTGAGACAGTGTTCTCTGGTTGTCAATAACAGTCAGCTGGCGCACGTAGCTCCGCACGTCCGGGTGGTTCTTACTGGTCTGAGATGTCTCTGCACCTGAGAGGAAGAGGAAACCCACTTTTATTAAAACAATGTCCTGTTGTAAGCCAGTCAAGTGAAGACTACACAGATGAACAGTATGTTGACTTACTGAATGGCAGACTTCTGCAGTATCTCACAATCCTCACTGTATTAGCGATCATTCGCTAAAAATAAATAAATACACAAACACACTTTACCATCATTAATTTATACAAATAAAGAGAGTCGCACACTATATGTAAGCTCCCAGTAATTTTGTGGCTAAAACACCAATGTTTCGGCATCACTGTTCCTTTTTCAGGGTGCCATTAATAATTTAGCCTTTCAATATAAAATAATATAATGTAAAAATCTATATCATCCTGGAGGGCCTTACCATTTTCTCAAAATTGACCAAACTGTCAATTAACGTCTTGTTTCCATCATGAGTGAATGTCATGTCTGAAAAGATAACAGCAATATGATTACACACATAGAAAGAGCATATACAAAAGTACAAGGAGTGGAATTGACACAAGCAAACAATATAGAAGCTACTGTAGTTACACTGTGTCACAGGTCGACACTCCAAAACAATAGTTCAAAAGTTGCTGATAATAATTTCTTTAACATTTACATTTTACATTTAAGTCATTTCTTCACACAAGAGGCAGTGAGGATAAACCTCTCAATGGTCAATCAATGGGTAAGATAATGGGTAAAACAACATGGAGGGTCATATAGACAGTGGAGAGAGAGCTGTGTTGTGTTGCAATGACCTTTGATCAGCAGCGGCATGAAGGGAATGATGGGTGGGTCCAGCTTGGCCACAGTGAGCCGATACGCCCGGTGGTTCCTGGACGGGTCCTGTGGAAACACTCACACTGTTCTGAGATCTGCCATAACCATGTTAAGTGGGCATATCACAGTCACAGCCAAGGGTGGTGCTGCTCAATCCATACATTGCTCGATGACAAATGACCATCCAAGAATGTCAAGTTTCAATTCAATATTTGAATAAATAGAAGCTATAGAAAGCAAGGCTAGAGACTATGTGAGTGGATGAATAGTTGATACAGTGCCTTGCAAAAGTATTCACCCCCTTTGGCGTTTTTGCTATTTTGTTGCATTACAACCTGTAATTTAAATAGATTTTTATTTGGATTTCATGTAATGGACATACACAAAATAGTCCAAATTGGTAAGGTGAAATGAAAAAAATCACTTGTTTCAAAGAATTATAAAAAATAAATAACGGAAAAGTGGTGCGTGCATATGTATTCACCCCCTTTGCTATGAAGCCCCTAAATAAGATCTGGTGCAACCAATTACCTTCAGAACACATAATTAGTTAAATAAGTCCACCTGTGTGCAATCTAAGTGTCACATGATCTGTCAAACCCAACACCTCTCATCACCCCGAGAACACCATCCCCACAGTGAAGCATGGTGGTGGCAGCATCATGCTGTGGGGATGCTTTTTATCGGCAGGGACTGGGAAACTGGTCAGAATTGAAGGAATGATGGATGGCGCTAAATACAGGGAAATTCTTGAGGGAAATCTGTTTCAGTCTTCCAGAGATTTGAGACTGGGACGGAGGTTCACCTTCCAGCAGGACAATGACCCTAAGCATACTGCTAAAGCAACACTCGAGTGGTTTAAGGGGAAACATTGAAATGTCTTGGAATGGCCTAGTCAAAGCCCAGACCTCAATCCAACTGAGAATCTGTGGTATGACTTAAAGATTGCTGTACACTAGCGGAACCCATCCAACTTGAAGGAGTTGGAGCAGTTTTTCCTTAAAGAATGGGCAGAAACCCCAGTGGCTAGATATGCCAAGCTTATAGAGACATACCCTAAGAGACTTGCAGCTGTAATTGCTGCAAAAGGTGGTTCTACAAATATCTTATTTGTCTTATTTCTTGTTTGTTTCACAATAAAAAATATATTTTGCATCTTCAAAGTGGTAGGCATGTTGTGTAAATCAAATGATACAAACCCCCAAAAAATCCATTTTAATTCCAGGTTGTAAGGCAACAAAATAGGAAAAATGCCAAGGGGGGTGAATACTTTTGCAAGCCACTGTATGGGGCTAAAATGGTTCATACTACTCACCATTAAGCTTTCAAATTCGCTGTAAAATTTCTTGAATTTGCTGGGTAGTTTCTGTCAACACAAATAACAAGCAAGGTTAACAGACAGATGAAACCACTATATTCTTGGGCAGGTGCTAAACACAGGTGAGTGTTGTTGGACAGACAGATATACAGACACCGTGACAGACAAAGACGGACGGACAGACACCCACCTCCCAGGTCTGACTCAGTCTGCTCACGGCTGGGTTGCTCATGCCCATAATGATAGCGAAGAAGGAGTTGAGGTTCTTATACTCCTTACAGCTGTTACAGAGAGAAAATAGTCCAATCATTTATCAGGATCAGGTCACATGTTACATGTGACTAATATAAGTCATCATAGGGGTCTGTGTGTGTGTGTGTGTGTGTGTGTGTGTGGCCATTATACACGTTTGGTTGCTTTCCCATCAGCGTCGAGTCAATGTGAAATTGCCTACTGTAGCTTAGTTGGTAGATCATGGCGCTTGCAACGCCAGGGTTGTGGGTTCGATTCCCACGGGGGTCCAGTATGGAAGAAAAAAATGTATGCACTAACTGTAAGTCGCTCTGCTAAAAAAAAAAAATCTACCTGCTACCTGAGCACCTTTATTCTATTTTCCCCTACTGTACTGTAAAAAGCATGAGCTGGCGCACACCCAGATAACATTATTTAGTGTAGAGGTGTTGACTAACGGTGAATAAACTGTAAGCTATAAAAACAAATAAAGAGAGTCGCACACTCGATGTATAAACTCCCAGTAATTTATTGGGTAAGAAACCACCAACGTTTCGGCATCACTGTGCCTTCTTAACAGTGATTTTATACATAGAGTGTGCGACTCTCTTTATTTGTTTTTATACCCCTAATGTACTGTAATATATTCATCCTTATGTGTAAGTACAATAGCTTTGGTCCAGTTTTTCGCAAGTACTCCTTAAATTGTTGCTAGTGGTTGTACTAAATTACCCTCTAATTACACTAGTTGCTTTTGTTTACATTGTGAACATAGTCCGTGAGTACATTTACATTCGATATTAAACTGATTATGGCAGTATGCCGAGTATGGCATTAGTCATGTAGCACTGCCTACTTACTCTGTTTATCTTAAATCGGCGTAAAATCATAATCGAAGTAAGCATACGCCGATTAAAACACCTGGTTTTCTGAGCAATCTTTCGAATTATTATAACATGTAAACGCCTTAAATCAGAGTTACAGCGGTGTATTAGATATGTGCTAGCACTAGCAGCGCAAGCTTCCTTCTTTTGCGCGAATAAAGTGAGTTCGGAAAAATTATGCATCTTAAAAATAGTTTTCCCATACAACTTTTATATGTCCGAAATCCCCAAAATAACATGGTGGCTGTGGTAGAATGTGTAGTAGAACGTTTATTTTGATTGGCAATTTTCTGCATTTATCAAAGTCCCATCAGGTAGCCTGGTTTCAGATGTGTCCATGTAAACAGGATTATTAGGGAAATCATTCTTCTTGCAAAGCATGTAAACGTTTAAATCAAACTATTATATCTATCTGACTATTCACAATAATCATATTATTGTGTGCATGTAACTGTACTCAATGTAGCTAGCTAGCTAGCTAAGAGTTTATGCTAACTAGTAGCTTCTTGACTTTATGCTAGCTAGTAGCTTCTTGACTTTATGCTAGCTAGTAGCTTCTTGACATTATGCTAGCTAGTAGCTTCTTAATAAAATGACCAGTGGTATATAGTCGAGACCATAAGCAACCAAAATCAACTTCTCATTATTTCAATCAATGAATGTATGCGTCAGCCATCAAGAATTGAACCTCAGCGATTCTTGAGCTTAGACGCTGCCATTGGACGTGACGCAACACGAGCACAACAAGGGCAGTATAGCAGCTTTCATTTCTTTTCAAAGGAATCATTCCCTCAATGGCTGACGCCCGATGGCTGTAGAGTAGCAGGGCCATGTGTGTGTGTGTGTGTGTGTGTGTGTGTGTGTGTGTGTGTACAAACGTGCATGAATCCGTGCATGAGAGAGAGAGGGCGACAGGAGGACTGGGACATGGCAAGTGCCACTCACTGGGCAGCGATCTTGATGAACTTCTTGAGCATCTGAACGCGCTTGCTGAGCTGAGTACACAGACAGATCTCTGTGATCACCCACAGCTGGATCTCATTGAACCTCCTGAGGAACAGGTCCATGTTAGCTGTGGTCTTCTTGAAGTTCTGCCTCCCAAACGTATGGTAGATCAGCTCATGCTGTAGAACAGGGCAAGAGAGAAAGTCAATTACCGTGTCCCTGATAGTTTCCATAATAAGGTATCAATATATTGGTTGAATAGTTAATCGATAGGAAGACAGACTGCGTCCCAAATGGCACCCTATTCCCCATTGGGC
The DNA here is from genome assembly GCF_964263955.1 of Coregonus lavaretus. Classification (NCBI taxonomy): domain Eukaryota; kingdom Metazoa; phylum Chordata; class Actinopteri; order Salmoniformes; family Salmonidae; genus Coregonus; species Coregonus lavaretus. The sequence goes on along the minus strand of NC_139992.1, from coordinate 68,253,600 downwards.
TCTGGTTGAAAGTAGTGCACTATATAGGGAATAGGGTGTCATTTAGGACACAGCCATAGAATCAAGTAATTCCTCATTCCCTCAGTGGTCTGACACACCTCATGTACACAGTGGAAGAGTTCCCAGTCGTAGACAGTCATCTGATAGGCCAGGTCTTTAGAGCTCATCAACTCAAAGCTGCCCATGGAGCCAGTGGAGGGCCCTTCCTGCTCTGGCAAGGGTGTCTGAAATATAGCGCACACTTAATATACAGTATAATTTACATTTGTCTGTATATCATTCTTCATCATACAATTAACACTCATATGAAATACAGGACCATTTTGATAGATACAATGACAGTTACACAACTATAACAAGTCGAAATGCAACAGTAGCCTCCGGCCAGTGAACATATGTCTGTTGATTTAAAACAAAATATTACATGAGCGAAATACATGAGAAGCAACATGCTTCAAAGTAACAGATGCACGAGATTTGAGGGGCATTTACACACCAATGAATCCAGTTGATCCCTGGTGCAGACAAACAGACGGCCATTGATGCTGAGTGTGGAGAAGACTGAAATATCGTTGGGCTTCAGCACCACTTTATCTGAAGGAAAACAACAAACGAGAGATGGCAAAGACATGAGACAGAGCTCCTGTAAAAAAAAGAATTATCAGCAGTTTTTTTCTTTATAACATTGAGTCTTTATCACATATATCTGGTAGTTTTAACCCACAAATTTGCAGACTGACTGGCAGGTCAACTCTTTTTGGCTTTGCTACTGTAGCTAGCAAGCTAGCTGGCTAATGTTTTTGTTTGAATGATTCATCTGGACACAGCTACCAGCTTTTTTGTTTCACCTGGCTGCTGGTTCCTGATCTTTTGAAAACATCATTTGAGGAGCCATCTGAAGCTTGAGAGGAATGGGAAATGCAGTGGAGGAATGCAGTGCTGAGGCAGAGGGTTCGTAGGGAGGATGACTGGCTACTACTCTGAACTGTGTGTGGTGAGCTTTCTTGCGCCCAGAGCTGCTGAGCCATCACCCAAGTGGGTGCCACACACTGTGAAGGAGGAAAGGTCCAATGGCTACACAACTCAAGCTTGTTCCCAGAGTAGCCCTCTACAAGATCGTCACCAGACTCTTCTTCAACTATCTCTTTGACCACCTTCCTCTGATCACGCCATGAACTGTCCCTCTCCATCTATGGCCTCTATTGGTTGACCTAGCTAGCTTTTTCTAGGCTACTCATGATAGTGTATTGCTTGTTTGTTAGTTTTTTGCTTTTGAAGCGCTTTGAGATTTATTTCTGTTATGAAAAGCGCTATAGAAGTTTAATCAATTATTATTATTATTATTATTATTATTATTATTATTATTATCATCATCATCATCATCATATAAAAACATAAGCATATTATTATACTATGTTCAAAAGTCACATAACAAGGGTAAGGTGCTAAAGATGCCCCCCGGTATTTTACTTAGCCCTAATCCCAGGAGTAGAAGGTTACACTGCTACAGGGTTTAACTGGCTGCGGTTGCCATGGAGCTCTGCTGTTTCATCTGATATAACCCCCAGTCGTCCTTTAACTTCATCATCAAAGAAAGTGGTCAAGAAGACTCTGAAGAGGCTGCATTATGTTAGCATTAGAACTGGCAATATTGCCCCCATTCTCATCGACGGGGCTGTAGTGGAACAGGTTGAGAGCTTCAAGTTCCTTGGTGTCCACATCACCAACGAACTATCATGGTCCAAACACACCAAGACAGTCGTGAAGAGGGCACGACAAAGCCTATTCCCCCTCAGGAGACTAAAAAGATTTGGCATGGGTCCTCAGATCCTCAAAAAATTCTACAGCTGCACCATCGAGAGCATCCTGACTGGTTGCATCACCGCCTGGTATGGCAACTGCTTGGCCTCCGACCGCAAGGCACTACAGAGGGTAGTGCGTACGGCCCAGTACATCACTGGGGCAAAGCTTCCTGCCATCCAGGACCTCTATACCAGGCGGTGTCAGAGGAAGGCCCTCAAAATTGTCAAAGACTCCAGCCACCCTAGTCATAGACTGTTCTCTCTGCTACCGCACGGCAAGCGGTACCGGAGTGCCAAGTCTAGGTCCAAAAGACTTCTCAACAGCTTCTACCCCCAAGCCATAAGACTCCTGAACAGCTAATCATGGCTACCCGGACTATTTGCACTGCCCCCCCACCCCATCCTTTTTACGCTGCTGCTACTCTGTTAATTATTTATGCATAGTCACTTTAACTCTACCCACATGTACATATTACCTCAACTACCTCAACTAGCCGGTGCCCCCGCACATTGACTCTGCAACGGTACCCCCCTGTATATATAGCCTCCCTACTGTCACTTTATTTTACTTCTGCTCTTTCTTTTCTCAACACTTTTTTTTGTTGTTGTTTTATTTTTACTTTTTTGTTTAAAATAAATGCACTGTTGGTTAAGGGCTGTAAGTAAGCATTTCACTGTAATGTCTGCACCTGTTGTATTCGGCGCATGTGACCAATAAAATTTGATTTGATTTGATTTGATTAATATGACAGACTGGGGCATCCAAATTCCTCTGAATCCTCAGCAGAGAATTGTGCCCAGATTCTTAGCAGCAAAACAAATGCCAGTAAATAACTAGATTAATGGGCAATATGATTAGGGTCTCAGAGACCATGGAGCAGCTGCGCTTCTGGCTTTATTTACTACTTGGTACGGGGAAAGAGCAGATCAAACATGGGCCAGAGAGAGAGGTGGATAAGTACGCCCTGGCAGAGACACTGGAATATCCATACAGCAAGTACCAGCCAATGGCAGCAACAGGCGGGTGTAGAATCTTATGAGTTGAAGCAAGAACAGCAATATTGCCCCAAGCTTTTCTCTATGCTGCTCTCCTGCAGGCTACGGTACTATCTTGAGCATACACCAGGTAATTGGAACAGAGCAATCCAGCACCAAAAGCCAATCATTTCCCAGTAAATCAGCCCCTGATTAATGAGCATCATAGCATCTGCAAATAGCTATGTGTGGAAAGACTGTGTGGCGTCCACCATCGTTTGATTAGCGTGTGGCTGTGGCCCTTCTCACCTCCGGCCGAACTGAGGTTGACCAGGAGGAGGTCCTCCGCTGACCCCAGCTTGTCGGCCACAGCGCTGATGACCTCTCTGACTGAGGCGGCCACGGGGACCCGGATGGTGGTGTAGGTGTGGTCACTGCAGTACACTTTGAACAGGACTGCATGGGGACAGAGCACAATACAGGGTCATTAACATGGAGGAATGGGGGATGGGAAGACAAACTAGAGTCCAGGTCATTGTAGATGTTCAAAACACTGTGTCACTGCTGGCTGCCAAAAGGCTCATACTACTACACTGTGCTTTTCTATAGCTTTTAGCTCTCTTCTAACTCATATCCTGCATGATTTCACACATACACTACGCCATACTTACTCTCATCATTACTCTTGATGACCTGTCGTTTCTGCAGCTTCTCATCCCCCATGCTGAACTGCCGCAACAGGACTTTGTGCTGAAACAGGACAGCATGACAACAAAAGCATGAGCGGGGGAAATGTACGTTCAGTACCAGTCAAAAGTTTGGACACACCTACTCATTCAAGGGTTTTTCTTTATATTTACTATTTTCTACATTGTAGAATAATAGTGAAGACATCAACATTATGAAATAACACATATGGAATCATGTAGTAACCAAAAAAGTGTTCAACAAATCAAAATATATTTTATATTTGAGATTCTTCAAATAGCCACCCTTTGCCTTGATGACAGCTTTGCACACTCTTGGCATTCTCTCAACCAGCATCACCTGGAATGCTTTTCCAACAGGCTTGAAGGAGTTCCCACATATGCTGAGCACTTGTTGGCTGCTTTTCCTTCACTCTGTCGTCCGACTTATCCCAAACCATCTCAATTGGGTTGAGGTTGGGTGATTGTGGAGGCCAGGTCATCTGATGCAGCACTCCATCACACTCCTTCTTGGTAAAATAGCCCTTACACAGCCTCGAGGCGTGTTGGGTCATTGTCCTGTTGAAAAACAAATTATATTCCCACTAAGCCCAAACCAGATGGGATGGCGTATCGCTGCAGAATGCTGTGGTAGCCATGCTGGTTTAGTGTGCCTTGAATTCTAAATAAATCACAGACAGTGTCACCAGCAAAGCACCCCCACATCATAACACCTCCTTCTCCATGCTTTACGGTGGGAAATACACATGTGGAGATCATCCATTCACCCACACCGCGTCTCACAAAGACACAGCGGTTGGAACCAAAAACCTCAAATTTGGACTCCAGACCAAAGTACACATTTCTAACGGTCTAATGTCCATTGCTCGTGTTTCTTGGCCCAAGCAGGTCTCTTCTTATTATTGGTGTCCTTTAGTAGTGGTTTCTTTGCAGCAATGCAACCAAGAAGGCCTGATTCACACAGTCCCCTCTGGACAGTTGATGTTGAGATGTGTCTGTGACTTGAACTCTGTGAAGCATTTATTTGGGCTGCAATTTCTGAGGCTGGTAACTCTAATGAACTTATCCTCTGCAGTAGGGGTAACTCTGGGTCTTCCATTCCTTTGGCGGTCCTCATGAGAGTCAATTTCATCATAGTGCTTGATGTTTTTTGCGACTGCACTTGAAGAAACTTTCAAAGTTCTTGAAATTTTCCGGATTGACTGACCTTCATGTCTTAAAGTAATGATGGACTGTCGTTTCTCTTTGCTTATTTGAGCTGTTCTTGACATAATATGGACTTGGTATTTTACCAAATAGGGCTATTTTCTGTATACCCCCCTACCTTGTCACAACTGATTGGCTCAAACACATTAAGAAGGAAAGAAATTCTACAAATTAACTTTTAAGAAAGCACACCTGTTAATTGAAATGCATTCCAGGTGACTACCTCATGAAGCTGGTTGAGAGAATGCCAAGAGTGTGCAAAGCTGTCATCAAGGCAAAGGGTGTCTATTTGAAGAATCTCAAATATAAAATATATGTTTTTGGTTACTACATGATTCCATATGTGTTATTTCATAGTTTTGATGTCTTCACTATTATTCTACAATGTAGAAAATAGTAAAAAATAAAGAAAAACCCTTGAATGAGCAGATGTGTCCAAACTTTTGACTGGTAGTTTATAGCGCGGGTTGACAATGAAAACAAAAGCACAGAATACGACTACTGTGCTCGGGGTCATAGCTGGGTCACATACCTTTTTTGGAGAAGATCTTGCATCATCAGAGCTGAAAAGGTAAACAAAATGAGATTACACCATTCTAAAGCTCGGGACACTAAAGATAAGTGCAACGCAGTAACAATACAGTGAGGGAAAAAAGTATTTGATCCCCTGCTGATTTTGTACGTTTGCCCACTGACAAAGAAATGATCAGTCTATAATTTTAATGGTAGGTTTATTTGAACAGTGAGAGACAGAATAACAACAAATAAATCAAGAAAAAATGTCAAAAATGTTATAAATTTGCATTTTAATGAGGGAAATAAGTATTTGACCCCCTCTCAATCAGAAAGATTTCTGGCTCCCAGGTGTATTTTATACAGGTAACGAGCTGAGATTAGGAGCACACTCTTAAAGGGAGTGCTCCTAATCTCAGCTTGTTACCTGTATAGAAGACACCTGTCCACAGAAGCAATCAATCAATCAGATTCCAAACTCTCCACCATGGCCAAGACCAAAGAGCTCTCCAAGGATGTCAGGGACAAGATTGTAGACCTACACAAGGCTGGAATGGGCTACAACACCATCGCCAAGCAGCTTGGTGAGAAGGTGACAACAGTTGGTGCGATTATTCGCAAATGGAAGAAACACAAAATAACTGTCAATCTCCCTCAGCCTGGGGCTCCATGCAAGATCTCACCTTGTGGAGTTGCAATGATCATGAGAACGGTGAGGAATCAGCCCAGAACTACACGGGAGGATCTTGTCAATGATCTCAAGGCAGCTGGGACCATAGTCACCAAGAAAACAATTGGTAACACACTACGCCGTGAAGGACTGAAATCCTGCAGCGCCCGCAAGGTCCCCCTGCTCAAGAAAGCATATATACAGGCCCGTCTGAAGTTTGCCAATGAACATCTGAATGATTCAGAGGAGAACTGGGTGAAAGTGTTGTGGTCAGATGAGAACCTCCTTCCCTCAGCCAGGGCATTGAAAATGGGTCGTGGATGGGTATTCCAGCATGACAATGACCCAAAACACACGGCCAAGGCAACAAAGGAGTGGCTCAAGAAGAAGCACATTAAGGTCCTGGAGTGGCCTAGCCAGTCTCCAGACCTTAATCCCATAGAAAATCTGTGGAGGGAGCTGAAGGTTTGAGTTGCCAAATGTCAGCCTCGAAACCTTAATGACTTGGAGAAGATCTGCAAAGAGGAGTGGGACAAAATCCCTCCTGAGATGTGTGCAAACCTGGTGGCCAACTACAAGAAACGTCTGACCTCTGTGATTGCTAACAAGGTGTCACACCCTGGCTATGGGACTCTAGTTGTTGAGCCAGGGTGTGTTTGTTCTATGTGGTGTGTTTCTATGTTGGGGGTTCTAGTCCGTCTATTGCTATGTTTTGCCTGAGTGACTCCCAATCAGAGGCAACGAGTGTCAGCTGTTGGCTGGTTGTCTCTGATTGGGAGCCATATTTAAACTGTATGTTTTCCCTTTGGGTTTGTGGGTTTTTGTTCCGTGTTCGGTCATTGTCACCGTGGACGTTACGAGTCGTTTGTTGTTTTGGTCGTGCTTTAATTTAATAAAGTAAACATGTTCATTCATCACGCTGCGCATTGGTCTCTCCCTGACGATCGTGACACAAGGGTTTTGCCACCAAGTACTAAGTCATGTTTTGCAGAGGGGTCAAATACTTATTTCCCTCATTAAAATGCAAATCAATTTATAACATTTTTTACATGCGTTTTTCTGGATTTCTTTGTTGTTATTCTGTCTTTCACTGTTCAAATAAACCTACCATTAAAATTATAGACTGATCATATCTTTGTCAGTGGGCAAACGTACAAAATCAGCAGGGGATCAAATACTTTTTTCCCTCACTGTACATTTACACACACTTACCTGTTTTTAACTATCTTCTCTAACTCTGGGAGTTGATCTTTCAGAGCAGGAATCACACTGGCATCATCAGATACAGACACAAAGAACTCCTGCAACATATCGACACTCACAATGAGGAGAGGTTCAAAATGAGCCCAAACTCATTTGGATTATCAGATGAGGATCACTAATACTATACAATGTACAGCAAGCAGTATCTTTTTAAGCAACAAGCTGAATCCAGTACACAAGAAAAGATGGTGAGGAATATAAGTCCCAAATGGCACCCTATTCCCTTTATAGTGCACTACCTTTGGGCTAGGGCTCTGGTCAAAAGTAGTGCACGACATAGGGAATAGGGTGCCATTTGGGATGTATCCACTGACCTCTAGGAAGGCTAGTGAGGCGTCCTCCTCCTGAAGGTGATCTCCATGTACTGAGGCCCACTGCAGCACCAGCCTGATCACCCTCCTCTTGTTGTTCAAGGTGTAGTCCAGACGCTCCTGTTCTGAGCCCTGGGACGCCTCAGCGTGGTAGGTGCAGTGACGTTAAGGACAGAAACACATAGGAGCTACAGCTTGACTCCCATTTTAGTCCAGGGGCCATTTGTAGCAAGCATCTCAGAGTGTTGATTCAGGATCAGTTTTGCCATTTAAGTAACAATGAATATGATTATTAGGACATGGGGGACCTGATCCTATATCCTGATTCTGATCCTACTCTTGGATGTCTAATACATACAGGATACATAAGGGATACTGATACTCATTTGTAAAAATTCACACAAAAACATATACGCTCATAATTTGCTATTTTCAGTGACTGAAAGGATATTGGGCCATGAGCACTGGACACAGCTGGCTGTTAGGAATGAAGACGCAGTGCATGAGCACAAAGTCGTCCAGAGCTGGGTCTGTGCAGAGAGAGGGAGAGATAGAGAAAGAGGCACCTGTGATGTCAGATGAATGGGTGCCAGGCCAGCATGCTGACAGTATTATAGGCTTGATCACACATGGCTCTGTCACCGTGGACGGCTGGGACATGAAAGCAGCCAGGAGAGTCCACACAACCAAGTGTAATTAGATAAGCACTGTGATGCGCTACTAATTATAGACATGAACAAACAGGTCAGCAGCAGCACGGAGGATGGATGCTCTCTCTCTCAGAGGGTACAGTGGAGACAATCTAAACACGACAGCCATGACGAACACAACACATCCATCTACATTAGTCCATATCACATAGGGTTGAAATAGTGGTAATTTGGTCCCTACACAGAAATACAACAGTACACAGTGGCCAGAGATGTTATTGGAGGGACAGAGTGCACTACTGTACCTGATTCGTTGAGGTGAGAGTCCAGTCGCATCATTTCTAGGAAGTGCTCCAGAATCTTCTCTGGTGTCCCTGACATCACAGTGTATCTGGAATGGCAGTGTCAATCAATCACCTATTAAATTAAACAAGACAGGTTCCTGCTAGTTCTCACTACAGTTCCTATTCCATCCACACTTCACTGAGCCGTGTCATCTGAATACCTGCCTGTGATTACTACATTAGATAATAATCCAAACTACAGTCAAAGAGATCCTGACCAGTGCTGTAGGTTATAATGGGCTGGCTGGGTGAGAGTGGGTGTGGAAGTCTCTCCATAGGTAAACAGAGGGAGAGACCACCACTTGACCTTAATAATCAACACACTACAAAGCCAGGCTTGTTGTGATTGGCTAGTTAAGGGGAGACAGAAAACAAGGTGTATGTGTCCCAAATGGCACCCTATTCCTCCATAGGGTCCTGGTAAAAAAAAGTTGTGCACTAAATAGGGAATAGGGTGGCATTTGGGACACAGGCGGTGTGTGCCAGGCACTCCACTGGGGAAGGAGAGGAGCTTGACACCCTCACACTCTTCATATGTGACTGGCACCGTAGTTGATTAGAGGCCAACCTTGGCAGAGTGATTGTGACCCACGGGGCCTGCCTTCTCCATGGGAGTCCATCTCTCAGTGATTACCATTAAAGTGTCTCTCTCCATTACTGCAGCCGCGGTCACTGGCAGCAACCTCCATTAAGCCTAGCTAGTAGATAACACACGTCTGCAGCCTCGCAGTCACAGCCTTGGCTTACCCTAGAACTGATGCCCGGTCTCTAGCTCCACACTACTACACACCCTTTAGCAGAGAGTAACTCAAACTCACCCACTTCTTCCACTCACAAATCTCTTCAAGAGAGTATCTCACACACTAACCACACTCCTCTAAAGGGAATAGGGTGCCATTTGGGACTTGTCTTCCAGTTTCTCATACTCTTTCCTGAAGGGAGTGAGGTTAGGGTCTCACACACCTACAGTCCCCTTTAACTTCCTATATAAATCTACCTCTATTGAACAGTGCTGCTACAGTAAGTGGTTTAATCATATAGTGAGTAGATGAAAAGGTGAGACTGATAGAGTTAGCTCAGTAGGCTACTTGTAGTGGGAGGTGGTGGTGGTGCCGTGGGTGGAGGTCTGGCTGCTGCTGGGGCTCTTCTCCAGGACCAGAACATCCTGATCATGTTCCTTCAGACGCACCGTGTTGGCCTCCACGTCCTGGACACACACACACACACACACACACACACACACAGGCACAAATTCATCATTATAACATCATAAATAAGACCAGTTTCAAGAAGCTAGGCATATGTCAAACGTCACTACTTCACAGGAGAGGCATTTGAACGTTATTCTAATGTTTTTTATCAAAATGCATTTTTTTGGCAGAAATGCCATCTGGAACATGTGAACTTTCATGTGCCTTTATAACAAACTTGTATACCATCTGTAAAAACGAATGAAATTGTTACATTTACGGAAAAAGACAGGAACCTTCCCGGTAGCCATGATTGGCTGAGATAATGGATGGGCTGGACATGCCGAGAGATGAGTTTGGATTGGTCTGCCATGTAGCTCGCTTCTGTCTATAACATGAGCTGCTCAGTATGTGTAGATAGTCCTTGCTACCGTGGCTTTTTTGAAAGATATAAGCCATGGATAACTGAAAAAGTGTTGCTACTGCTCTCAACAACATTGCGGCCCAGAATTTAGCAGGCGCTATTGACAAAGATGAGTGGGAAAAAATTGTGATGGACTACTTTCTGCACACGGTCAGTGTGAACCAGAGTGTCTTGACACAACAATGGGCCAAACAAGCTGTAACTAGCTACAAACCAAACGGAAAAGACACACTGCCGTGAAGCGTTCATCCATGTATACGGGTAAGAGTCTAGCATTTTCAGATATTTTCAGATATTATAAGTTTCAACTTTTGTCAGAAAGTCGTTTTCATTGCAAGATAAAGCGTAATGTTAGCAAGCTAGCAATCGTTAGCTTGCTGACTCGCTAGCTAACGTTACGTGTATAATCTGTGTAGTAATATTATTTGTATCTCAGAAAACTATTTGCATTGCTAGTTATAGCCTAATGTTAGCTAGCTAGCTAACATTGAACCAAGTTGGTTAGCTTTAGCTACCTGCAGATTCATACTCCAGCATTTCATGCATGGTGGCTAGCTATGACAATCCGTTTGTACTGTAGCTATGGGTTGGGATTATGGTTCATTGTTTAGCTAGCTAGCTACATGTCTAAACAAAAGACTACACTTCGTACGAGAATGATTACATGACCCATCAAGTTAGCCAGGTGTGTCTGGGGGTGATTACGGCCATTTATTGTATTTCATGGACGTGTACATGTTTAGACAATAGTGACCCATCCACTTAGCTAGATGTGGCTGGGGGGTGGTTATAGCATTTATTTCACATGACCCATCAATTTAGACAAGTGTCTGGGTAAGCATCATCTAATAATTATAAAATATTGATACAATATTTTGATCTGTACACTTTCAAAGTCAGATTAGGATATGGGCCAAGGACTAGATAAAGTGTATTTTTACCTGGAGTTTTTCCTTATTGTAGGCTACTACTTAACCCACTTTTAGTCTTGAAATCTTTGGTTGTTTACTACACTTCTTTACTCTGTTTAGCACATGGCCTCATACATGAATCCTTAAAGAGATGGGTGGGGCTAAGGCTTAAGAGGGTGTGAACTATGCTGAATAGGTGTAGACAAAGAAGAGCTCTCCAGTAGGTGTACCAAATCATTCAAGGTCCATTTTCTCAAAAGTGAAGTTACAAGTTTATCAACTTTCGAAGCATAATTACTTTCCCATTGTTCCTCAACTGTAGTATGTGGTATACCATTTTGTAGCTCTGAGTCTCTACTTTTATCCAATGTAAAAAACACAATTTCAAATTTTGGGATGTCCACATACTTTTGTATATGTATGTATGTATGTATATATACGTATATACACACACAGTGGCCAGTTTATTAGGTACACCACCCTGTTCACAAAAATGGTTCACTCCTACAGACAGTGAGTCACATGGCCGTGGCTTGCTATATAAAGCAGGCAGACAGGCATCGAGGCATTCAGTTATTGTTTGATTGAACGTTAGAATGGGCAAAACGAGTGACCTAAGCGACTTTGAGCGTGGTATGATCGTCAGTGCCATGCGTGCCGGTTCCAGTATCTCAGAAACGGCCGGCCTCCTGGGCTTTTCACGCACGACAGTGTCTAGGGTTTACCGAGAATGGTGCGACAAACAAAATAAATCCAGTTGGCGGCGAAAACAGCTCATTGATGAGCGGTCGAAGGAGAATGTCAAGAATCGTGCAAACTAACAGGCGGGCCACAAACAGGCAAATAACTGTGCACTACAACAGTTGTGTGCAGAACGGCATCTCGGTACGCTGTTCTGGAGGCAAAGAAGGGGTCCGACCTGGTACTAGATGGGTGTACCTAATAAACTTGCCACTGTGTGTATATATAGTGTATATATATACTGTATATTATAATAATATATATCGGTAATATTGTACAAGCAAATCCTGCAGAATAGGCCTACAGTACATGCAGCCAAAATAATGGGGGGATAGTTGACTTCTTTCTCTGACTTAAATATGGCCCCTGGTAGTTCGCATGCAGAGGCCTGACTACATCATCCCATCAGGACTATGGTACTGTAAGCCTGATGGATTAGTATGCTAGTACAACTGACAGGGAGACTGGGAGGTCAGCAGTTTGACTGAGGCTGCATCCCAAATGACACCCTATTTCCTATGTAGTGCACAACTTTTGACCAGGGCCCATAGGGCTCTATTCAAAAGTAGGGTACTATATAGGGAATAGGGTTCCATTTGGGACGTAGCCTGTGTCTGGCCTAGCAGCCCATCAGGCCAGAGCCAACAGGAGATATACAGAGGATTGATTGAGCCTAATACAGAGTGCCTGCCTCTGTGGATCACACAGATAACCATCATCCATCCATCCGCTTTTCAATAGACACAATCAAGACCCTGATGTCCTATCAAAGTCTGATGCAGGCTGCATATGGGCCAGGCTAAACAATAGGCTGTGGAGGGAGAATGTAGAGAGACAAGAGGCTAACAGTTGAAGGTTTGCCTTAGGGTTTATCCTGTACCTTTTCTACAGACATCTGTCTCCATTGAACTACAAAGTTGATAGTAGAGTATCCTTTAATGTAGGCATCATTCTGCAATGTTGAACCTCAACCAATAGAGGGAGACTATACCATTGAAAAATGATAGTGGGACTTGACACTGAGCAGAGGTGGAGGAGGGCCACGTTAACTTCCCCAGATAACTCACTCTCAGGATCCGGTTGAAGTCCTCCTTGTCCACACGTAGGAAGTGGCAGTTATCGTCTCGTAGGACAATGGAGGCGGCGCGGGGGGCATCGTTGACCAGGGCAAGCTTCCCAAAGTCATCTCCCTCATGCAGCGTGCAAACAACCCCCTGTGTGAAACAAGCAAACAAAGAATACATGTGCGATGCAGGGAAAATGAGGTGAGTGAGAGCACATACAGCATATTTTAAATTATATAACTCTTACACACTCATATATTCTATAGTAAGCTATGGTGATTAGCTGTATTGATCAAATGGGGATCAATTGTATGAGATGAGAGATTCAAATAATACATGTTATTTCTGAAGGCTGATTTTTTTTTTTACCTTTCCATAAATGACAACGTTTACAGAGCCCTTTAGAATGATGTACCACGATGTGCCTTCCTCCCCTTGATTGAACACTGAACAAGTGAAAGATTACAACAAAAAACTGATATGTAAAGAGGTTATAAAGAGGTTTTCCACCAAAACATTTCAAAGAATTCAACAGAAAAAAAGGGTTTAGTATACAACCTCCATGTAGATAATGCATTTATAAAACGATGTCTTGCGTGCAAAGTTGATTAGGTTAAATAAATTGAACTCCGGTCATGAAGACAGTGTTACACTACTTACACACTGTTCCTGCTTTGGCATGGGACTCAAAGATCAGGACACTGGCTAGTTCCCTCCTTACCTGTAGAAGCATAGGAAAACCAGATAGGTTAGAGGTGAAATCATATAGGCCAGTGGTAGGCAACTAGATTCAAGCGGATGGTCGGGGGGACGGAACATAATTATAATAATTTGTACACTGCAAATTGACCATAAGTAAACTCAAAAATAGATTGCATTTGAAAATAACAATAATTTCACACCTCATTACATTGAGACACGATCACATATTTCTCTCTTTTTATTTGTAAGAATACTTGGGAACAGATTTACTGAATACAAATATTTTTTTGCTGAATTCCTGGTGCTTTTACAGTCTTTTTCTTTTACACATTTTTCTTTTTCCAAAAATCATTGAATTTGTTTTTTAAAAACATTACAAAAAAACAACATCCAAAACCGGCCCGCGGGACGACTGTTGCCGACATCTAATATAGGCCTACAATGGGTTATTATTGTAACCGAATCTGCACTCACAGTGGTGGATAGGTGCGATAAGGCCTTTATATGGAGCAGCTCCTCATAAATGATCTCCAAATCATCCGCTGTCCTCTGTCCTGGACTGGGGAAGGGGAAATATGCACCAATTAAACAATTATTTGACCTTGATTACAATCTAATTGATTCACTTTGAACAGGACTTTAGCATCAGCTTTGCTAGCATCAGCTTTGCTAGCATCAGCTTTGCACTTAGCTTACACACATATATACATATATACATACATATATCTTTCCTAACCCAAACTGCCAAACCTGCAGATACTGTATATCTATCATACCAGCAGGTGGCAATCTCTATGATTGGTCCTTACGGTTTCCTCAGGATCATGCGCATGTGGGCATCAGGGCCGACCTGAGAGAGGAGGAGGAGGGTATCCTGCAGCTCCTCATCACTCTCCCTGGTCTCCTCCTCAGTGGGCAGGGGAGCGTCTTCCTGCTCATCAACCAGGAAACGGTAGAAAATATACTTGTCCTGGAAGGTCAGCTCCTGGTCCACTGCAGCACAATCCCAACACAGCATATTTTACATGCATGCATACACAGGTACACACACACAAACACACACACACACACGGGTCATTCCACCAATTCGGTGCCTTTTGAGAAGTGTAACTTGGTGAAAATAAAAAGGTTGTTTTCACCTAATTTTAACATTCTGTCAACTTCATAAAAAACATGTTTTCCCCATCTCAAATTACTATAGTAAGTGCCTATTAAGTGCCAAATAAAGTAACAGGGTTGACCATAAACAGATTTCAGCCATAAATACCCTTGAGACAGAGGGAATGCAAGCTTGTTGTGTGCAACAGGGAGTGGCAATTGAATGCAAATTTGTAATTGTTGACATTTGACATAAATTAATCACTAATCACATTATATAAATTATCATCTTCAGAGAAGACTTTGTCAAAGCATCAAAATAACTAGGGCTTAACAATGATGGTGAAACTTGGAGAAATGTGGGTTAAAATCTTCCTAGAAGTGACAGGGTTGACTGAGGGGCACGTCAAAATGCTGAATTTTAGCACTTTAGCAAGCCTTTATTCATATAAAAGAATCTGATTTATTGAATTCTCCATGTGGTCTATATTAACGGGCACTTCATTTAATATAACAGGCTTTTAAAATGCAATATTGGTGCACAATTTCTACTTAAAATATTAAAGGGATGCAAAAGGCACTCTTTTCGTGGAATGGCCCACACACACAGAGGGTATCCTTAGCTACGGTCTATTGTACTTTTGTGGCTCACCGTGGTTGAGAACACCTTCCTCCAGCAGCACCTGCCACATGCCCACTGCTTGAATGCGAGAGTAAACAGAGGAGCTCTGCTGCATCTGCCAGTCAACCAGCTCTGTTCCCACACAGCATTGCCTGCAGGAGATACACACATCACATCAGGAAATACATACAGCAAAAAACAGACATTAACAATACACGCGCACACACAGATGTACACATTCTGTGACATGAGAGTAGCAGGTGTACATGGTACATGAGATACTACAACCCACTTGTATGTCTTCAGGTGGTACTTCCTGTCTCGGATCATGTGGGGAGCTCTGGAGAGGATAGCATCACGGAGAACCTTCCCCGCTCGCAGGATTTTCTCAGATGGGACCTGTTGGGAGAGAATAGAAGGATGGAGTAGAGGCAGGGCTTTACAATAGAAACAGAGGAGTTGGCCTTTACTGGTGTGATGGTCTTTACTATCTGAGAAATGGATTTAGGATGGAGTTTGGCTGGGCTTTCAATTAATGAATTCTGAAAAATCAAATGACATGACAATGACTGAAAAAACACACACAAGGAAACATCATGGATTCCAAAATAAAAGCACAAAATAAAGGACAGGGATGATATGGAAATGAGTGATAGTATGACATGATACAGACTGTAGTGAATGGTCACAGTTCCCTCCCTATGTTTTTCAATGATGACAGAGATTAGGCATTTTTGTAGAGGTAGTCTTTACCACTAACAACCTCCACTATCAACATGGCCCCATTAAATGGGCATTTATTTACTAGATTCATTAGCAGATGTCAGTGCTTACATCCCAAACCCTTGGACCCACAGCACAGAAACCACCTTGAACTAGTCGTGGATGGATGTGGTATTCATAAGGTAAAAACATCAAGAGAGACTATGCACTAAAGCAGCACACCATGCACTACAGAGTGGACATAATGACTGCTGTTCAAACTCTACATAACCTCTTTTCTAACATCATTACTCTCACAGCCATGACCAATAGTTACATAGATGCTTAACCACTATATAAATTCATCATCAATGATGAGGGTGAAATGCACTAACACCACAGCACAGTTGACCCACTTTAACATCTTATGATGGTCATAAAATGACATGAGAGGATGAACACAAGGATGTAGTTCGAAGTGGGCATACTATAGTCACATACTGTAGGTGACATTTCAAGAGCTTTCTACATGCATCAGTGATAATTTGGACTCATTAAGAATATATAGGCTACAGCATGTGCACTTAACGTACATGTCAGTGAGGACTGTGGATTCCCATAATTAATGTATTACTGTGGGAATTTATGCATTCTGTGTCTATAGGGTTAGGGTTCACTGGTCTAATATTCATATAGATGGGTGCACTCACCTTTAACTGAAGGTATGAATTACATAACAAAAAGATTATCACTGCATATGTTTTTTTTCTGTGACTGAAATATGTAGAGCCTTCGAGTTAGGCAAATATTTACCAACAATACAACCGCAGGAGGGTTTGCAAAAAAATACAAAAATAAAAAACCTAATTTATACTGTCCTTGTAGTTATTTATTGTGCACATGTTTTGGCTGGTCTGAAAAGAACAAAGTCCAAGCGGCAATAAATAGTGAAACCCCCTCCAGAGTAGCACCATGTTATATGAATGGAGGTAAGGAAGTCACCACAGGGTTAAGGTGGAACGGGAACTACTAAGGACATGATGCACACCAACGGAAGCCAGGTCTTAGAAGCAGCCTTGTTTATATTTAGTCAAACTTTAAACAAACTCCACATTCCAGACTTATTTAGAGCTTCTGGCAACTACAGAGGATGTTGTTAGATCAGGATCCACGTAAGCAGCAAGTACATATGAGTAAATACCCATCACTTTACCACCAACTGTCACTCTGCCATTCACAACAGTGTTCAATCTGGATGATATTCACTTCACATAAAGTGGTTACTAATCTCTCGTACACAGACGTTTACGCTAGATTTTGTCTCTGGGCTGCCAAGATTTCATGGTTACTGCCACAGTCATACCGTGCTTTTTGGATGATGATAGTGGACAATGTTTGATGGTGAAAGTAAATCATTATGATATTTAATGATGAAGTCTCCGTTTTGTGTTCAGGATACACTACTGTACCTTATTCAGATGTTTAGAGATGGATCCAAAAGAGTTGTTGCTTATGTTCTCTTTGTCAGGCATTCCTGAGTAAGAAAATAGAAAAATGCCACTTGTTTTCATTCCTAAAACATTAAGTCTGAGTTTAAAGCCAAAGCAACACAAAATAAATCCCACAGATTAGTATTTATTTTCAGACATGACTAGCACTTGTTTCTATGCAACAATTGGTGCATGTTCACAAATATACTTAGACAGATAAATACATAATCGCGATGCTATGTTGAATGTAGATACAGTATGTGTCGACTAGAATCTCCTTGAGTGTGTTACATAATATCATTGGACAGTCCCCAAGGGAGATTTGTACAGTAAGAAGAGTGTGTGTGTTTTTACCCTTCAGGAAAAACATCATTAGTCATTTCACTTCAAAACCTTATCTGAGGGGAGATACCTGACTATTCTTAGACTTTCAAACTGTGATATCGCTTATTTCATAGTAAAGGCAAGAGGTAGGCCAGTAAGGAGCATTTTACTGTAGGTGAACATTACTGATGTCACTGTAGTTCTTGTACTCACTGTCAGTGCTGCGTCCACCACTTTCCATAACTCCATAGGGTGGGGCAAGCAGTCCAGCCATGCACTGACGATATTTCTACAGAGACACAGAAGACAGAAGAACGGTCTTATAATTAGACATGGTGGAACAAGCCACAAGCCAAATCCTTAACAAGGTTTATTTTACAGTGTGTCGATGCAATTCAATTCAAATCTTTTCAGTCTCCTGAGGGGGAATAGGCTTTGTCGTGCCCTCTTCACGACTGTCTTGGTGTGTTTGGACTGTGATAGTTCGTTGGTGATGTGGACACCAAGGAACTTGAAGCTCTCAACCTGTTCCACTACAGCCCCATCGATGAGAATGGGGGCGTGCTCAGTCCTCTTTTTTTCCCTGTAGTCCACAATCATCTCCTTTGTCTTGGTCACATTGAGGGAGAGGTTGTTATCCTGGCACCACACGGCCAGGTCTCTGACCTGCTCCCTATAGGCTGTCTCATCGTTGTCGGTGATCAGGCCTACCACTGTTGTGTCGTCGGCAAACTTAATGATGGTGTTGGAGTCGTGCCTGGCCATGCAGTCATGGGTGAAAAGGGAGTACAGGAGGGGACTGAGCACGCACCCCTGAGGGGCCCCGTGTTGAGGATCAGTGTGGCAGATGTGTTGTTACCTACCCTTACCACCTGGCGGCGGCCCGTCAGGAAGTCCAGGATCCAGTTGCAGAGGGAGATGTTTAGTCCCAGGATCCTTAGCTTAGTGATGAGCTTTGAGGCCACTATGGTGTTGAATGCTGAGCTGTAGTCAATGAATAGCATTCTCACGTAGGTGTTCCTCTTGTCCAGGTGGGAAAGGGCAGTGTGGAGTGCAATAGAGATTGCATCATCTGTGGATCTGTTGGGGCGGTATGCAAATTGGAGTGGTTCTAGGGTTTCTGGGATAATGGTGATGATGTGAGCCATGACCAGCCTTTCAAAGCACTTCATGGCTACAGACGTCAGTGCTACGGGTCGGTAGTCATTTAGGCAGGTGATCTTAGTGTCCTTGGGCACGGGGACTATGGTGGCCTGCTTGAAACATGTTGGTATTACAGACTCAGTCAGGGACATGTTGAAAATGTCAGTGAAGACACTTGCCAGTTGGTCAGCACATGCTCGGAGTACACGTCCTGGTAATCCATCTGGCCCTGCGGCCTTGTGAATGTTGACCTGCTTAAAAGTCTTACTCACATCGGCTACGGAGAGCGTGATCACATAGTCATCCGGAACAGCTGGTACTCTCATGCATGCTTCAGTGTTGCTTGCCTCGAAGCGAGCATAGAAGTGGTTTAGCTCGTCTGGAAGTCTTGTGTCACTGGGCAGCTCGCGGCTGTGCTTCCCTTTGTAGTCTGTAATAGTTTTCAAGCCCTGCCACATCCGACGAGCGTCAGAGCCGGTGTAGTACGATTCAATCTTAGTCCTGTATTGACTCTTTGCCTGTTTGATGGTTCGTCGGAGGGCATAGCGGGATTTCTTATAAGCGTCCGGGTTAGAGTCCCGTTAGAGTCCCGCTTGAAAGCGGCAGCTCTACCCTTTAGCTCAGTGCGGATGTTTCCTGTAATCCATGGCTTCTGGTTTACAAGGGAAGCCAGTTTGGATTTGGCTTCACACCAAATCACATCACATCAAAAGCAAAACATAATTGACAGACAAAACTTGAATGTTGTTGTCCTCTGATGGCTAGCTAGCTAAAATGGTCCCTTTCCTAAATTAGCCATGGATGGGGATAGGGATTTGGACTTGTGGTTTTACTTAATTCTCCATACTGGCCAATAATTATAAACTGCAATTCTGATCCAACCATAAATTCATATATTGTGCCCCTGGCCTGAGAGGATGGAAGTTCAATATGTAGCTAGATGTCGTAGGCTAATGTTAACTAGCTGGCTAATCGTTGACGATTAAAGGTATTTAGGCTAGCGAGCAAGCATTTTAGCCAGGTAGCCTAGGACAACAAAAACTAAAAGCGTGTACTGTATGACAGAGTCATCGACTGTTTCGTCAATATGAAAAATAGGAGGATGACATTGGCGTTTCTCTACATGTAGGGTGAGTCAAAATGTTTTTTCTACTTGCACGCACATACACAAACAGAGAGAAATCAGAACCATGGACAGCCACATCATATTTAGCTTAAATTGGACTAAATTGTTTTTGGTTTAGAATAAACATAGGTGATTTGATGATGTTGAAATGTTGAAGTTGAAATGGTGGAGACAGATCCTGTTTTCTTTGCGACTTGAGGTAACTCTCCGTGGTTCTAAATCAATAGTTGTTTAGTAGTCTGAAAATGTCTGAAACATTAACTTGCTTGACAATGCTGTAGGTCATGTAACTGTTTGTTACATGCAATATGCTTTGTGGACTTCACCGGACAGAGGTTGCTCTCTGGTTTTGTGATGAAACAAAGGTGTGGTTGAATTTATTCTGCCACTGTGTCTTCTTATTGTCTCAGCCTTAGGCCTATTTATCACGGTGGTAAGGCATATGAACTAACAGGTTACAGAGCGAACAATGCAATTATCACAACACATAGGTTGTAATATGCCTTTTTTTTCTGGCTTGGCTTCCCCAGTGATTTTACCCATGCTCCGCTACTGCTCCCTCTGTAGACTCTTTATCAACATGGCCATTGAGGACTATGTAAATACACAGCTGATGCCTCCAGCTGGCAGTTATGAGCATTCAGAAGCTTTACAACTGATGCAGCCTCATTTAAATGAGCCTTCATCTCACAAACAGCTCCACAGTGTCCCAGTGCATTTCAAAGGACAGAACAAAATACACATTTCATGTAGCTAATGATGGCATTACTGGGGGATGAGCAGATTGTGGCAGAATAGTTGATTTAGAGTTGATGAAATCCCCTCAATCTGTAGTCTTTACAGATGAAAAGGAATTACAACAGATTACACCAAGATTTAACAAGACACACACAAACACATACACAGACACTCACACAAGAGGGAAGCATCCAAACTTCTGAAAATAAGTCTGGATCTCTTTTCACTGCATTAATATTCCAGTGTGTAGTCCCTCCCCCATCAGAGCACAGGCACACACAACTGGGTTCCAGTGGTTTCTGGTGTACTGTAGATTAGGCCTATCTATGTACAGTTGAAGTTGGAAGTTTACATACACTTAGGTTGGAGTCATTAAAACTCGTTTTTCAACCACTCCACAAATTTCTTGTTAACAAACTATAGTTTTGGCAAGTCGGTTAGGACATCTACTTTGTGCATGACACAAGGAATCTTTCCAACAATTGTTTACAGACAGATTATTTCACTTATAATTCACTGTATCACAATTCCAGTTGGTCAGAAGTTTACATACACTAAGTTGACTGTGCCTTTAAACAGCTTGGAAAATTCCAGAAAATGATGTCATGGCTTTAGAAGCATCTGATAGGCTAATTGACATCATTTGAATCAATTGGAGGTGTACCTGTGGATGTATTTCAAGGCCTACCTTCAAACTCAGTGCCTCTTTGCTTGACATCATGGGAAAATGAAAAGAAATCAGCCAAGACCTCAGAAAATAAATTGTAGACCTCCACAAGTCTGGTTCATCCTTGGGAGCAATTTCCAAACGCCTGAAGGTACCACGTTCATCTGTACAAACAATAGTACGCAAGTATAAACACTATGGGACCACGCAGCCATCAAACCACTCAGAAAGGAGATGCGTTCTGTCTCCTAGAGATGAACGTACTTTAGTGTGAAAAGTGCAAATCAATCCCAGAACAACAGCAAAGGACCTTGTGAAGATGCTGGAGGAAACAGGTACAAAAGTATCTATATCCACAGTAAAGTGAGTCCTATATCGACATAACCTGAAAGGCCGCTCAGCAAGGAAGAAGACACTGCTCCAAAACCACTATAAAAAAGCCAGACTACGATTTGCAACTGCACATGGGGACAAAGATCGTACTTTTTGGAGAAATGTCCTCTGGTCTGATGAAACAAAACTAGAACTGTTTGGCCATAATGACCATCTTTGGGGGGGGGTACTGTCACACCCTGGCTCTGGGGACTCTATATTTTGAGCCAGGGTGTGTAGTTTCTATGTGTTTGTGTTTCTATGTCGTGTTCTAGTATTGTATTTCTATGTTGGCCAGTGTGGTTCTCAATCAGAGGCAACGAGTGTCAGCTGTGGCTGGTTGTCTCTGATTGGGAACCATATTTAAACCGTCTGTTTTCCCTTAGTGTTTGTGGGATCTTGTTTCCGTTTGGTTTGTTCCAGTTGGTTGTGTTTAGACTTAGGACGTCACGGTATCGTTTGTTGTTTTGTTATTCGTGTGTACACTTTAATTAAATAAAGTATGTTCGCTCAACACGCTGCGCCTTGGTCTACTCGATACGACGATCGTGACAATTATTCTGACATTTCACATTCTTAAAATAAAGTGGTGATCTTATCTGACCTAAGACAGGGAATGTTTACTAGGATTAAATGTCAGGAATTGTGAAAAACTGAGTTTAAATGTATTTGGCTAAGGTGTATGTAAACTTCCGACTTCAACTGTATGCTCCACAGACTCCTACTACTTGGCTTTAGCCTCAACCCATATCTGTCTGTAAGCATTAGTGCACTCATCCTACATGTAGAGAGATCCTCTGAGGAATCAGAGCATGACAATAAGGCTATAAATGGCTTATACTGTAGCTGTGCCTTGCAGCATGACTATTATGTAACAAACAATGCAGTATAGGCCTAATATTTAGTTGCAACCCCCCCTTTGCCCTCAGAACAGCCTCAATTTGTTGGGGCATGGACTCCACAAAGGTCTCAAAAGCATTCCACAGGGACGGTGGCCTATATTGACTCCAATGCTTCCACAGTTGTGTCAAGTTGGCTGGACAAATATTTTGTCTTTCCCATTCATCCTCTGAATGGCAGACATACTGTATACAATCCATGTCTCAATTGTCTCAAGGCTTAAAAATCCTTCTTTAACCTATGTCCTTCCCTTCAGCTATACTGATTGAAGTGGAATTAACAAGTGACATCAATAAGAGATCATAGCTTTCACCTGGTCAGTCTATGTCATGGAAATAGCAGGTGTTCCTAATGTTTTGTACACTCAGTGTATATCACTTAAATAATCAAAAAAATGCATGAAACCATTTGCATGTGTAATTATATGTGAAGAGCTTCCATATCAAAGAGAGAGTAATACAGCTCTGCTTCTCTGGCAGAATAGCACTTTTCTTCTGCTAAGCTTTTATAGGCTAATTCTGTCTCCCTACTACTAGACCCTCAAGTACAAAATAAAACACACAACATCAAGGAGAGGGTCATTGTTACGGATACAGGTATCCTGTGTCCTGTGTTTTCCTCTCCTTCTGCCCTAATCACAGGTGTCCTGTATGTTCCTGATTGGTGGTCGTTGAGATGTCTGCTGGTTGCTAAGGTGGACCAATCAGTGAACATTCCTCTGCATTGCACCACCTGTTGCTGGTTTTTCAATCACACATCCCATTGTATAAAAACCAGTCAGTTATGTTTGTTGTGAGAGAGACTATTTCCGTATGTGAGTATGGATACTGTGTTGTCCTGTGTATTGTTTACGCACTAAGTTGCTGGTTCTGTTGTTTAGTAACTTTGTTCGACTACTTTTTGTATGCGAGTATGGATACGGTGGTGTCCTGTGTATTGTGTACTCACTAAATTGCTGATTACTTTGTTTGGTAACTTTGTGTGTTTCTGGGAAAAGGGGAGTTGAAGCAAGTTGCCCTTGGGCGTACATTACCCGTAGGAAGAAATCTGTCTAAATACACTAGTTAGACCTGAGCGGACCACCCCCTGTACTTTTGTATGATTAGCAGTAGCTTAGCGGTTCTTGAGGCAGGCAAGATCAGTTTAGTTTTTTTTTTTTACACTATTGTTTCATTTCTTGGGTCCTGCTCAGCCCTTTTTCCCAAACCTTTACCGTGTGTTCAGCAATAAACCATTTATGTTTGACGGTAGTTTATGGTTGTCGTGTAGTTTTTGTTCTCACTGTTCCATGTCACACTCCTAATTTGCATGAATTATGTTACGGGTCTCATGTCCATCCACCCTAGACGTTTAGAGCCACGGGGTTCGTAACAGTCATTTAGATCAGTACTTTGTGCAATGTCACTGAATCAATTGTCTTGAGTTATTGACACAATAAGAAACTAAACATAACTCATCAAACAACTATAATCTAAATAAATTAAAAACAAAAAACTGTTTTAAGTGAGAACTAGGCATTGGTCTGAAGCCTAAAAAGAAAGGAACTTCACATGAGCACCACAATGCCTACTCCACCCATGCTTTACCAAGGTTTTCCAGCACACAGCTTTGACCTACTACAGTAGCTATGTTGGTCTATTGTAATTCAAACAATGTGTATACAGGTTACTTAGGATTCAAACATTCTCAAACAGCCTAATTCATACTCTTAGAAGAGGTGCTCCCACAATAATGTGATTTGTACCGCATACAAGTTAAAGTATTGGATTCTTCACACACACACTAATCCCATTCCACTATCTTTTCAAGCTTTTCTTAATTATATGAAAACAAGCTTTGTTTTTATACTTACAAGACCATAATGCTTGATTGATTGAGCGATTTTGTCTTGTAGTAATGTGGTGCCTGCCTGTATTTCCTAAATTCTAAAAGTCTAAGCTGTTAGGGGAGTTCTACTAAGCTAACATATGTAATTGTTTTAAGATGGTCATAACATTGATAATTTAGCCATTTGATTTTCAATTTTAGGACCCCTTTAGGTATCAAAAATATATACAGTACAAGTCAATGGTTTGGACACACCTACTCATTCCAGGGTTTTTCTTTATTTTTACTATTTTCTACATTGTAGAATAATAGTGAAGACATCAAAACTATGAAATAACACATATGGAATCATGTAGGAATCATGTAACCAAAAAAGTGTTAAACAAATCAAAATATATTTGAGATTCTTCAAAGTAGCCACCCTTTGCCTTGATGACAGCTTTGCACACTCTTGGCATTATCTCAACCAGCTTCATGAGGTAGTCACCTGGAATGCATTTCAATTAACAGGTGTGCTTTCTTAAAAGTTAAATTGTGGAATTTATTTACTTCTTAATGAGCCAATCCGTTGTGTTGTGACAAGGTAGGGGTGGTATACAGGAGATAGCCCTATTTGGTAAAAGATCAAGTCCATATTAAGTCAAGAACAGCTCAAATAAGCAAAGAGAAACGACAGCCCATCATTACTTTAAGACACAAAGGTCAGTCAATCCTGAAAATTTCAAGAACTTTGAAAGTTTCTTCAAGTGCAGTCGCAAAAACCATCAAGCGCTTTGATGAAACTGGCTCTCATGAGGACCGCCACAGGAAAGGAAGACCCAGAGTTCTCTGCTGCAGAGGATAAGTTCATTAGAGTTAACTGCACCTCAGATTGCAGCCCAAATAAATGCTTCACAGAGTTCAAGTCACAGACACATCTCAACATCACCTGTTCAGAGGAGACTGCGTGAATCAGGCCTTCATGGTTGAATTGCTGCAAAGAAACCACTACTAAAGGACACCAATAAGAAGAGACTTGCTTGGGCCAAGAAACACGAGCAATGGACATTAGACCAGTGGAAATCTGTCCTTCGGTCAGATGAGTCCAAATTGGAGATTTTTGGTTCCAACCGCCATGTCTTTGTGAGACGCAGAGTAGGTGAACGGATGATCTCCGCATGTGTGGTTCCCACCGTGTATGGAGGAGGAGGTGTGATGGTGTGGGGGTGCTTTGCTGGTGACACTGTCAGTGATTTACTTAGAATTCAAGGCATACTTAACCAGCATGGCTACCACAGCATTCTGCAGCGATACACCATCCCATCTGGTTTGCGCTTAATGGGACTATCATTTGTTTTTCAACAGGACAACGACCTAAAACACACCTCCAGGCTGTGTTAGGGCTATTTGACCAAGAAGGAGTGATGGAGTGCTGCATCAGATTACCTGGCCTCCACAATCCCCCGACCTCAAACCAATTGAGATGGTTTGGGATCAGTTGGACCGCAGAGTGAAGGAAAAGCAGCCAACAAGTGCTCAGCATATGTGGGAACTCCTTCAAGACTGTTGGAAAAGCATTCCTCATGAAGCTGGTTGAGAGAATGTGCAAAGCTGTCATCAAGTCAAAGGGTGGCTACTTTGAAGAATCTCAAATATAAAATATATTTTGATTTGTTTAACACTTTTTTGGTTACTACATGATTCCATGTGTTATTTCATAGTTTTGATGTCTTCACTATTATTCTACAATGTAGAAAATAGTAAAAAAAGAAAGAAAGAAAACCTCTTGAATGAGTAGGTGTGTCCAAACTTTTGACTGGTACTGTATATACACAAATTAGTTGATAAAATATTGAATTTGGCCTTTACTTTTATAGCCCATAGAAACACATTGAATAACACATTCTTAGATGGCAAAAAAGACAGTCAAAAAAGACATCATAAGTAATAAGGTTTTAAAGTGTCTGTCCTATATCTAGGAGATATAAAGAAAGCTAAGGAAATATTTTTTGGGACACATAATTAACCCCTTATTTTTGTTGGCACAAAACTACATCCATACTTCCATTCATTTGTATGGGTTACCTTCATATTTCATAAAATCTTTTTGGGGTCAGTAGGTGCCCAACATAACACAAGGTGGTGGTGTGTTGGACACAGTCACTCATATATAGAGGTGTATACAGCCTGTCTGCATTCCTGATTTCTGTAACCGTTAGCTTACCTGTGTAATATTGACATAAGCTCAGAAACACGTGTTTTGCAAACATGGTCCTGTTTTATCAATTGCTGTGCTGATCAATGGGCAGTTTATTACCTCTGTCAAATGAATATGTAGTTTAAAGTTGTGTGTATTTGTATTTATTTTTGCAATAAAGATGGTTACGCTACAATAATACACATTTACAATAGCCCTATATCTAAAAATCCATACAGCTTAATGATATATATATACATATTATTTGAATAGCAGGACACTGTAAAGTTATTCCACTGAAGAGTATGAATTAGACTGTTTGAGAAGGTTTGAATCCTAAGCAACCTGCATACACATTGTTTGAAGTAATAGACCAACATAGCTACTGTAATAGGTCAAAGCTGTGCACTGGAAAACCTTGGTAGTGCATGGGTGGAGTAGGCAATGTGGTGCTCATGTGAATTTCCTTTCTTCAGACCAATGCCTACTTTTCACTTAAATCAAAAAACAAAAAAACTAATATCCATGTTTTTTACACCAGAGGGTAATTATGCAACATTATTATACAACATTATAATACAGCATAACACAGCAATACAAGTAAAGTAAAAATACACAATAATGACAAATGTTCACTACTTTACCCCAAGTAGGGAAAGGATGGCGGGGTTCAAAAGTAATAAAGGGGAGTGTATATATACACTGCTCAAAAAAATTAAGGGAACACTTAAACAACACATCCTAGATCTGAATGAATGAAATAATCTTATTAAATACTTTTTTCTTTACATAGTTGAATGTGCTGACAACAAAATCACACAAAAATTATCAATGGAAATCAAATTTATCAACCCATGGAGGTCTGGATTTGGAGTCACCCTCAAAATTAAAGTGGAAAACCACACTACAGGTTGATCCAACTTTGATGTAATGTCCTTAAAACAAGTCAAAATGAGGTTCAGTAGTGTGTGTGGCCTCCACGTGCCTGTATGACCTCCCTACAACGCCTGGGCATGCTCCTGGTGAGGTGGCGGATGGTCTCCTGAGGGATCTCCTCCCAGACCTGGACTAAAGCATCCGCCAACTCCTGGACAGTCTGTGGCGCAATGTGGCGTTGGTGGATGGAGCGAAACATGATGTCCCAGATGTGCTCAATTGGATTCAGGTCTGGGGAACGGGCGGGCCAGTCCATAGCATCAATGCCTTCCTCTTGCAGGAACTGCTGACACACTCCAGCCACATGAGGTCTAGCATTGTCTTGCATTAGGAGGAACCCAGGGCCAACCGCACCAGCATATGGTCTCACAAGGGGTCTGAGGATCTCATAATATAATAATAATATGCCATTTAGCAGACGCTTTTATCCAAAGCGACTTACAGTCATGCGTGCATACATTTTTGTGTATGGGTGGTCCCGGGGATCGAACCCACTACCTTGGCGTTACAAGCGCCGTGCTCTACCAGCTGAGCTACAGAGTACCACGGTACCTAATGGCAGTCAGGCTACCTCTGGCGAGCACATGGAGGCCCCCCAAAGAAATGCCACCCCACACCATGACTGACCCACCGCCAAACCGGTCATGCTGGAGGATGTTGCAGGCAGCAGAACGTTCTCCACAGCGTCTCCAGACTCTGTCACGTCTGTCACATGTGCTCAGTGTGAACCTGCTTTCATCTGTGAAGAGCACAGGGCGCCAGTGGCGAATTTGCCAATCTTGGTGTTCTCTGGCAAATGCCAAACGTCCTGCACGGTGTTGGGCTGTAAGCACAACCCACACCTGTGGACGTCGGGCCCTCATACCACCCTCATGGAGTCTGTTTCTTACCGTTTGAGCAGACACATGCACATTTGTGGCCTGCTGGAGGTCATTTTGCAGGGCTCTGGCTGTGCTCCTCCTGCTCCTCCTTGCACAAAGGCGGAGGTAGCGGTCCTGCTGCTGGGTTGTTGCCCTCCTACGGCCTCCTCCACGTCTCCTGATGTACTGGCCTGTCTCCTGGTAGCGCCTCCATGCTCTGGACACTACGCTGACAGACACAGCAAACCTTCTTGCCACAGCTCGCATTGATGTGCCATCCTGGATGTGCTGCACTACCTGAGCCACTTGTGTGGGTTGTAGACTCCGTCTCATGCTACCACTAGAGTGAAAGCACCGCCAGCATTCAAAAGTGACCAAAACATCAGCCAGGAAGCATAGGAACTGAGAAGTGGTCTGTGGTCACCACCTGCAGAACCACTTCTTTATTGGGGGTGTCTTGCTAATTGCCTATAATTTCCACCTGTTGTCTATTCCATTTGCACAACAGCATGTGAAATGTATTGTCAATCAGTGTTGCTTCCTAAGTGGACAGTTTGATTTCACAGAAGTGTGATTGACTTGGAGTTACATTGTGTTGTTTAAGTGTTCCCTTTATTTTTTTGAGCAGTGTATAAAAAACATGGGGGATTGGAAGTGATGCAGACAATTACATTGATGGAAGTTACAATCTATCTGCAATATTAAGCTGATCTACCCCCCAAAAAATTAAAAAAAATTAAAAAAAATTAAAAAAAAAAAAAAATGACAAATGGCAGAAATAATAGTTCATTGTATTTATTTGATATTAATAGCTGATATTTCAGAGGGAAGCGAAAAACCATAAACCCATTTAAGCCAATACGGAGTAAACTGGAGAAAAAAATCCCTGATCTCTTTTAACAAGACAATCAAGCAAGCTCCTGGAAAATACACAAATAATCAAATCAAATCAAATTTTATTGGCCACATGCGCCGAATACAACAGGTGCAGACATTACAGTGAAATGCTTACTTACAGCCCTTAACCAACAGTGCATTTATTTTTTATAAAAAAGTAAAATAAAACAACAACAAAAAAGTGTTGAGAAAAAAAGAGCAGAAGTAAAATAAAATAACAGTAGGTAGGCTATATATACAGGGGGTACCGGTGCAGAGTCAATGTGTGGGGGCACCGGCTAGTTGAGGTAGTTGAAGTAATATGTACATGTGGGTAGAGTTAAAGTGACTATGCATAAATAATTAACAGAGTAGCAGCAGCGTAAAAAGATGGGGTGGGGGGGCAGTGCAAATAGTCCAGGTAGCCATGATTAGCTGTTCAGGAGTCTTATGGCTTGGGGGTAGAAGCTGTTGAGAAGTCTTTTGGACCTAGACTTGGCACTCCGGTACTGCTTGCCGTGCGGTAGCAGAGAGAACAGTCTATGACTAGGGTGGCTGGAGTCTTTGACAATTTTGAGGGCCTTCCTCTGACACCGCCTGGTATAGAGGTCCTGGATGGCAGGAAGCTTGGCCCCAGTGATGTACTGGGCCGTACGCCCTACCCTCTGTAGTGCCTTGCGGTCGGAGGCCAAGCAGTTGCCATACCAGGAGGTGATGCAACCAGTCAGGATGCTCTCGATGGTGCAGCTGTAGAATTTTTTGAGGATCTGAGGACCCATGCCAAATCTTGTCAGTCTCCTGAGGGGAATAGGCTTTGTCGTGCCCTCTTCACGACTGTCTTGGTGTGTTTGGACCGTGATAGTTCGTTGGTGATGTGGACACCAAGGAACTTGAAGCTCTCAACCTGTTCCACTACAGCCCCTTCGATGAGAATGGGGGCGTGCTCAGTCCTCTTTTTTTTCCTGTAGTCCACAATCATCTCCTTTGTCTTGGTCACGTTGAGGGAGAGGTTGTTATCCTGGCACCACACGGCCAGGTCTCTGACCTCCTCCCTATAGGCTGTCTCATCGTTGTCGGTGATCAGGCCTACCACTGTTGTGTCGTCGGCAAACTTAATGATGGTGTTGGAGTCGTGCCTGGCCATGCAGTCATGGGTGAACAGGGAGTACAGGAGGGGACTGAGCACGCACCCCTGAGGGGCCCCCGTGTTGAGGATCAGTGTGGCAGATGTGTTGTTACCTACCCTTACCACCTGGGGGCGGCCCGTCAGGAAGTCCAGGATCCAGTTGCAGAGGGAGGTGTTTAGTCCCAGGATCCTTAGCTTAGTGATGAGCATGTAGCCTACCCATGAACTAATCACATACATTATTGACTGTCACATTTGGTGGCTCGGAGAGCAAGGCATGAAGTGGCACAAACTGCTCAGAGTTCTGCTCCAGCAGAGGGCCTGTGCTACTTTTCCCCCTGACATCTTAGTCATCCACCTCGGTGGAAACTACTTAAAATACACAAAGGGGACGGCACTGGTGTGGCAGATGTGTGGAGTTAGAGGTGGTCATCCGAATGTTTCCCGGGACAACGGTGGTCTTCTCTGACATCGCACAGCCGAGGAGCTGGATTTTCCAGTGGGACCAGAAGATAAACAAGTGCATAGAGAGGGCCCTGCGTTCCATCAATCAGCTGGTGTACACATTTCAAGTAACACAATCCACCACAATGCCATTAAGCAGTGTGCCCCTGGGATGTACCGTAGGGGTGGCGTGCATCTGAGGGATGAGGGCAACAATGTATTCCTTGAGAGTTGGTCTCTCCAGTCTCCACCGTTCTCTCCTTCGTAGTAGCAAGATATTGACAAGAGAAGGGTGCAATTGCGGCCCGCAATTCGGGGCGTTCCTGCATGTGGGCATTCCTGCATCTGCAGGAACCCCTCTTTATATTTATATTGAGCTAAGACTCCAGCACTTAGGCGGGAGTGCTCCAGTACAGTAGGTGGCGGTAATGCACCATAACGTTGGATGCCAACCGCAGATAGACCCAAGAGAAGAAGAGGCGGGGGCGACAACGGTAGACAGTGTCTTTTGCCCCCACCTGTAGAGCACTTTTCCCGCAGTTTTGTTAACGACCGCGAGGGCAGGTGTTCGGCAAGCGTTAGCGAAGGACACTGGGTGTTAGCTAGTACTCCGGTACACAGAAGGTGGGATAGGTAGCTAGCTAGCTAACGATAGCCAGGACACCGGTAGACAGTGTCCTTCGCCCCCCGCCAGTCTGGCACTGCTTTCACGCAGTTATGATGACGACGGTGGGGTGGTGCATCAGGAACGCCCAGAATTGCGGGCCGCAATCACACACGATTGGCAAGAAACGCGCAGTAGTACGCACACCACAGTCCCTGTCCATTGCCACTCAACGATGCTATTGTAAGAGCCACCTAATAATTGAAAATAAGCACACAACGTGCAGGCCGGTGTGTGTGTCAAAACTATACACGGAAAAAAATGGTCAAAATGTCTCCTCAGAGGCGAACCCAGGAATTTAAGACGTTAATGCTTACGCTACGAACCCTGCCATGAACGCATTATCTTGACACTATTTAAATGGACAGTCTGGTGATGACAGGAAGCTTTTGTTGTTGTTCATTCACTCAGCACTGATTGAATGTTTTCTTGCTTGGTAAAAAAAGAAATAGTCTAAAACAGTTGATGTGTTGAAAACAGTCACATAGCCAACCAAGTAAGCAAGCATGGCGTTTTATTTTGATTGCGCAAAGGTCATGCAAGCAAGCAATGATGTTGGTGTTGTTTAACCTGGTTGCACCCGCACCCCCTTGGCTACTTTTTACTTGGATGGCGACTTCAGGTTTTCAGGAATACATTGAAAAGCAACTTGACACTGTGTCAAACCAGTCAGCGCAAATTTGGATTATAATGACAAGAAGAAAATTGCATTGACAGAATCAATGCATAAGGTAAGGGCTGTAATGTTAGCTCGCTACATTGCTTGGCAAGACAGATTGACTAGTGTATGGAGTAACGTTGGCTAACAGTAACGTTAGATGAGCAATGCCCATTGCTTCTATTATACATTAGCAGCGTGGCAGTTTCCCAAAGTTTGATGTTCTATTAACTTACTTACTAGCTAGCTAGCTAGCTGTGCTTTGTGGAAAAATGTGGGAGATATTGTCAAGATTAAGTTGTGCTGGTGCATAGCGATCTGTCCATACTGCTAATTTTGCAGCCTTGTAGCTAGCTAGCTAACGTTACTGGCTAACTTAGCAGCCAAGGCTGTTCGCTATCTTATTTGTGCTTATTTGTTTGTGCTCTGATTACACGTAAGTGTCAAGGCCAACAGTTTACACAGATAACTTCAGCCATGTGAAAAACCTTCCATAGCAAAATATAGCTAGCTTAATTTGCTTGTCGCTTGCCTCTCATCCAACTAGTGTTAACTAGCTACTAGCACTGTTGCTGCGCAACCCAACTGCTTTGGTCAGGTTTTAGAACTCTGAGATTCGGCTGAAAATATGTTTGCATCGTCAGAAAGGCTACATAAAGGTAGCACATCTCTGGTTCTTAATGGACAGAAATGAGCACGTGAGAGTGACATAAAAATTTAATCAAAACTGTTTCCCCTACAAACGTATTCATTCCGACAGGTGGCAAGTCTAATAGTCACTTTATAGACGCTGTAGTCTCGTTCTTAACTGACGCCTGGATATTGAGCTAGGTCGGGGCAAGAAATTGTATTTTTTTCCTAATGCTAATGACCCTGTTAGAAATCCGGTATGTGGTTCTCAGTAAGGTGCATTTAGCAACATATTGATGCTGCCTGCCATCCTTTATCTTTTTGGTCACTACAGACCTAATGAAAGCCAAACCAACAGAGTCATTTGTTACCAGATGGCAGTTTGCTCCCAGAGGTCCAATTCTAAATTCAATTCTACCCACAGCTAATCACTTTAAGACCCCCTCAGAGGCAAACCGCTTTTCCAGCTAATTAAGAAGCCTTTTGAAAATGTCATAATGACTTCCGATTTTAAAAAGCATTTCCCTTAATGTAGTCCAAAACGCTAATTGACTCTGTGCTCTTTGAGAGTTACCAAAATGAGAAAAAATTGTATCATAAACCACGAGACTTACATTGTATATCAGCATTTATTCAATCTTAGAACTGACCTAATCATCACATTTGTCTGAAAGCATATAACAGCATGCTTTTTCGATTAATTATTACATGTAAATAAATTAGTATTAGTGCCATAGAAAAAAAGCCTCTAGGATCAGTTACTGTAAACATGCCCATCTTTCTTTGTTGAAAATGAAAGGGCTTGGGCTTGAGAGGAGCACTTAAACTGAGCAACAAAAGAGCATTCAGTGCACAGGAGACTCCTCCAACACTTAAATGACCCTACTGGACCAATAAGGCTCTCCCCTAGGGGACTGACTGATGGAGAAAGGGAGGGGTGTTGGATAGAGGGTGGGGGTGTTGGATAGAGGGTGGGTGGGGGTGTTATTTTAGATGGGGATTAGCGCTGATGGCGGCCAACATGGAAAAACATACTATTGTGTATACTATGGTAGGAATACTGTAGTGTTTTTGCAGACTGTTTTATACTGTAGTATTTACTATAGTGTTTTTTTGCGGACTGTAGTACAGTATAGTGTGGTATATGGCCAATATACCATGGCTAAGGGATGTTCTTATGCGCGACACAACGCAGAGTGCCTAGATACAGCCGTTAGCCGTGGTATATTGGCTATATACCACAAATCCCAGAAGTGCCTTATTGTTATTATAAACTGGTTACCAACTTTATTAGAGCAGTAAAAATAAAATGTTTGTCATACCCGTGGCTTTCAGCCAACCAGCATTCAGGGCTCGAACCACCCAATTTATAATGTAGTATTTACTGTAGTGTTTTTGGGGACATTACTGTAGTATTTATTAATGTGTTTTTGTTTAATTGTCTTTGACATAGAAGTGGGGGGCTTTCTCCATGAGGAAACTCCATGAGGAAAACTAGAGAAATACTGAAAGTGCACATTTTCCATAACTTGTAGGTAGGACTGGGTTCTGAACGGAGAGTTCAGAGCTTCTGCTATTTTCTATAACCATAGGGAACACAATATATGGTCTATACTTGGCATGTAGGTTTCTCACTTACGGGTGGCACAAATTGGGATATGGGGGAGGGGAATGGGCAGGGTATATGCAAATTAAATACTGTAGTATTTACTATAGTTTTTTAAGTGTTTTTGCGGACTATAGTGTATTTTTGCGGATAATACTGTAGTATTTACAAAATACTACACATGAATGAGGGATACTACAGTGTGTAGTATAGTATATTACAGTTTACTACAGAATTCTATAGTAAACTGTAGTATTTGTTTTATGTGGGAGGTGTGTCAGAAAACACTACATTTTCACAAAGCTACACTCTCCCCCTGTGACCTACTGTACTCTGCACTGGCTTCTATAGGAAGCTTTTAGCTATACAGATGAGGAACAATCAAATACATTATTGATGATTTATTTTGCCTTATTATAGTCTACACCAGAAATGCTCTCCTGACAAAAGGAATATAGATACAACATCAAATATAATGTACGGTATATTTGATTGTTCTTCATCTGTGAAAATGTATTCATCAGCTCACTAAAGGCGTCCACATGCTTCCCATCCGAAACAGTTTGTGCATATACTGTATTATGATGACATTTTGTTCGTTTTGGTCTTCGGCAAGGGTTTTTTCAGCTGTTCGTGCACACACATTGTTTTCGAGGAAGGCGAATTTCGGTAGCCGAAGTCTACACCCCTACGTCGGTCATTGGTCAACAGTAAGGACCAATGCAATTATCACCTTCTGCTCAACCAATGGGCGTAAATCTTGGGATGTATTTATATGTCAACATACCCATGTTCTCTCACTTGCTGTTTTTTAGCAACAGTTGTTGACAACCATCCACCTCCCCACCATCACCAGCTATAATAACCTTAAGCCCAGTCATTGGAACTCCTTTCCCCCAGGGGGGGGGTTTGATGCCAGCTGCCCAGCAAAGGGCTACCGGTCATCAGCATCTGGCTCCGAGGAGCATTCCCTGGAGACGAGGCCATACCCCAAACAATTTAATAAAATTCCATATTGCATTCTGTCTCCATTGTTCG
Organism: Coregonus lavaretus; assembly: GCF_964263955.1. Classification (NCBI taxonomy): domain Eukaryota; kingdom Metazoa; phylum Chordata; class Actinopteri; order Salmoniformes; family Salmonidae; genus Coregonus; species Coregonus lavaretus. Next base: position 68,218,104 of record NC_139992.1, on the reverse strand, counting down.
TTCAGATAATCCTGTACGCGATTGAACTATAGAAGGGTCAGTCACTGATGCATAATCCAGAATCCATTTGAACCTCCAGCAAAGCAGAGTCAACAGGATTGGTGGTCACCATTCAAAGTAAATGCAGTCTATGGAGGCAATCCCTGTCAAGAAATCCTTAAAGACTGTTTTACAACTAGGCTACAGTCAAAACCATGGCTTAGTAGTCAAAATGCTCTTTGCCTTATATAACTCTGAAAAACTAATCCTAGTCTTCCTCCAGATAATGAAACAGTTTGTGATCCCATCATAGCAGTAGGTTTAGGAGGTTTGATTAGAAACATTGTTAGAGTTGATTTCCTTGGATTTAATGAAAGGAACTAAAGGCATACACAGGAAATAAAAAAACTGTTCTCTGAATTGGAGGACATGATCGAACCATATCAGGTTGTTACCTGGGATTTGAGTCTGGAAGAAGAGAACATAAATTACTGTGGAGGAGTGAATCCAACCCACAAACCCAGATTACAGAAAAAAAATGACTACTGTATCATATTTTGCCAACAACTCTTATGCAATTAAATGCAGACATGTCAAGTATAAACACAGACCCAAAAAGCCCCATATCTATGTGTTAATACACTCATAATAAGAGGAGTGCAACTATAACACTGTGACTCATCATAAACATCACTTATATACTACATACAAACAAAGGCTTTATCAATGGAGTCTGCAATGACAGATGTGTCCATTCTCATGCTCTTTCTCTATGGCGGGAGAAGTGGGGGGGTAGTCTGGGAAACTACTATCTGATCTGCCACATCCACTCTGACACACTGATGCGTACTGTTGTTCACAAACATACACACACGATCCACTCCACCTCGCCAACCCTTATGGCTTCTCTATGTTAATTTTTCTATAAATACATGCTTCAAAATACTAAAATGCTTCAAACATAACATTATGTATTTGTCAAAATTATACAGAATAATTTCTAAATGAATGCTAACAGACTGTATCATATCAGTGATGATATGCATGATATGGATCTTAAAATCAAAGTCTAGAAATACAAAAATAGAACATGTCACATTACTAAATTCACAGCTCATGTTCTCTGCTCCTCTGCCCTGCATGCTTGAGTACATTCAGCACTCTGCGCATTATTATGCACGGATGCACACTTGTATGTTGAATAATTCACCTCAGATTACATAACATGCATAATACAAACTGCTGCCTGCTCTCAAGACGTTTTCTAAACTAGTACATACCTTCTATTGACTGGCAGACTTCAGGCTGCTTGGAAAACAATTCGGGGAAGCCCCTCCCAAGAGGTTCAGTTCAGTTCTGCAGTTTTAGGTTCTCACCAAACAGAGACATTTCAAGTATCCAAAACATTGCAGTTATGCACATTATCCTTGTGATAAGTTTCTGTACAAATGATAAGACATAATTAAAATGTCGTCAAATTATGTATTAAAATGTGTTTTAATGTCTAGAAGATCATCCCATTTTTTAAAGCTCCACATTAGCATTACACAGACACTTGATAAAGCAAGACTCACCTAAAAGTGTTCAGTGTCCCATGTGCAGACAACTGTTAGTGCCTAGTTATCTTAATAAGATGCGACTCCCTTCTTCTACAGTCCCAGTAGTAGAATCCACCTTTCAGAGTCCCTGTGTCAGTAACTGGTCTAAACCCCCCCCCCCCACATCCCCTGGTCGTTAGTGTGGTCCAGTCCTGGTGCTCCAGCCTTCATCCCTCTCTCAGAGCAAAATGAGTTGAGCCCAGCCTGCCTGTGCCCAGCAGAGTGCCTCCCTCCCTCCCTGCCTGCCTGCCAGCCAGCTGACTTCCCCCACGCAGCAGTTGCTAGGCGATTACTCTACTCCTCCAATCATCATGCACTCATGAGTGGACGCTCTCGCCATCGCAGCACAGCACCACACAGCTTCACTACACACATGCAGCGCAGACAGAGTTGTAACTTGCTCACGTGGTCCCAAAAAGGCAGGGATAAACGGGAGCTTTACTCTATTATTTAAACGATGAAGTCGTATTTATATGGAACATACAGATGTGTACTTTAAGTGCCATCCAGTCTTGAAAAGTGAATACATAAGACTGGAACAATGATTTGGGAGAACACTCATCATAGTAGCACAAAGAATACCAACTTTTTTGTACCTTTTATGCAGTTATCCTCAATTTGATACCTACTGAAAACTTGAGGATTTCATTATTTTATATTCACATTGGAATTGTTGTTTTACAGTGGGGAAAAAAAGTATGTAGTCAGCCACCAATTGTGCAAGTTCTCCCACTTAAAAAGATGAGAGAGGCCTGTAATTTTCATAAAGTATTGAGAAACTTTTGTTATTGACCAAATACTTATTTTCCACCATAATTTGCAAATAAATTCATAAAAAATCCTACAATGTGATTTTCTGGATTTTTTTTCTTCTCATTTTGTCTGTCATAGTTGTCGTGTACCTATGATGAAAATTACAGGCCTCTCTCATCTTTTGAAGTGGGAGAACTTGCACAATTGGTGGCTGACTAAATACTTTTTTCCCCCACTGTATATGCTGTGGTTCATCCACTTTGTATGCAACAACTGTACATCTCTCTTGTTGAGAGTGACTTCTAAATTAAAATGTACCAATGTTTAATGAAGGCAAATTACATTTACAGCACCCCTCTTCCCATTTTGCACACAGGGCATTCATGAAATTAATTCATTATTCAAAACTGCATGTTCAAACCTACAGTTGAAACTAAACTAATCTGACAGTAACGTATTGTCCAGGCACACTAGGCCTACAGCAGGGTAGTAAGTGACATTACAGCCAGAGCAAAGCAGAAAGCCAACTGCAGAAATAGCTTTTTGGACTGAGGAATCGCTCTTGCTCTCCTATTTTTCAGGGGCGGTAGGGTGGCATACAAGGAGCATTCTCTGAGGCCCTGAATCCTTTCTCCTTTATTTATTGAGTTCTGACCCCCAAATGTTCCGTACATTCAGTACACCTGGTTATATTACTTAGCCTCTCTGTATTACATCAAGGACAGTGGGCAGATGGAATCTTATCTTTGACCTTCCAACTGATTACAGTCACACAGGCCTGCAGCTTTTAACTCTGTTCTGGCCTTGTAACCAACAGCCACACGGCATCAAATAAGTGTTTTTGACAATATTGTTAGGTTGTAAATATGTTATTATCTGAGGGCTGACCACTGCAAAACATTTTTTTAAAGATTAGAGTAATAGTTGGAGAGAGGTGTCTGTGGGAATGACCACTCTTTCAGTGGGGTTTGGAGTGAGACCGAGAGAGAGAGAGAGAGGGAGAGAGAGCAGGGTGAGAGGCAAGGAGGTGAGCAGGTGCAGAGGCATGGGTTAGTGGAGGAGCTCTGGTAAATGTGGACACCTCATACCCAGCTTCTGAGCCACCCAGTCTGTCATGGCTAATTTGGGGAAACAACAAAATAATCAAAGATGACAAGAGAATCATATAATTGTAAATCATATCACTTGTTTTTGGTTTTCCATGCTCTGGAATTCACACTTTGACCCCCAAGCCTTGGTTTAGAACACTTTCAATCAGCTTTGGACACAAAGGTTAAAATAATGTGTTTGAAAATGTTGGGTATATGGAATGACAGGAAACACAAAGCTCTGTTTTGAAGTCATTGATTAGATATGTTTGGGTTGTATCCAAATATTCAGAGACTGAAGTTTCTTGCATGATAAATTGTGTTACAATACAGTTGTGGTCAAAAGTTTTGAGAATGACACAAATACTAATTTTCACAAAGTCTGCTGCCTCAGTTTTGATGATGGCAATTTGCATATACTCCAGAATGTCATGAAGAGTGATCAGATGAATTGCAATTCATTGCAAAGTCCCTCTTTGCCATGAAAATGAACTTAATCCCCCCCAAAAATGTCCACTCCATTTCAGCCCTGCCACAAAAGGACCAGCTGCCATCATGTCAGTGATTCTCTCGTTAACACAGGTGAGAGTGTTGACGAGGACAAGGCTGGAGATCACTCCGTCATGCTGATTGAGTTAAAATAACAGACTGGAAGCTTTAAAAGGAAGGTGGTGCTTGAAATCATTGTTCTTCCTCTGTTAACCATGGTTACCTGCAAGGAAACATGTGCCATCATTATTGCTTTGCACACAAAGGGCTTCACAGGCAAGGATATTGCTGCTAGTAAGATTGCACCTAAATCAACCATTTATTGGATCATCAAGAACTTCAAGGAGAGAGGTTCAATTGTTGTGAAGAAGGCGTCAGGGCGCCCAAGAAAGTCCAGCAAGCGCCAGGACCGTCTCCTAAAGTTGATTCAGCTGCGGGATCGGGGCACCACCAGTGCAGAGCTTGCTCAAGAATGGCAGCAGGCAGGTGTGAGTGCATCTGCACGCACAGTGAGGGCAACAAAGAAGCCACTTCTCTCCAGGAAAAACATCAGGGACAGACTGATATTCTGCAAAAGGTACAGGGATTGGACTGCTGAGGACTGGGGCAAAGTCATTTTCTCTGATGAATCCCCTTTCCGATTGTTTGGGGCATCCGGAAAACACCTTGTCCGGAGAAGACAAGGTGAGCGCTACCATCAGTCCTGTGTCATGCCAACAGTAAAGCATCCTGAGACCATTCATGTGTGGGGTTGCTTCTCAGCCAAGGGAGTGGGCTCACTCACAATTTTGCCTAAGAGCACAGCCATGAATAAAGAATGGTACCAACACATCCTCCGAGAGCAACTTCTCCCAACCATCCAAGAACAGTTTGGTGACGAGCAATGCCTTTTCCAGCATGATGGAGCACCTTGCCATAAGGCAAAAGTGATAACTAAGTGGCTCGGGGAACAAAACATCGAAATTTTGGGTCCATGGCCAGGAAACTCCCCAGACCTTAATCCCATTGAGAACTTGTGGTCGATCCTCAAGAGGCGGGTGGACAAACAAAAACCCACAAATTCGGAGAAACTTCAAGCATTGATTATGCAAGAATGTGCTGCCATCAGTCAGGATGTGGCCCAGAAGTTAATTGACAGCATGCCAGGGCTGATTGCAGAGGTCTTGAAAAAGAAGGGTCAACACTGCAAATATTGACTCTTTGCATAAACGTAATGTAATTGTCAATAAAAGCCTTTGACACTTATGGAATACTTGTAATTATACTTCAGTATACCATAGTAACATCTGACAAAAATATCTCATAACACTGAAGCAGCGAACTTTGTGTAGACCAATACTTGTGTCATTCTCAAAACTTTTGACCACGACTGTACAATAAATAATGGACCATTGTCAAAAAATGTGTAATTCTATGTTAAATAGCAGTGCATACATATTCAATTCACAAAGCCCCGGGAACACTACTAAGTGCAAAACAAAATGCATGTGTGTGTTTGTGAAAGAAAGTGCAATGAATGTGCATGTCTAAATGTGAATTTAGTGATGATGTAATCCATTGATCTCTTATCACTGCATCCGATTGAACAATCAGCCAAGAAAAGCAGAGTTAAGATCTAAAGATTTGAAATGCATCCTCAGAAAGATAGTTCAAGGAGATCTTTAGGGATTCAACACTATCTGATGTATCTAAAGACATGATGCAATAGAGATTATGGTGCTGTAAACTAAAATTGCTGTACAACAAAAAAATTATTCTCTTCCTGGTTCAAAATCATTGTTCGAAAGTTTTTAATAATGTAATAACTCTGTGAGAACAGATAAGGAAATAAACGGGTGTTGTTGATACAGTCATCTCTGTGCTCTTTCCTTGTGTATATCCGCTGTTCTCTGGGAAGGACTGTGGTTGTGCTGAGATGTGCTGGCATTTGGATGTAGTAAGGGTGCACACACACACAACATGCACACGCAGACATACCGGCCCTCAGCCCTCTGTCCCCCTCCCCTTAGCCATGCCCGCCAGGCTGCCTCATGGACTGATGTTACAGTGTTCACCAACCACCCACCCACCGCCATGCCTCCAACAGAGCCTTGCCTCAACTCTGCAGGGCTCGCCTGTAATGCACACACGCCAAAATTGACATGCCTTTGAACACTTTCTCTCCACTACCCTACAGCACAGATATAATAACACAACTGCAAAGTGGGCTACAAATAAAATCCTGGGTATGAAAATCAATCCTATGTGCACCAAGGACATGGAACAGACAGGGATCGGCTGGCTATAGGCTACTGATACAGATTGTGCTGTCGTGCAAGAAAATAGGAAGTGGGGAAATGCAAATCTCAGTGGCCGGCGGAAACAGGAAACAAAGTGTATGGGAAATTGATGATCAGGTCATTGGAGCCACAGACAGTTTTCCTGTGTGTGAAGAGCCCATGTCTTCTCTGTTAAACAAACAAGCACACGCCTGCCTCTCCCAATAACATAAGCCAGACTCTGACATGTGCAGGAGCGGGAGCCATGCCTGATACACTCTAAGAACAAAAATGGCTATCTACAACCTTTGAAGAACCCTTTTTGATTCCAGGTAGAACCCTTTTGAGTTCCATGTATAACTTTTTACACAGAGGGTTCTACCTGGAACCAAAAAGGGTTCTTCAATCGGGACAGCCGAAGAACCCTTTTGGAACCCTTTTTTCTAAGAGTGTATACGTGACAGTTGATAGTGTTGTTGAATGCGGGGGTCAGGGGAATAGAGAACAATGACCATGGCATGTTCCAGAGATATTTCTGTGATTCCACCACCGTCAATGTCAAGCTGAGTACGACCGTATATCACACCATAATCACAAATGGTTTGTGTCCCATTCACTTCAGCATGGACGGATGCAATGCTTTGAAGAAGATTTAAGGCACAAAACTGGGAGCAAACGTGGAGCAAAGCCGTCAGTGAATATACACGTACCGTCTGGACATTTTGTTTTTTTTCATGATGTTTTGACGTGAGAAGGCTGAGACTGGATGAAGAATGTGTTCTGAATACTTAAGATGGCGGCTATGAATAAAGAATAATACCCAGTTCATTCAGGCAGCGCTGTTCTCAGTCTGCCACCACTCTGTAGGAGTGTAGAGCCAAAGGCTTTCTGCTCACTGCAGGGAGAGAGATCTCAGAGCTGTGTGGGTGTAGTTTTGTGGGTGGAGGTCTGTGGTGTGTGTGTGTGTGTGTGTGTGTGTGTGTGTGTGTGTGCGTCAAGGTCTCCCTCACCCTAAAAATCTTCTTCCTCAGGGGATGGACCTGGGGCTCGGACGACTCCGGTCAGCATCACCTCAACGTGACCTCTCTCTCACAGATCTGTCTGTGCTCAATCAACTCCCAAAGGAGCTCATAAGGCAACTACTACTCTTTGTTTCTTCAGACAAATAATGATATACAACTCATACACTGTTGAATACTACTGTAGTCACGGCCTGAGGGAGATCATTTGCCTTTAATTAGCTTTGTGTTTGACTCAATCAGAAAAACACACAAGGTGAAGTCAGGTTGTCTATGCCGTAGGGAGTTAGTCTGCATTTACAATCAATTACAGCACAGTACAAGTGATGTATCGTAAACAGGCAGGGAATAAACATTTGAGAAAATGAAGAATTTCTAAAGCCCTGTGCTGCTAGTAACAGGACATCAGGAGCACCTTCTGCACAAATATTGCCCCTGGTTCTCCTCAGACTTGACTGCCCTTGACCAGCACAAAAACATCCTGTGGCATACTTCATTAGCATCGAATATCCCCCACGATATGCAACTTTTCAGGAAAGTTAGGAACCAATATACACAAGCAGTTAGGAAAGCAAAGGCTAGCTTTTTCAAACAGAAATTTGCATCCTGTAGCACTAACTCCAAAAAGTTTTGGGACACTGTAAAGTCCATGGAGAATAAGAGCACCTCCTCCCAGCTGCCCACTGCACTGAGGCTAGGAAACACTATCACCACCGATAAATCTACAATAATCGAAAATTTCAACAAGCATTTTGCTACGGCTGGCCATGCTTTCCACCTGGCTACCACTACCCCGGTCACCAGCTCTGCACCCTCCGCTGCAACTTGCCCATGCCCACCTCCGCTTCTCCTTCACACAAATTCAGACAGCTGATGTTCTGAAAGAGCTGCAAAATCTGGACCCCTACAAATCATCTGGGCTAGACAATCTGGACCCTTTCTAAAATTAACCGCCAAAATTGTTGCAACCCCTATTACTAGCCTGTTCAACCTCTTTCGTAACGTCTGAGATCCCCAGAGATTGGAAAGCTGCCGCGGTCATCCCCCTCTTCAAAGGGGGTGACACCCTAGATCCAAACTGTTACAGACCTATATCCATCCTGCCCTGCCTTTCGAAAGTTTTTGAAAGCCAAGTTAACAAACAGATCACCGACCATTTAGAATCCCACCGTACCTTCTCCGCTATGCAATCCGGTTTCTGAGCTGGTCATGGGTGCACCTCAGCCACGCTCAAGGTCCTAAACGATATTATAACCACGATCGATAATAGACAGTACTGTGCAGCCGTCTTCATCGACCTGGCCAAGGCTTTCGACTCTGTCAACCACCGCATTCTTATTGGCAGACTAAATAGCTTTGGTTTCTCAAATGACTGCCTCGCCTGGTTCACCAACTACTTCTCAGATAGAGTTAAATGTGTCAAATCGGAGGGCCTGTTGTCTGGACCTATGGCAGTCTCTATGGGGGTGCCACAGTGTTCAATTCTTGGGCCGACTCTTTTCTCGGTGTATATCAATGATGTCGCTCTTGCTGCTGGGGATTCTCAGATCCACCTCTACGCAGACGACACCATTTTGTAAACATCTGGCCCTTCATTGGACACTGTGTTAACAAACCTCCAAACGAGCTTCAATGCCATACAACACTCCTTCCGTAGCCTCCAACTGTTCTTAAACACAAGTAAAACTAAATGCATGCTCTTCAATCGAACGCTGCTGGCACCCGCCCACCCGAATATAATCACTACTCTCAACGTGGTCTGACCTAGAGTATTTGGACAACTACAAATACCTAGGTGTCTGGTTAGACTGTAAACTCTCCTTCCAGACTCACATTAATCCAGAATCGGCTTCCTATTTCGCAACAAAGCCTCCTTCACTCATGCTGCCAAACATGCCCTCGTAAAACTGACTATCCTACCGATCCTTGACTTCGGCGATGTCATTTACAAAATAGCCTCCAACACTGTACTCAGCAAATTGGATGTAGTCTATCACAGTGCCATCCGTTTTGTCACCAAAGCCCCATATACTACCCACCACTGTGACCTGTACGCTCTTGTTGGCTGGTCCTCACTACATATTCGTCGCCAAACCCACTGGCTCCAGGCCATCTATAAATCACTGCTAGGCAAATCCCCGCCTTATCTTAGCTCATTGGTCACCATAGCAACACCCACCCGTAGTATGCGCTCCAGCAGGTATATCTCACTGGTCATCCCCAAAGCCAACACCTCCTTTGGCCGCCATTCCTTCCAGTTCTCTGCTGCCAATGACTGGAACGAACTGCAAAAATCTCTGAAGCTGGAGACCCTTATCTCCCTCACTAACTTTAAGCATCAGTTGTCAGAGCACCTTACCGATCACTGCACCTGTACACAGCCCATCTGAAATTAGCCCACCCAACTACCTCATCCCCATATTGTTATTTATTTTGCTCATTTGCACCCCAGTATCTCTATTTGCACATCATCTCTTGCACATCTATCATTCCAGTGTTAATACTAATTGTAATTATTTTGCACTATGGCCTATTTATTGCCTTACCTCCATAACTTGCTACATTTGCACACACTGTATATATATATTTTATTTTCTGTTGTATTTTTGACTTTATGTTTTGTTTTACCCCATATGTAACTCTGTGTTGTTGTTTTTATCGCACTGCTTTGCTTTATCTTGGCCAGGTCGCAGTTGTAAATGAGAACTTGTTCTCAACTGGCTTATCTGGTTAAATAAAGGTGAAATAAAAAATGTAATACAGTGAGGGAAAAAAGTATTTGGTCCCCTGCTGATTTTGTACGTTTGCCCACTGACAAAGAAATGATCAGTCTATAATTTTAATGGTAGGTTTATTTGAACAGTGAGAGACAGAATAACAACAACAAAATCCAGAAAAACGCATGTCAAAAATGTTATAAATTGATTTGCATTTTAATGAGGGAAATAAGTATTTGACCCCCTCTCAATCAGAAAGATTTCTGGCTCCCAGGTGTCTTTTATTCTGGCTCCCGAGTGGCGCAGCGGTCTAAGGCACTGCATATCAGTGCTTGAGGTGTCACTACAGACCACCTGGTTCGATTCCAGGCTGTATCACAACCGGCCGTGATTGGGAGTCCCATAGGGCGGCGCACACGGTGTAGGCCGTCATTGTAAATAAGAATTTGTTCTTAACTGACTTGCCTAGTTAAATAAAGGTACAAATATATATATTTTTAAATACAGGTAACGAGCTGAGATTAGGAGCACACTCTTAAAGGGAGTGCTCCTAATCTCAGTTTGTTACCTGTATAAAAGACACCTGTCCACAGAAGCAATCAATCAATCAGATTCCAAACTCTCCACCATGGCCAAGACCAAAGAGCTCTCCAAGGATGTCAGGGACAAGATTGTAAACCTACACAAGGCTGGAATGGGCTACAAGACCATCGCCAAGCAGCTTGTTGAGAAGGTGACAACAGTTGGTGAGATTATTTGCAAATGGAAGAAACACAAAATAACTGTCAATCTCCCTCGGCCTGGGGCTCCATGCAAGATCTCACCTCGTGGAGTTGCAATGATCATGAGAACGGTGAGGAATCAGCCCAGAACTACACGGGAGGATCTTGTCAATGATCTCAAGGCAGCTGGGACCATAGTCACCAAGAAAACAATTGGTAACACACTACGCCGTGAAGGACTGAAATCCTGCAGCGCCCGCAAGGTCCCCCTGCTCAAGAAAGCACATATACAGGCCCGTCTGAAGTTTGCCAATGAACATCTGAATGATTCAGAGGAGAACTGGGTGAAAGTGTTGTGGTCAGATGAGACCAAAATCGAGCTCTTTGGCATCAACTCAACTCGCCGTGTTTGGAGGAGGAGGAATGCTGCCTATGACCCCAAGAACACCATCCCCACCATCAAACATGGAGTTGGAAACATTATGCTTTGGGGGTGTTTTTCTGCTAAGGGGACAGGACAACTTCACCGCATCAAAGGGACGATGGACGGGGCCATGTACCGTCAAATCTTGGGTGAGAACCTCCTTCCCTCAGCCAGGGCATTGAAAATGGGTCGTGGGTGGGTATTCCAGCATGACAATGACCCAAAACACACGGCCAAGGCAACAAAGGAGTGGCTCAAGAAGAAGCACATTAAGGTCCTGGAGTGGCCTAGCCAGTCTCCAGATCTTAATCCCATAGAAAATCTGTGGAGGGAGCTGAAGGTTCGAGTTGCCAAACGTCAGCCTCGAAACCTTAATGACTTGGAGAAGATCTGCAAAGAGGAGTGGGACAAAATCCCTCCTGAGATGTGTGCAAACCTGGTGGCCAACTACAAGAAACGTCTGACCTCTGTGATTGCCAACAAGGGTTTTGCCACCAAGTACTAAGTAATGTTTTGCAGAGGGTAAAATACTTATTTCCCTCATTAAAATGCAAATCAATTTATAACATTTTTGACGTATTTTTCTGAATTTTCTGGTTGTTATTCTGTCTCTCACTGTTCAAATAAACCTACCATTAAAATTATAGACTGATCATGTCTTTGTCAGTGGGCAAACGTACAATATCAGCAGGGGATCAAATACTTTTTTCCCTCACTGTAAATAAAAAAATTGCGGCATGGCTGACAGAAATGAATGGGCACCTCTGGACTGTCTCAAACCAAGGCTCCACAGGTGAGGACAAGCAGAGCTGAATATTCCTATAACATGTTGTGTCTAGCACCTTGACACTGAGGAGATTCTCAAAAGAACTGAAAGGGATCAACGAAATCTGGACTCTTATATGTTATATGTTCTGTGATAAAAAATACTTAGTGACAGCATACCCAGTATACAAAGTCACAATAGACATGCTGACAACATCATTCATTTAAAGCTTGTCAACGGGCAAGTTCACAGGGTTCACTTTTGATAGCAGTTCAGTCACTCACAGCTTGTGTGACATAGCTAACTCAGCACGTCAAGCAACAACGCCACGATGGAGTGATGTTTTGCAGAACCAAATGGCTGTCATGGGCATTGGCTAGAGTGGCTGGGGCAAAGGAGATTGCCTTCACTGAACACTATTGACAGTAATTAAGCTGTGAGTTGCTACAGTACCTCCAATGACTTGGCTGTATTAGTAATGAAATAGGATCAAGTCAATGAAATGCAAAACATTTACATCATAGTGAGGGAGATGCAGACACTTCTCTAGACACTAACGTGTGTTATTGTTGAATCTTTTGAAAATAAGTCCCTAAACATAACTACACAATCATCCAAAGTTCTGAGCTGAAACCATCAACAAATCCAACTGAAAGCCACAATATAGAAGGCCATTATATCACTCAGTACCCCTTTTTATCCCTGCTCTGAAAAGCTAACCACGACCGTGGGCAGGAAGTATTATCTTAAGACTGGACAAACACATGTTCCATCAGTGAAGCATGAGCAAATGTACAATGATGGTGTTCCTGTCTGGCAGTTAAAAGCCTTTTTTCGGGCGGCTAACCTCAGACCAACCTTTCAGAAGAGCTTATCCTCTGGATAGAGATGTGTCGTGTTTCCATGTGGTTGTCCACAGCATAAACACAGTACATTCAGACTGGGCTCAGATTCCAGTTCCAGTTAGGACCAGTGAGTGACGTAGAGTCCATAGCTTTAACACTAACAACCCCCTGCCTGCCCTCTGCTCTCAGAGGAAACCAGCTCTCTCACTCAGGAAGCCAGTGTAGTGGCTCAACCAGGACAGGACAGACAGGGGCCTTTGGACAGTGTGACACCTCCTATCCTGACCAACTCACTCACTAGTGCCTTCCTGTAGGGCTGAGGGGTGGAGGAAGAGGGGAGAGAGGAGCTCCTCAGCGCGGCAGGAAGGGACAATTTGGCAAGTGCTATAATTGTCTAACCTGCTAATGACAAGCTCTACTCCTTTACTCTTAACCCAACATGGGTGACACTGACACACATACAAACATCAATACTGCTCTTCCAAAACAAATCCCCATGGAATACTTCTGCCCTGAGCACAAGGATCCATTTGTCATAGATATGGGAGAAAAATCTACCCAGCGGTAAACTTTTATTCGTTTTACTAGACACTCTTATCCAGAGCGACTTACAGTTAGTGAGTGCATACATAATTTTTTTTTTTTTCATACTGGCCCCCCGTGGGAATCGAACCCACAACCCTGGCGTTGCAAACGCCATGCTCTACCAACTGAGCTACATCCCTGCCGGCCATTCCCTCCCCTACCCTGGACGACGCTGGGCCAATTGTGCGCCGCCCCATGGGTCTCCCGGTCGCGGCCGGCTATGACAGAGCCTGGATTCGAACCAGGATCTCTAGTGGCACAGCTAGCACTGCGATGCAGTGCCTTAGACCACTGCGCCACTCGGGAGACACAACCCTGGTGCTGCAAGCGCCATGCTCTACCAACTGAGCTACACTAATTATTCAAGGGAAGAATGTCTCTAGCTGACCGCTTAAATGATGATGACGCCAGTGGTCTAACCACAATTGTAAAACGTATCATGGAGATAAATGAGCCCACACACAATATGAAGTGCACTGATTCTCTATAACACTGCACTTCCCCCTAGTGGTCAAAAGGTCTAAATGATACTGTCTCATATTGGTACTTCAAACAGATGTTTCAAGAAGAGAAATACCATCCCAATTAATATATAAAAAAGGCTATTTCTTGTGGTATATATAATCTGCTTTGCGCTTTCATGTCCTCCTCACGTGATGTAAACACATTGTATAAACCACTGCCTCAGAAACACACCTCAAAGAATGTAAACAGCATTAAATCAACAGGCCTGCAGGCTTATTTTGCAGAGATCAAAGAAAATCCAAGAACCCCCACAAAGCCTCATTATTTCTAGTGTGGGTATTATCAGTCCACTGATACAGGTACTTACCTACAGCCCACAGGAGGTTGGTGGCACCATAATTGGGGAGGACAGGCTCGAGGTAATGACTGTAGCAGAATTAAGTGGAACGGTACCATGTGTTTGATGCCATTCCATTCGCTTCGTTCCGGACATTATTATGAACTGTCCTCCACTCAGCAGCCACCTTTGCTACAGCCACTATCTGAGGTGAGACATACTGGATGGTGTATTGAAAGCATGAATCCACAAAAGTGAGGAGTAATGCTGTTGCTTACCTCCCACAGAGACTTAAACTCCCTCTGGTCGATGCGGAGGAGTTCACTGAATTCCCGGGTGACAATGGTGGCATGCCGAGGGGTATTATCCAGGATCGACTCCCCAAATGCTGTCCCAATACCCAGAGTGCAGATCGTGACAGCATCCTACAAGAGACACCAAAAATGATCTCTGCTTGGATGGTTCCGCTTTGTTTTTAATAGAGGAAGAGACAGGGAGGAGGTAGGGGGACTATGCTAATCAAATGTTTTTATTCCCTTAAAAATGGGCCCTCCCTTAAAAATGGGACTCAAAATGCTGGGTTCGGCAGTGATCAGATCACTCCCAAAGGTGGGACGCAATCTAGCAGATCTGAACACTTGCATTAGACAGAGGGCTTCTAAAATCACTCCAATCAACAGAGGGCCGCCAGACAGACTGGGGCACATGGGGCGCTGGTAATTATAAGAAAAGGCTCCTGGTGTCCCCAAGGTTACCAATCTCAGACACAAATCACTGTGAAATAGAGTGCCCTTTCTAGTTGGCTCTTCAGATGAGCTCCAGGGTTAATGTGCTTCTTGATCTCCTCATGCACATTACAGAGCAGTTAATCCTTTCTGACGTGAGAGGAGACCAACAAACTAATAGAAACAAGGTTTTCTCCCATGTCAGGCAATTAGGGTTGCAAAATTCTGGGAATGTTCAATAAATTCCCTGGTTTCCCAGAAATCCTGGTTGGAGGATTCCATATTTCCTGCTTATTTCCTTCTGATTCCGGAGACCTCCAACCGGGATTTCGGTAAAACCAGGGAATTTATTGAAAGTTCAAGGAATTTTGCAACCCTACAGGCAATCCATAAGGAATATTAATTATTTAATTAAAGGCAGTGTTTCCCCTATATTCATTTAGCAGCAGCTGTTCCTGTAGAATTCCAGTCAATGGCTCGCGAAACTCCCTTCAACTTCCTTCAAACTGCACGCAGAGACATAAAAATGGTATCCATGAGTTCACCTGACTCTGGGTAAGCCAAAATCTCACATTATCCATTTAAGATCAGCGTGACAATCACAACATATATTTGTCGCAACCAGAGAGAGCAGCGGCACGAATGAGAGACACGAGTGCACAGCCACCTATAGTGCAGTGGCATGCATCAGTTATATTACCGATGGTGTCAACATAAGTAGAGTAGAATATATTTTTTACCAGTTACCTTCTCAGTCGTTCTACCAAAGAAATCTCCCAGTGGTCACCCCCTCAGCAAAGAGCAATAGAGCCCCACAGTGGAGGTGACATAATCCTCATAAAACCTAGCGGTTAAACAGGGAAATGGTTCCAATCGTTTTTCCCATAGGGGATTTTAGAGACACTTCAAATAAGGGCTGTGTTTCATGTAAGCTTACCCTGGCGTGACGTTTTGATAACCATGTAAATCTCTCTCGGACAAGGTGACTTTTGTCAATATATTGGAAAAACGATTGGAACAATTTCCCTGTTTGACCGCTAGGTTTTATGGGTATTATGACTCATACTGTGGTACTCTATCGAACCCTCCCCCCAACAGTCTGACGAGTACGAGGCCGTCTCTATGGGGGTGCCACAGGGTTCAATTCTCGGGCCGACTCTATTCTCTGTGTATATCAATGATGTCGCTCTTGCTGCTGGTGACGCTCGGATCCACCTCTATGTGGACGACACCATTTTGTATACATCTGGCCCTTCATTGGACACTGTGTTAACAAACCTCCAAACGAGCTTCAACGCCATACAACACTCCTTCCGTAGCCTCCAACTGCTCTTAAACACTAGTAAAACTAAATGTATGCTCTTCAACCGAACGCTGCTTGCACCCGCCCAACCGACTAGAATCACTACTCTCTAGACTGTAAACTCTCCTTCCAGACTCACATTAAGCATCTCCAATCAAAAGTTAGATCTAGAATCGGCTTCCTATTTCGCAACAAAGCCTCCTTCACTCATGCTGCCAAACATGCCCTCGTAAAACTGACTATCCTACCGATCCTTGACTTTGGCGATGTCATTTACAAAATAGCCTCCAACACTCTACTCAGCAAATTGAATGTAGTCTATCACAGTGCCATCCGTTTTGTCACCAAAGCCCCATATACTACCCACCATTGTGACCTGTACGCTCTTGTTGGCTGGCCCTCACTACATATTCGTCGTCAAACCCATTGGCTCCAGGTCATCTATAAATCACTGCTAGGCAAATCCCCGTCTTATCTTAGCTCACTGGTCACCATAGCAACACCCACCCGTAGTCTGCGCTCCAGCAGGTATATCATCTCACTGGTCATCCCCAAAGCCAACACCTCCTTTGGCCGCCATTCCTTCCAGTTCTCTGCTGCCAATGACTGGAACGAACTGCAAAAATCTCTGAAGCTGGAGACTCTTATCTCCCTCACTAACTTTAAGCGTCAGTTGTCAGAGCAGCTTACCGATCACTGCACCTGTACACAGCCTTTCTGAAATTAGCCCACCCAACTACCTCATCCCCATATTGTTATTTATTTTGCTAATTTGCACCCCAGTATCTCTATTTGCACATCATCTTTTGCACATCTATCATTCCAGTGTTAATACGAAATTGTAACTATTTTGCACTATGGCCTATTTATTGCCTTACCTCCATAACTTACTACATTCGCACACACTGTATATATATATTCTGTTGTATTTTGGGACTTTATGTTTTGTTTACCCCATATGTAACTCTGTGTTGTTGTTTTTATCGCACTGCTTTGCTTTATCTTGGCCAGGTCACAGTTGTAAATGAGAACTTGTTCTCAACTGGCTTACCTAAGGTGAACAAAAATATATATATATATATATAAAAAAACATAATCAAAGCTGCAATATATAACTTTATGGGTGACCCGACCAAATTCCCATAGAAATGTGAGTTACAGATCTGTTATTCTCATTGAACGTAAGTCTAAGAAGCGGTAGATATGTTCTATGTGCGCTATTTCTATGCATCCCGTTCTTTGCACTCAGCCATACCCACCCCCCCAAATATACCTGATGATTTGCTGTCTCTGACACTTTCACATCAAGTGAGCCAGAGATGACAGCATACCAGCTGGTACCAATATCTCCTTGCCGGTATACTGTAAAAGAAAATACATGAGGTGAGAACATATTCTAGAGCCTCGTTTTAACATACAGGTCTTTTGAACATGAAGCCAAAACTTACATGTGATACCCCTCTCTAGACAGTCGTAGAATCCACACAGGCATATCTGCTGTAGAAGGCTAGGGTGGAACCGCTCAAAGGCCTTCACACATTTCAGCCTGGCCAGGATGATCTCCACATCTTCCCCAGAGCGCTCAGCAGGTCTAGATGGAGAGGACATATCCTATCAGTCAGTTATTCAGCACAACGTTAGAGAATTAGGAAAATAATTGTGTGTGACAATTCTCACTGGAGAGCACCCATCAGACGTTCAGCTCCACTCATATCCCCTCGATTAGAGCCAAAAGCAGATTGCAAAATGGTTGTCCATGTTACGTTTTCAAACGTATTTCTATCGCTTAACATTTCAAATAGTTGTTTATTCGAATTTAAACTTTAAACTTACATTGTGTCGCCGACCTGTAGCCTACTCACCACAGCAGATTGTTTGCGTACTGATTTGGAGAGCACACATGCATCCAGCAGGTGTGCAGAATGTTCTATGTCAGTGCTATTCAAACTTTTTCAGCGGGAACCTCATTTTTTTCGCCAGAATTTCTGGGGACCCTATTTTTTTCCCCCAGAATTTATTGCGATCCCACACCAAATCTAATGACACAACCTTAAAATCGTTACATTTTGATTTTTACATCAACAAATAACCTTCAATTCCCTGTAGCTCAGTTGGTAGAGCATGGCGCTTGCAACGCCAGGGTTGTGGGTTCGTTTCCCACGGGGGGCCAGTATGAAAATGTATGCAGTCACTAACTGTAAGTCTCTCTGGATAAGAGCATCTGCTAAATGACTCAAATGTCAATGTAAATTCATTGCATTTTTATCTCTTATCAAAATGAAAAGAAACCAATACATTTACTCAATAAAATGGTACAGTGGGGAAAAAAAGTATTTAGTCAGCCACCCATTGTGCATGTTCTCCCACTTAAAAAGATGAGAGAGGCCTGTAATTTTCATCATAGATACACGTCAACTATGACAGACAAAATGAGAAAAGAAAATCCAGAAAATCACATTGTAGGATTTTTTATGAATTTATTTGCAAATTATGGTGGAAAATAAGTATTTGGTCAATAACAAAAGTTTCTCAATACTTTGTTATATACCCTTTGTTGGCAATGACACAGGTCAAACGTTTTCTGTAAGTCTTCACAAGGTTTTCACACACTGTTGCTGGTATTTTGGCCCATTCCTCCATGCAGATCTCCTCTAGAGCAGTGATGTTTTGGGGCTGTCGCTGGGCAACACGGACTTTCAACTCCCTCCAAAGATTTTCTATGGGGTTGAGATCTGGAGACTGGCTAGGCCACTCCAGGACCTTGAAATGCTTCTTACGAAGCCACTCCTTCGTTGCCCGGGCGGTGTGTTTGGGATCATTGTCATGCTGAAAGACCCAGCCATGTTTCATCTTCAATGCCCTTGCTGATGGAAGGAGGTTTTCACTCAAAATCTCACGATACATGGCCCCATTCATTCTTTCCTTTACACGGATCAGTCGTCCTGGTCCCTTTGCAGAAAAACAGCCCCAAAGCATGATGTTTCCACCCCCATGCTTCACAGTAGGTATGGTGTTCTTTGGATGCAACTCAGCATTCTTTGTCCTCCAAACACGACGAGTTGAGTTTTTACCAAAAAGTTCTATTTTGGTTTCATCTGACCATATGACATTCTCCCAATCCTCTTCTGGATCATCCAAATGCACTCTAGCAAACTTCAGACGGGCCTGGACATGTACTGGCTTAAGCAGGGGGACACGTCTGGCACTACAGGATTTGAGTCCCTGGCGGCGTAGTGTGTTACTGATGGTAGGCTTTGTTACTTTGGTCCCAGCTCTCTGCAGGTCATTCACTAGGTCCCCCCGTGTGGTTCTGGGATTTTTGCTCACCGTTCTTGTGATCATTTTGACCCCACGGGGTGAGATCTTGCGTGGAGCCCCAGATCGAGGGAGATTATCAGTGGTCTTGTATGTCTTCCATTTCCTAATAATTGCTCCCACAGTTGATTTCTTCAAACCAAGCTGCTTACCTATTGCAGATTCAGTCTTCCCAGCCTGGTGCAGGTCTACAATTTTGTTTCTGGTGTCCTTTGACAGCTCTTTGGTCTTGGCCATAGTGGAGTTTGGAGTGTGACTGTTTGAGGTTGTGGACAGGTGTCTTTTATACTGATAACAAGTTCAAACAGGTGCCATTAATACAGGTAACGAGTGGAGGACAGATGAGCCTCTTAAAGAAGAAGTTACAGGTCTGTGAGAGCCAGAAATCTTGCTTGTTTGTAGGTGACCAAATACTTATTTTCCACCATAATTTGCAAATAAATTCATAAAAAATTCAAAAATGTGATTTTCTGGATTTTTTTTTCTCAATTTGTCTGTCATAGTTGACGTGTACCTATGATGAAAATTACAGGCCTCTCTCATCTTTTTAAGTGGGAGAACTTGCACAATTGGTGGCTGACTAAATACTTTTTTCCCCCACTGTATCTTACAAATTATCTTTCTCAAAAACGTTTGTATATTGTCCCATACAAAAATCTGTACTCTAATTATTTTGTTCCTTAATAATTTGTTTTCATTTTGGCAACCCCACTGCAGTGCGACTCCAACTTTGAATACCACAGTTCTATATTGAGGGCTATTTTCCTAATATCTTTATTCGTAAAATGTTTCTATGATATGTTACGTTGTGATTTGTTGAAATGTATTATGTGTTGGCTATTGATATTGAAACTAGTGAAAATTATTGTTTATTGAGTGAGATATTAATATTAATTTATTAAATACCTGTTTAGGTGCATTTTGGAATATCCATGTGTTAGGGGTTGGGCATTTAACCTGTTCAGGATGCTTATTTCAGGAGAGCTTGGGCTGGAGTGACATGTTGTCCTAGGGCTCTCAGCCTCAGTAGTGTAAGAAATAATTGACTGTCAAAATTATAGGCGCTCTGCCTTAGAAGCCAGTACATTATCTGAAATTCTCTGTGTATTTGTCAGTGTTTGTCAACGTTTTGTAAATATTCATGGTTCCAGTTCACCATCTGCCCCTGTAAATAAATACCACAATTTTGCAACTGATTCTGTCTGACTCCTGATGCTTCGCACCCCCTGACAATACCGTGTTGGATCCACTATCTTGCCTTCACATTACTCCGTGGAATCACTTGCCACAGTTAAAGTATATATAGAAATACAACATATTTCACTGACCTATAGCCTGGGGGTAAAGTGCGCAAAAAATATCGTTTTTCTGGCACACTTTCAACTCCCTAGCGTTGAGGTAACTTCCCAATACTGATAAAGTGTAACAACATGACTGGATGCAGATTTATGAAGATAATTCCTAAATGTGAGGGATACAGCTGCATATTCAGCTATTCCTATTTCCTGTCATTCCTTTTCTACACACCAACAATATTTTAAGCCCCAAATTGCATCATGTGAGTTACATCTTTTCATCATGACATATTATAGCTGCTTGTTCTGTACCCTACTAGCTGACCATGGGATCATAAATATTTGAGAGACTACCAACTGTCTTGGTAGTTGGTATAGGCCCTTTTGATACCTGTTGTGTTTAATGCAAGACTGAGTATAACAATGCACATATGAAATGCTAAATTTAGCCATTCACATTGTATTTGCACGTACGTTTGGTGGGGAAAGTGACACAACCAACCATAGTCAAATCAAAAGTCAGTACTGTAAATGTCAAATGTCTACATCCTAAGGTGAGTCATGTTTGCCGGCAGGTGATAGTGAGCCACACCAAAAGCAACTCATTTAAGCTACACTGCCTAAAGTTCCTAGTACTCTCTTCAGTGACAAAGGGACATTTATTGTGTAAACACATCTGGTAAGCCGTGATGGCCGTGTGGCTAATGCACTTTGAACCTGCCCTTAGAATGGTTGTCTCTCTCTCTCTCTCTCTCTCTCTCTCTCTCTCTCTCTCTCTCTCTCTCTCTCTCTCTCTCTCTCTCTCTCTCTCTCTCTCTCTCTCTCTCTCTCTCTCTCTCTCTCTCTCTCTCTCTCTCTCTCTCTCTCTCTCTCTCTCTCTCTCTCTCTCTCTCTCTCTCTCTCTCTCTCTCTCTCTCTCTCTCTCTCTCTCTCTCTCTCTCTCTCTCTCTCTCTCTCTCTCTCTCTCTCTCTCTCTCTCTCTCTCTCTCTCTCTCTCTCTCTCTCTCTCTCTCTCTCATGGATGTGATGGTGCTGAATGGAGAGACTGCAGAGAAGGAGGTTTTCTGGAGCGCTGGGGCCTCTTTCCTTCCTCTCTCCTGCAGCCTTATCCACAGCTCAGTATTTAGAGCAGCCACCAGAGGGCCTGGAGAACCCCCTTAAGAATAAACCATGTCAGCCCCCGCATCATCTCCTCCTCGTGTTACAAGTCATTTTCCAGACAGGTAGCTTTGCATCATACTACTCTGGGCAAAGGTAGAATGACAAGTTTAAAGCTCTAGACTAGAGCAATCAACAGTGAAACAACCACAACCTCCCATCTGTATCACCTAATAGATGTATTTGGTGATTCAACACATGCCCTTTCTATTTCTCCTGACAGGTTCCTCACCTTTAAAATGCTGTTAGAAAGCACATATAGTCCAGGAAGTATTCACTTATGTTTACAAATCTCACTTGATAATAAGAATCGAATAAGTAAATGTACAGTATTTCTGACCTAAGGTTATATTCTGCATGAAGAGTAGTGCAGTGGTAGTAGGAATAGAGTAACCTTGATTTGTAGAAGGATCATCCCTTGGGTCCAACACCTGACCATTATGGGGAGTTACATATCTGTCAGTCATAAATAGATTATGAACATTCAACACTCAATGACTGATATTTCCATCTAATAATTTACCCAGTGGTGCACCCTAGTCACTCAATAGACTGCATGGGGTGCACCCACAGTGGGGGACCTTTGCAGTATGTGTTTGTAAATACATCACTGGTTCTTGTCCATCTCCTCGTGACATTTGATGTAAACGATCTCATAATTAAAGAATGTAACCTACTATTACTTTCAGAATCATCAGTTAGTAGTATTATATGCTAATTAGGAATGAATGCAAATCCACGCTCTGAGCCAGTCCATATCGTGTTTAGAAATGGTCTGGCTCTAGAATATAAACATACGTAGCCTAGAGCGGTGTGTCATATGGCATATTTATGAAGACATATTATAAAGGCATAAACCTAGCGATATTCACTATATCAAATTCACCCGTTACACAACATATGGTAGCCTAAAAAGAGTGCATTGCGGAGGATAACCTGCTTCTGTGAGGCAAGTAAACAGACTACACTGGTCCCATTGGAAGGAAATGCCTAAAACGTAGTACTCATCTCAATATTCAGACTAATACATAGCGTAGTGTGAAAAGTATGAAGCTGGTTTCAAAATACATTTTAAAGAAATTTGGAATTACCTTTTATCAAGGCAAATAATCCAATCTGCAGACGCAGAGGAATGGCCAGAGGTGTGCGCTGCTACCATTTTCGGAAAGATCATAAACCCGGTGAAAGGAAGCCTTGCATCAGCAGCTCTTTTTATTTTATTATTATCGCTCCTGCTCTTCAATGCATCGTTGAATTTGACGCCTTTTGTGATCATTTTCACGCAATAGGTTACTTGAGTGGAATGTTAAGAATTCTATTTTTTGTAAATAAAAAATAAATAAAAAAAACTGATGGTTGGGAGACGGGGGTTATATTCTGAAAACAAAGTATTTATGGGATCATTTTTAGCCTACGAGTTACAACTGTAACTTTGGTAAATTTCCAAAAACAATACAGACCTGGGAGCTTTTGCCAGACTTTAGCTCTCAAGACCAGCTTGCACCTTTTGGAAAACATACCTACTACAATACAAAAATAATAGACTGTGGGACAAGATGTGAAGCAAGTAAGGTTCAAAGTCATTAAAGTGGAAATCTGCGATTGGTACACCCAATATTGGACTTTTAAATGAATGATATACATCCATTGATTCTTCGGCGATGTCATTTACAAAATAGCCTCCAACACTCTACTCAGCAAATTGGATGTAGTCTATCACAGTGCCATCCGTTTTGTCTCCAAAGCCCCATATACTACCCACCACTGTGACCTGTACGCTCTTGTTGGCAGGTCCTCACTACATATTCGTCGCCAAACCCACTGGCTCCAGGTCATCTATAAATCACTGCTAGGCAAATCCCCGCCTTATCTTAGCTCATTGGTCACCATAGCATTGGACACTGTGTTAACAAACCTCCAAACGAGCTTCAATGCCATACAACACTCCTTCAGTAGCCTCCAACTGCTCTTAAACACTAGTAAAACTAAATGCATGCTCTTCAACCGAACGCTGCTTGCACCCGCCCACCCGACTAGAATCACTACTCTCGACGGGTCTGACCTAGAGTATGTGGACAACTACAAATATCTAGGTGTCTGGTTAGACTGTAAACTCTGCTTCCAGACTCACATTAAGAATCTCCAATCCAAAGTTAAATCTAGAATCGGTTTCCTATTTCGCAACAAAGCCTCCTTCACTCATGCTGCCAAACATGCCCTCGTAAAACTGACTATCCTACCGATCCTTGACTTCGGCGATGTCATTTACAAAATAGCCTCCAACACTCTACTCAGCAAATTGGATGTAGTCTATCACAGTGCCATCCGTTTTGTCTCCAAAGCCCCATATAATACCCACCACTGTGACCTGTTGTCACGGTTTCGGCCGAGGCTGCCTCTCTCCCTTGTTCGGGCAGGCTTCGGCGTTCGTTGTCTCCGGAATACTAGCTGCCACCGTTGTATGTTTCATGTTCGTTTGCTTTTGTCTGATTGTTGTCACACCTGTTTTCATTTAGTGTCATTAGTGTCCTATTTAGTTCTCGTTGTGTTTGTCAGGTGTTGTGTGTTATTGATTTTTGTCTGTCGTGTGTAGGGCTGATGTTCGCATTTTCGCTTGGTTGAGCTTCCCTCCACTGCGTGGAGTGTTTACGCACCTGTGTAGTGCGCATTTGTTTTGTTCGCCGTCGTGCGTTATTTCGCCTACGGGCAAGTGTTCTCGTAATTTCCTTGTTGGAGAGTTACTAAAGTCTGTTGGACTATACTTCGGTGTCCTGCGTTTGATTCCACCACTACACCCACCTACAGCACGCGTGACAGAATAACACACCTTAAAATGGAATCAGCAGGAGCCGCAGCAGCCCAGACGACGCTGGAGGACCAGGTTCGGGAACAACGGGACCAGATCCTGCAGATGGGGACCGCACTGCAGGAGGTGATCACCACCATTCGAGGCTGGGGAACGCCTCCACCGCCACCCTCCCTGCCAGCACCATCGGCCAGTCCGCCCATTCCAGCACCGGAACCCTGAGGAGTCCGACTCTCGCTCCCGAGGTCCTACGATGGAACCGCGGCCGGGTGTCAGTGATTCCTTCTCCAGGTGGAGCTGTACCTGGCCACCGTGCACCCGGCGCCTTCGGGACATGAGAGCGTGTCCGCCCTGATCTCCTGCCTTTCCGGGAAGGCATTGGAATGGGCCAACGCGGAGTGGAGGAAGATCGACGCGGACACCATCACGTACGACGAGTTCTCCCGCCGCTTCAGGGCGGTGTTTGACCATCCCCCGGAGGGGAAAGCGGCGGGGGAGCGTCTGGTCTTCCTCCGGCAGGGGAGGAGGAGTGCGCAAGAGTTCGCCCTCGAATTCCGTACTCTAGCGGCAGATGCAGGGTGGAATGATCGGGCTCTCGTCGATCACTACAGGTGTAGTCTACGAGAGGACGTCCGTCGGGAGCTGGCTTGTAGGGACACCAGCCTCTCGTTCGACCAGTTGGTCGACATGTCCATCAGGCTGGATAACCTACTAGCTACCCGCGGACGTTCCGAGGGGGGTCCGTCCAGTTCACCCTCCAGCGCCTCCGAGCCGTGTCCCATGGAGCTCGGGGGTGCTGGCGCTAGAGAGAGGAGGGGTCGGCTTACTAGGGGGTCCATCCCCTGCACCAACTGTGGTCGGGGAGGACACACCGCGGCTAGGTGCTGGGGATGGCCTCCTAGGGGAGAGGACGACAGGTCCCGCACTGGGGATTCCTTCCAGGTGAGTAGGCGCCCCACTCACCCAGAGCTCTCTATTGCACATTTCTGTTTGCCTGTGAGTTTTCCACAGGTAGCACCTCATTCCCAGCATAAGGCGCTGGTAGATTCAGGCGCGGCTGGGAATTTTATTGATAAGAAATTTTGTTTAGCTTTAGGGATTCCCCTTCTTCCTGTTGATGTCCCTTTCCCCGTTCATGCCCTAGATAGCCGTCCGTTGGGTGCGGGCTTGATCAGGGAGGTCACTGCGCCACTTAGGATGTGTGCGCAGGGGGGTCATCAGGAGATGATTCAGCTATTTCTGATTGACTCTCCTGCGTATCCGGTGGTGCTGGGCATGCCCTGGTTGAGTACCCATAACCCATCTATTTCGTGGCAGGAGAGGGCTCTGATGGAGTGGTCTGCCCAGTGTGTGGGTAGATGTTTAGGCGTTTCCGTAGGGGCTACCTCGGTGGAGAGTCCAAACCAGGTGCCCGCATTGCACGTTCCCCCTGAGTATGGGGATTTGGCTATTGCGTTTAGTAAGTCGAGGGCAACGCAGTTGCCGCCCCATAGGCAGGGAGATTGTGCTATAGACCTCCAGGCAGGAGCTGCGCTCCCACGGAGCCATGTGTATCCTCTGTCTCAGGAGGAGAAGAAAGCTATGGAGACTTACATAGACGAATCTCTGAGACAAGGATACATACGGCCTTCCACTTCCCCTGCATCCTCGAGTTTCTTTTTTGTGAAGAAGAAGGATGGTGGTTTGCGCCCATGCATCGATTACCGTGGTCTCAATCAGATCACGGTGAAGTACAGTTATCCACTCCCGCTGATTGCGACCATGACTGAGTCCTTGCATGGGGCGCGTTTCTTCACTAAATTAGATCTCAGGAGCGCGTACAACTTGGTGCGCATCAGGGAGGGCGATGAATGGAAGACAGCCTTTAGTACCACCTCGGGCCATTACGAGTATCTTGTCATGCCATACGGGTTGATGAACGCTCCGTCAGTTTTCCAATCATTCGTGGATGAGATCTTCAGGGACATGCAGGGGCAGGGGGTCGTGGTGTACATAGATGACATTCTCGTGTACTCGCCTACCCGTGTCGAGCATGTGGCCCTGGTGCGCAGAGTGTTGCGGAGGCTGGTGGAGCACGACCTGTATGTTAAGGCAGAGAAGTGTCTGTTTTTCCAGGAGTCGGTCTCCTTTTTGGGGTATCAGTTGTCTGCGTCAGGGGTGAAGATGGAGGTAGACCGGGTGTCAGCCGTGCGTAATTGGCAAACACCAACCACTGTGAAGGAGGTGCAGCAGTTTTTGGGGTTTGCGAATTACTACCGGAGGTTTATCCGGGGTTTTGGACAGGTGGCAGCTCCCATCACGTCTCTCTTGAAGGGGGGCCCGGTGCGTCTGCAGTGGTCTGCCGAGGCGGACAGGGCATTTGGGAGGCTGAAGGACCTGTTTACCTCGGCTCCAGTGCTGGCGCATCCGGATCCCTCTTTACCATTTCAGGTAGAGGTGGACGCGTCTGAGGCCGGTATAGGAGCCGTGCTTTCACAAAGATCAGGCGCGCCACCTAAACTCCGCCCCTGTGCTTTTTATTCCAAGAAGCTCAGTCCGGCGGAGCGAAACTATGACGTAGGGGACAGGGAGCTGTTAGCCGTGGTACAGGCCCTAAAGGTGTGGAGGCACTGGCTTGAGGGGGCTCAACACCCTTTCCTCATTTTGACGGACCACCGTAACCTGGAGTACATCCGGGCAGCGAGGAGGCTAAACCCTCGGCAGGCTAGATGGAATATGTTTTTGACCCGGTTTACGTTTAAGATCACGTACATCCCTGGGTCCCAGAACGGTAAGGCAGATGCGCTGTCTCGGCGGTATGACACGGAGGAGAGGTCCGTGGAGCCCACTCCCATACTGCCGGAGTCGTGTCTGGTGGCACCAGTAGTGTGGGAGGTCGATGCTGAGCTCGAGCGGGCGTTACGCACCGACCCTAGTCCACCACAGTGCCCGGAGGGTCGGAAGTACGTTCCGCTCGAGGTTCGGGATCGATTGATCTATTGGGCTCACACGTCACCCTCCTCTGGACATCCGGGTATCGGCCGGACAGTGCACTGTCTTAGTGCCAAGTACTGGTGGCCCACGTTGGCAAGGGATGTGAGGGTTTATGTTTCCTCCTGCTCGGTGTGCGCCCAGTGTAAGGCGCCTAGACATCTGCCTAGGGGTAAGTTACTACCCCTGCCCGTGCCACAACGACCATGGTCCCACCTCTCGGTGGATTTCCTTACTGACCTTCCTCCTTCACAGGGGAATACCGCTATACTGGTCGTTGTGGACCGGTTTTCTAAGGCCTGTCGTTTGCTCCCCATGCCGGGCCTTCCTACCGCCCTGCAAACTGCCGAAGCCCTATTCACCCATGTGTTCCGGCACTACGGGGTACCCGAGGATATTGTGTCTGATCGAGGTCCCCAATTTACCTCCAGAGTCTGGAGGGCCTTTATGGAGCGGTTGGGGGTCTCGGTGAGCCTCACCTCGGGTTACCACCCGGAGAGTAATGGGCAGGTGGAACGTGTAAACCAGGATGTGGGCAGGTTTCTTAGAACATACTGCCAGGACCGGCCGGAGGAGTGGGCAAGGTACGTTCCCTGGGCCGAAATGGCCCAGAATTCCCTACGCCATTCCTCCACTAACCTAACCCCTTTCCAATGTGTGTTAGGTTACCAGCCGGTTCTGGCACCCTGGCAGCAGAGCCAGATCGAGGCTCCTGCGGTGGATGAGTGGGCGAGGCGCTCGGAGGAGACATGGAACGCTGCACACGTCCACCTGCAGCGGGCCCTCCGACGTCATAAGGCGAGCGCCGATCTCCACCGCAGTGAGGGACCGGTGTACGCACCTGGTGATCGAGTCTGGCTCTCTACCAGGAACCTGCCCCTCCGCCTGCCCTGTCGGAAACTGGGTCGGCGGTTTGTAGGGCCATTTAAAGTCCTGGGAAGGTTGAACGAGGTGTGTTATAAATTACAGCTACCTGTTGAATATAAAAGTATTAACCCCTCGTTCCATGTGTCCCTTCTCAGGCCGGTGGTAGCTGGCCCACTCCAAGAAAGTGAGATCAGGGAGACTCCTCCGCCCCCATTGGACATCGAGGGGGCACCGGCGTACTCCGTGAGGTCCATCTTGGATTCGAGACGTCGGATGGGGGGTCTCCAGTATCTAGTGGAGTGGGAGGGGTACGGTCCGGAGGAGCGGTGCTGGGTGCCGAGGAGAGACATTTTGGACCCGTCTCTCCTGACGGAATTCCATCGTGGGCACCCGACGCACCCTGCTCCGCGTCCTCCGGGTCGTCCCCGAGGCCGGAGTCGGCGCACGTCTGGAGCCGCGCGTCAAGGGGGGGGTACTGTCACGGTTTCGGCCGAGGCTGCCTCTCTCCCTTGTTCGGGCAGGCTTCGGCGTTCGTTGTCTCCGGAATACTAGCTGCCACCGTTGTATGTTTCATGTTCGTTTGCTTTTGTCTGATTGTTGTCACACCTGTTTTCATTTAGTGTCATTAGTGTCCTATTTAGTTCTCGTTGTGTTTGTCAGGTGTTGTGTGTTATTGATTTTTGTCTGTCGTGTGTAGGGCTGATGTTCGCATTTTCGCTCGGTTGAGCTTCCCTCCACTGCGTGGAGTGTTTACGCACCTGTGTAGTACGCAATTGTTTTGTTCGCCGTCGTGCGTTATTTCGCCTACGGGCAAGTGTTCTCGTAATTTCCTTGTTGGAGAGTTACTAAAGTCTGTTGGACTATACTTCGGTGTCCTGCGTTTGATTCCACCACTACACCCACCTACAGCACGCGTGACACCTGTACGCTCTTGTTGGCTGGTCCTCACTACATATTCGTCGCCAAACCCACTGGCTCCAGGCCATCTATAAATCACTGCTAGGCAAATCCCCACCTTATCTTAGCTCATTGGTCACCATAGCAACACCCACCCGTAGTCTGCGCTCCAGCAGGTATATCTCACTGGTCATCCCCAAAGCCAACACCTCCTTTGGCCGCAATTCCTTCCAGTTCTCTGCTGCCAATGACTGGAACAAATTGCAAAAATCTCTGAAGCTGGAGACACTTATCTCCCTCACTAACTTTAAGCATCAGTTGTCAGAGCACCTTACCGATCACTGCACCTGTACACAGCCCATCTGAAATTAGCCCGCCCAACTACCTCATCCCTATATTGTTATTTATTTTGCTCATTTGTACCCCAGTATCTCTATTTGCACATAATCTCTTGCACATCTATCATTCCAGTGTTAATACTAATTGTAATTATTTTGCACTATAGCCTATTTATTGCCTTACCTCCATAACTTGCTACATTTGCACACACTGTATATATATGTATTTCTGTTGTATTTTTGACTTTGTTTTGTTTTACCCCATATGTAACTCTGTGTTGTTGTTTTTATCGCACTGCTTTGCTTTATCTTGGCCAGGTCGCAGTTGTAAATGAGAACTTGTTCTCAACTGGTTTACCTGGTTAAATAAAGGTGAAATAAAAAATAAAATTTTTTTAAAAAAAAATAGCAACACCCACCCGTAGTATGCGCTCCAGCAGGTATATCTCACTGGTCACCCCCAAAGCCAACACCTCCTTTGGCCGCCATTCCTTCCAGTTCTCTGCTGCCAATGACTGGAACAAATTGCAAAAATCTCTGAAGCTGGAGACACTTATCTCCCTCACTAACTTTAAGCATCAGTTGTCAGAGCACCTTACTGATCACTGCACCTGTACACAGCCCATCTGAAATTAGCCCACCCAACTACCTCATCCCCATATTGTTATTTATTTTGCTCATTTGCACCCCAGTATCTCTATTTGCACATCATCTCTTGCACATCTATCATTCCAGTGTTAATACTAATTGTAATTATTTTGCACTATGGCCTATTTATTGCCTTACCTCCATACCTTGCTACATTTGCACACACTGTATATATATTTTCTGTTGTATTTTTGACTTTATGTTTTGTTTTACCCCATATGTAACTCTGTGTTGTTGTTTTTATCGCACTGCTTTGCTTTATCTTGGCCAGGTCGCAGTTGTAAATGAGAACTTGTTCTCAACTGGCTTACCTGGTTAAATAAAGGTGAAATAAAAATAAAAAAGCATATAACTTTCAAATTCATACACAGAGCTTCGGATTGAAGGACTGACCATCCATCATCCAAATTGTAGTTTTAACCATATTTTGATGCTATACAATGTTTGTTTACAATTACATTGTTTACAAACAATTAAATAAAACAAGCTTTTTCTATGGGATTAAGGTCTGGAGACTGGCTAGGCCACTCCAGGACCTTAATGTGCTTCTTCTTGAGCCACTCCTTTGTTGCCTTGGCCGTGTGTTTTGGGTCATTGTCATGCTGGAATACCCATCCACGACCCATTTTCAATGCCCTGGCTGAGGGAAGGAGGTTCTCACCCAAGATTAGACGGTACGTGGCCCCGTCCATCGTCCCTTTGATGCGGTGAAGTTGTCCTGTCCCCTTAGCAGAAAAACACCCCCAAAGCATTATGTTTCCAACTCCATGTTTGACGATGGGGATGGTGTTCTTTGGGTCATAAGCAGCATTCCTCCTCCTCCAAGAGCTCGATTTTGGTCTCATCTGACCACAACACTTTCACCCAGTTCTCCTCTGAATCATTCTGATGTTCATTGGCAAACTTCAGACGGGCCTGTATACAGTGGGGAAAAAAAGTATTTAGTCAGCCACCAATTGTGCAAGTTCTCCCACTTAAAAAGATGAGAGAGGCCTGTAATGTTCATCATAGGTACACGTCAACTATGACAGACAAAATGAGGAAAAAAAATCCAGAAAATCACATTGTAGGACTTTTTATGAATTTATTTGCAAATTATGGTGGAAAATAAGTATTTGGTCAATAACAAAAGTTTCTCAATACTTTGTTATATACCCTTTGTTAGCAATGACACAGGTCAAACGTTTTCTGTAAGTCTTCACAAGGTTTTCACACACTGTTGCTGGTATTTTGGCCCATTCCTCCATGCAGATCTCCTCTAGAGCAGTGATGTTTTGGGGCTGTCGCTGGGCAACACGGACTTTCAACTCCCTCCAAAGATTTTCTATGGGGTTGAGATCTGGAGACTGGCTAGGCCACTCCAGGACCTTGAAATGCTTCTTACGAAGCCACTCCTTCGTTGCCCGGGAGGTGTGTTTGGGATCATTGTCATGCTGAAAGACCCAGCCACGTTTCATCTTCATTGCCCTTGCTGATGGAAGGAGGTTTTCACTCAAAATCTCACGATACATGGCCCCATTCATTCTTTCCTTTAAACGGATCAGTCGTCCTGGTCCCTTTGCAGAAAAACAGCCCCAAAGCATGATGTTTCCACCCCCATGCTTCACAGTAGGTATGGTGTTCTTTGGATGCAACTCAGCATTCTTTGTCCTCCAAACACGACGAGTTGAGTTTTTACCAAAAAGTTCTATTTTGGTTTCATCTGACCATATGACATTCTCCCAATCCTCTTCTGGATCATCCAAATGCACTCTAGCAAACTTCAGATGGGCCTGGACATGTATTGGCTTAAGCAGGGGGACACGTCTAGCACTGCAGGATTTGAGTCCCTGGCGGCGTAGTGTGTTACTGATGGTAGGCTTTGTTACTTTGGTCCCAGCTCTCTGCAGATCATTCACTAGGTCCCCCCGTGTGGTTCTGGGATTTTTGCTCACTGTTCTTGTGATCATTTTGACCCCACGGGGTGAGATCTTGCGTGGAGCCCCAGATCGAGGGAGATTATCAGTGGTCTTGTATGTCTTCCATTTCCTAATAATTGCTCCCACAGTTGATTTCTTCAAACCAAGCTGCTTACCTATTGCAGATTCAGTCTTCCCAGCCTGGTGCAGGTCTACAATTTTGTTTCTGGTGTCCTTTGACAGCTCTTTGGTCTTGGCCATAGTGGAGTTTGGAGTGTGACTGTTTGAGGTTGTGGACAGGTGTCTTTTATACTGATAACAAGTTCAAACAGGTGCCATTAATACAGGTAACGAGTGGAGGACAGAGGAGCCTCTTAAAGAAGAAGTTACATGTCTGTGAGAGCCAGAAATCTTGCTTGTTTGTAGGTGACCAAATACTTATTTTCCACCATCACTTGCAAATAAATTCATAAAAAATCCTACAATGTGATTTTCTGGATTTTTTTTCCTCAATTTGTCTGTCATAGTTGACGTGTACCTATGATGAAAATTACAGGCCTCTCTCATCTTTTTAAGTGGGAGAACTTGCACAATTGGTGGCTGACTAAATACTTTTTTTCCCCACTGTATGTGCTTTCTTGAGCAGGGGGACCTTGCGGGCGCTGCAGGATTTCAGTCCTTCACGGCGTAGTGTGTTACCAATTGTTTTCTTGGTGACTATGGTCCCAGCTGCCTTGAGATCATTGACAAGATCCTCCCGTGTAGTTCTGGGCTGATTCCTCACCGTTCTCATGATCATTGCAACTCCACGAGGTGAGATCTTGCATGGAGCCCCAGGCCGAGGGAGATTTACAGTTATTTTGTGTTTCTTCCATTTGCGAATAATCGCACCAACTGTTGTCACCTTCTCACCAAGCTGCTTGGCGATGGTCTTGTAGTCCATTCCAGCCTTGTGTAGGTCTACAATCTTGTCCCTGACATCCTTGGAGAGCTCTTTGGTCTTGGCCATGGTGGAGAGTTTGGAATCTGATTGATTGATTGCTTCTGTGGACAGGTGTCTTTTATACAGGTAACAAGCTGAGATTAGGAGCACTCCCTTTAAGAGTGTGCTCCTAATCTCAGCTCGTTACCTGTATAAAAGACACCTGGGAGCCAGAAATCTTTCTGATTGAGAGGGGGTCAAATACTTATTTCCCTCATTAAAATGCAAATCAATTTATAAAATTTTTGACATGCGTTTTTCTGGATTTTGTTGTTGTTATTCTGTCTCTCACTGTTCAAATAAACCTACCATAAAAATTATAGACTGATCATTTCTTTGTCAGTGGGCAAATGTACAAAATCAGCAGGGGATCAAATACGTTTTCCCTCACTGTATATCATTCATTTAAAAGTCCAACATTGGGTGTACCAATCGCAGATTTCCCCTTTAATGACTTTGAACCTTACTTGCTTCACATCTTGTCCCATATGAATTTGAGAGTGTTTACATGTCTACAGCCTGATCCCTCAGCTGTTTCCCAAAAACAGTTGTTGGGGTGGCCGCTTTTTTGTTGTTTGCATTGCAGATTGCCCCTTTAAAGCCAGGCTTTGCAATAGCTCAGTGTTTACAGCCTTGCCTGGGACCTAAAAGAGTCCCAGCACTGACAGCCAAAGTTTGATGGAAATCGGTTACAGTGGTGCCGTGAGCCGTATCTCCAGAGAGCTGATATTAGTCAGTTGCTGGGGTTGCTGCGGAGAGGAGGAGGTGATCAAATGAGCTTGAATGTAGGGGTGAATGTAACAGAGGTAATGTGCTGGGTTGTCACCTTAATGATGATGAATAAAACAAGCTAGCTACTGTGCAGACTTTGGGATACAAAGCCATTATGACTATGGTGGTTCGATTGCAGTAGATTATACAAACACACTAAATGCACGGCCACCAGAGACATGCTGCTGAGTTGAGGGGGTGACAAAGCAAAGCAGACAAGCAATAAACAACACAGTAGCTTTGAAGGCCAGTCACCACGGTGACAGCACTGCAGCAAAATGAGTGGGAGGATATAGAGGGAAACAGTTAAATGCTTTTATTTCCACTGTAAGAAAGAACCTGCAGTCAGCCCATGGTAGGTCATGAATAGTCCATATTGGAATGACACACTGGTACGCTGTGGATCACAGGACAATAAAAGTGCAAATTTCACATTCATGTAGGCTAATGCCTGCTTTTCATTTGGCAACCTGAGAGAGATTCCTATGTTTTGTAGTTTTGCAAAAATCAGTAATTAACATTACTCTGGTTCACTCAAATCACTCCGGTTTCCAACCATCTCTCTGATGGATTTGAAGGGGAATTCTGTGCTAAAGGGTATTAGTATGCCATGCAGGCAGGCAGGCGTATAGTGTGATATTTGGAGGACCATACAGGAAGGGTCCGGTGAAGTCACGTAGCAGGAAGCTAGGACAGACAGGGAATAAGATTTGCTTATGTCTGCTCTATAGTATACTTTGGCTGCTGTAATGACCATAGAATGAATTTTTTTTCATATTGCACACAATTATTTCTCCTGAAATGTGTATGCTAATCTCATTTATCCACTGTTGGAACTTTGCCTGTGACTATGGAGAAGAGAAAAATAGAGTTCAAAAACAGTACCACATTTATTACAATGTTAAGTTGTTTCTTGTCCTTCCCTTAACAGTTGCCTTGGGAATGTAAAAGTAATGGCTATCTTGTTGTCTTGCCTCATTAGCTGTGGCAGTATTATTTTTTTATCCACTATGTGCTTGTTAGCTAGACTGTAATACGTGTTTGAAATTTCCATCTGATTACAGTTTTTAGTCCAAAATGACCTCACTGAACTGGGAATAAAAACAATGTGTGGTATTATATTAATTAACGAGGGCACTTAAACAGTATAGATTTTTTTAAAGTTATTATTTTGACATGAGATTATCATTGTCGTCATCATCATTGCCATCATCATACTACTGATATTATTTAGGAGCATTTCTGATCTATCTCACCCAGGGAGGAGGTCAGAGACAAGGCAGTGTGGTGCCAGGACAACAACCTCTCTCTCAACATGAGCAAGACAAAGGAGCTGATCATGGACTACAGGAAAAGGAGGGCTGAACACACCCCCATTCACATCAACGGGGCTATAGTGCAGTGGGTCGAGAGTTTCAAGTTCCTTGGTGTCCACATCACCAACAAACTATCATGGTCCAAACACACCAAGACAGTCGTGAAGAGGGCACGACAACGCCTTTTCCCCCTCAGGAGACTGAAAAAATTTGGCATGGGTCCCCAGATCTTCAAAAGTTCTACAGCTGCACCATCGAGAGCATCCTGACCGGTTGCATCACCGCCTGGTATGGCAACTGCTCGGCATCCGACCGTAAGGCGCTACAGAGGGTAGTGCGTAAGGCCCAGTACATCACTAGGGCCAAGCTTCCTGCCATCCAGGACCTATATACTAGGCGGTGTCAGAGGATGTACTGGGCACTACCCTCTGTTGCGCCTTACGGTCGGATGCCGAGCAGTTGCTGTTTACCCCTACCTACATGTACAAATTACCTCGACTAACCTGTACCCCCGCACATTGACTCGGTACCGGTACCCCCTGTATATAACCTCATTATTGTTATTTTATTGTGACTTTTTTTTAAACTTTAGTTTATTTAGTAAATATTTTCTTAACTCTGTTTTCTTACAACTGCATTGTTGGTTAAGGGCTTGTAAGTAAGCATTTCACGGTAAGGTCTACAGCTGTTGTTTTCTGTGCATGTGACAAATAACATTTGATTTGATTTATTCACAGCAATTTCATTTTCTCTCAGAAGATGGCAGTATTTACTGTTTCTTCTCAAAGGTAACCCTATCTGGGTGCATTCTGTCCAGTAACATCATGATATCCTTTATTTTCCAACTTTTGAATAATGTATACTTATCCAACTGGGCACAGACCACAACTCACATACCAACATACGACTGTCAAGTCTGATCGACTGTTGTAGATTCGGTCTATCTGTGGTGTGATGGCAAAGGGTGTTCTGAAAGGAAACACAACTGACCTTTGTTTCAGGATTCATGTCTGTATTTCATGGGTTCTCTGGCAGTAAAGGGGAGGCTGCCAGCAAAACTGACAGGAGGATCTACGTATATAGGCCTAATGAAAAATGGCTTATAGCTGTGCTATTACTAAAACATTTGTGATTTCTGGTCCTTCAGAGGGCTGAACATCTTCATGATATCATGTGAGCTGTCCACTTTGTAGTATGATTTTAGAGTGCTTTGTTGCCTGTACAATGTCCTGTCTTCCCTTGATTTGAAGATACTGGTGCATTCAGACATTGTTTGAGATGTTGTCATGGGGACTGTGGGCTTGACAATGGCCTTCTGCGATTTTACCCCTGGGAGGGAAGCTGGCCCACTGACTGCCTGTATGCCTTTCAGGGCCCAATGGCCCACCGTTGCTAGGAGATAATCCAGTGAGCTTGTAATAGTAAACACACACATGCAGACCTCGTGTGCACACGCAGCATCATTTCAGATGCTGACAAGCATTCAGGAAGCTGTTTTTTTTGCAGCTAGTATGTAGTAGATAAGTTTCCATGTTACCCACTACTGAAAAAGGCATGGGCTAAAATACTATAGTCATTTTCACACAATAAATAATATTTAACTTTTTTTTTCAAGGCTCCACACACGGTGGATCTAGACGTGAGTTATGACTGAAAAGCTAAGTGCTAAATGTCAAGGGAAATCAAGTCAGCGCCATCATCAATCTGCTTCATAATTTAAATCATTGAGACCTTTCAACCTTCACCTTGTTGAACCCACAACCAATTCCTATGGGTGACCAAATTTTAAATCTATCTATAGAAAATAAATCACAATTAAACCAGAAGCACATGTGGGTTTCTGTGAGAAGCTTTATAAAAACCTCCCACTTCAGATAACTGTCTAAAATGGAATGTGAGAGCAGATAACTCCCCAGGAAATGCCTGAGGAGCAGCATTTCTCCAGTCAGACTGCACAGATCCCTTCCCTAAATGTAGCTACTGCTACGCTAACATGTTGTAAAATACTGTTTTACAGCTTTGATAAGCTTGACTAAACTTGTCAGGAAATACATTGGGTAGGCCTACTTTGCACTGCAGTGAGTGAGTAATTTGGTAAAATATTATGTTTGTGGAGAAACATGTTTGATGTGCTACTATAGTCTTTCATGGTGTCAGCGAAGGTTACATTTTCATGTTTCACACAGTTAAATATGTATGCGTTCACTCCTGGGGCGATTGAAAAAATAGCAAAGCTCAAAACATTGCCCTGCTAAATAGATCACCATCTGTTTATGCATTAGCTGCCAAGTGTATTTCATATTTCATTCAAAACAAATCAATTGTACTCAGATGAGTTTTTCTGTATTTATTTTGTTATATACAACAGTTTTGGAATGAAGCATCAACACATTCTAAATGCATTTTGTTATCTACAGTTGAAGTTGGAAGATTACATACACTTAGGTTGGAGTCATTAAAACTTGTTTTTCAACCACAACACACACATTTCTTGTTAACAAACGATTGTTTTGGCAAGTCGGTTAGGACATCTACTTCATGCATGACACATGTAATTTTTCCAACAATTGTTTACAGACAGATTATTTCACTTATAATTCATTGTATGACAATTCCAGTGGGTCAGAAGTTTACATACACTAAGTTGACTGTGCCTTTAAACAGCTTGGAAAATTCCAGAAAATGATGTCATGGCTTTAGAAGCTTCTGATAAGCTAATTGACATAATTTGAATCAATTGGAGGTGTTAGCCTGTGGATATATTTCAAGGCCTCTTCTTCAAACTCAGTGCCTCTTTGCTTGATATCATGGGAAAATCAAAAGAAATCAGCCAAGACCACAGAAAAAAATGTGTAGACCTCCACAAGTCTGGTTCATCCTTGGGAGCAATTTCCAAATGCCTGAAGGTACCACGTTCATCTGTGCAAACAATAGTACGCAAGTATAAACACCATGGGACCACGCAGCCGTCATACTGCTCAAGAAGGAGACGCGTTCTGTCTCCTAGAGATGAACGTATTTTGGTGTGAAAAGTTCAAATCAATCCCAGAACAACAGCAAAGGACCTTGTGAAGATGCTGGAGGAAACAGGTACAAAAGTGTCTATATTCACAGTAAAACAAGTCCTATATCGACATAACCTGAAAGGTCGCTCAGCAAGGAAGAAGCCACTGCTCCAAAACCGCCATAAAAAAGCCAGACTACGGTTTGCAACTGCACATGGGGACAAATATCGTACTTTTTGAAGAAATGTCCTCTGGTCTGATTAAACAAAAATAGAACTGTTTGGCCATAATAACCATCGTTATGTTTGGAGGAAAAAGGAGTGGCTTGCAAGCGGAAGAACACCATCCCAACCGTGAAGCACGGGGGTGGCAGCATCATGCTGTGGGGGTGCTTTGCCGCAGGAGGGACTGGTGCACTTCACAAAATAGATGGCATCATGAGGAAGGAAAATTATGTGGATATATTGAAGCAACATCTCAAGACATCAGTCAGGAAGTTAAAGCTTGGTCGCAAATGGGTCTTCCAAATGGACAATGACCCCAAGCACACTTCCAAAGTTGTGGCAAAATGGCTTAAGGACAACAAAGTCAAGGTATTGGAGTGGCAATCACAAAGCCCTGACCTCAATCCTATAGACAATTTGTGGGCAGAACTGAAAAAGCGTGTGCGAGCAAGGAGGCCTACAAACCTGACTCAGTTACACCAGCTCTGTCAGGAGGAATTGGCCAGAATTCACCCAACGTATTGTGGGAAGCTTGTGGAAGGCTACCCGAAACGTTTGACCCAAGTTAAACAATTTAAAGGCAATGCTACCAAATACTAATTGAGTGTATGTAAACTTCTGACACTCTGGGAATGTGATGAAATAAATAAAAGCTGAAATAAATCATTCTCTCTACTATTATTCTGACATTTCACATTCTTAAAATTTAGTGGTGATGCTAACTGACCTAAGAGAGGGAATTATTACTAGGATTAAATGTAAGGAATTGTGAAAAACTGAGTTTAAATGTATTTGACTTCAACTGTATGATTAGCTTAGGTAGACCAGTAACTATGGCCTACTCTTGTCACGGTTTCGGCCGAGGCTGCTCCTCTTCCTTGTTCGGGCGGACTTCGGCGGTCGTCGTCTCCGGAGTACTAGCTGCCACCGTTCGATGTTTCTTGTTCTTTTGGTTTTGTCTGTTCATAACACCTGTCCCTTATTTGTGTCTTGATTGTTCCCCTTATTTAGTTTGTTTGTTTGGGTCAGGTGTTATGCGTGATTGGTTTTGTCAGCCTGCCTCTTCGAGTTTGTTCTCTCGTTGTGTTGTAATTACGAGAGCTCGCACTGTGTGCGCTTTTCCTTGTTTTTTCGCACTGTGTATTTCGTGCGTAATTGTTCGCGCCACCCGGTTGGGTTGGCGACTTATACTTGTGTTTGGACTTAGTAAAGTTCTGTTGACGTCCTCCTGGTTTCCTGCGCCTGATTCCTATCATCCACCTACACCAGTCTGACAGAATCACGCATCACAATGGAATCAGCAGGAGCGACCGCGCCGACCGCCGATATGGACGAACGTCTTCGTGGTCAGGAGGACCGAATGAACCAGGTCTGTCACGCCCTGGAGAGGGTGATGAACACTCTACACCGATGGGAGACCAGCGGGGTGCCCACACCTCCAACCACCGACCCAGCTCCAGCGGTCAGCCCTCCGGTTTCATCTCCGGAACCCAGTGGGATTCGGCTCTCGCTCCCGAGGGCGTACGACGGCTCCACCGCCGGGTGTCAAGGGTTCCTGCTGCAGGTGGAGCTCTACCTCGCCACCGTACACCCGGCGCCCTCGGGACACGAGAGCGTCTCAGCCCTCATCTCCTGTCTCACCGGCAAGGCGTTGGAGTGGGCCAACGCCGAGTGGAGGAGAATGGACGCCGCAACCACGAACTATGCGGAGTTCTCCCGCCGCTTCCGTGCTGTATTCGACCATCCACCAGAAGGGAAGGCGGCGGGGGAACGTCTGTTCTACCTCCGACAGGGGATGAGGAGCGCACAGGACTTTGCCTTAGAGTTCCGGACCCTAGCGGCTGATGCAGGGTGGAATGAGCGGGCCCATATTGACCATTTCCGCTGCAGCCTCCGAGAGGACGTCCAGCGAGAGTTGGCGTGCAGGGACACGTCGTTAACTTTCGACCAACTGGTCGACATGGCCATCCGGCTGGATACCCTGCTCGCCACCCGTGGGCGTCCCGGAGGGGGGGGTTCGTCCATTCCACTCTCCAGCGCCTCCGAGCCGAGTCCTATGGAGCTCGGGGGTGCTGGCGCTAGGGAAAGGAGGAGGAGGAGCCCACGGGGACCCGGCCCTTGCACCAACTGTGGTCGTGGAGGGCACACTGCGGCTAGG
Source organism: Coregonus lavaretus (assembly GCF_964263955.1). Taxonomy (NCBI): domain Eukaryota; kingdom Metazoa; phylum Chordata; class Actinopteri; order Salmoniformes; family Salmonidae; genus Coregonus; species Coregonus lavaretus. The sequence continues at coordinate 68,177,383 of NC_139992.1, read as the reverse complement.
TGCTGGGGCGGGTCCTCCAGGGGAGGAGATGGCAGGTCTAGCATTGGGGGGTCCCCCCAGGTGAGTAGGCGCCCTGCTTACCCAGAGCTTTCTGTCGTGCACCTAACCTTGCCTGTTTGTTTCCCACAGGTTGCACCTCGTTCCCAGCATAAGGCGCTGGTAGATTCAGGCGCAGCTGGGAATTTTATAGATCGCCAGTTCTGTTTAGAGTTAGGGATTCCCCTTCTTCCAGTGGATAAGCCTTTCCCCGTCCATGCCCTAGATAGCCGTCCGTTAGGGTCTGGGTTGATTAGGGAGGTCACAGCACCACTTCAGATGATGGCGCAGGAGGGTCATGAGGAGAGAATTCAGCTTTATCTGATTGACTCTCCTGCGTATCCGGTGGTGCTGGGTCTTCCCTGGTTGATGACTCATGACCCTATTATTGGGTGGCGAGAGAAAGCTCTTAAAGGGTGGTCTGCTCAATGTGAGGGGCGGTGTCTGGGTGTTTCCATAGGGGCGACCTCGGTGGAGAGTCCGAATCTAATGCCAGCACTGCATATTCCTCCCGAGTATGAGGATTTGGCATTGGCGTTCAGTAAGACTAGGGCTGCGCAGCTGCCGCCTCATAGACGGGGGGATTGTGCGATAGATCTCCAGTCAGGCGCAGCTCTCCCGCGGAGCCATGTGTATCCCTTGTCTCAAGAGGAGAAGAAATCTATGGAGACATACATCTCTGAGTCTCTTAGACAGGGATACATACGGCCCTCCGTTTCACCCGTTTCCTCAAGTTTCTTTTTTGTGAAGAAGAAGGATGGAGGTCTGCGGCCGTGTATTGATTACCGCGGTCTCAATCAGATCACAGTGAAGTACAGCTATCCACTTCCTCTGATTGCGACTATGACGGAGTCACTGCACGGTGCGCAGTTCTTTACAAAATTGGATCTTAGGAGCGCATATAACTTGGTGCGCATCCGAAAGGGCGATGAATGGAAGACAGCGTTTAGCACGACTTCCGGGCACTACGAGTATCTAGTCATGCCATATGGGTTGATGAATGCTCCCTCAGTCTTCCAATCCTTCGTTGATGAGATTTTCCGGGACATGCAGGGACAGGGAGTGGTTGTGTACATCGACGACATTCTGGTGTATAGTCCTACCCGTGCTGAGCATGTAGCCCTGGTGCGCCGAGTATTGCGGAGGCTGTTGGAGCATGACCTATATGTCAAGGCAGAGAAATGTCTGTTTTTTCAGAAGTCGGTCTCCTTTCTGGGTTACCAGTTATCTGCGTCAGGGGTGAAGATGGAGGTAGACCGGGTGTCAGCTGTGCGTAATTGGCAGACCCCAACCACTGTGAAGGAGGTGCAACGGTTCTTGGGTTTTGCGAATTTCTACCGGAGGTTTATCCGGGGTTTTGGACAGGTGGCAGCTCCCATAACGTCTCTGTTAAAGGGGGGTCCGGTGCGCTTGCGGTGGTCAGCTGAGGCGGACAGGGCATTTGGGAGACTGAAGGACCTGTTTACCTCGGCGCCGGTGTTGGCGCATCCGGATCCCTCTTTACCGTTCCAAGTAGAGGTGGACGCGTCAGAGGCCGGGATAGGGGCCGTTCTTTCCCAGCGTTCTGGTACTCCACCTAAACTCCGTCCCTGTGCGTTCTACTCTAAGAAGCTCAGTCCGGCGGAGCGGAATTATGACGTAGGAGACAGGGAGCTGTTAGCCGTGGTACAGGCCCTAAAGGTGTGGCGGCATTGGCTCGAGGGGGCTCAACACCCTTTCCTCATTCAAACTGACCATCGTAACCTGGAGTACATCCGGGCAGCTAGGAGACTGAATCCTCGCCAGGCTCGTTGGACTATGTTCCTGGCCCGGTTTGTGTTTAAGATCACATACATCCCGGGGTCCCAGAACGGGAAGGCAGATGCTCTGTCCCGGCGGTATGACGCAGAGGAGAGGTCAGTTGAGTCCACGCCCATACTACCGGAGTCTTGTCTGGTTGCTCCGGTGGTGTGGGAGGTTGATGGTGAGATCGAGCGGGCGTTACGCACCGACCCGAGTCCTCCTCAGTGTCCTGTGGGTCGGACGTACGTTCCGCTCGAGATACGCGATCGCCTCATTTGTTGGGCTCATACGTCCCCCTCCTCTGGCCATCCGGGTATCGGCCGGACAGTGCACTGCCTTAGCACGAAGTACTGGTGGCCAACGTTAGCTAGGGATGTGAGGATTTATGTCTCCTCCTGTTCGGTGTGTGCCCAGTGTAAGGCGCCCAGACATTTGCCCAGGGGTAAGTTACAACCCCTGCCTATTCCACAACGACCCTGGTCCCACCTCTCGGTGGATTTTGTTACCGACCTTCCCCCCTCACAGGGGAATACTACCATCCTGGTCGTTGTGGATAGGTTCTCGAAGGCCTGTCGTCTCCTTCCCATGCCGGGTCTACCCACTGCCCTACAGACCGCTGAGGCTCTGTTCACCCATGTCTTCCGGCATTACGGGGTACCCGAGGATATAGTGTCTGACCGAGGCCCCCAGTTCACCTCTAGAGTGTGGAGGGCATTTATGGAACGGTTGGGGGTGTCGGTAAGCCTTACCTCGGGTTACCACCCGGAGAGTAATGGGCAGGTTGAACGTGTCAACCAGGATGTGGGTAGGTTTCTGAGGTCATACTGTCAGGGCCGGCCGGAGGAGTGGGCGAGATATGTGCCCTGGGCCGAGATGGCACAGAACTCTCTTCGCCACTCCTCCACCCAACTAACCCCGTTTCAGTGTGTGTTGGGGTACCAGCCGGTGCTGGCACCATGGCATGAGAGCCAGATCGAGGCCCCCGCTGTGGATGAGTGGGTAAGGCGCTCGGAGGAGACGTGGGACGCTGCACACGTCCATCTGCAGCGTGCCATACGTCGACAGAAGACGAGCGCCGACCTACACCGCAGTGAGGGGCCAGTGTACGCACCTGGAGATCGAGTCTGGCTCTCAACCAGAAACCTGCCCCTCCGCCTGCCCTGCCGGAAGCTGGGTCGGCGGTTTGTGGGGCCGTTTAAAGTCCTGAGGAGATTGAACGAGGTGAGTTATAGGTTAGAACTACCTGTTGACTACAAAAATATTAACCCCTCGTTCCATGTGTCTCTCCTCAGGCCGGTGGTAGCTGGTCCACTCCAGGACTTTGAGATTGAGGAGACTCCTCCGCCCCCGTTGGACATCGAGGGGGCTCCGGCGTACACCGTGAGGTCCATCCTGGATTCTAGACGCCGGATGGGGGGTCTTCAATATCTCATGGAGTGGGAGGGGTACGGTCCGGAGGAGCGGTGCTGGGTGCCAAGGAGGGACGTGTTAGACCAGTCCCTACTGACCGATTTCCATCGGGGTCATCCTGCGCGCCCTGCTCCGCGTCGTCCGGGTCGTCCTCGAGCTCCGGGTCGGCGCACGGCTGGAGCCGCGCGTCAAGGGGGGGGTACTGTCACGGTTTCGGCCGAGGCTGCTCCTCTTCCTTGTTCGGGCGGACTTCGGCGGTCGTCGTCTCCGGAGTACTAGCTGCCACCGTTCGATGTTTCTTGTTCTTTTGGTTTTGTCTGTTCATAACACCTGTCCCTTATTTGTGTCTTGATTGTTCCCCTTATTTAGTTTGTTTGTTTGGGTCAGGTGTTATGCGTGATTGGTTTTGTCAGCCTGCCTCTTCGAGTTTGTTCTCTCGTTGTGTTGTAATTACGAGAGCTCGCACTGTGTGCGCTTTTCCTTGTTTTTTCGCACTGTGTATTTCGTGCGTAATTGTTCGCGCCACCCGGTTGGGTTGGCGACTTATACTTGTGTTTGGACTTAGTAAAGTTCTGTTGACGTCCTCCTGGTTTCCTGCGCCTGATTCCTATCATCCACCTACACCAGTCTGACAACTCTCCTGCACCAAGACGGCATTGGGCATGAGTTGATGCTCTACAAAATAACTACTGTTGAACAAATCTTGGCTCAGTACAGCAGAGGCCTGTATGCTTTCACTCAAACATTTCAAAGATGATTCAGATGTCATTAAAACTTCCACTTATTAACGTTTTTAAGATATCTAGTTAGTCTTGTACATTGACTTTCAAAGTGGTCAGGGCCTGTGCTGGGTATCAACAAATTGTATCAAGTCTGTGTTCTTTGTGGTCCTCTGTAGCTCAGCTGGTAGAGCACGGCGCTTGTAACGCCAAGGTAGTGGGTTTGATCCCCGGGACCACCCATACACAAAAATGTATGCACGCATGACTGTAAGTCGCTTTGGATAAAAGCGTCTGCTAAATGGCATATATTATTATATTATTATTCTTTAGTGGATTGGACATCTACTTAAAAATGTATCCTATTAAATCACATTGATGTCTGTAAGGGTGGCGTTCAAAGCCCTTTTTTCTGAAACTGTTTTCGGCCTCTTCTATCCCCCTTTTCTATTTGATTGGTTGGTATTTTTGAAAACTAGGTCCTCATGCCACCTGGGAAATGTCACTAAACTCTCTTTCCGTGAGTCTGTGGCTGATCTCAAGAACATCAGCAAATCCTGATAAGGCTATCTTGGTATTTTCACATTAGAATTTACATAGAAATGAAAGTAAATTTCTACTGTCCTCAAGGAAGGAACCAGTTTTCAAGTGCTGCATGGTAAGTAGTTGCTCCATTTTCCATATGAAAGAGGTACTGTATTGACTCATCTGCCTATATAATAATCAAGTCATTGCATTACAATGTGTTGTACTGTTAAATCTGAAAAGAATATGACTGCCATTGTATGGATTGTGTGGAAACATTTGGCTGGAATAGCCTAATTTACCAACTTAATTTTCCTCAATAGATATCTCAATGAATAGTTAACTCTGTGAGTGTGAAGTAATCTTCTCTATTTACTAAGTGTTATGGTGTGTTCTCCACGGAGAAGATGATCTTTCCTTACCATACCTGTACAAACACCACCAGTGTTTACGCTCTCGTTCTCCTGTCAAACTGCACTCATCATTTTCACTGTACTTTTCCATCCTCATTAAGCAAGCACCGAAGCACCAGACAGTGCATCTAAAATTAAAACCAGTCATGTTTTCTATGAGACAGACTGCACAGCCATAAATACTGCTTAGGCTGCTAGAGAGAGAGAGAGAGAGAGCGCTCTGTGATGGTGACCTATTTGCTTTGTATGAGGGAGACTAGTTTGGCTTCTCTGCAAGGCAGCACAGTTCCTCATTGAGGAAATCGTGCCTTTTATTAAGCTTTTTTTTAGTTACTTTACAGGTCAGCTATTCTGGAACAATGTTATTACACAATGAACAGAGTCAAGTTATGACACATGCACAGTCAGGATCAGGTTGTGTGATATAGCTGTAGCTCAGTTGGTAGAGCATGGCGCTTGCAACGCCAGGGTTGTGGGTTCGATGCCCATGGGGGCCAGTATGAAAAAATAATGTATGCACTCACTAACTGTAAGTCGCTCTGGATAAGAGCGTCTGCTAAATGACAAAAATGTATATTGGTTGAGTGTCACTTATCTGTCAGTTAGAGAGTCATGCAGGTGACCATTTAGGGAGGTGAGGTCTGACCAAGGGGCCAGATATTGCACCTGGGCGCTGTTCTGAAGTATCATAATGCCAAGCCTATATCACACAAGATCTCACTCAGATTATTCAGCAAAATCTCAGCCACTTGTTGGAAACATTTTGAAACATCAAATATCCATATTGCTCTTGAGAGACATTTACCCCCCAAACAATACTATCACTATCAGATAGAGCAGTTGAAGACACATAGGGTGCTTATTCTTGCCCTGTTACACACAAGTGTGTAATGGAAATGTGTTTCTTGCATATCCCAACTCCCCCTAAGACACCAGCAGGGAGTGGGGTTACAGCCAGGGTCACCATTGTCTAGTGCCCCAGGAGCAATATATATATTTTTTACTTTGTCAGCTCCAGGATTCGAACCAGCGACCTTTCGGTTACTGGACCAATGCTCTAACCTGATATTGGTCAGGTGTTGGTGTGAGGAATTTTTTTAATAGTTTTTCCAGACCCGAGTTCTTCTTTCATATGCAGCAGTGCGGTAGGTGAGTTTCTCCATGAAATATACAGTAATGCTCTTTCCCACGACATTCCCCAAACCTTTCATGTGTCTGCGCAACCGGCATGCACTCAAGAAGGGGGTGGGGGTTTCTAGTCCTGGAATGTGTTCGTGTGCGCGCCCCCGAGCTTGTCTGATCGTGTGGCGCGCTCTAGGGCGAGGGTACGCGCTTAAGCGCGACCGGTCTGTGTATGGAGTACAAGGAGGGAGGGAAACTATGGAAAGGGGAATGATGGCGGTGAAGAAATGACAAGTTTGGGAGTATAAATTACACAAGAGTTGCCTACTGAGGAGTCTTCCGCGCCTAGGACGATGAAACAAGTACCATAGGAGGTAAAATGTGAAGTTAGTTAATCTGTGTGCGGGAATGCTCAAATGTTTTGCTCACGGTTACTTGGAATTGTTACAATGAAACTGATCACCACTAGAGACACTTTGTATCGAACGTGTTTCTCACAGACGCAGTTGAAACTCTTTAACTGACTTTATTATAAATTTTTGACCGGTTAAGAATTGCATACTTGAAAGCCCATTCAGTTTAAACAATAAATTCGACTGTAGCCAATTATATATTTACGCAATAGCCTACAGTAGGCTAGTAAAGTCATAGTGTTGCAGCATGGTGTGTTTTAAATGGTTATTAGTGTTAGATTTTTAAAAATGATTTGAAATCCAGTTTGGCTAAATTTATTGATATCCTTTTGTTAAAGAAGTTGGTCTACAACGATGTACAGTAGTGGTGAGGGGGGGGGGGATCCTTTACTTTGAATTTGCCCGAAGTTTGCGAGGTCTATATGAAGTTAATATGACACTGGTCCTGGCGGGAAAGGCTCGAATAGTACTAACAGCAGCTAGGTTTTGAACGTGTATTTTGCTCTTTTCTTTGTAGATGTCCACCACATTACGCATGATTTGAGGTAAGGGCGCCCGAGAATCTCAGCGGGGCCCTTGGCACTGGTCGAGAGAGAACAACAATAGTGGAACAAGAAACAAGGACATACTCAGTTCAATCTCTTCCCAAGACACTCCCTGCAAATCTTAGAAAATGATAAAAGCCGAGAGCAAAGGAGAAAGGACTCTGAGGAGTGCTTCGCCGCATAGAAATGCATACAAGTCGGACTTCCATGCTATCAAGTGCTCCTTTGATGGGACGAAATCCGACGGCGCTGCAAAGACATATGCAAATGGCTCTAGTGATACCCGGGAGGACACGAGGGGGAGACCTTTTGGCAATCGGGTGAACAAGATAAAGAATATTTTCCTGCAAATGGATGGTCAGCAGCTAGAGAGTCAAGAGGTGAAATCTGATGTGTCGCTGGTCTCCCCACCAAAGGTGCCATTTGCAGTCACCACACACAAAACAAGCTTGAGCAGTGCCACTAGCCCAGAATCTCAAAGTTTAGACAAAAACCCCAAGGGAGAAGATGTCGAAATTGACAAAGCAGCTTTGGCAGAGAAGTTTTGCTCGACCAGAAAACTCTTTGAGAGGAGCGTCAAAGAACAACCCGCAGCGGAGAAGTCTACCAACAGAGTTGTAAGCAGGGTGTCCCTGGGCAGTGTGTCTGATGGGGGGAAAAGTACCAGGAGATTGTCGGGGTCCACTGAGACAAGCAACATCAAAACAGAGCCTGGTCCTACACCATTGGTGAAAAGCCGGCCAGATGAGAGGAGTGATACTGAGGAGACAAAACATGTGTCCAGGTTGTCACTGAATGCTGGACCCATGTCCAAGCGGCTAGACAACTTCATTGTGGACAGTGACAATGGGGCAAAAGCCACAGAGATGTCATCTAAAGTATGCAGTCCCACTGATCGCTCACTGCCTACGTCTCTGACAAGGGACGGTTTGTATAAATCCACCACTCCAACTAGTGATGCCACTAACAAACCCACCTCCATAGTTACCGGTATCATTCTCAAACCAACCTCCCCAGTCACTAATGCCACCCAAAAACAAATTCCCCCAATAGCCAATGCCACCCAAAAGCCCATCTCCCCAGAGCCCATATCCCCAGGTGGCCAAAGCTCTTACAAGCGCTCCCCCCCAACCAGTGACGGTTTCAGTAGACCATCTGTGAGTAGTGATGGAGTAAAACCCTCCAGTCCATCCCCCAGGGATCAAAAACAGCATACCACGATTGCCAGTAGTGTTTACAGTAGCAACAGGGCAAAAATCTCAGACAGAGCCAAGAGTGATGGGCATGTGGCACAGAGTCCCACCATGGAAAAGTCACCTACCCAGGCATCATCTCTGCCTGGCATGGTCCGGGCTGAGCTCGTAGTGGTCCAAAATGAGTCATCCGAGAGCGAGGAGAATGAAGATGAGAATGTCGAAGACAATGTTTTTGAGGAGCTGAATGTGCACCCCCCAAAAGAGATCAAAGTTGAGCTAAAAGAATCACCACCAAAGGTGATCAGTCAGAATGATGACCCCCATCAGCAGATCTTAGAGAAAGATGAGGGCAAGGAGACTGAGATTACACTGGAGAAGGAAGAAGTAAGTAAAGTTGAGGAGTTGCAGCAGTATGAACTGAAAGAGGAGAGGAGGGAAGAGACAAGTCCTGTAAATCAAACTGGGGATTGCGACGAGGAAGAGGTGGATGAGGAGGTTGCTGAGGAGGAGAGTGAACAGGTGGAACAAAGCATCAAGGGCAAGGTTTCCCCAGTGGTGTACGGCATAGAGAATGCAGCATTTGTGGATGATAGGGATACTGACCAGATCCTCGAGGAGGAGGAACAAGAGCAGGGGGAGCAGCTCTGTGAGGAGGAGTATGAAGAGGACTTTGAGGAGGCCCCTGGACTCTCAGATGACGAGGAACCAGAACCACGGAGGAAGATCAAGTTCTCAACTTCACCGATACGGGTAAGAATGTATTATTGAATAAAAAAGGGAAATGTCACATTGTTAATCTAAACTGTAGTTCATGATAATTTATTTGATTATTCAAGTCTTCAAGAATGCAAACCTTACAATAGGATTTCGTAGCTGGCTAACTTTTGTCAGACCTAAAAGGTCTGAGAGAGGTCTGCTGTATATGTGGTAATATACTGGACAATGTCACCGCTGGTGCCCTTTGGATCTAACTTATTAACCATTAACTTCACTCAGTGTTGACATATTTGTGGAGGGCATTCTTTAGTGCGTTGACTGACAGATCATACACAAAATGAGTATCTTTGTTCCACATTTTGATGTTATGGCTGCTGTAGTAGTATTGTATCATCAGACGAACCGTGTAATGGATGAGAACCCAAACTCTGGGGTGTTTAAGCTTCTGTAATTACTGAGGCATTGCCTAAAGCTGGTGTGTCTGAGAGTCACATTTCTCCTATTAACAATGCGGAGGATCTAGGCTAGTAGTAGTGGAGACATATTTGTGGATGTTAGTCCGGAATGCTCCAAGGGGTATTTTTGGAAACATTGTTGACATTACATAAGGGCTATGAATGAGGACAGCCGGTAGGGAACTGGTGTGACGTGGTGGAACCTGACTTTACTGTACAGTATAAACAACCTCATCATGGCTCCTCCAGTGACTTGTAGGTGGTTGGTTGTAGGCCTAGTCCTTGAGAAGGATTCTTTCCATTCACTGTTAATCAGCCATGCATACTTGTGAACATGTAAGGACTCTTCTTGGCCAACGTGTAGATGTTTGTTCACTCGTATGATCTGATTTACAGACCGGTGCCAAGTCATTTCATGATAGCGGTGTGTAAGGGGAAATCTTGGTTTTACTATTTAATTTCTACCTTTACGAGCAGAACATAAATCCTTTTGGGAATAAACAACACATTCCTGCCCTCAGAACTCCCTCCCATCTATTGTGTTAATGATCCGCCTTTTCTATATGCTTAGTTGGTGAGTGATTTTAAAGATGGTAAGCTAGAGAGTATTCTTATCTGGGCCTGTGCCTGGCATTACCAAAGACATGATGTCATTTTCTTTCTTTTTTCCCCCCATTACCACTGGCACTCATGTAAACAGCATTAACATGGAGTGGGCTGGGTTGGGTGATATCTCCTATTATCACCACATCTAATCAACATTTTGACAGAACAGGGGAAAACAAATCACTTCAGGGCATTCCACAGCCTGTGATCTGTTCAATGTTTATCCAGAGCCTCAAATGTGTGTTATCTCAGGGTGTGGATGCCCCCAATCGGCCTGGCAGGGGTTCCTAGGGAGGAGGTCCTCGGAAAGGGGTCCTGTAGCTGACCTGGAGGACGACACAAACAATGGTGTGCTGCATCTGTCCCAGGGATGACATAGCAGAGATTAGCCTAGCTTTACAGTTTACAACAATGTGTTACATTGTCTTCCTCCTGCTCAGTAACAGTTCACATATTGACAGAGCTCAATAACCAGTCCCTCCAGGATTTTGCGATTCTGCAAGGGCTCGCAATTTTAACCAATCACCGCATAAAATGGTTAAATCAAGCAAAACGCCGTCAGCGCATTTTGTTGATAAATTTGACAAAATCATTGCAAATTGCCACGAAAAAAGCTAAATCAAGCATTTTGGGCCACAACTATAAAATAAAAAATAAAAAAAAGAACGGCACGAAATCCTGGAGGGACAGAGTTAAAACTGATTTACGCTTTATCCGGTAAATGCGATGCAGAGGCTCCGTACAGCGGGTGTGTAATTGCGAAGCCTCCGGAGGCTTGCGGAGGCCAAATCAAGATCCGGAGCGCATCGCTGTGCAGCTCCCGTATAGCTCCGAATTGACATAATTGGTTGACGGTAGGTGGGAGCGGTACATCCTGTATAAACACAAACTCACTTCCTTGACAACAGCTCCGCAAAGCGCAAGAAGTATGAATGTCCTGACTTCTGCAGAGGCTGCATCGCAGTAAATGCTGTACGGCCAATGCGGACGCGGAATGACCATAAATCGGCTTTAATACTGATGGGGGAAAAAATTGGTACAGTTACATATCACAATATTATTTTGGATAATATATTGATACTTTGACTACAAATATAAATTAGTAAAAAATAAATAAATATATATATTTATAGTTTATTTATTATATATATTTTAAATTATATTTTACTAAATTAGGTAGTGTTAGCTAGCTCTAGTTGGCTTTACCTGCACCGAAGCTCCAGTATTTTTCATCCTATAGCTTGTTCTACATCTTCTTTTTAAATAGTGAACATGTTTTCAGCACTTTTATTTCCATGACTGATCAAAACTATTTTTCTAATTTTCTCTCTTGTCTCTCTGCAGCAGACAAACACTGAGTGTACGAAACAAAACATATTGAGTTGCACCTCCTTTTGCGCTCAGAACAGCCTCAATTCGTTGCGCATGGACTCTACAAGGTGTCGAAAGCATTCCACAGTGATGCTGGCCCGTGTTGACTCCAATGCTTCCCAAAGTTGTGTCAAGTTTGCTGGATGTCATTTGGATGGTGGACCATTCTTGATACACACGGGAAACTGTTGAGCGTGAAAAACCCAGCAGTGTTGCAGTTTTTGACACACGCAAACCGATGCGCCTGGCACCTACTACCATACCCCGTTCAAAGACACTTAAATATTTTGTCTTGCCCGTTCACCCTCTTAATGGCACACATACACAATCCATATCTCAATTGTCAAAAATCCTTCTTTAATCTGACTCCTCCCATTCATCTACACTGATTGAAGTGGATTTAACAAGTGACATAAATAAGGGATCATAGCTTTCACCTGGATTCACCTGGTCAGGATGTCATGGAAGGAGCAGGTGTTCCTAAGGTTTTGTTCACTGTGTATAGTGAGCAATATGTTTGGAACAGGAAATCGCAGTATCGAATTGCAATACATATAGAAAAGTGAGAATCGCAACGGTGTGAGTGAAGACAAATACACAAACTTGTTCGGGAATTCAAACCATTGCAAACTCCATAATCAAAAACAGTTTCAGTAATTAATGAATTAATGCATTTCTTAAACTCCTGTAATAAAGAAAGATAAATGTATGATCACCAGTGTTTTTGTCCAGATAACACTAAGATTAGAGGGCGTCTCCACGTTAGGACTAAGCCCTCAGTGTGATGAGGGAGTATCTCTTACTAACACAAGGATGAGATGTCTCCTGCTATGTGTTGACTCCGAAAGGGAATGCACTATATGGAACAAATCTTCAACGATTATATTGCAAGCAGGAATGGTTTCTCTTACAATACTTATCAATTTGTTTCCAAGGTCTAGCCTTACTAGGCTAGAGAGTCAAGTTATGGAAGCTGTATTATTTCCCTCTCAAATAGAGTACCACAGTATGAGTCATAATACCCATAAAACCTAGCGGTCAAACAAGGAAATTGTTCCAATCGTTTTTCCACCATTTCCCATAGGGGATTTTAGAAACACTTAAAATAAGGGCTGTGTTTCGTGTAGGCTTACCCTGGTGTGACGTTTTGATAACCGTGTAAATCTCTCTAGGACAAGGTGACTTTGATAGGAATGGGCAACCCTCCTTTAAGATTGCACATTCAGCAAATCACCAGGAGAGGGAGTTCCCTTTGAATCCATTTACCATTCACTCTGTTGGTGGTGCTCATAAAATTAATCATAACTTCAGAATTAGCAGAGAGGCCACTGGAAATGTTATGTACTTGTAGACCATATTGTTCCAAACAATATGTCTTAAAATGAACAAAATCCAAAAGGATAGTTTGGAGACATTCATATTTGTTATGTTGAATCAGTGAAAAATGTATTTCAGAATCTAGACATACTCCATAAGTTAGAGCACACTATAAGGAGTATAATGTTGTCTGTATCATGTATGGATCATAAGGTCTTACAGGAGGCATGTATAGGTTTAAAAAGGGCCTCAAATTGCCAATTTCATCATGATTTGAAAAAAACAATGGTTTGTGATACAAATGTAAAAAGCATGTTAAATATTGTACCTTCCAATTAAGTTCCTAAGTGAGAATTGCCTGAACAAGCTGAGATACCCAACATATTTTCTGCTCCCACTGGTGTGGAATCACCCATTTGACAGTTTGATCTTCATCTTTAGCTAACTGAAGCATCTTTCCATTGCATCTCCAACACAAGTCTGTCCTCACCTCTAGCGGCACATTACGAATGACGTCCTAGTTCACTTTACTAGTAGTGCTTGACTGGGGGGGTTTCCATTGTCAATGGCTCTCTCACCCAGCAGTCGTGCCCATCCTTTTTCCTCCAGCAGTGTGCAGGTTTGAGTTGGCCCTGGCGTGGCGGACCACTCTGGAGCCCTGGCCTGCTATCAGGAGGAGAGATGAAGTGCTTTTTGCTCCAGCCTGCAGCAGGATTAGGTCTCTGTGTGCAACCTGAGCCTGTACAGAGGAGCTGTCATCTGAGGAAGAAAGGTCATCTTTGTCAAGCTGCTGCTGCAGGAGACTTCCATTCTGAACATGTCCGATGACCAAGTTCAAAAGGCAGTTTGCAGTTGCACATATGGATAGACTGTTTGTTTCTCCAATGAATACATTGTAATTCATTCAGACTAATTGTTTGTGAGATGCATGTATTCTCATCATTTTCCATTAACTCTATAGTTGATCTGTTTGTTCTGTTTGATACCGTCATAAAAAAAAGAGGTTGTCAGGTGTTTTACTTGGGGAATCCCAGCTTTACGTGATGCTTCTCACCTGTGCCCATCAGAAGCTGAGTATTCCAACCTGAAGTGCGATATTGATTTAAAGGTTAAGCTTATTTATCTTACTAGGTGACATTTAGCCTACACTAAGGTTGCATTGGACCTTTTTAATTCTCAGTCTGCTATACTACCCACTGGCTTGTTAACACATGCACACTCATTCAAATTCCTACAGTTTACGCCAGGAAATAGGGTGGACTGCTGCTCCTTGATTTACTGTAGTCTAAATCTCTGTATTGCTGAAGGTTCCTCAGACAGTCCATGCATTAATACAGTGGTGGGGAAATATCTTGTTAATATTTGTGTAGCGGAGCGCTTTAATGGGGCGTTGGATAGGATATACTTCATTCCCATTGCAGCTGTGTCAGTAGTAATAAGCTGCAGCAGCAATCCCATAACCTGCAGTACAGGCCTCATGGTAAATATTCAACATAAAACACCGGGCTTATGCCTTAACATACATGTGTTTTCTTTCTGAGATACCTCTTGCACAATCTATCATTTTATATATACTGAACAAAAATATAAACGCAACATGCAACAATTTCAAAGATTTTACTGAGTTACAGTTCGTATAAGGAAATCAGTCATTTGAAATAAATAAATTGGGTCCTAATCTATGGATTTCACACGACTGGGAATAAAGATATGGCATCTGTTCGTCAGAGATACTTAAAAAAAATAAAAATAAAGTAGGGGCGTGGATCAGAAAACCAGTCAGTATCTGGTGTGACCACCATTTGCCTCATGCAGCATGACACATCTCCTTCACACAGAGTTGATCAGGCTGTTGATTGTGGCCTGTGGAATGTTGTCTCACTCCTCTTCAATGGCTGTGTGAAGTTGCTGGATATTGGTGGGAACTGGAACACGTTGTCGTACACGTCGATCCAGAGTATCCCAAACATGCTCAATGGGTGACATGTCTGGTGAGTATGCAGGCTATGGAAGAACTTGGACTTTTTCAGCTTCCAGGAATTGTCTACAGATCCTTGCAACATGGGGCCATGCATTATCATGCTGAAACATAAGGTGATGGCGGTGGATGAATGGCATGACAATGGGCCTCAGGATCTCGTCACGATATCTCTTTGCATTCAAATTGCCATCGATAAAATGCAATTGTGTTCGTTGTCCGTAGCTTAAGCCTGCCCATACCATAACCCCACCATCACCATGGGGCACTCTGTTCACAACGTTGACATATCGCTTGCCCACACGACGCCATACACGTGGTCTGCGGTTTTGAGGCTGATTGGACTTAATGCCAAATTCTATAAAACGAAGTTGGAGGTGGCTTATGGTAGAGAAATGAACATTAAATTCTCTGGCAACAGCTCTGGTGGACATTCCTGCAGTCAGTATGCCAATTGCACACTCCATCAACTTGAGACATCTGTGGCATTGTGTAGTGACAAAACAGCACATTTTAGAGTGGCCTTTTATTGTCCCCAGCACAAGGTGCACCTATGTAATGATCATGCTGTTTAATCAGCTTCTTGATATGCCACACCTGTCAGGTGGATGGATTATCTTGGCAAGGGAGAAGTGCTCACTAACAGGGATGTAAACAAATCTGAGAGAAATAAGCTTTTTGTGCGTATGGAAAATTTCTGGGATCTTTTATTTTAGCTCATGAAACATGGGACCAACACTTTACATGTTGCTTTTATATTTTTGCTCAGTGTAATATAGCTTTGCTTTTATTGGCACTTCAAAGAGCTTTTGAAACATTTGGTTGCACCATCAGTAGAGGTAAGGAAAGGGTTAACCCCTCTCTCTGTACATTCGGAATAGTTTTTCTAGGTGTGTCCTAATCTGAGGAAAATCATGGAGTGGTGTGACACAGAGCTATGTTCAAACTGAACCACAGGGCTTACACACAGCACACCCGGCTATGTGTCTGCTGGAATTCAGGTTCACCTTGACACCAATGCTATGACCACAGGTTGGAGAATTATAGTAGAGCGGTAACACTCCCAAGTGCCAGGTGTGTTATTATCCTGTTGTAGATACTGTGTAGTACAGAGGTATTATGTACACTGTAGTTAGCAGTTAATTCAGTGTCCAAAGGGGCTGGGTTAACTATTGTTCTGCATTGCTCATTGTTGTTTCAGCCGGGTGGACATTTGGAGTAGACGTTGGCAATAAGTTAATCATCAGAGAAAAGTAAATGGCAGCAGGAACCAGGATGTGCACCTGCTGCTCTCTCACTCTGCCCCACCACCACCACGCTGTCACAGGAAGTACCATGCACTGACTCGGTCAAGTAAACACAGACATTGTCCCTTCCCTCACATACAGGGTGTGGTGGGTAAGACTTTTGAAAGGACATTGTAAATAAGAATATGTTAGTCGTTTTCTGACTGACTTTTGCGTGTGCTGCGAACTGCACTCAACATTGAATGGTTGCAGAGCATTTTATGTCTAGAATACTTTTTCCTTACTGGCTTAACTATAGTCTCAACTTTCTATACTGTTAGACACTGTTCTTTTAGGAGTGTACTGTTCGCTGTATGTATAGGGAAGGCATCAGCCATCTCTGTCTTGTTGTAGGCGGTAGCAGCGTCATTAGTGCTGACTGTGTAAGGGACAAAAGTCTGCCAGTGGTGACGGTATGTTCCCCTCTGTCCCCCTGCTTCGCTCCGTTTGCTCTAACCCACAAGCCCTGAAAATGAATTCCTCATACCAGAGGCTGTGTGATTACTCATGTATGTTGTAAAATCTGAAACGGATCCTTTGTTCACAGCAGTGGACTGCCACTCCTCTCCTTCCCACTTTATTTCCTGTGTGTGAATCCTGGAAAGTGGAGAGCGAGTGAGAGTAGAGACCGTTCGGCCCCACCACTGTGGCCAGGGGGACTCCCAAGAGTGGCTACTCCATAGAGAATGATAGAGGCCTCTAGTGGCCAAAAGGGTGTGTGCCATTGAGGGCTTCCACCATTTTAATGTAGTCAACTGGGTGGGACTTCCAACTTCATTACCTGATCCCTCCTGGTGACCCTGTTGGAGTCATGTCCAACCATGTCATCAGCAGGGATAAGCCAATCTTAAAGAAGAAAATTGACTACTTTAAAAGTGAGAGAGCCTCAATGGCACTGCCCATGCTGTCACAGACACTATAATGGCACAGATACAGAGTTGAGGCTCTATCGCTATGGGCTACTCCTTTCCGTCCCCTCCACAAAGTGTTATGCTTTCCATTTCCTATCTCTGTTTCGGTCTATTGGTGGCAAGAGGAATGTGTCTGACACACTCCACCCCTCATCCAGCCAGCAGGGAAAGGGAAAGGGGGATACCTAGTCAGTTGTACAACTGAGTGCATTCAACTGAAATTTGTCTTCCACATTTAAGCCAACCCAGCGTAGCTTGAGAAGAGAGTGAGGCCCGGCCAGGATCTGGGCTCTCTCCAGCCACCTGGGCTAGCACTGGGCTGGAGACTGGAGGGATGGGCGTGAATACTAATTCAGCTGCCTCAATGCTGCCTTTTAAGCTCTTTGGCACAGGGAGAGACCGACTAGTCTGGGGCTGATTGTGATTGACTCATACTGTGTTTCATTATGTGATTACAAATAAGTACATCAATAACTTGTGTTTTCAGCGTTACAGAAGATGAAGTGGTATCAGAGACTTTTTAGCCGCTCAGCAGGATACGAGAGGTTAATCAGAATCTGCGGGCCATTTGTAAATAAACCTGTTCAACTTGTCTCTACTCCAAGTTCCTTTGATTATATGTGACCGAACAGGCACGATTCAATTTGAAATTGTGTTTTTTTACATTGGATAAAAGTGGAGACTCAGAGCTAGAAAATGGTATATCATACACCACAGTTGAGGAACAATGGGAAAGTAATTCTGCTTTGAAAGTTGATAAACTTGTAACCTCACTTTTGAGAAAATGGCCCTTGGTTTTGGTTTTGGTACCTACTGGAGAGCTCTTCTTTGTCTACACCCATTCAGCATCGTTCACAACCTCTTAAGCTTTAGCCCCACCCATCTCTTAAAGGATTCACATGTGAGGCTACTGTATGTACTAAACAACCAAATATTTCAAGACTAAAGGCTGGCTTATACTACGGGTGTGTTCGTAAATTTAATATGGATTGCCAGAGTGTGCTCTGGGCGTTCGTAAACTTAGAGCGTTGTCAGATTTGCCGTTCGTAAATTCAGAGCGTTTCACTCTCTGAGCGTTCAGAGTGCACTCTGGACGCTCTGGCCGAGGAGTAGGGTTGATCCAAGCGTTCTGACCTAACAGCAGTCAAGCACCCAAGCTAACTGGCTAATGTTGGCTAGCTTGCTAGCTACTTCCAGAACAGCTCACCATTTTACTCACCCTAGCAGAGCTGATTAGGTTATTTTTATGTAATCCAGAGCGTTGGTGACTGCAACTGTGCTACTGGCAACAATTAAATTACGCTTTTTTTGCCAACGTTTACTGACACCGGCCATATTCAACGGGTGTTGAGCGTTCGTAAATTTCGTCAGTTATTCTGCGCTTTGGCACACTCAGACGAGAGTGCTCTGAAATCGGAGTAGATAGCCAGAGCGAATTTACCAGCTATGTCTATTGACAGTTGTCGCAGTGACATCATAAACATTCTATTGAAATAGTTACTTGCATAGTGGAGTATTTTGTTTAGACATGTAGCTAGCTAGCTAAACAATGAACCATAATCCCAACTCATAACGTTACTACCCTGCATTAATCTGCAGGTAGCTAACCAACCAGGTTCAATGTTAGCTAGCTAACATTAGGCTATAACTAGCAATTGAAATGACTTTCTGACAAAATTACAAACGTGTAATATCTGAAAATGTAGTTAGCTAGACTCTTACCCGTATACATGGATGGACACTTCTCCCTCGCTGTCACGGATGCCATGGTTGCCCTTAGTTTGAAGATGTAATCCAGAGACAGGTGTGTGTTCTCTTTTAGACTCCGTCTGCATATTTGCAATCAAAATACAGAATTTTCTCAATTTCCTTAGCTATCATACTCTAATTCCGCTGATTTCAAAACTCGGTCCTCCAGAAAGTGGAGAGCAACACTTATGCAGTTCTACTACATGATATCTTTCAAAATGGGGCGGCAGGTAGCTTAGTGGTTAAGAGCGTAGTGCCAGTAACCGAAAGGTCGCTGGTTCTAATCCCCGAGCCGACTAGGTGAAAAATCTGTCGATGTGCCCTTGAGCAAGGCACTTAACCCTAATTGCTCCTGTAAGTCGCTCTGGATAAGAGCGTCTGCTAAATGACTAAAATGTAAAATGTAAAATGTAAAATCAAAAAAAGCTGCGTTAAAAAGTATTACCTACACATACTGACCAGCACATGTTATAGACAGAAGCGTGCTACATGGCAGACCAATCCAAACTCATCTCTCGGCATGTCCAGCTCACTCATTATCTCAGCCAATCATGGCTTGCGTGACGGTTGCTGTCTTTTCCCGTGGCTAAACCAACTAGGCTAGTAATTTTAACAATTGTATTCTTATTTACAGATAGCATACAAGTTTGTTATTAAGCATTTTGATAATAAATAAAAACAAATGGCGCTCCTGTGAAGTAGTGACGCGCGACATACGCCTAGTTTCTTCAAACGAGTCACGTATCTGATTCCAAAATGGAATTCCGCCGCATTCTAACTTTCTCAAACACAGGGTTAGGGTATGGCTTCTTTGTCACAATTAAACAGCCAGTCAGTGTCTTTTGCTTTTCCAGAGTGATTCATTCATTGTTTATTTCTTCAAAGGTAGTTTCAAAAGTAGGTCTACTTGACATCGTTTTTGTTATCCAACCAATGTATATGTTTATCTGGGCCTATGTTTTTGTAGAGCATGCTAGCAGGAAGTATTGGACCTATTCTGTGCTCGGTTTATTCAGGACTGAATAACTTGGCAGCATGCTTTCTTTCCTAATTACTGTATGATCCGCACCAGGCCCTTTTCCCCCTCCCACAGCATGTTTTCATTTGTTGTCTTTGTAGAGCTGCTTACATAATGTGCTCCTCCTGATCCAGCGCTCTGTGCTCGCTTTATTGCCCTGGTGCGGCGCGGCCTTCTCTGGTTAGTTTCCCCCTCAGCTGCTGACTCATTTCCCACAGTGGTATGTTTTAGGGGGGAAGGGATAACGGGAGAGTTGTGTGTGTGTGTGTCTACAGCAGCCCTCTGTGGTGATTGAAGGTGGATGACGTGCAATTATCAAGCCAGGCGTGCTGAGAGACGGGCTTTCACAAGCCGTGGAGAAAGAGAAAATATGAAGCAGATGGCACTATTGTTTACCAAGCCACTTCACAGCTTCTGCCACTCCATTAAAGATTTTAGGGGCACAACATAAAACAATTAAAAATAATGCTACATTAATTGCCAAGCTTTTAGCCTAGTAGTCAAAGGAAAGGCAGTGAGCTTGACCGATTGATCTGAATCTGCTTGTCCTGGTCGGTGTAGGCAAAGTGATGTTCACTGAAAGTTGGGCCTCCAGAATTGGAACCAATGGTGACCCTTACCTGCCCAACCTCCAGGCCTGCACACAGAGATCAAGGTAAATGGGGGATTCACATGGTAACTGGAGATCGGTGATAACAACAGCAAGCTGTGTTTTTTCGGCACTAATAAAGAGATTGATTTCTGAGTCTCTTTCTTGTGTCTACCACACAAGACAGTGTTTGAGTGATTAGGTTTCAGCCGCAGAGAAAGGAACGTTGTGCTGAATAGCTGGAGTATTCCATGGCAACAGGAAAGTCGGACAAAAAAGTGTGAGGAAAGAAGCCAAGCTAAACCACTGCAACGCTGCTGAGTCCAACTAAGGCCTGGGATTCATCCTCCGTTCTACAATTACATTTTCTATTGCATATTCTCCACCTAATTACTGTAAACCCCCAAAACCAAGCCTTTTTCATCCTTAATTAAATTTCTGTCTGCTTTCGTTTTATTGATTTGTTTGGATTTTAACTGGCTATTAAATCCCAAACTGATCTTCCTGGTTGTTCATGTAAATACTGACTTTGTAAAGTGCACTGTTCTCAACCTTTAAAATGTGTGTGTCAGATAATCCAAGGACTGATGTACTTTGACTAAACAGTTTTCATTTGAAATACCAGAGAGCATTTTTACATCCTGTATTAATTGGCAAATCCACTCTAATCTGAATACTTCATGGCCTTGCCTTTGTCTCCAAACTTAAGCATTGTCTGTCCAGCTAGGAGAATAAAGACAAAGGAGAGGATGCAGAGGATAGTGTTCAGCTAAGACAACATTATACCCACAGACACGGTCAAAAGCTAGATCTACCTCTCTAATTAAATGAGGAGGAGAATAGAGCTGGGCTTATAGGAGGGGATGAGGCTTCATAAATAGCATTCTTCCCATCACCACAAAATTGTGTACAAACCCTTTCGTTTCTAATCTGTTTACATGGGAATGTTCTTGTGAGAACCCATAGTAGTCTACACAGACAGTGGGTGTAGGAGACGACTGACCGCCTGGTCTGCCTGGTTCCTCAAGTCCAGACCCGCTTCCGGATCCAGACCTCAGGCTGGGCTTCCCAGAGTGGAAATCTTTACTGGATTACATCATGCAGACTTCTCACTACTACTCCATCCAAGCTTCCAAATGAATCCAGTTATAATCCTATAGCCTTGCTCAGTCACACTCTGCCAGCCTCAGCAGACAACAACCTCTGTTTCTCTCTGAGGATGGCTTGCTTTAATCTCCTGGACCATACATCCGCACCACTCGCAACATCTGGGGAGCACTTGGAGATCACAACGGCTATGAACCGCCATGGAGAGAGAGGATTAGTCTTTCCCAGTTAGACATCTAACTTCCCAAACCATGGAGTGTTAATAGATGCCAGGCTTTACGTCTATCCTCTGGAGAATGACTACGCCAGTTTTTGTATGTCTCTGGTGTTCTCTACTCGATGAAAGTGCTCTGACTGTAACAGTGGTCCCTCTTTTCTGAGCTATTCATTGAGTTGTAATAACATAGTGACGGCATTGGGTAGGGTCCAGACACTGTGGATGCATGAGGTAACAACTACTCTGTCCATGTATGGAGAGCACTATTTCAGTGAGGTCACACTTGAAGCTGACCCCATGCCTTAGAAATGAGGGAGAACAGAATCCACTTTAGACTGAGTTCATTCCTTTGGCTTTGACAGTTGTAGACTCGTCAGCATTCCTCCTCTTTTAAACCCAAACATATCTGCAGTTTCCCGCAGTTCTTAAGACAGAATGTCCTAAATATATCAAAGCTGAAGAGCGAAGACTGCTGTATGTGGGCTGCTCTATTCTTGACTGTCCCTCCATCTTCGTGATCAGTCGAGCTTACTGTGTTACTGGTGATGTCCCAGAGCAGAGCAGATCTGAGCTCATCTGTAAAAAGCAGCTTTGAATTCCCATCTGGCTGCGCTGCTTGCTCTGGCTCTCTGTCTCTCTGGCTGGATATCACATTGTGACTGAAGAAGAGAGGACACGCCATAAAGTCCTTGGAGCCCACAGCCCAGGCTGCTTTAGATAGGTTGGATACATACACTACATGACCAAAAGTATGTGGACACCTGCTCGTCGAACATCTCATTCCAAGATCATGGGCATTAATATAGAGTTGGTCCCTCTTTGCTGCTCTAACAGCCTCCACTCTTCTGGGAAGGCTTTCCACTAGATGTTGGAAAATTACTGCAGGGACTTGCTTCCATTCAGCCACAAGAGCATTAGTGAGGTTGGGCACTGATGTTGGGCGATTAGGTCTGGCTCGCAGTCAGCGTTCCAATTCATCCCAAAGGTGTTCGATGGGGTTGAGGTCAGGGCTCTGTGCAGGCCAGTCAAGTTCTTCCACACGGATCTCGACAAACCATTTCTGTATGGACCTCGCTTTGTGCACAGGGGCATTGTCATGCTGAATCAGGAAAGGGCCTTCCCCAAACTGTTGCCACAAAGTTGGAAGCACAGAATCGTCTAGAATGTCATTGTTTGCTGTAGCGTTAAGAGTTCCCTTCACTGGAACTAAGAGGCCTAGCCTGAACTATGAAAAGCAGCCCCAGAACGTTATTCCTCCTCCACAAAACTGTACAGTTGGCACTATGCATTCTGGCAGGAAGCGTTCTCCTGGCATCCGCCAAACCCAGATTCGTCCGTCGGACTGCCAGATGGTGAAGTGTGATTCATCACTCCAGAGAACGTGTTTCCAGTGCTCCAGAGTCCAATGGCGGCGAGCTTTACCCCACTCCAGCCGACACTTGGCATTGCGCTTGGCTGCTTGGCCATGGAAACCCATTTCATTAAGCTCCCGACGAACAGTCCTTGTGCTAACATTGCTTCCAGAGGCAGTTTGGAACTCGGTAGTGAGTGTTGCAACCGAGGACAGACGATTTTTACGCGCTACACGCTTCAGCACAATGGCGGTCCCATTCTGTGAGCGTGTGTGGCCTACCACTTCATGGCTGAGCCGTTGTTTCTCCTAGAAGTTTCCATTTCACAACAGCACTTACAGTTGACCGGGTCAGCTCTAGCAGAGCAGAAATTTGACAAACTGACTTGTTAGAAAGGTGTCATCCTATGACGGTGCCACGTTGAAAGTCACTGAGCTCTTCAGTAAGGCCATTCTACTGCCAATGTTTGGTTATGGAGATTGCATGGCTGTGTTCTCGATTTTCTACACCTGTCAGCAACGAGTGTGGCTGAAATAGCCAAATCCACTAATTTGAAGGGGTGTCCACATACCTTTTGTATATATAGTGTACCACCCACATGAATAAATACTTACATTTACTATAGAATACTACAGTACATACTATATACTGTAATTCTGTAGTAAACTGTAGAATACTGTACTACACACTGTAGTATCCATTGATCATGTGTAGTACTTACTATATAATGTTGTAGTATACTGTAGAATACTATAGCAAATACTACAGGAATGTCCACAGAAACATGACACTTTTTTAAACTATAGTAAATACTACAGTATTTCATTTGCATATACCCTGCCCATTTCCCTCCCCCATATCCCATGTTTGCCACCCATAAGTAAGAAACCTACATGCCAAGTATAGACCATATTGTGTTCCATACAGGTTATAGAGCAGAAGCTCTATAACCTGTAGTCCTACCTACCTACCTACCTACCTTCCTACAGGTTATGGAAACTTTGCTATTTTAATATTTTTCCAGTAGGTTTCACTTCTATGTCAAAGATAATACAACAAAAACACAATAGTAAATACTACAGTAATGTCTGCAAAAACACTATAGTAAATACTGCAGTATACTACAATCCGCAAAAACACTACACTAATTACTATAGTGTATACTACAGTTTTCTTTTACTACACTATTTATACTATAGTTAACTGTAAATACTACAGTGAATACTACAGTAAAGTCCGCAAGAACACTACAGTAAATACTTTTGTATTTATACCATAGTATGCTATAGTATTTTTTCATGTGGGCATTTACTATATCCTGAGTCACTCCCAGCAGATGGTTATCTCCAAAATGAGGAGAACAGCTATGAAAACTCACCTTAACGTGACCCTTGGAGTGTTTTGTAGATTGGCTTATGGAAGGAGGCCATGTCGGCCGACTAATACACGCGGTATGCTGAGTAAATATACTGTGATGTTTGATTTAATCACAGAAATGGCCGCGGTAAAGACCCACCTGCGATGAAAGCTGGCAGAGGGCAGAAGATCGGGGACTGAATACAGGCTTTCTGTCCGCTGTTCATGTTATCTCTTCATTTTAGCACTGAGGATTACCACCTGTTGCCACAGAGCATTGCTCTTTTCCTCGCAGCTGTGGCCTACCTTTTCACGGGTTGTGCTTTGCTTGCCATAATGTGTGTGCGACTAGGGTCCTAACAAGAAAACAGCCACATCGTCACTGAACTGAGACTGAACCAGACTGCTATGTTATGTCTGCTGAAGTCATAGGTTCTTTAAACCTTAATGAAATCCCTGGAACAGTGTCTTTGTGCGTACTGGCATTTGTATGCCTCAGCGCGTCTGTTTGCTGTAAACTGGGTGAGACACTGAGCTACCTCACTGTCCGAAAAATAACAGAGACAGAGGCCTCTTTCACTGGCAATACAAAGGGAGAACAACTGTTGATGGCACTGGGAGCGCTTTTTTATTGATAACTAATGAAGGGTTAGAGTTTGTGACCTCAAGGCCTAGTCTGCTTGATATTTATTGAAATTCATAACCACAGTAGAGACAGATAAATAGAATAGTTTAGAGCAAAACAGGCCTATTTTAGAGAATAACACTAGTTTTATGAGTACAGACAGACAGAAAATGTGTCTGGCCCTTATTACAGAGAAACTTTAATGAAAACTTTTTTTTCCATTGAAAACCAAATGTTTTTGGCTTAGTTATAGTGGAACGCCAATTCTGGTCTTCATTTTAAAAGTTTGTTGCAGAAGTGATATATTTTGGTATTTTCGTGGTAAATGTAGCTCTTTTTGCCCCTAGCATTCCAACTCTACCATTGAAATCGTGATGTAGAGGCACCTACGTCATCTCAAGGGAGGGGTTCAATATGAAATACACTCCCTTCTAGATGTGCTGGGTGGTACCACCTCAAGGCTTTCTATAAAAGCAGGTGACAGCACGCCTTATTTGGCAATGGTCTTGGTAAGTGTAGTGTGCCAATATATTTAGCATGATGCTTCCTTGACTAGACTACTGACGTTACACAAAATTCAAAAGGCAGTAAGGCACATTTCCAAATATGACCAAATGTAAATGTTTTTGCTTACCGTTTACATCTACAGTATGTGCTTTTACAAAGAAAAAAATTAGTTTATATCCGTAGCTACATCCATCGTAACAAGAAATAGATGGCAATGATGGTCATGTCAACTCGTTGTATCTTTTCCCAACCACTATGACTGATTGGTGGATCTGTCCACTAAAACAGTTGGCTCATAGTTCAATGGTTGTGAGTTCTAATCCAACATGTTTTATCCATTACATACGATATTCATCCCGTGCCCACACACTAATTCTGAAAAGTGAAAGCATACTTGTGAGAGGGTTCGCCCTGGTAGTAGTTATAGGTTTTTATACAGTACCTAAAACCAATCTGAGTTAATTTGACAATTGGAAAAAGAGCTACTGCGTAAATACTGCAATGCGGGTTGGATTGAATTGAGCCCCTAATCTTAATTTTCAAGGTGATGATTGCATTTTTCTTCCCAACACAATACCGTGATAAATGTGAGTACAGATTTCAGAATTTTTTTGGCATCCCATGGTGGATTCAAACCTACACCACAAGTAGCAATAGATGTCAGGAACTCGGCGCTTTACCACTGTGAGCTAGCTAACTGTCCAGAGCCGTAATTGTTCGTGATGCACATAATTTTATTATCAGAGCGTGCCAGTATGGTTTAGTGAGAAAGTGTTGGGATCAGGTACAACTACGTTTACCCACCCCCAAAATGAATATTTATGAGACATTTTTTTTTGGCGGGCAAAGGCTGAAATTGCTTGTTGTTGGAGTGTGGGGAAGCTGTGGTGAACCTAGTTGTAAGCCCTCTGTGCTTGTGTTTCCACACTGCAGGTGTTCAGCACCTACTCTAACGAGGAATACGACCGGCGCAATGATGAGGTGGACCCCGTGGCAGCGTCGGCTGAGTACGAGCTGGAGAAGAGGGTGGAGAAGATGGACGTATTCCCTGTGGAAATTGAAAAGGGTCAGTGTTCTCGTCTGTATTTCATCTTTCCTTTATTAATCCAAGTGTCTCTGAGTACCATTGAGATTTTTTTACAAGGCCTCCCTGGCAAAGAGCAGCATCATCATGATCATCACAAGGGTCCAGAGGATGCAGTCCCATCCATCCATTCTAACTTCCCATACTTGTTTGTCCCACAGGAGACAACGGCCTGGGCATCAGTATCATAGGGATGGGAGTGGGAGCTGACCAGGGCCTGGAGAAACTGGGAATCTTTGTGAAGACCATAACAGAGCGAGGAGCGGCTGAACGGGATGGCAGGTGATGCCCCGCCCCCTGGGGGAACGCGCTGCACACTACTGTGCTTACAGAAGCGTTCAAGTTTTAACCATGTTTTATCCTTGGCAGTTAAAATATGTTGTACAGTAGACACCTGGAACTGTCTCTGGATGCATAATAGGACCATCACAATGATCCACAACACTGCCGGGATGTCAAAGGGTACAAATGCTTCATTTCCCCATGGTCTTCAGACACCATTTCTAAGCAACTGGCTGTATTTATAACCCTGTGAGGCAGCGAAAGAAAATAGCTCCTTCCGCTTCCCAGGGAATCTGGCCTTATGTTGCGCTGCCAGCTGGAAGAATTTGTTAACTGAAAAAAGGAAAGAGTTGCTACAACATTGTTACAGTACATCCCTTGTTGATTACACGCCCTCTTTCCAACATACGGTACGTCTTAAATGTCTTGCTTTATGATTGCATGTTGTCCTTTCCACTAGGATCCAGGTGAATGACCAAATAGTGGAGGTGGATGGGATCAGTCTGGTGGGAGTGACTCAGCTGTTTGCTGCTACAGTCCTGAAGAACACTAAAGGAACGGTCAGGTGAGCTGTGTCCAGCTCCAGTAGGCCTTTTGAAATAAGTCGTTATGATCCTAGGTGTGACTAGCCTCGCCCACAGGGTTCTAGGTTATCTGGCAACGTGAGATTAAAGGTGTGGCAGTCCGGTAGCCTACCAGTAAATTACCTCATAACTATCTTTTTAAAGTGGTTAGGTATGACTGGAGGGAAATGAATATCCTTGAGAAATGTATATAGAATAAATGGGTTTGTTTTTATTATTGTATACTGATTGTGCCTCAGGCCTACACAAAGAGAGCAGCCCACACGGGGCACGGGTGAATATGTGAATGATTCACCATAGGCAAATGAAACGCACACACTAGGAAAAGTTCAATAAACAGCTTTAATCCGTTTTGCCTTACATTACAACGACTCATATCAGCATGAGTCAGTTATTATGATTGCTCTAAGCCTTGGCATACCAGTTTAGTTTAAAAGGGAATGCAATTGACCAGCCAGGCGTCTGCTGGTACTACCACTCTCCACGCTGACCTACCACGCTCTCACACAAACAGCTTTCTGATTGGCCGGGAGAAGCCGGGGACACAGAGCGAGGTTGCGCGTCTGATCAGCGAGACTCTGGAGCAGGAGAAGAGCCAGCAGGAGCAGCAGCACCTGGACGACCCCTACGAACAGTCCACCGAGGAGGTGAGTCACCTGGGCGGCCTCACCCAACACTGGCCCCTGGCCATGTGGTTAGCCCAGTCCAGTCACACAGTGAGTGAGCATTGTGTGTTGTCACCCTGGGGCTGTGTGGGGGGGATCTGGCTGCTGGAGCCTGCTGGAATTGTGCAATATTTGCTTTTCAAAAGCACAAGCAACCACAAGCCTTTATTTATAAAGGAACTGGGCACGGAAAGGTAGGGCTCCTGGAAAAGCGAGACAAAGCTTAAGCCTATTGGATCTCATAAAAGGTGATATACATGTCCCGTTATGGAACATATTTCATACGCATGCATCTACTTGAATACCGGGCTACTCGTGTACAAGGAGCTGTGTGTTGGTAGTGGGTGACAAAATGGGCAGATATTTGACCGCTTCTGTGTAGGTATGCAAATCAATGAGTTGTGTGGGGAATTATGTCGTGTTTTTCCCTGTGTTCTGTTTTGCCTCATGTTTGGGGTTGGTTGTGTGATGGAACATGTTGATGCAGAGATGAGTTTCCTTCTGATACAGGCCTCCTGCTGGGCTCTCTGCAGGCTGTCACGGTAACACTGGGATATGATGTAGTGATTACCCATACCTCCCCCCTGAGTGCCGAGCCGCAGGGCGCCACGTGGGCGTGGGCAGGTGATTGGCTGTGTGATGTCATTGTGTGGTTGTGGTTTGTTATGTTTCAGGAGGAGCACTACGAGGAGGAAGACGGAGAGGAAGAAGATATGCTAGGGTCTAGTTTCTCTGGTGGAAGGACGGTGGAGGTGTTTGACCTGCCGGAGACAGAGGCCATGTTCATGCCCTTCAACATGGACTCCACACAGATGGGCTTCAAATTCCAGGAGGTATTTCACCTGATAGTATTATCACAGGTTTATATTATGGTGGATGTGTCATTGTTTGTGTGAAATGTGTTTGTTTTTGTTACTTAAATGGTTTATTTCTTTACCCTAGCTCCAACTGAAACACAGCATAGGAACAGCTGAAATAAACCAACTGAAGGAAAAGGTATGTAAATCTGAAGAACAAGCTACTGTTTCATAAACATGAGTACAAATGGATCAATGCATGGAGTGCAATCTGTCGCCGCCCGGTGACCAACCGTAATTATCGTCTGTCTGTCTCATCTGACTGACCGTAATGATTTGAATATGTTAATTGTACTAGTAGATGAGAAGCCTAAAAATACATTTCACTCTTCCTCTACAGCTAAGGGCGTCCGAGGAGGACAAAGCATCCAGGGAGTCGAGGGTGGCTGAGTTGGAGCAGAAGATTGAGGAGAGCAATGAGAAAATGTTGAATCTGGAAGGGTACTGGCTAGAGGCCCAGGCCCTGTGTAAAACTGTCAACGAGCACCTGTCTGAGACCCAGAGCCAGTACGAGGCCCTGGACAAGAAATACAACAAGGCCAAGAAACTTCTCAAAGATTACCAGCAGAAGTGAGTTGAGTTCACTAAGGGTCCAATTATTAAGTCTCGACTTCAGCTGAGTGAGTTTCTGTGTTGACCTGTGCTTCCCTCACTCTGAACAGGCTGAAGGCTTCGTTCCACTTCCTCTACGCTGAGTCATGTTGTATAGAAAGTACAGTACAGTGCATTCGGAAAGTATTCAGACCCCTTGACTTTTTCCACATTATTATATTACATTATATTACATTATATTACATATATTACATTATATTACATTACAGCCTTATTCTAAAATGGATTAAATTGTTTTTTCCCCTCATCAATCTACACTCAATACCCCGTAATGACGTAATGCTACAAAGAAAATTTAATAAAAAATATAACATTTACATAAGTATTCAGACCCTTTACTCAGTACTTTGTTGAAGCACCTTTGGCAGCGATTACAGCCTTGAGTAGCTTCTTGGGTATGGCGCTACAAGCTTGGCACACCTGTATTTGGGGAGTTTCTCCCATTCTTCTCTGCAGATCCTCTCAAGCTCTGTCAGGTTGGATGGGGAGCGTTGCTGCACAGCTATTTTCAGGTCTCTCCAGAGATGTTAGATCGGGTTCAAGTCCGGGCTCTGGCAGGACCACTCAAGGACATTCAGAGACTTGTCACGAAGCCACTCCTGCATTGTCTTGGCTGTGTGCTTAGGGTTGTTGTCCTGTTGGAAGGTGAACCTTCGCCCCAGTCTGAGGTCCTGAGCGCTCTGGAGCAGGTTTTCATCAAGGATCTCACTGTACTTTGCTCCGTTCATCTTTCTCTCGATCCTGACTAGTCTCCCTGTCCCTGCTGCTGAAAAACATCCCCAAAGCATGATGCTGCCACCACCATGCTTCACTGTAGGGATGGTGCCAGGTTTCCTCCAGACGTGACGCTTGGCATTCAGGCCAAAGAGTTCAATCTTGGTATCATCAGACAAGAGAATCTTGTTTCTCCTGGTCTGAGAGTCCTTTAGGTGCCTTTTGGCAATCTCCAAGTGGGCTGTCATGTGCCTTTTACTGAGGAGTGGCTTCCGTCTGGCCACTCTACCATAAAGGCCTGATTGGTGGAGTGCTGCAGAGATGGTTGTCCTTCTGGAAGGTTCTCCCATCTCCACAGAGGAACTCTGGAGCTCTGTCAGAGTGACCATCGGGTTCTTGGTCACCTCCATGACCAAGGCCCTTCTCCCCCAATTGCTTAGTTTGGCCGGGCGGCCAGCTCTAGGAAGAGTCTTGGTGGTTCCAAACTTCTTCCATTTAAGAATTATGGAGGCCATTATGTTCTTGGGGACCTTCAATGCTGCAGACATTTTCTGGTACCCTTCCCCAGATCTGTGCCTCAACACAATCCTGTCTCGGAGCTCTACGGACAATTCCTTCGACCTCATGGCTTGGTTTTTGCTGTGACATGCACTGTCAACTGTTGGACCTTATATAGACAGGTGTGTGCCTTTCGAAATCATGTCCAATCAATTGAATTTGCCACAGGTGGACTCCAATCAAGTTGTACAAACATCGCAAGGATGATCAATGGAAACAGGATGCACCTGAGCTCAATTTCGAGTCTCATAGCAAAGGGTCTGAATACTTATGTAAATAAGGTATTTCTGTTTTTTATTTTAATTACATTTGCAAAAAATTCTAACAAGCTGTTTTCACTTTGTCATTATGGGGTATTGTGTGTAGATTGATGAGGAACAATGTAATCAATTTTAGAATAAGGCTGTAACGTAAGAAATGTGGAAAAGGGGAAGGGGTCTGAATACTTTCCAAATGCACTGTATGTCCACACGTCAGTGGAATGATTTATGAAGTCTAATGGTCTGATTCCTTTCCAGGGAGATTGACTTTGTGAAGAAGGAGGAGGAGCTGAAGAAAGTTCTAGATGAGAAGGATCGATGGTACAAGGAGCAGCTTGAAAGCCTGCAGGACAGGGTGAGAGGAACATATTGTGAGAAAGAGACTGGAATATTAGAACAGACCTAGTAGAGAGAGGGTTGACTGTCCGTTCTGTGGTTCTCTCCTCAGATAGCGGTCCTGGAGGACAGCGGTCCGTCTGCTGACCGCTTGGAGACCCAGTCGGGTCAGGACCTTGCCGAGGAGAGGAGATGGAGCATCCAGGGGAGTGAAGGCCCCGTCACCAACACACAGTCTGTGGACTCTCTACTGTTAGGTAATGCTAAACGTACACTTGACGAGAGCATGCATCAGTAGGAGGCTAGGAGCCACCTTCCATTTACCACCAAAGGAGGGCAAGAGTGTGTTTGCGTCTCAAATGGCACCCTTTTTACTATACACTGAGTGCACAAATCATTAGGAACATGACATAGGCTGACCAGGTGAAATTCAGGTGAAAGCTATGATCCCTTATTGATGTCACCAACTTGGCACAACTGTGGGAAGCATTGGAGTCAACATGGGCCAGCATCCCTGTGGAACGCTTTCTACACCTTGTAGAGTCCATGCACCGACGAATTGAGGCTGTTCTGAGGGAAAAAGGGGTTGCAACTCATTATTAGATGTGTTCCTAATGTTTTGTACATTCAGTGAACCAGTGGGCCCTGACCAGAAGTAGCCCACTAAATAGGGAATAGGGTGACATTTGGGAAGCAGCCACAGTCTGTGAACCTCAGTGTCTGAGAATAGTGTAGTGTATGCCTCATGTGTAGTAGTGATGGAGAAAAATATATATATACAGTTACTTATCACAATATTATTTTGGGACAATATTATATTGATATTTGACTCCATAGTATCGATTTGTAAAAATGTTTTATGTACGTAGCGTTAGCTAGCGCTACTCTGCTGTACCTGCGGCAAAACTCTGGTATTTTTCATCCTATAGCTTGTTCTCCTTTTTAAATAGTTTTCAGCACTTTTATTTCCCTGACTGATCAAAACTAGTTTTCTCATGCTCTCTCGTCTCTCTGCAGCAGACATATAGTGAGCAATATGTTTGGAACATAAAATCACAGTATTGAATCGCAATACAAATTGTATCTGCCCTAATGTCTAGTGTACTGAGCTGTGTTTTGTCCCTCCTCCACAGATACAGACTGGAGCGAGCTGGTCCCTGAGACTGAGCGCTTGGACACCAGTGCCCACAAGGCCAAGGGCTTACTGGCCCCAAGGAGGAATCGTCCGTCTCGCAACAAACTGAAGGAGAACCATGGCGCCTCCCCTTGCCAGTCACAGGTCAGCTCTGAAAGTTATCTCATTAATTTTGAAAATAATATCAGGGTCAATATTACTAGCTAATTCAAATATATATCCTTCCTCATCTCCTTCTATTGACTGCATGTTCAATACCAATGTTCACATGTATCAGTCCCATCTCCGAGCCACTGTTTCTCTTTAGTCATCACTGCTGACTGTGTTTTCCCTCCAGGAGAACAAGGAGGAGGGGGAGGATGCGGAGGAGGATTATCCCAGGAGGAGGAGGTCCATCCAGGAGAGCCTGTTCCTGCCCGTGCCCATCTGCTACCCTGGGAACAGCCAGAGGGACGAGATCCCCGAGGCTGGGGAGAGATCCAGGAGCAAGCTGGAGCTCTCCAGCAGCGCCTCCCTGCCCCCGTCCCAGAGAAACAGCGTAGAGAGTGGGAGCAGTCCTTCTCTGTCCCCGCCTAAAGATGCCTCTTCGCTCTCGCCACACTCCCCCTCAGGGCTCCTGCGCAATGTCAAGAAGAGGGAGTCCAAGGGGAAGGGCAAGGAGCTCAAAGGTACTGGCCCATGTCCACAGATCAGTCTGCTACCAACAACATTCTCCTCACACAGTACATTTACAAACAAGTTGTTGCTACTATCACCGCTGACTGTCACCATATTGATGTGGCTCTTACTGGCTCTTACTGACTCTGCTTGCAGCAGTTTATTTCATTGTTATTGTGAAAATATGACTCTGTTACAGATGAGACAAATGAGGGTTCTTCAGTAGGAAAACCCAAAAAGACGATTTTTGGGTAAGTGCCTGAGAGAATGATTTGTTTTCAATTTGACAGTCCTGTTAGTCCTGTTAGTCCTGTGTTATCTAAAGCTCTTGAAAACCAACAGTGGCCTTCGGAAGTCTGGTGGCAAAGGGAAGAAACATGACAAGGAGGCAATGCGAGCATCTCTGGACAGCAGGTATGTCACTACATGTCACTATGCCTACTGTGTCACCACATCCTGGGTATGTCGTCACCATACACTCACAGCTCTGCTATCAGAGGACCTTTGTACTATTAAAGAGACAATATGTAATTTGGAGACTTAGCTTATTTGTCTTAATTTTCCTAATGCCCAGGGGTTCTGCCGAGCTCCTGGAGGAATCTGGAGGGAACCTGTCCCCCTCTGAGTCCATGACCTCTATACCCACCTGTATGCCCTTCTCCTGGTTTGGGGACAGAGACAGAGACAGGGACAAGGAGCCTTCGTCCTCCAGCAGCAGCCTACCATACGCAGCCACTGAGACCAGCAGCGAGCAGAGCCAGGACCGCAAAAACAAGGTAAGAACGCACACACACACAGCTGACCCCATCAAAAGACGGAAAGAAAAAGCCCTCATAATCTAAACACAGATGTTTAGTCATTTCAGAATCACCAGTAACAAACAGAAGCAGAAGACACTTGCATTAAAGAGAGATTTCATTAAGCCATTTTAACTAGTATGCCAAATCCAGCCGGGACTCAAAATTACATTTCATTAGCCATGTATTTAGAGAGTTGGGCCAATATGGGTTTCTGCATTATGATGCATTTACATGACACTTCAACATTCTATGGCAGCCATGTTAGCTACCCATTAACATTACATGGGGGATGATTAAACAATGCTATGTAACTGAATATTCAAAATTTGAAAAGTTGGTCTAACTATGTGGCTCTGGCTACTACAAAGTGAAATGAAAGCCGGCCTTTCCTGTGTCACTGAACTGACCCCTCTCCGTCATTTCTGGACCATTTCATGGTATGTTGGCCAGTAATAAGTCAGTGATTCATTGGTCAGTAATCCACAGTTTTAAGGTTTCTGCTCTGGATGGAAATAAATACCAAATCCAGTCAAGAGATGTGCAGCAGGCAGCCAGCCAGCCGGCCGGTGTCGTGTTTCCCAGCGAGGGATGATGACATTGCTGTTCAAAAGTAGTGCACTATATAGGGGGCTTTTTGAGACGCAGCCCCGTTATTAATCAGAGAGCGACAGAGGAGGAGGAT
Source organism: Coregonus lavaretus (assembly GCF_964263955.1). NCBI lineage: Eukaryota > Metazoa > Chordata > Actinopteri > Salmoniformes > Salmonidae > Coregonus > Coregonus lavaretus. The sequence continues at coordinate 68,142,835 of NC_139992.1, read as the reverse complement.
TCACTGGCATTTCAATGGCTTAGCAACCAGAGAATTATCCCCATTAAATGCATCTACTCAAACAGGCCTGACTAATTCACAACCAGGCTGCCTGGGGAGTAGATGGAGGCCAACAGCACCAGGGCTGTGGGGAGTTAGTGGGCAGTGTGTGGGCAGTGTTGGCCACAAACAGGGTCTCCCCTGGTTCTGCTGGCTGGGATTCTACTTCTCGGAGTCTGTGTCCCATGGTCCTTTGCCAGCTAGAGCAGTGTCATCCACAGTGTACAGTATGGAGAACGACATGACAAGCTCTCTACTAACAGTCCTTCTTTCAAAACAGACAAATCTCTCCTGGTCCTCTTTATTCAGTCGCTCATTAGATTTGGTACAGTATGATTTCCTTTTCATCCCCCCAATCTTAGAGGAGCTGGTAGACTAGAACTAACCCTTCATCTAGTGTTGTGATTGTTCATTTCGCATCTAGATCATACTAATATACCCCAAAATTGATTTGTGTCGATGTAGTGGAATTGGGTTTGTGGTAGTGTGTCAAGCACTCTAAATCTAACATTTCACATTTATGTTGCTTCGGCATACCTTTCATATCATACATGATTTGATGATTAGTATTATCAGTCTGAATTAATCACAAATTATGGAGAAAGCGTGCTCTTGATACAGTAGCACATTGTTTCTGGAGTGGTGTGTTAGTGCTGTAATAGTAGAAATAGTTGTTTGTGTGTCATAAGTGTCGTAGTAGAAGTAGTTTGTTTGTTTAGTCATTTTGTCGAGTTATGTTTGTTGTGGATTTGTTTGACTTTGTTTTTTTTCTACCCCTCTGTTATGATGAAAATGTATTTACACAGGATTCCCAGTGCTGATATCACGATAGAGCACATTTAATCAATGCTAATCCTCGTTTAATTAGGTGTGCTTGCAAAGCAGAACTAAATCAAATCAAATTTTATTGGCCACATGCGCCGAATACAACAGGTGCAGACATTACAGTGAAATGCTTACTTACAGCCCTTAACCAACAGTGCATTTATTTTTAATAAAAAAGTAAAATAAAACAACAAAAAAGTGTTGAGAAAAAAAGAGCAGAAGTAAAATAAAATAACATGTACCCAGGGGGGTACCGGTGCAGAGTCAATGTGCGGGGGCACCGGCTAGTTGAGGTAGTTGAAGTAATATGTACATGTGGGTAGAGTTAAAGTGACTATGCATAAATAATTAACAGAGTAGCAGCAGCTTTAAAAGATGGGGTGGGGGGGCAGTGCAAATAGTCCGGGTTGCCTTGATTAGCTGTTCAGGAGTCTTATGGCTTGGGGGTAGAAGCTGTTGAGAAGTCTTTTGGACCTAGACTTGGCATTCCGGTACCGCTTGCCGTTCAGTAGCAGAGAGAACAGTCTATGACTAGGGTGGCTGGAGTCTTTGACAATTTTGAGGGCCTTCCTCTGACACCGCCTGGTATAGAGGTCCTAGATGGCAGGAAGCTTAGCCCCATTGATGTACTGGGCCGTACGCACTACCCTCTGTAGTGCCTTGCGGTCGGAGGCCAAGCAGTTGCCATACCAGGCGGTGATGCAACCAGTCAGGATGCTCTCGATGGTGCAGCTGTATAATTTTTTGAGGATCTGAGGACCCATGCCAAATCTTTTCAGTCTCCTGAGGGGGAATAGGCTTTGTTGTGCCTTCTTCACGACTGTCTTGGTGTGTTTGGACCATGATAGTTCGTTGGTGATGTGGACACCAAGGAACTTGAAGCTCTCAACCTGTTCCACTACAGCCCCGTCGATGAGAATGGGGGCGTGCTCAGTCCTCTTTTTTTTCCTGTAGTCCACAATCATCTCCTTTGTCTTGGTCACGTTGAGGGAGAGGTTGTTATCCTGGCACCACACGGCCAGGTCTCTGACCTCCTCCCTATAGGCTGTCTCATCGTTGTCGGTGATCAGGCCTACCACTGTTGTGTCGTCGGCAAACTTAATGATGGTGTTGGAGTTGTGCCTGGCCATGCAGTCATGGGTGAACAGGGAGTACAGGAGGGGACTGAGCATGCACCCCTGAGGGGCCCCCGTGTTGAGGATCAGTGTGGCAGATGTGTTGTTACCTACCCTTACCACCTGGGGGCGGCCCGTCAGGAAGTCCAGGATCCAGTTGCAGAGGGAGGTGTTTAGTCCCAGGATCCTTAGCTTAGTGATGAGCTTTGAGGGCACGATGGTGTTGAATGCTGAGCTGTAGTCAATGAATAGCATTCTCACGTAGGTGTTCCTCTTGTCCAGGTGGGAAAGGGCAGTGTGGAGTGCAATAGAGATTGCATCATCTGTGGATCTGTTGGGGCGGTATGCAAATTGGAGTGGGTCTAGGGTTTCTGGGATAATGGTGTTGATGTGAGCCATGACCAGCCTTTCAAAGCACTTCATGGCTACAGACGTCAGTGCTACGGGTCGGTAGTCATTTAGGCAGGTTATCTTAGTGTCCTTGGGCACGGGGACTATGGTGGTCTGCTTGAAACATGTTGGTATTACAGACTCAGTCAGGGACATGTTGAAAATGTCAGTGAAGACACTTGCCAGTTGGTCAGCACATGCTCGGAGTACACGTCCTGGTAATCCGTCTGGCCCTGCGGCCTTGTGAATGTTGACCTGCTTAAAAGTCTTACTCACATCGGCTGCGGAGAGCGTCATCACATAGTCATCCGGAACAGCTGGTGCTCTCATGCATGCTTCAGTGTTGCTTGCCTCGAAGCGAGCATAGAAGTGGTTTAGCTCGTCTGGTAGGCTTGTGTCACTGGGAAGCTCGCGGCTGTGCTTCCCTTTGTAGTCTGTAATAGTTTTCAAGCCCTGCCACATCCGACGAGCGTCAGAGCTGGTGTAGTACGATTCAATCTTAGTCCTGTATTGACTCTTTGCCTGTTTGATGGTTTGTCGGAGGGCATAGCGGGATTTCTTATAAGCGTCCGGGTTAGAGTCCCGCTCCTTGAAAGCGGCAGCTCTACCCTTTAGCTCAGTGCGGATGTTTCCTGTAATCCATGGCTTCTGGTTGGGGTATGTACGTACGGTCACTGTGGGGACGACATCATCATCGATGCACTTATTGATGAAGCCAGTGACTGATGTGGTGTACTCCTCAATGCTATCTGAAGAATCCCGGAACATGTTCCAGTCTGTGCTAGCAAAACAGTCCTGTAGCTTAGCATCTGCGTCATCTGACCACTTTTTTATTAACCGAGTCACTGGTGCTTCCTGCTTTAGTTTTTGCGTATAAGCAGGAATCAGGAGGATAGAGTTATGGTCAGATTTGCCAAATGGAGGGCGAGGGAGAGCTTTGTATGCGTCTCTGTGCGTGGAGTAAAGGTGGTCTAGAGTTTTTTTTCCTCTGGTTGCACATTTAACATGCTGGTAGAAATTAGGTAGAACGGATTTAAGTTTCCCTGCATTAAAGTCCCCGGCCACTAGTAGCGCTGCCTCTGGATGAGCGTTTTCCTGTTGACTTATGGCCTTATACAGCTCATTCAGTGCAATCTTTAATGCCAGCAACTATAGACATCTTATTATTATTATATTTATTCCGCCCACTCTAGAACTTAAACGATTTTATCTATTAGTTTTGATAGCATTTATACTTTTTTAACTATAACAATATTTAAACAAGTTCCCAATGCATTTCAATGGCAAAAAAAGGGCCATAGACTTACAGTACCTTCAGGAAGTATTCACACCCCTTGACCTTTTCCACGTTTTGTTGTTAGAGCCTGCATTTAAAATGAATTAAATTGAGGTTTTGTGTCACTGGCCTAAACACGATACCCGATAATGTCAGTGTAATTATGTTTTTAGACATTTTTACCAATTAATTACAAATGTAAAGCTGAAATGTCTTGAGTTAATAAGTATTCAACCCCTTTGTCATGGCAAGCATAAATAAGTTCAGGAGTACAAATGTGCTTAACAAGTCACATAATAAGTTGCATGGACTCACTCTGTGTGCAATAATAGTGTTTAACATGATTATTGAATGACTACCTCATCTCTGTACCCCACACATATAATTATCTGTAAGGTCTCTGTCGAGCAGTGAATTTCAAACACAGATTCAACCACAAATACCAGGGAGGTTTTCTAATGCCTCTCAAAGAAGGGCACCTATTTGTAGATGGAAAAAAAAAAAGCAGACATTGAAAATCCCTTTGAGCATGGTGAAGTTATTAATTACACTTTGGATGATGTATCAATACACCCAGTCACTATAAAGATACAGGCGTCCTTCCTAAGTCAGTTGCCGGAGAGGAAGGAAACCGCTCAGGGATTTCACCATGAGGCCAATGGTGACTTTAAAACAGAGTTTAATGGCTGTGATGGGAGATAACTGAGGATGGATCAACAACATTCTAGTTACTCCACAATACTAACTTAAATGAGTGTGAAAAGAAGGAAGCCTGTACAGAATACAAATATTCCAAAACATGCATCCTGTTTGCAACAAGGCACTAAAGTAAAACTGCGAAATTGGCAAAGAAATTAACTTTATGTCATGAATACAAGGCGTTATGTTTGGGGCAAACACCCATCACTGAGTACCACTCTTCATATTTTCAAGCATGGTGGTGGCTGCATCATGTTATGGGTATGCTTGTCATCGGCAAGGACTAGGGACTTGTAGAATAGAGCTCAGGATAGGCAAAATCCTGGAGGAAAACCTGGTTCCGTCTGCTTTCCAACAGACACTGGGAGACAAATTCACCTTTCAGCAGGACAATGACCTAAAACAAATATACACTGGAGTTGCTTACCAAGATGACATTGAATGTTCCTGAGTGGCCTAGTTACAGTTTTGTCTTATATCGGCTTAAAAATCTATGGCAATACTTGAAAATGGCTGTCTAGCAATGATCAACAACCAACTTGACAGAGCTTGAAGAATTTAAAAAAGAATAATGTGCAAAAATTGTATAATCCAGGTGTGCGAAGCTCTTAGAGAATCACAGCTGTAATCGCTGCCAAAAGTGATTCTAACATGCATAGACTCAGAGGTGTGAATACTTATGTAAATGAGAGATTTCTGTATTTTATTTTCAATACATTGCTAAAAACATGTTTTTACTTTGTCACTATGGGGTATTGTGTGTAAAAAAATTTTTTTATTATTCAGGCTGTAACACAACAAAAGTATGTGTACTTTTGGAACGATAACCATTTAAAATGTGCATAAATTAACATGGGTTTGAGTGAGAACCATAGTAATACAGTGGTTGCTATTCAAAATGCTATTCATAAATTAGCATAAAATAACTCACCAACAGTAACTCTTGAAACGGTCAAGCTAAAGACACCAAACCAATTTTCGCATGTTCAGGCTATCCTAACTTCAAATTCTTAAAAATGTGTCAACTATAACTATATACACTCAGTGGACAGTTTATTAGGCACACCCATCTAGTATCGGGTCAGACCCCTCTTTGCCTCCAGAACAGCCTGAATTCTTTGAGGAATGGAAACATTGCTCAATTGGTATCAAGGGACCTAACATGTGCCAGGAAAACATTTACCACACCAGTACACCACTGCCATCAGCCTGTACCGTTGACACCAGGCAGGATGGGGCCATGGACACGTGCTGTTAACGCCAAATCCTGACTCATCCATCAACATGACGCAAATTTGTATAAAATACCCACCAATATTAAGTCTTGAACTGTTCAAGCTAGAGACACCAAACCAACTTTCACATGTTCAGGCTACCCTAACTCAAACTTGATCAACATTTTCATAAATTTGCATAAATTAGCCCACCAACAGTAACTCTGTTCAAGCTAAAGACACCAAACCAACTTTCACGTTATCCTATCCTAAGAATCAATCGATCCTTCACAAGCTTGCAAGCACACCACTTCTTCTTCAGAAAATGTACTTTTCTAGTTCTCAACCTAAAGTTCCATGTTTTCATTTTTTATTTTTTTTATTTTAGGGGGTAGATCAGCTTTAATATTGCAGATAGATTGTAACTTCTATCAATGTAATTGTCTGCATCACTTCCAATCCCCCATATGTTTTTTTCTCTCGCAAATATATAATATATACATACATACATACATACATACATACATACATACATACATACATACATATACATATCCTTTAAATAAAAATATATTTCCTTTATTACTTTCCAACCCCACCACCCCTTCCCTAATTGGAGTAAACTAGTGAACAACAATGCTTAGGCCTCTACTTCCAGCTTATACATACTATATACATTTTATGGACACAGTCAATTTTACAATAATTCAATTTTGTTTGTTTTTACTCCTGAACATCCTCGACCCTCAACCTCTCCAATCATTTTCATGATGTCCCTCCGGTTTGCTTCTGTATGCCATATCTTTCTAACTGTGCTCTTTCACAAAAGCTCTCAACCTATAACCTATATACTTATTATGCTTACATTATTAGTTATCTTGTTGTTATTAGTCCCATCCTTCAACTCCATTCAACACCACCCATCTATCTCTTAACACCATCCATATTGGATTTATATTTGCCATATATTTTTCAACTGTACTGTAATGTTTTACAAAAGTTCTGAACCTTTCTATTCATTGTTTCTACAGATTGTAAATTGAAAATAAACATTTTTGCTAAAAGTGTTATTATATTATTGATCCATGTTTACAGTACTACTGTGGATCCCCTTCCTCCCTAGAGCTTTACGCCCCAGAGTAAAGAACTGTTCTTTACCCATCCATGTGTTTGTCTAGTTAATGCGTTCCTCTTTGTTTCCACTTGTTCCAGAGTTTGTCAGTCATAGATGATTCAAACCCTGGCAGCCCCAGTTCAGACACCGCAGGCTTAGTTGCAGAGCCCAATCTGTCTGGGCGCTCGCATACTTTAATCTTCTCGTCCAGTGAGGTGAGTGCTCTCTCTCTTTGTTCCACGTCCACAAAAGCCCGTGTGGGATGGTGCTGCTCAGATGTCTCTGAGACGGGACAGTCTCAAGCATGCTCTTTGCCCCCTTGTGGCTGTGATGATGGAATCATGAATGGCCGCCGGAGAATGAAGTTGCATGTGTGTGATGAAGTTGTCTGTGTGGTGTTAAAACACATTTCTGTCTTTAGCTTTGGGTCCTTGTTGTGCAGTCAACTAGCTGAAATAGCAGAAGAGGCTCCTTAGTTAGACCATAGAATGATCTGTGCTGCTACTGTGTCTGTTTAGTTGAACTTGTCTTAAATTCCTTTTTATATGTTGTTGGATTGTGTGTATGGTTGTGTTTTGTGGCTGGTGTTTCAGTTGATAAGTGATTTATTATACTCAGATAAACGTTAAGACCAAAGCCCTGTCTACTATACTCAAACAAACCAGGTATGATAGGTAGAACAAAACAAACATGCTCCCTCTGCATGTTCTGGCCTCTTCCACTTAACAGCGTTGTGACAAACTCTGAATCAACCAGTGCACACAGCTTTTTTATGGGATTTCAGTCACTGGATGTGCAATGCATGTACCAAATGTGCTTTGCACCGTGCAATGATATTTTGATATTGTGCTTAAACGTTGTCATGTAACTGACATTGATTCGCTATTTAATCCATTATACTGTGCTGTCGGTGACTGTTGTTTTGTTAGTTTTCTTGGGATGGCATGTGTTTCTTGGTGTTCCGTAGACCCTGGATGATGAGCCAGTGCCCACAGGGAAGGAGTATCAATGGCAGAACCGCCCTGTCTCCGAGTGGACCAATCAGCAAGTCTGTCACTGGTTGATGGGCATGAACATGGACCAATACACGCCTGAGTTCACTGCCAAGGGTGTGGATGGCCATCAGCTCATGCAGCTGGACAGTGACAAGTTGAAGGTGAGAGGAATCATGTGTTGAATACACACAGACTCCAGAAGAGTGAACAGTTAGTCAGAATGAAGAAAATGTAAAGGTAGACTCAGCGATATGACATAGATGCAGAAAGTAAAAAGCATAGTGGGTCAATTTCTGCAACAACTAAGAGCGTTGAAGCGCGAGACTTCACTTCTCCAGTGTTGTGGTGCCCCGGCGACCACGCTGTGAACAGCGTGAGAACCCTTGCACATGCGCAGATACTGTGTGAGAGCGAAGTCTTGCATCTCGCTCATCTCAATATCTGCGGTGCTGCTCCTGACAATGTCATTTCGCTTTAAATACAGATTCAATTATTTTCTACAGCAGTCAGGTTTCTAAGGCCTTGACTGCCACCTAATGGCCAAACATAAACTGGGTGAATTCCACAATGATGTACACTAACATGGTACATAAGGAAAATTACACATAATAAACAAGATGAAATTGTCAGACGTTTATATGCATTTCAGAAAGTAGTGTTCTAGAATGTGACCAGTGATGTTTGTCCCCTCAGGCCCTGGGTGTGTCCAGCCAGAGTGACCGGGCCACCATCAAGAAGAAGCTAAAGGACATGAGGAAGGCCCAGGAGAAGCTAGAGAAACAGAGGGAGAAAAGGGAAAAGGAGGCACGACGCAGCGGGAGACTGCCTCCCAACACTGACTCTGTCTGCTGAGCTGCCCCAGAGGTGATCCACTCTCTGTCGTAACATAACCCAATGTCCCTTGAGTGAGGCAGGACATTCAACGACCCCTGTATCTGTTCTGTTTCACATATAGGCCTACGTAAGTGCCATCCACTTCACAGTTCACAGCAGTTACTAAGAGAGCACAAGCAGTCACACACAGTACTGAGTCTATAATGGCCAGTAATGATAATGCTAGCATACCAGTGTTGATTTAATGTTCCAATTGGAAGACTGATCTGAAAATAGCCCTGTTTGTCTTGTTGACTATTGATACTTTTCTGTCATTGGGTTATTCACAAGAACACACGAGCTGGCTCTGCTTTTTAATCAAATCAAACACACTGACAGTCCTGTTTCCAGCAGTATCTGTATCACATCATCATTGTGGTAGATTGGGGAAATGGGGACTTGCGAAAGTGAGACTGTAATATTGTGTGGGGACATAACCAAGAACAAAAGCCAACATGTTTTTTTTTACCACTATAAAGCTATAGAAGAAGTAGTTTTATCCATTTTGAGTTTCCAGATATGTAGTTGCAGCATTTGTGCACATTTACCCATACAACAAGTGGAATGAATTCAGTACTGCTTTTTAAGTGTTTTATATTGTATTTTTGCTAGCATAACTTTCCTGTAGCCATGTACATATATTTTCTTGCAGGAACTTTGTACAGTTATTGAGATAAAAGCACTATATTGTCTTTTAAGCTTCAAAGCGTGACAAGGTGTATAAATTCAGTTTTATTAACTGCATAACTTTTAAAAATAATTAAGGTTCATAATTTTATATATACTTTTTCTACTAAGTAGAATAGCTACTAGGATGAGAGAATTTTTGCTAAATGAAAGGCAAAATATATAAAGTAATGACAACAAACAATGCTGCTTATCCCCTCCCCAACTGTGCCTGTTTCGAGAATGGAGGATGTACTACTCTGTGGTCCTATTGAGCCGAAGAGTTTTACGTGTTGCTGAAATGGTACCAAGACATGCAATATTATTCTACACAGCATGCACGCCTTGCTGACAGGGTGTGGGGTCCATGGGAACATGAAGGGTGTGCGCCTGTGACAACAAATCCATGGAATGGTTGGCTGTGTCTGTTGGGTGCATGTTGAGCTTGTCCATACCCAAGCATTTTTTCAATGTACTTTTTTTATTATTGAAGAATGATTAGTTTATATTTTGGATGTAAAAACACTAGTTTAATTCCCTCCACTTGTTCTAATACAAAGAGCTAGATCCTATTATTCTATTCTTGGTACATATTGTAAAAGCAGCATAAAATAAACCAATTCTCACACCAGATTCTGTTGTGGGTGTATTTTGTGGTTTACTGGGAGGTCTAATGGTTTATGCATTCAAGAGATGGCAGACTGCAAAGTTCAACTAATGGACACTTTAAATGTCAACAACACTTTTGATGACAGAAAAACATAATACATACACTATATATACAGTGGGGGAAAAAAGTATTTAGTCAGCCACCAATTGTGCAAGTTCTCCCACTTAAAAAGATGAGAGAGGCCTGTAATTTTCATCATAGGTACACGTCAACTATGACAGACAAAATGAGAAAAAAAAATCCAGAAAATCACATTGTAGGATTTTTAATGAATTTATTTGCAAATTATGGTGGAAAATAAGTATTTGGTCACCTACAAACAAGCAAGATTTCTGGCTCTCACAGACCTGTAACTTCTTCTTTAAGAGGCTCCTCTGTCCTCCACTCGTTACCTGTATTAATGGCACCTGTTTGAACTTGTTATCAGTATAAAAGACTCCTGTTCACAACCTCAAACAGTCACACTCCAAACTCCACTATGGCCAAGACCAAAGAGCTGTCAAAGGACACCAGAAACAAAATTGTAGACCTGCACCAGGCTGGGAAGACTGAATCTGCAATAGGTAAGCAGCTTGGTTTGAAGAAATCAACTGTGGGAGCAATTATTAGGAAATGGAAGACATACAAGACCACTGATAATCTCCCTCGATCTGGGGCTCCACGCAAGATCTCACCCTGTGGGGTCAAAATGATCACAAGAACGGTGAGCAAAAATCCCAGAACCACACGGGGGGACCTAGTGAATGACCTGCAGAGAGCTGGGACCAAAGTAACAAAGCCTACCATCAGTAACACACTACGCTGCCAGGGACTCAAATCCTGCAGTACCAGACGTGTCCCCCTGCTTAAGCCAGTACATGTCCAGGCCCGTCTGAAGTTTGCTAGAGTGCATTTGGATGATCCAGAAGAGGATTGGGAGAATGTCAGATGAAACCAAAATATATTTTTTTGGTAAAAACTCAACTCGTCGTGTTAGGAGGACAAAGAATGCTGAGTTGCATCCAAAGAACACCATACCTACTGTGAAGCATGGGGGTGGAAACATCATGCTTTGGGGCTGTTTTTCTGCAAAGGGACCAGGACGACTGATCCGTGTAAAGGAAAGAATGAATGGGGCCATGTATCATGAGATTTTTAGTGAAAACCTCCTTCCATCAGCAAGGGCATTGAAGATGAAACGTGGCTGGGTCTTTCAGCATGACAATGATCCCAAACACACCGCCCTGGCAACGAAGGAGTGGCTTCGTAAGAAGCATTTCAAGGTCCTGGAGTGGCCTAGCCAGTCTCCAGATCTCAACCCCATAGAAAATCTTTGGCGGGAGTTGAAAGTCCGTATTGCCCAGCGACAGCCCCAAAACATCACTGCTCTAGAGGAGATCTGCATGGAGGAATGGGCCAAAATACCAGCAACAGTGTGTGAAAACCTTGTGAAGACTTACAGAAAACGTTTGACCTGTGTCATTGCCAACAAAGGGTATATAACAAAGTATTGAGAAACTTTTGTTATTGACCAAATACTTATTTTCCACCATAATTTGCAAATAAATTCATAAAAAATCCTACAATGTGATTTTCTGGATTTTTTTTCCTCATTTTCTCTGTCATAGTTGACGTGTACCTATGATGAAAATTACAGGCCTCTCTCATATTTTTAAGTGGGAGAACTTGCACAATTGGTGGCTGACTAAATACTTTTTTTCCCCACTGTACAAAGTATGTGGACACCCTTTCAAATTAGTGGATTCGGCTATTTCAGCCATACCCGTTGCTAACGAGTGTATAAAATCGAGCACACCGCCATGCAATCTCCATAGACAAACATTGGCAGTAGAATGGCCTTACTGAAGAGCTCAGTGACTTTCAACGTGGTGCCGTCATAGGATGCCACCTTTCCAACAAGTCAGTTCGTCAAATTTCTGCCCTGCTAGAGCTTCCCCGGTCAACTGTAAGTGCTGTTATTGTGAAGTGGAAACGCCTAGGAGCAACAACGTGGCGTGTAAAAACACAAACTACCGAGTTCCAAACTGCCTCTGGAAGCAACGTCAGCACAAGAACTGTTCGTCGGGAGCTTCATGAAATGGGTTTCCATGGCCGAGCAGCCTCACACAAGCCTAAGATCACCATGCGAAATGCCAAGAGTCGGCTGGAGTGGTATAAAGCTCACCGCCATTGGACTCTGGAGCATTGGAAACGCGTTCCCTGGAGTGATGAATCACGCTTCACCATCTGGCGAATCTGGGTTTGGCGGATGCCAGGAAAACTCTTTACCTGCCCCAATGTATAGTGCCAACTGTAAAGTTTGGTGGAGGAGGAATAATGGTCTGGGGCTGTTTTTCATGGTTCGGCCTAAGCCCCTTAGTTCCAGTGAAGGGAAATCTTAACTCTACTGCATACAATGACATTCTAGACGATTCTGTGCTTCCATCTTTGTGGCAACATTTTGGGGAAGGCCCTTTCCTGTTTCAGCATGACAATGCCCCGTACACGAAGTGAGGTCCATACAGAAATGGTTTGTTAATGTCTGTGTGGAAGAACTTGACTGGCCTGCACAGAGCCCTGACCTCAACCCCATCAAACACCTTTGGGATGAATTGGAACGCCGACTGCGAGCCAGGCCTAATCGCCCAACATCAGTGCCGACCTCACTAATACTTTTGTGCCCGCAGCAATGTTCCAACATTTAGTGGAAAGCCTTCCCAGAAGAGCGGAGGCTGTTATAGCAGCAAAGGGGGGACCAACTACATATTAATGCCCATGATTTTTGGAATGAGATGTTTGACGAGCAGGTGTCCACATACTTTTGGTCATGTAGTGTATCTCTTGAAAGTCAATGAAACCGCATTGCAATTCAAAAGTATCTCAATGTTTAGAACAACTTCTATATCTGTATTGGTTGCCTCTCCTGTCATGTATAGCTACTATATGCCAGGGATCATCAACTAGATTCAGCCGCGGGCCGATTTCTTTTCTGGAGCGGATGGTCAGGGGGCCGGAACATAATTACAAATAATTTGTAGACTGCAAATTGACAGCAAGAAGCCCAAACAGAAATGTTTGACTAAAACATAATCATTTCAAACCTTGCTTACATTTGAATATGATAATGTGTCTCTCTATTATGCGTGGGAATACTTGAACATAGTTCTTAAATTAAAATCACTTGGAGCTGATTTCCTGGTGTTTTTAGTCTTTTATGTCCAACAATGAAAATTCCACACAAAATAAAACCACCAATGGGACAAATGTGGCCCACGGACCGCCAGTTGGGGAACCCTGATATATGCCATTTAGCAGACGCTTTTATCCAAAGCAACTTAGTCATGCGTGCATACATTTTATGTATGGGGGTCCCAGGAATCGAACCCACTATCCTGGAATTGCAAGCTTCATACTCTACCAACAGCTACAGAGGACTACATAGCTGGAGGACAAAGAAAATCTGTACTCCCATCTATACTGTCTATAAAATAACATTCCTTCAACGATAGCAGAGGACAAAGAAAAAGACCTTGTAGCTGCACAACTTTGTAACAGAAACATATTCAGCCAGTGGAGAACACACATTCAGTATAAATAACAAGCAATGGTCACACAAAAATGTTCCTTTCAGAAAAATGCTAGAAACCAAGCAATCCTTTCACATAATACACATGGAATAAACATGGCATAAACCCCTTCATACAGGGGTTAGAGCAAAATAAATACCATGACTGAAACAAGTCGATCTCAGATCGATTGCCTGGGGCCAACTTAACCTCCCTTTCATTTAAGAAAGTCATGACCATCATGCTTTTAGGGAAAGATGATCATTTGGTAGGATCACTTGGTCCTCCTCGGGATAATTTTTATGTAGGACTGAGAAGCTCGGTTCTGGTGACTTTTTAAAAGGCGATTCTACTCTTAAATAAAATTATGCTGACGCCATCTAAAATATAATTTCCACCTCCAGAAATGGGCCCAATAACATTTTGGTAAACAAATGTAAAGTTATTTTAACATTTTGGACCATGCATATAGCCCCACCAAACTTAACTCTCGACCTGGCAGCCAGTTCCACTGCATTTTTTCATTGTTCCCCTCTAATCAGGGACTGATTTAGACCTGGGACACCTGGTGTGTGAAATTAATTATCAGGTAGAACAGCAAACTAACAGGCTCCAGACCTGTTCTATATTATCAGATGTGCTATTAGCAATAAGCATTATCACCTGTAGCCCAACTGATGAAGCATAGTGGCTATAAAATGTACATAGGCTGAAGTATGTGGTTTGTCCATCTGCATTTACCCATTGGACACAACATCCTGATTGGGGCGGCAGGTAGCTTAGTGGTTAAGAGCGTTGTGCCAGTAACCGAAAGGTCGCTGGTTCTAATCCCCGAGCCGACTAGGTGAAAAATCTGTCGATGTGCCCTTGAGCAAGGCACTTAACCCTAATTGCTCCTGTAAGTCGCTCTGGATAAGAGCGTCTGCTAAATGACAAAAAAAAAAAAAAAAAAATTTTTTTTGTTATCAATTATTATTTTATTAGAAATATGATTATTCAAAACTATTTATTCTATTACAAAGTATGTCATTGCCATTTTAAGACGAAATTGCCCCTTTAAGAGCTCTGTTGCTCTTAAAGATGACATTGCCCCTTGAAGAGCCAATTTATGCTTGATCTGAAAATGTAGTCGGAGGCGCCATATGGATGGATGGTGTGACACCAGCCTCTGGAGGCACGCAGAGGCCAAATTGAGCTCTGTACCGCATCACCGTACGCCTCTCAAATTTTGTAACAATGCTCCATATAGCTCCGCATTGACATGATTGGTTGACGGTAGGTGAGGGCGGGAGATCCTGTATAAATACAAACTCACTTCCTTCACAACAGCTCTGCGCTGCTTCGCGAATCACCAGAAGTATGAATGCCCTGACTTCTGCAGAGTATCACCGTAAATCAAATCGTATTGGTTACATACACATATTTAGCAGATGTTATTGCGGGTGTATGGAAATGCTTGTGTTCCTAGCTCCAACCCAGCAAACATATGGTCGGCGGGCCAGTAGTGGTCCACCGGTGGCAAAGTTAGAGGCCCACCGGTGGGCACCGCCTGCGGTTCGCCAGCGTTTTGCGCATCGTTTTTCCAGCGGACCACCAGCGGCAGCCGCCACTTTACCAACAGAGGTCCGCTACTGGGCCGCTGGTTCATAATAAGTATTTGTTGGCGGTCCACGGTCGGTCCAGCGTTCATATTATCAGTATCTTTCCATACAGTAATGAATCCAAAATAATGTACACCACCCTCAATAATCATTGCAAATTCATTGTAAAACACTACAATATAAAAATATCTACATTGAATACATGGTAACGATGAATATGCATTTTATAATTTAAAAAAATAAGTATTATACAATTAGTAATAATAATAAATAAATAAATAAAAATATATATATAGAGATTTAGGCTAATTGTTATTACAGAACATAATGTCCTGGACTACAAAATAATGAGTATGTACAATACAATATACACAGACAAACAGAAAATTGTTTCTTGAGCCTCTTCAATTGGCCCGTCTTTCTTTCCTACCCCCTTCTCTGTCAGCAGCTCCCTTCAGAAATGTTGCGACTCTGTTGCCTCTTTTGTAGAGGGGTTCTTTCTTATCGCTACTGAAACCACAGAACAATTCTTATCAATATTTGTTCTTCATGAACGAACAAGGTCAAGAACTATTTAAACACATGTTTCAGATTCAAAACTGTCTCCAGGTTTAATCAAAGATATCTATATTACCAGAAAGTGAATTCATAGACTAATAGAAACGTACTGTGAACAATGCTTTTTAAAGCTAGCTGCCTGAAAGAGATCTTATGTCCCAAGCCAGTCCAGTTACAAAACCTGGACAGGTCATTGGAGAAAAGGCAGGCAAACATCCTCCTCACTGAGTCTTTGACGGACTTGCCCCCTTTAGCAGCCAAAAACATCACCTGTAAAATAAATTGTCCATAGTTAGTGGTATATAGAGCAGTGAACCATACAGAAACTACAGGTCTCAAGTCCCTCCAAAGAAAAGCAGTGGGGAGCTCTTCCGAGTCACAGACTTCATAAGCACCCAATTACTTAACATGTACAATACTCCAAGAGTCTGCACTTTATTTAATCCCATAGACAGAGCCCTAAGGATGATAAAAAGTGTCGCTGTCCAAAAACCTCTGGTATCTGTATGTAGTGTGATGCCATGTTCTTGCCAAATACCAATTTCTCCTGAAGCTCCTCATTCCCAGCAAGCCGATGTTCAAGCTCCTCCAGCATCAGCCTGTCCTTCAGAGGAAGCACAATGTCCTCTGGCAGAACCATGTCCCCATGAGACCCATTGGTCAGCTGCATTAAGAGGTTCCTGTTTACTGTGGTCTGGTATTGCAACTCTCTGACATCCTCTGCCAATTTTCTCAGGTGCTGAAGAATCAGCCTGTGGAAATACATTTACATTTAACATTTACGTCATTTAGCAGACGCTCTTATCCAGAGCGACTTACAAATTGTTGCATTCAATTTATGATAGCCAGTGGGAAATCTTAACATATGACAGTGGGCAAGTTATAAACTTTGGAAACCTATTCCTTTCGAATGACAAGATAAAAGCTCTATGAAAACAGGTTTGATTCTGAGTTATGGAATGCAAGGGCCAAACATGCACAACCAATGCTGACACTGTAAGCCAGTGTAAGCCACTGTCATTTACAGTAAATGTAAAAAATGTTTTACAAAAAATGTTTAAAGATCAACATTGTATAACATTCCACTTCATGTAATTATGGAGCCCCTCACACTACAACTATGTAGCACATATTGCAGTTACCTTCAGACTGACGAGCAGCAGGGCCCAGTGATGAGGAGGATTGAGCTGTTTGAGATGAGAATTTTCAAAATAACTACCTAAGAATGCAGCTAATAAGAATACTTATTATTTTTAATTAAATGTATCTTTACAGAATTGCTGCTGGTAGTAGCCAGACTTTGCTTTTCTAATAGACTGTACGCAGTAACAAGTGTACAGTGGAATACTTAAAATGACTGTGGACTGTTGCCAGAAAATCTTCTGACGAAGAGGCACGGGAACAGGGTCTTGATGATTCTGTTGCAAATTGAGTACAATACACAAATGTAGAATTTCAGTTAAAGTAAGTAGCGCCCACATCTCAACTGGGGGAAAGTATCCAGATACAAATGACTTGGCTAGATATTCCCAAATCCCCCTTTGCAACAATGTTTCCCACAAACTGCAACTGGCCATATGTTGTAGCATTACTAGCACTAAAATAGTTATTTGGAAGTTAGCTACTGCTGGAGAAATGAAGCACATGCAATCTTAAATCAGTCAACTGACGTGTTTCACAAGTGAACACATGGAGTGAACAAGACAAGTTTGTTCATGGCTAACTAGCGGTGAACTTTCCCAGTTGGACAACGTTTTGATTGCAAGAATTCACTTTCGACTACTTGCTCGCAAAGGTAACGAACACTTTCCATTAACGTTTCATTTTCTGTCACATTTCTCCATTATTTCTATATCCTACTTGTAAAACATTTTTTAAATTAAATCTAAAATGGTTTGTGTTGATAATCGTGTTGATAATCACCTGTGGTAACTTGCTGACAGAAGATGTGTGTTTGTTTTTTTGAAAAGATTAACATTGTAGAGCATTTCTCCCTTTACACCTCAGATAGTATAATGTCAAGATCAGGTACCTTCAGACTGGTGAGCAGCTGGCCCCTTTGACGAAGAGGACTGAGGACCTGTTCAGATCAAAGTTAAGCATAGTTATTTGTCCTATACATCTGAGTTCACAGCCAAACTATTTCAGAATTCCTTCAAAAAACAGATTATAACATTATTAGTTCTTAAGCATAATGTTATGTGATATAATTCATTACATTCAGTACATAAGAGGCACTTACCCCCAACAGAGAGTAACAAAGAGGGTCTTGAAGATACTGTTACAAATTGTGAAAATGAAATGCAGGTTGTGAAAATTAGACATACTTTGTATGAACAATTCATTGCCAAGAAATGAAATCTTGCATATACTTTTGGTGTGTGTGGAATCAACCCTTTTTGGTGAATTTAGGGCCTTTGGCGCTGGTGGGTGCTGGTTATGATCAGTGTCAGACTCCTCAGTCGGTCTGATCACATTTAGGATTTCGCCTGGGAATGACAGTAAGCATTACGTTTTCAGAGTAGTAGTGTAGTGTTTAGATTCCTTTTATTTCAAACACTAAATCTTACTTTCTCTTTCTTTGGTGAGACTCTGGCTCTGTTTCCAGGCTTGAGCCTTTTTCAGCCCGAACCAGGCACTCATGGGCTTTCTCATATAAATCTGAAAACATCACAAAACAGGAGCTTATCAGTTCATCTGAAAAATGTCTGCAAACGAGACATTTAGTATCTTAATATTCAGTTAAAGTACTCACTCTTTGTCTTCAGTAATTGAATTGAATACACCTCCCATGTATCAATGTCCGGCAGTTCATGCGACGTCACTGCCTTAACTTCTCTTGGCTCTTGTATGGAGGCCAATAACATTTGTCCTTGGTGCACCAGGTTTTTTAGATGACAGCTAAACTGTCATCTTCGTTCAGGAAATTAACCACAGCAAACATGGTACTGTAAACAAAACAGCAAATAAGGGTACTCAATTAGATTAGTTTACTCAAACATTTCACATCTAATTGTAGGAGTTTAAGAAAATCCCTTAAATTAAATGATTAATTTTCTGTAATGTCTTTTACATGACAATTTACCTTGAAAAGAGAACGGGTAAACAGAAGAAAAAATAATATTGGTGCTTTGCAGCCGAGTTAACGTTACAACAAGGCAGTTCTAACCGCCTCTCAGAGACACCTGCAGCTTGCTAGTTTGTTCTGAAGAACATCTCGTGACGCCTAAGGACAGTTGACTAGCTAGCTAAATAACGTTAAGCAAATCGCTTTACTATTTTTAAATTTTAGCTGGTTAACGTTACTGTTTGTAACTTGACAATGTTAACTTTCTGTCTCCCTTTATTGTTCGTGTTACCGGACAACTGTGGGGCACTTTTATTGTCCATGTAATGTTAGTTGGCCAAATCTAAAGTTGTCTGCCAACTTAACTAACGTAACGTTAGCTAGTCCAACGTTAGCGTCCGTCAACTAACTTGAAGACCCCAACGTTAACTCTGAAGGCATTATTGACACATGGCCGTTCCTAAGGTCCTTGTTAACATTAACCTTAGCCATACTGTTTGTCATGATATAACATATCAAACAGTAACCATAACTTAAACGTACTTTAATTTCTCATATAACTTACATGAATTTTTAGATAACATCAACTCACCTTGGCTTTCAACTGGGACCACAGAGACGCCGACTGGGTTTTTATAGAGACACATGATGAGCTGTTCTCTCCAGTGGATTCCACAGGACAACATTTATATGTGGGACCACACAGCAGGTAAGGGCGCCTTTTAATGGTGATTCGCAAACCACACAGAAGGTAAAGGACGCCTTTTAATGGTGATTCGCAAATCACACAGAGGTTAAGAGCGTCTTTTAATGGTGATGCATAACCTTTTGAGAATTATGGTGTTGTATACAGTTAGTATTAGTACATTTACTGCTTGATTCCACGAATATAGAAGTGTAAACAACGTACGACTTCATGTGAAAGTCATGTAAAGCCTTATAGTCGTTCCAATACATATTTCGGGGAGATTGGTCTTCCATTGCAGACCTGCACCCTAATTCTCAAAAGGTTATGAATCACCATTAAAAGGCGTCCTTTACCTTCTGTGTGGTTTGCGTATCACCATTAAAAGGCGCCCCTTACCTGCTGTGGTACCACATATCCCCATATGAATGGCATGATTGGTACAACCTTTTGGCCGATTTAATGGGGTGTTTTGATTGGGTGTAGGGTTAGTGTTAGCTTGAATTTGTGGATTCTTGACCTTGTTCCACAGGCTCAAGGCTCAGGTATGACTAATTTAGGATTAATTATTTTAGAGATAGATATCTTGCAGTGAGGGAGGGCAGGAGAGGACAGCTCAGGAAAAAAATTAAGATTTCTCATCGATAGCTGTTGCTTTGTTGTCCAAGCAGGTTCTAACCATAAGTACAAATCACAAACTGAATTGGTATGTAAAGTGTCAAATCAACACTACATATTGTGTATACAATTACCTGTCATCTTTACATTTCTTAGAATATTATGATGGGGGGAAATTCATACGTAAAACAATAATTGTGATGAAAGTCTACTGATCTTTAATTGTGGCATTTCTTCAACAGGACTTCTCTCTGCTGTCTGGTTCCTGAAAGATGTTGATGACATCACTCACCCTCAAGCTCCACTAGCACATGTGCCCCACAACATTAGACATTAAACCCTCCTGTCCATCTTCAGTACCTTAAGCAACACACACACACACACACAATGATATCCCCATAGACACATAGGGTGGTTTGTGCCCATATTCATATTACTTAAAAGTGAAAGTATGCAAGCTATCTACTTGTAAGAACACACATAAAAGTAGTGGAACTTGCTATTACATTGAAATTGCGTTATGCGATTACAAAATGTGGAACTTCATAATGGTCATTTTCCAGACAAAGCTGAATGGTACAGTTCAATTCTTGTCAAATCCGTGTGGTTTAGATATATTTTTAAAATATATATATTGTTTTCAGCAATAGTAGCAGTACTTATTCAATTTATGAGAAGGTGTTACAGCAGGTCGCACGCACGGGTCCGCATATCGTCATGTCGAAGTTCCTCCACTGAAGGTCAGACCTCCACCTAGCGTAGCGGCTTGCCGCTCAAGAAACGCTCGGTCCGATGAGCGATTGCCGACTATTGGCTTGCGGATTGTCTGCAGCCGGAGGCCCGACCGCGGCAATCCGCTGACGGCGTGCCACCGCAAAAATGCTGGCGGACCGACAGGTCATTGTTGGCTGGGAACAGTGCGGTAGTATCTAACAATTAACAACAATACACACATCTAAAAGTAAAGAATGGAATTAAGAAATATATAAATATTACGACGAGCAATGTCGGAGTGGCATTAACTAAAATACAGTCGAATAGAATACAGTATATACATATGAAATGAGTAAAGCCGTATGTAAACATTATTAAAGTGACTAGTGTTCCATTATTAACCTCTTAAGGATCGGACCCTTTTTTTCAATTTTCGCCTAAATACCCAAATCTTTTTTGTTGTATTTTACCCCCTTTTCGTGGTATCCAATTGGTAGTTACAGTCTTGTGCCATTGCTGCAACTCCCGTACGGACACGGGAGAGTTGACGGTCGAGGGTTGTGCGTCCTCCGAAACACAACCCAACCTAGCTGCATTGCTTCTTGACACAGTGCACGCTTAACCCGGAAGCCAGCCGCACCAATGTGCCGGAGGAAACACCGTACACCTGGCGACCGAGTCAGCGTGCACTGCGCCCGGCCCGCCACAGGAGTCGCTAGTGCGCGATGGGACAAGAACATCCCTGCCGGCCAAACCCTCCCCTACCCTGGACGGCGCTGGGCCAATTGTGCGCGGGCCCCATGGGTCTCCTGGTCGCGGCCGGCTGCGACAGAGCCTGGAATCGAACCAGGATCTCTAGTGGCACAGCTACTCGGGAGGCCCCGACATACCCAAATCTAACTGCCTGTAGCTCAGGACCTGAAGCAAGGATATGCTGATACCATTTGAAAGGAAACACTTTGAAGTTTGTTGAAATGTGAAATTAATGGAGGAGAATATAACACATTAGACCTGGTAAAAGATAATACAATAAAAAAAAAACGTGTTTTCTATTTATTTTTTTGTTCCATCGTCTTTGAAATGCAAGAGAAAGGCCACAATATAATATTGCAGTTTAGGCGCAATTTAGATTTTGGCCACTAGATGGCAGCGGTGTGTATGTAAAGTTTCAGATTGATCTAGTGAAGCATTGCAATACTGGACTGTTTTGTATTAAGTCTGCCCAAATGTGCCGAATTGGTCAATTGATACATTTTCAAGTACATAACTAAAGAGAACATACAAAAATGATATGGTAATACAAATTGTAAGTTTACACACTCCCAGGAAATGTCATACATGATGGATCATTAGCTTATACACTAACTTTCACACATAATTTTGCTACGTCGTCGTCGGGTGAGGTTGTGTCTCTCTCTCTGGCGGGAGGTAAGCTTGGCTTATATGGTGTCGAGTAAAGCTTAAACTATGTATTTAGATTGTAGTTAGGTATTGTAGGTAGTTATCGTGGGTTATTGTATGTAATTATTGTAGGTAAGTATTGTATTCAGCTGAGCCCAGTGAAGCACGAAGCTAGCTAACCCACTACCTGGACTAGCTAGCGGGTAGCTACTGGTAACTATTAGCAACTGTGGATAGTTGTTTCACGCCTGGGAGTACCTGTAATTACGGCAGCTAGCTGCCTACAATAATTACATACAATAATGCCTACCATTCAGCTGTTTTTCTAACCTCATTGTCTGAAGTGTTAACGTTAGGTTAGCTTGCTTGTTACGTTACGTTGCTTGCTTGTTGCTACCTGGATAGCTACTAAACAATAGCTGGAACAACCTAGCGAACAAACGCGAACTGGCTGAGTCAATTCAGTGGCTAGCTTTGCACTTGGCTAGCTAACAGTAGCTGCTAGGGGTAAGTTATAACCTACATTTGTGTTTTGTTTTTACATACAGGTAGCCAGAGTCGTTCAAGGGAATTCGGGACATGGGTGACTAGTTAACGTTAGCTTGGCTCTCTCTGTGTGTTCGTGCCGTGGGAGGACGGGTTTCTTCGTTGGCAGAAAGCAATGGCTAGCTAGTATGCTAACTATTCTAGCTAACTAACTGGCTGAATAAGTTGACGACGGACTCGCACAAGCTGTCGGGACTAACCCACAACGTTAGACACGGACACGAATGATCTGCTTGGCGTGTTGACACACTGGTGGTTTGTTGTGGCCGAGTATTGGTGCTAAACCGTGTTGTTGGAGGCCGGCATGCTAGTTGGCTGTGGCGTCATATGACTAGGTGCCCTGGACGGTTTTCACAGAAGAATACTGTACCAAGTTAGCTAGCTGAATAAACTAAGTTAGTCTATTCCTAGAAAACATTGAACCGCTGTAGTTTACAACAATTATAGTTTCTGAGGTGGAAGTTGGGAGAGTTATATTTGGCTGTTTCAGTGAAACGTAAGTGAGGGAGACCCCGCTCTCTCGCTTTCCCAGATGTTCAGTTCATTTCATTCCGATCTCCTTTGCATTATTGTAGCCATTTTCTGTAGCCTGTCAACTATGCCTCTGTCTATCCCTGTTCTCTCCTCTCCGCACAGGCTATACAAACGCCTCACACCGCTGCCTCTCTAACCTGGTGGTCCCTGCACGCACGACCCACGTGGAGTTCCAGGTCTCCGGCAGCCTCTGGAACTGCCGTTCTGCGGCCAACAAGGCAGAGTTAATCTCAGCCTATGCTACCCTCCAGTCCCTCGACTTCTTGGCGCTGACGGAAACATGGATTACCACTGAAAACACTGCTACTCCTACTGCTCTCTCCTCGTCTGACCATGTGTTCTCGCATACCCCGAGAGCATCTGGTCAGCGGGGTGGTGGCACAGGAATCCTCATCTCTCCCAAGTGGACATTCTCTCTTTCTCCCCTGACCCATCTGTCTATCTCCTCATTTGAATTCCATGCTGTCACAGTCACTAGCCCATTCAAGCTTAACATCCTTGTCATTTATCGCCCTCCAGGTTCCCTTGGAGAGTTCATCAATGAGCTTGACGCCTTGATAAGTTCCTTTCCTGAGGATGTCTCACCCCTCACAGTTGGGTGACTTTAACCTCCCTACGTCTACCTTTGACTCATTTCTCTCTGCCTCCTTCTTTCCACTCCTCTCCTCTTTTGACCTCACCCTCTCACCGTCCCCCCCTACTCACAAGGCTGGCAATACGCTTGACCTCATCTTTACTAGATGCTGTTCTTCTACTAATCTCACTGCAACTCCCCTCCATGTCTCCGACCACTACTTTGTATCCTTTTCTCTCTCGCTCTCCTCCAACACTACTCACTCTGCCCCTACTCAGATGGTAATGTGCCGTCGCAACCTTCGCTCTCTCTCTCCCGCTACTCTCTCCTCTTCCATCCTATCATCTCTTCCCTCTGCTCAATCCTTCTCCCTCCAATCTCCTGATTCTGCCTCCTCAACCCTCCTCTCCTCCCTTTCTGCATCCTTTGACTCTCTATGTCCCCTATCCTCCCGGCCGGCTCGGTCCTCCCCTCCTGCTCCGTGGCTTGACGACACATTGCGAGCTCACAGAACAGGACTCCGGGCAGCCGAGCGGAAATGGAGGAAAACTAGACTCCCTGCGGACCTGGCATCTTTTCACTCCCTCCTCTCTACATTTTCTTCCTCTGTTTCTGCTGCTAAAGCCACTTTCTACCACATTCTAACCCTAGGAAGCTCTTTGCCCCCAAATGACACTGCTGGTCCTGCTCACACTGCCCTACCCTATGCTTTGACTTCTTTCTCCCCTCTCTCTCCAGATGAAATCTTGCGACTTGTGACGGCCGGCCGCCCAACAACCTGCCCGCTTGACCCTATCCCCTCCTCTCTTCTCCAGACCATCTCCGGTGACCTTCTCCCTTACCTCACCTCGCTCATCAACTCATCCTTGACCGCTGGCTATGTCCCTTCCGTCTTCAAGAGAGCGAGAGTTACAACCCTTCTCAAAAAACCTACACTCGATCCCTCCGATGTCAACAACTACAGACCAGTATCCCTTCTTTCTTTTCTCTCCAAAACTCTTGAGCGTGCCGTCTTTAGCCAACTCTCTTGCTATCTCTCTCAGAATGACCTTCTTGATCCAAACCAGTCAGGTTTCAAGACTGGTCATTCAACTGAGACTGCTCTTCTCTGTGTCACGGAGGCTCTCCACACTGCTAAAGCTAACTCTCTCTCCTCTGCTCTTGTCCTTCTAGACCTGTCTGCTGCCTTTGATACTGTGAACCATCAGATCCTCCTCTCCACCCTCTCCGAGTTGGGCATCTCCGGCGCGGCTCACTCTTGGATTGCGTCCTACCTGACCGGTCGCTCCTACCAAGTGGCGTGGCAAGAATCTGTCTCCGCACCACGTGCTCTCACCACTGGTGTCCCCCAGGGCTCAGTTCTAGGCCCTCTCCTATTCTCGCTATACACCAAGTCACTTGGCTCTGTCATATCCTCACATGGCCTCTCCTATCATTGCTACGCAGACGACACACAACTAATCTTCTCCTTTCCTCCTTCTGATAACCAGGTGGCGAATCGCATCTCTGCATGTCTGGCAGACATGCAGAGTGGATCAGTGTGGATGACGGATCACCACCTCAAGCTGAACCTCGGCAAGATGGAGCTGCTCTTCCTCCCGGGGAAGGACTGCCCATTCCATGATCTCGCCATCACGGTTGACAACTCTGTTGTGTCCTCCTCCCAGAGTGCGAAGAGCCTTGGCGTGACCCTGGACAACACCCTGTCCTTCTCCGCTAACATCAAGGTGGTGACCCAATCCTGTAGGTTCATGCTCTACAACATTCTGAGAGTATGACCCTGCCTTACACAGGAAGTGGCACAGGTCCTAATCCAGGCACTTGTCATCTCCCGTCTGGATTACTGCAACTCGCTGTTAGCTGGGCTCCCTGCCTGTGCCATTAAACCCCTACAACTCATCCAGAATGCCGCAGCCCGTCTGGTGTTCAACCTTCCCAAGTTCTCTCACGTCACTCCGCTCCTCCGCACACTCCACTGGCTTCCAGTTGAAGCTCGCATCTGCTACAAGACCATGGTGCTTGCCTACGGAGCTGTGAGGGGAACGGCACCTCCGTACCTTCAGGCTCTGATCAGTCCCTACACCCAAACGAGGGCATTGCGTTCATCCACCTCTGGCCTGCTGGCCCCCCTACCTCTGCAGAAGCACAGTTCCCGCTCAGCCCAGTCAAAACTGTTCGCTGCTCTGGCACCCCAATGGTGGAACAAGCTCCCTCACGACGCCAGGACAGCGGAGTCACTCACCACCTTCCGGAGACACTTGAAACCCCACCTCTTTAAGGAATACCTGGAATAGGATAAAGTAATCCTTCTACCCCACCCCCCAAAAAATAAAAAATAAAACATATTGTAAAGTGGTTATCCCACTGGCTATAAGGTGAATGCACCAATTTGTAAGTCGCTCTGGATAAGAGCGTCTGCTAAATGACGTAAATGTAATGTAGATGGCCGGGGCGGGGTGGGTGTGGAGCCAGAGACAGCAGGGGTGCAAACTGTAGAACCCAGTTCCTACATTTGAAGATCAAAATTGATTTTATTGAACAAAACTATGCTACATTTTATCTCTGGGACCCTTAGGATGGCAAATCAGAGCAAGATTACTGAATGTAAATACATTATTTACCTTCAGAGGTGAATGTATCAAACCAGTTGCCGTGATACGTTTTTTGTTGTTGTGCACTCTCCTCAAACAATATCATGGTATTTTTTCACTGTAATAGCTACTGTAAATTGGACAGTGCAGTTAAGATTAACAATAATTTAAGCTTTCTGCCCATATAAGACATGTCTATATCCTGGAAAGTTTGCTGTTACTTACAACAGTCATGCTAATCACGTTTACACGTTTATTATTTATTATTATTTACTCAACGTCCCGTATACGGGACACTGATCCCGTACAGGTTAAAGTGACCAGTGATTCCATGTCTATGTACAGTTTTCACAATTCCTGACATTTAATCCTAGTAAAAATTCCCTGTCTTAGGT
Organism: Coregonus lavaretus; assembly: GCF_964263955.1. Classification (NCBI taxonomy): domain Eukaryota; kingdom Metazoa; phylum Chordata; class Actinopteri; order Salmoniformes; family Salmonidae; genus Coregonus; species Coregonus lavaretus. Next base: position 68,116,130 of record NC_139992.1, on the reverse strand, counting down.
CAGTTACGATCACCACTTTATTTTAAGAATGTGAAATGTCAGAATAATAGTAGAGAGAGTGATTTATTTCAGCTTTTATTTATTTCATCACATTCCCAGTGGGTCAGAAGTTTACATTCACTCAATTAGTATTTGGTAGCATGGCCTTTAAATTGTTTAACTTGGGTCAAATGTTTCGGGTAGCCTTCCACAAGCTTCCCACAATAAGTTGGGTGAATTTTGGCCCATTCCTCCTGACAGAGCTGGTGTAACTGAGTCAGGTTTGTAGGCCTCCTTGCTCGCACATGCTTTTTCAGTTCTGCCCACACATTTTCTATAGGATGGAGGTCAAGGCTTTGTGATGGCCACTCCAATACCTTGACTTTGTTGTCCTTAAGCCATTTTGACACAACTTTGTAAGTATGCTTGGGGTCATTGTCCATTTGGAAGACCCATTTGCAACCAAGCTTTAACTTCCTGACTGATGTCTTGAGATGTTGCTTCGATATATCCACATCATTTTGCTTCCTCATGATGCCATCTATTTAGTGAAGTGCACCAGTCCCTCCTGCAGCAAAGCACCCCCACAGCATGATGCTGCCACCCCCGTGCTTCACGGTTGGGATGGTGTTCTTTGGCTTGCAAGCCACTCCTTTTTCCTCCAAACATAATGATGGTCATTATGGCCAAACAGTTCTATTTTTGTTTCATCAGACCAGAAGACATTTCTCCAAAAAGTATGATCTTTGTCCCCATGTGTAGTTGCAAACCGTAGTCTGGCTGTTTTATGGCGGTTTTGGAGCAGTGGCTTCTTCCTTGCTGAGCGGTCTTTCAGGTTATGTCGATATAGGATTTGCACTTTTCGCACCAAAGTACGTTCATCTCTAGGAGACAGAACGAGTCTCCTTCCTGAGCGGTACTTCCGACTTCAACTGTATATAGGGCAGCAGCCTCTAAGGTGCAGGGTTGAGTAACCGAGTGATAGCCGGCTAGTGATGGCTAAATGCTGCACAGCCAACGCAGACGTCGGAATGACCATGCAGCCATACTTTAAACTCTGGTTGTAAAACGATGCCACAGGCGCAATTGAAGTAGAGAAAAAAACGTGGTATCAATGCCAAACTGGGATCCCCTCTTTTAAAAGGCCAAAACTGCTTTCAAAAGTGTTTTCCCGCAATTGCATTAAGAATTGTTGTGCATTGACTGCTTGTCAGAACACGTTTCCCTCCTGTCTCTCAGCAATTTGACTGTGCCTCGAGAGGAATATTTATCTCGCATAGAACACTCAACAAGCCAACTAGGTAAATAAGTAAACTGTTCTACTATGGGGTTGGTGATTTGTTTTAATAACATTACATGGCAAAAATTGTAGCACTGGAATGTTACATCCTGAGTGAAACTGTATATCATACACATTCCTTACAACTTTTCATATCATACAAATGGCAGTTTTGACAAAGCAACACTTCCAGAATGGGTTCATACAATTGTTATGAGAAACACTAACTCAGTCTAAAAATTCAATTTTTAGACTGTCAAGGAACTATTGATCAAAACACCAAAACCTATTTTTCACATTAAATGTGTGGCACTAGAACTTTGATCTGTAGCTTTTAGTACATTGTGTTTATATACTACAAGTAAAAGTGCAAAGTAATTTTTTTACCTATTGCTCCCAATAGTGGAGCAGCTATAGCATTACTCATACAAATCAATTAATTCAGAAACTGCAACCAAAACAATTCTGTGGTCCTCTGTAGCTCAGCTGGTAGAGCACGGCGCTTGTAACACCAAGGTAGTGGGTTCGATCCCCGGGACCACCCATACACAAAAAATGTATGCACGCATGACTGTAAGTTGCTTTGGATAAAAGCGTCTGCTAAATGGCATATTATTATTATTATTATTATTTAATGTAAATCATCTAGCAAATAACAGACTAATCTAACCAGGAGGCATCTGGGCCTAGAAACTACGGAATGTTGTTGGGCTCTTTGCTTGGAATACACCAGTCGTCTGCCTCATGCATGGTCTTGTAGTGCTTCCAGGCTGACTTGTTGTAGACAGGAAGCCTCTCGATGGACTCCGTGGACAATGCCTGCACAATTGTAGACAAAATAATGGAGGAATGAGTCTTATGAATACTTTTCTATACAATATGCTTTTAACGTCTAATTTGTTGACTTTTTTGTGACTTACCCGGATATATATCACAGCATCGGTGCCATAGCCCTCCAGAGAGTACAGCTTCAAATCACCTTGGAAGTACCTGGCATATAAATCGGGAGATGGGAAGGCCGTACCCATAGCCAGCCTACAACAGAACAAATAAGAGAAAGCTTACAATATTGAAATAAGTATCAATAGTATGTGCTGACTCCTTGTTATAAAGTGAAAGGACTCACCAGAGGACTGCGTTGGCCGGCCGTCCATCCTGGGTGGGGGGGCGGTGGAGTAGGTGAACAGCCTCTCCATCTTCCTCAGGGGAACCCCTCCTCCACGATCACTCACCTGGAAGAGTAAATGACACAGATCAGAAAGAGATGCACTGATAAGCCTCCTTTATGGTATCTCTCTAGCCATTTAAGAGCGGTTAAATGAGAAGCAGCACTGCAGAGTAGTTGTACCTTGACAGTCAGGTCTTCACTCCCCAGGGCAACCTGGGCATGTACAGAAGGATAGTGCATGGAATCTTCATGTGGCTCTCATGGCGTTCTGGAGAGATCAAATCCACATTTAAAAGGTTACATGTTTTAAATCATAAGTAATGAATTGTGAAGTGAAAAAATAAAGGCATACCTTGAAAAGTTAAAATACCATGTGGTAAAGATGGGATGGCACATACACCACAGTTACAGGTTTTCCATCATCTTTTACTATAGAGACAATTGGAAACTAAGTGATACAACCATTTCTGAAAATCAAGTAAAGGTAGTCTATAATATTATCACAAGTCCACCAAGTTTATAAATATGCTTAAGTCGGTAATGAAATACAAATTTACCATTGAATTCTTCCAGTACCAACTCCGGAGAGTTAATGTAATACCGAACACAAAGTTTTCTTGCATTTTCATATGCATCTGGGGGAAAGGCAAAGTAGTCTGGTTAAGAAAGTAACACAGAATTTTTACTATCAAGCTAGGCCTATTTCAGTTGTTTTAAATTCCAATAGAAGTGCATCACTTACCCCGGACTAACTCAGTAACACTGCATCAATTCTGCCAATCTGTTTAGGATGTGCTGGGTTTACCCTCACTTTCCCACCAAAGAGCAGGGCTAGAATAGAAGACATACAAAACCATGCAAAACCGTTACTACTAACTTTTAACAGTTGTTTATATAACAAGTTTGATAGCTCTGCTTTCATAATTTCTCCATTTATTTCAGCCATTATGGTCTCAGGATTTTTGCCTTCAACAAAATGTCTTTAAAGATCCCTGGCTGCCCAACCTGATCTCAGAGCATTGCGTATTATTCTGTACGTAAATCTGAAACACTGCATTAGTCTGATATGTTACGTTTTGTATGGTATCTATTCATTTGTGAATGTCCATCACCCATTTCGTAAGATATATCACAAATTACAATTCGTATTACAGTGGGGAGAACAAGTATTTGATACACTGCCGATTTTGCATGTTTTCCTACTTACAAAGCATGTAGAGGTCTGTAATTTTTTTCATAGGTACACTTCAACTGTGAGAGACGGAATCTAAAACAAAAATCCAGAAAATCACATTGTATGATTTTTAAGTAATTAATTTGCATTTTATTGCATGACATAAGTATTTGATCACCTACCAACCAGTAAGAATTCCAGCTCTCACAGACCTGTTAGTTTTTCTTTAAGAAGCCCTCCTGTTCTCCACTCATTTACTGTATTAACTGCACCTGTTTGAACTCGTTACCTGTATAAAGGACACCTGTCCACACACTCAATCAAACAGACTCCAACCTCTCCACAATGGCCAAGACCAGAGAGCTGTGTAAGGACATCAGGGATAAAATTGTAGACCTGCACAAGGCTGGGATGGGCTACAGGACAATAGGCAAGCAGCTTGGTGAGAAGGCAACAACTGTTGGCGCAATTATTAGAAAATGGAAGAAGTTCAAGATGACGGTCAATCACCCTCGGTCTGGGGCTCCATGCAAGATCTCACCTTGTGGGGCATCAATGATCATGAGGAAGGTGAGGGATCAGCCCATAACCACATGGCAGGACCTGGTCAATGACCTGAAGAGAGCTGGGACCACAGTCTCAAAGAAAACCATTAGTCAAACACTTTGCCGTCATGGATTAAAATCCTGCAGCGCACGCAAGGTCCCCCTGCTCAAGCCAGCGCATGTCCAGGCCCGTCTGAAGTTTGCCAATGACCATCTGGATGATCCAGAGGAGGAATGGGAGAAGGTCATGTGGTCTGATGAGACAAAAATATAACTTTTTGGTCTAAACTCCACTCGCCGTGTTTGGAGGAAGAAGAAGGATGAGTACAACCCCAAGAACACCATCCCAACCGTAAAGCATGGAGGTGGAAACATCATTCTTTGGGGATGCTTTTCTGCAAAGGGGACAGGACGACTGCACCGTATTGAGGGGAGGATGGATGGGGCCATGTATCGCGAGATCTTGGCCAACAACCTCCTTCCCTCAGTAAGAGCATTGAAGATGGGTCGTGGCTGGGTCTTCCAGCATGACAACGATCCGAAACACACAGCCAGGGCAACTAAGGAGTGGCTCCGTAAGAGGCATCTCAAGGTCCTGGAGTGGCCTAGCCAGTCTCCAGACCTGAACCCAATAGAAAATCTTTGGAGGAAGCTGAAAGTCCGTATTGCCCAGCGACAGCCCCAAAACCTGAAGGATCTGGAGAAGGTCTGTATGGAGGAGTGGGCCAAAATCCCTGCTGCAGTGTGTGCAAACATGGTCAGGAAACGTATGATCTCTGTAATTGCAAACAAAGGTATCTGTACCAAATATTAAGTTCTGCTTTTCTGATGTATCAAATACTTATGTCATGCAATAAAATGCAAATTAATTACTTAAAAATCATACAATGTGATTTTCTGGATCACATTGTTTTCCGTCTCTCACAGTTGAAGTGTACCTATGATAAAAATTACAGACCTCTACATGCTTTGTAAGTAGGAAAACCTGCAAAATCGGCAGTGTATCAAATACTTGTTCTCCCCACTGTATATGTTACGAATTTACAAAATGTATGAATGTTAAGAATTCTAGCTAGGTGACTAGGTTGCTAATGTTAGCTAGCTGGCTAACGTTAACTGGGTTAGGGTTAGGGGAAGGGTTAGCTAACATGCTAAGTAGTTGCAAAGTAGCAAGTAGTTGAAAGGTTGCTAATTAGCAAAAATGCTAAAGTCGTCTGTGATGAGATTGGAACACGCAACCTTTGGGTTGCTAGACGTTCACGTTATACGCCCACCCATCCACCCTACTTTCGTTTTTGCCTTAAGCAACCATCGGTCTTATGTACCTGTACCAAACGTAACATATCGTACTAATTTGAGTGTCCCGAATTTACATTTACCATGTTATGTCTAGTTTATGAGACCAGGCTGAGCTGCCAGAAACAGGTTCTACTTCAAATCAAATCAAATCAAATTTTATTGGTCACATGCGCCGAATACAACAGGTGCAGACATTACAGTGAAATGCTTACTTACAGCCCTTAACCAACAGTGCATTTATTTTTAATAAAAAAGTAAAATAAAACAACAAAAAAGTGTTGAGAAAAAAAGAGCAGAAGTAAAATAAAATAACAGTAGGGAGGCTATATATACAGGGGGGTACCGGTGCAGAGTCAATGTGCGGGGGCACCGGCTAGTTGAGATAGTTGAAGTAATATGTACATGCGGGTAGAGTTAAAGTGACTATGCATAAATAATTAACAGAGTAGCAGCAGCGTAAAAAGGATGGGGTGGGGGGGCAGTGCAAATAGTCCCGGTAGCCATGATTAGCTGTTCAGGAGTCTTATGGCTTGGGGGTAGAAGCTGTTGAGAAGTCTTTTGGACCTAGACTTGGCACTCCGGTACCGCTTGCCGTGCGGTAGCAGGGAGAACAGTCTATGACTAGAGTGACTGGAGTCTTTGACAATTTTGAGGGCCTTCCTCTGACACCGCCTGGTATAGAGGTCCTGGATGGCAGGAAGCTGAACAAAAATATAAATGCAGCAGAATGCTACCTGCCTGAATGCATAGTGCCATCTGTAAAGTTTGGTGGAGGAGGAATAATGGTCTGGGGCTGTTTTTCATGTTTCAGGCTATGCCCCTTAGTTCCAGTGAAGGGAAATCTTAACGCTACAGCATACAATGACATTCTAGACGATTCTGTGCTTCCAACTTTATGGCAACATTTTTGGGAAGGCCCTTTCCTGTTTCAGCATGACAATGCCCCGTGCACAAAACGAGGTCCATACAGAAATGGTTTGTCGAGATCGGTGTGGAAGAACTTGACTGGCCTGCACAGAGCCCTGACCTCAACCCTATCGAACACCTTTGGGATGAATTGGAACCCCGACTGAGCCAGGCCTAATCGCCCAACATCAGTGGCCGAGCTCACTAATGCTCGTGGCTAAATGGAAGCAAGTCCCCGCAGCAATGTTCCAACATCTAGTGGAAAGCCTTCCCAGAAGAGTGGAGGCTGTTATAGCAACAAAGGGGGGACCAACTCCATATTAATTGCCATGATTTTGGAATGAGATGTTCAATGAGCAGATGTCCACATACTTTTGGTCATGTAGTGTATAACATTCTATTGATTGCAATAATTTAAATAGAAAAACTCTTAAGTTTTGAATCCGGCGTCGTTTTGTGTATCAGTTCATAAACGATGTGCCATGGAATCGGTACTTTGAAAATCTCTTCCCAACTATTTTGCAACCTGTATGGCGCAACTATCAATTTTTTGGTCCTTAAATTAAACTGGTATACTTTATCACAATTTTCTTTAACCAATGTTGGTCTTTAATGCAGGACCGATAGACAAGTTCCTTACGTTCTCCCCCTTTCACATGCCTCCTCCATTTCTGCGGTAATGCTGCAACCAGTTGGTTGTAATTTTGGATAGAGCAGACATATCCATATTTTTGTTAACTGCATGTGTGACATAACTCCACCAGTCCAATTTATGATATAATTTACAAAGATTATACCGCTTTAAAAAAAAACATTTTTTTTAAATCAAGTATATTTGAGTTTAACCATAATATTTGTTCTGTCTTTTCTGGTGGATTAAACTGAAATTGCAACCAGCTTTCTATGGCTTGTTTTAAAAATAGCAATATTTTGGAGATTATTTCATTTTCAATGAACCGAAAGTGAGAGGTTGTAATCTGAATAAAGGGAAAAATGACTTTCTTGAACACGGGGTGAGACATTCTTATTAAACTGCTAGAGAACCAGTTTAGATTTAAGTTTAGCTTTTGTATGACTGAAGCCTTTAGTGAGAGGTCCAATGCTTTAATATTTAATATTTTCGGCCCGCCGAATTCATATTCATTATATAAATAGGCCCGTTTAATTGTCTGGCATGCCGTTCCAAATAAAGTGGAACCTTTTTTGCTCATATAATTATTTTTAAACAAGCCGTTAGGTGTAGGCAGGGCCATAAGTAAATAGGTAAACTGGGATATTACTCAAGTTTTAATCAGGGTAATTTTTCCACAAATAGACAGCTATTGTCCTTTTCACGGTAGCAAGATCTTATCTATTTTTGCTGACTTTCTATTAAAATGTATGAATACCGAGCATGTCCACTTCACTGTCAGACCATTTTATTGGTAAACTACACGGTAATGTAAAAGTTAAATTTTTTAGCAATCCAATACGGAATACGGTGCATTTAGCATAATTCGGTTGTAATCCAGAGAGGTTAGAATAGTTATGTAGATCCTCTGAGGCTGTGCAGGGATCCAAATTGATGATTTAAAAGAACATGAATCGTCAGCGTAAAATGAGACCTTTGTTTTTAAGCCCTGGATTTCTAGCCCCTTGATATTATTGTAGGATCAGATTTTAATAGCTAACATTTCGATTGCCATAATAAATAGATATGCCGATAGTGGACAACCTTGTTTTACTCCTCTTGACATACTTTCAGAGAAGTAGCCATTATTTACTATTTTATACCTGGCATTACTACACATAACTTTAACCCATTGTATAAGAGATTCTCCAAAATTAAAATAGTCAAGGCATTTATATATAAATTCCAGTCGTACTTTATCGAAGGCCTTTTCAAAGTCAGCTATGAATACCAGGCCTGGTTTCTCAGATTTTTCTGTGTTCTATTGTTTCCAGTACTTGTCTTATATTATTCTCCAATGTATCATCCATGTAAAAAAACTGTCTGATTAGGATGAATAATATCCGATCAATACCTTTTTAATTCTATGCACTATGCATTTTGCATCACAACACCAAAGTGTAAGGGGCCTCCAGTTTTTAAAATATATTTACCACCTGGGTCCTGTTTCAGTAATAGTGAAATTAGACCTTCTTGCTGTGTGTCTGATATTATACCATTTTAATAGGAGTGGTTAAAACATGCTAATAACAGACCTCTGAGTACATCAAAAAGGTTTGATATATCTCAACTGGTATGCCATCCAGCCCTGGGGTTTTCCCAGACTTAAAGGCTTCAGTTGCATCAAGAAGTTCTTCCTCTGTAATTTGGCCTTCACATGAGTCTTTCTGTACAGCTGTTAATTCTACATTATGAATAGGAAAATAAATCCTTACAATTAACTTTGGTTAGTGGAGATGGAGGAGACAAACTAAAACATATACTTAAAGTACTTTGCTTCCTCTTTCAAAATATAATTTGGTGAATCATGGGTGACTCCGTCATATGTAACAAGTTTCAGTAAATTATTTTTGGTAGCATTTCTATGTTGAAGATAAAAAAATAATTTGGTGCATTTTTTCCCATATTCCATCCATTACGCTTTATTTTTATACTGAACAATTTCAAAGATTTTACTGAGTTACAGTTTATATAAGGAAATCAGTCAGTTGAAATAAATTCATTAGGCCCTAATCTATGGATTTCACGACTGGGCAAGGGCACAGCCATGGCTGGGATGCCAATCAGAATGCGTTTTTTCCCCACAAAAGGGCTTTATTATAGACAGAAATACTCCTCAGCACCCCCACAGACGATCCCGCAGGTGAAGAAGCCGGATGTGGAGGTCCTGGGCAGGCGTGTTTACACATGGTCTGCGGTTGTGAAGCCGGTTGGACGTACTGCCAAATTCTCTAAAATGACGTTGGAGGTGGTTGGTGGTGGACATTCCTGCAGTCAGCATGCCAATTGCACACTCCCTCAAAACTTCAGACATCTGTGGCATTGTGCTGTGTGACAAAACTGCACATTTTATAGTGGCCTTTCATTGTGCACGGCACAACGTGCACCTGTGTAATGATCATGCTGTTTAATCAGCTTATTGATATGCCACACCTGTCAGATGGATGGATTATCTTGGCAAAGGAGAAATGCTCACTAACAGGGTATGGAATATTTCTGGGATCTTTTATTTCAGCTCATGAAACATGGGACCAACACTTTACATGTTGCGTTTATATTTTTAATCAGTATATAATATATTACACCTCCAGTTCTTTTTGTTTCCCCTCTAACTTATTCTGTGCCTCTATGGTACAGTTTTTATGGCTATCTGTACTGTTAGTCCCTCTATTTCCTTTGCTAATATGAACTCTTTTGACCTAAATTGCTTTTGTTTTAAAGACAAGTATTGAATTGCATGGCCTCTAAAGGCACATTTAAAAGTGTCCCATTCAATAAGGGGACCTCCAACCATCTTTGTGGTACCATTTGAAAGTTGAAATATTTGTTTTTCCTTTTAGTACATCAGCCAAAACATGACACCCACCCTGTATTCAAGAGCATGTTGTCTCAACCGAGGGCAGGCACAACACAAAAACCTCAGATGTAAAATAGGGTCTAAGTTACAACATATGCAAATATGAAAAAAATCAGAGTTAACGCGTTTTTAGATAATTGACGTTTAAGGTTAGAATTTGATATTATAAAATAGTTTGACAATCCTGTTTGTAAGCTTTTAAATGATTTCAAACACAACCTTACATTTTTTCCAGTAATGAAGACATGGATGTCTCAAACAAATCAAAATATATTTATATTTGAGATTCTTCAAATAGCCACCCTTTGCCTTGACAGCTTTGCACACTCTTGGCATTCTCTCAACCAGCTTCAGCTGGAATGCTTTTCCAACAGTCTTTAAGGAGTTCCCACATATGCTGAGCACTTGTGGGGTATGCAAAATGGGTCAACTTTGAGCACCTGTTATCTCCTGAATGTTTTGTCATTCAGGTCCAAAAAGTCCCTATCTGACCATTTCTTCCATGGGCAAACATCTATGGAAAGTTTTGTTTAAATCATCAGAAATGCTGTCAAAAATGGATTTACTCTGCTATAACAAGTGACATACTCACTGTGCTGGTTAAGCAGCATCCTGTTGGATATTCTGCTCATGTAGAAGCGATCCAGGAAATACTGAACATTCTGGCTGACGATGGGGTCTGTGCCATAGGACTCCTTGTACTCCACAACCCCTTGGGCCATAGTCGGGATGACGTCATTGTGACGGTTTCGGATCTTTACAACAGCATCAGTGAAACTGTGCGAAGACAGAGACAAAGGAATTATGATCCACAGGAGGAATGGGCCTACAATTACAGTGATGTCATCATGAATAACAAAACGTGATCATCATCTTACTCATATGTGACTTTCTCATCATCAGCATCTTTCTCCTTGGACTCGATAATGTCTTGAAGACTTTGCATGTACCTAAAAAAAGATAATTATCCAATACATTGGTGAAGTTATATATATATAACAGAAGATGGGGGTTTGGCCTGGTGGAATCAACCTGATTGCTGCGTTCACCATCCTGTTTTACTGAAGTGAAATAGAATGGTAAAGGCAGCGATCAGGCAGGTTCCACCAGGCTAGATGGAGGTGAGCTAGGCCTAAAATAACAGTACTCACCAGCTCTGGACCAACCGGACTGATGGAGTCTTTAGCAGATTATCTGGTAACAACCTGATCTCCTTCATTATGTTTGCCAACCTCACAGGTATCTCCTGTCTCAGGAAAGTAAACGATGTTTTCTCACATGCATTTTCACCACACCCTGAATGTGGAACAGAACAAACATGACTGATAGGTTAGTTAGATGAAAGATATGAAACAGGCAAAGTAGCTATATACAGTGAGGGAAAAAAGTATTTGATCCCCTGCTGATTTCGTACGTTTGCCCACTGACAAAGACATGATCAGTCTATAATTTTAATGGTAGGTTTATTTGAACAGTGAGAGACAGAATAACAACAAAAGAATCCAGAAAAACCCATGTCAAAAATGTTATAAATTGATTTGCATTTTAATGAGGGAAATAAGTAATTGACCCCTCTGCAAAACATGACTTAGTACTTGGTGGCAAAACCCTTGTTGGCAATCACAGAGGTCAGACGTTTCTTGTAGTTGGCCACCAGGTTTGCACACATCTCAGGAGGGATTTTGTCCCACTCCTCTTTGCAGATCTTCTCCAAGTCATTAAGGTTTCGAGGCTGACGTTTGGCAACTCGAACCTTCAGCTCCCTCCACAGATTTTCTATGGGATTAAGTCTGGAGACTGGATAGGCCACTCCAGGACCTTTAATGTGCTTCTTCTTGAGCCACTCCTTTGTTGCCTTGGCCGTGTGTTTTGGGTCATTGTCATGCTGGAATACCCATCCACGACCCATTTTCAATGCCCTGGCTGAGGGAAGGAGGTTCTCACCCAAGATTTGACAGTACATGGCCCCGTCCATCGTCCCTTTGATGCAGTGAAGTTGTCCTGTCCCCTTAGCAGAAAAACACCCTCAAAGCATAATGTTTCCACCTCCATGTTTGACGGTGGGGATGGTGTTCTTGGGGTCATAGGCAGCATTCCTCCTCCTCCAAACACGGCGAGTTGAGTTGATGCCAAAGAGCTTGATTTTGGTCTCATCTGACCACAACACTTTCACCCAGTTCTCCTCTGAATCATTCAGATGTTCATTGGCAAACTTCAGACGGGCCTGTATATGTGCTTTATTGAGCAGGGGGACCTTGCGGGCGCTGCAGGATTTCAGTCCTTCACGGCGTAGTTTGTTACCAATTGTTTTCTTGGTGACTATGGTCCCAGCTGCCTTGAGATCATTGACAAGATCCTCCCGTGTAGTTCTGGGCTTTCCTCACCGTTCTCATGATCATTGCAACTCCACAAGGTGAGATCTTGCATGGAGCCCCAGGCCGAGGGAGATTGACAGGTCTTTTGTGTTTCTTCCATTTGAGAATAATCGCACCAACTGTTGTCACCTTCTCACCAAGCTGCTTGGCGATGGTCTTGTAGCCCATTCCAGCCTTGTGTAGGTCTACAATCTTGTCCCTGACATCCTCGGAGAGCTCTTTGGTCTTGGCCATGGTGGAGAGTTTGGAATCTGATTGATTGATTGCTTCTGTGGACAGGTGTCTTTTATACAGGTAACAAACTGAGATTAGGAGCACTCCCTTTAAGGTTGTGCTCCTAATCTCAGCTCGTTACCTGTATAAGACACACCTGGGAGCCAGAAATCTTTCTGATTGAGAGGGGGTCAAATACTTATTTCCCTCATTAAAATGCAAATACATTTATAACATTTTTGACATGCGTTTTTCTGGAATTTTTTGTGTGTTTTTCTGTCTCTCACTGTTCAAATAAACCTACCATTAAAATTATAGACTGGTCATTTCTTTGTCAGTGGGCAAACGTACAAAATCAGCAGGGGATCAAATACTTTTTTCCCTCACTGTATATACATACATATACACAGTACCAGTTAAAGGTTTGGACACACCTACTGATTCAAGGGATTTTTCATTATTTTTACTATTTCTACATTGTAGAATAATAGTGAAGACATCAAAACTATGAAATAACACATATGGAATCATATAGTAACCAAAAAAGTGTTAAACAAATCAAAATATATTTTATATTTCAGATTCTTCAAATAGCCAACCTTAGCCTTGACAGCTTTGCACACTCTTGGCATTCTCTCAACCAGCTTTATGCGGTATATATATATATATATATATATTTACATTTTAGTCATTTAGCAGACGCTCTTATCCATGCACTCACTAACTTACAGTTAGTGAGTGCATACATTTTCATACTGGCCCACACACACACACACACACACACATATATATATAGATACACATATAAACATACACACACACACACACACACACACATATATATACATATATACAGTTTCTCACAAAAGTGAGTACACCCATCACATTTTTGTAAATATTTGAGTATATCTTTTCATGTGACAACACTGAAGGAATGACACTTTGCTACAATGTAAAGTAGTGAGTGTACAGCTTGTATAACAGTGCACATTTACTGTCCCCTCAAAATAACACAACACACAGCCATTAATGTCTAAACCGCTGGCAACAAAAGTGAGTACACCCCTAAGTGAAAATGTCCAAATTGAGCCCAAAGTGTCAATATTTTGTGTGGCCACCATCATTTTCCAGCACTGCCTTAACCCTCTTGGGCATGGAGTTCACCAGAGCTTCACAGGTTGCCACTGGAGTCCATGACGACAACACGGAGCTGGTGGATGTTAGAGACCTTGCACTCCCCCACCTTCCGTTTGAGGATGCCCCACAGATGCTCAATAGGGTTTAGGTCCGGAGACATGCTTGGCCAGTCCATCACCTTTACCCTCAGCTTCTTTAGCAAGGCAGTGGTCGTCTTGGAGGTGTGTTTGGGGTCGTTATCATGTTGAAATACTGCCCTGTGGCCCAGTCTCCGAAGGGAGGGGATCATGCTCTGCTTCAGTATGTCACAGTACATGTTGGCATTCATGGTTCCCTCAATGAACTGTAGCTCCCCAGTGCCGGCAGCACTCATGCAGCCCCAGACCATGACACTCCCACCACCATGCTTGACTGTAGGCAAGACACACTTGTCTTTGTACTCCTCACCTGGTTGCCGCCACACACGCTTGACACCATCTGAACCAAATACGTTTATCTTGGTCTCATCAGACCACAGGACATGGTTCCAGTAATCCATGTCCTTAGTCTGCTTGTCTTCAGCAAACTGTTTGCGGGATTTATTGTTCATCATCTTTAGAAGAGGCTTCCTTCTGGGACGACAGCCATGCAGACCAATTTGATGCAGTGTGCGGCGTATGGTCTGAGCACTGACAGGCTGACCCCCCACCCCTTCAACCTCTGCAGCAATGCTGGCAGCACTCATACGTCTATTTCCCAAAGACAACCTCTGGATATAAAGCTGAGCACATGCACTCAACTTCTTTGGTCGACCATGGCGAGGCCTGTTCTGAGTGGAACCTGTCCTGTTAAACCGCTGTATGGTCTTGGCCACCATGCTGAAGCTCAGTTTCAGGGTCTTGGCAATCTTCTTATAGCCCAGGCCATCTTTATGTAGAGCAACAATTCTTTTTTTCAGATCCTCAGAGAGTTCTTTTCCATGTTGAACTTCCAGTGACCAGTATGAGGGAGTGTGAGATGGATGACACCAAATTTAACACACCTGCTCCCCATTCACACCTGAGACCTTGTAACACTAACGAGTCACATGACACCGGGGAGGGAAAATGGCTAATTGCGCCCAATTTGGACATTTTCACTTAGGGGTGTACTCACTTTTGTTGCCAGCGGTTTAGACATTAATGGCTGTGTGTTGTGTTATTTTGAGGGGACATCACATTTACACTGTTATACAAGCTACACTGTTACACTCACTACTTTACATTGTAGCAAAGTGTCATTTCTTCAGTGTTGTCACATGAAAAGATATACTCAAATATTTACAAAAATGTGAGGGGTGTACTCACTTTTGTGAGATACTGTACATATTCACACACACATATATATACACACACAAATATATATATATATATATACAGTGAGGGAAAAAAGTATTTGATCCCCTGCTGATTTTGTACGTTTGCGCACTGACAAAGAAATGATCAGTCTATAATTTTAATGGTAGGTTTATTTGAACAGTGAGAGACAGAATAACAACAAAAAAATCCAGAAAAACGCATGTCAAAAATGTTATAAATTGATTTGCATTTTAATGAGGGAAATAAGTATTTGACCCCCTCTCAATCAGAAAGATTTCTGGCTCCCAGGTGTCTTTTATACAGGTAACGAGCTGAGATTAGGAGCACACTCTTAAAGGGAGTGCTCCTAATCTCAGCTTGTTACCCGTATAAAAGACACCTGTCCACAGAAGCAATCAATCAATCAGATTCCAAACTCTCCACCATGGCCAAGACCAAAGAGCTCTCCAAGGATGTCAGGGACAAGATTGTAGGCCTACACAAGGCTGGAATGGGCTACAAGACCATCGCCAAGCAGCTTGGTGAGAAGGTGACAACAGTTGGTGCGATTATTCGCAAATGGAAGAAACACAAAAGAACTGTCAATCTCCCTCGGCCTGGGGCTCCATGCAAGATCTCACCTCGTGGAGTTGCAATGATCATGAGAACGGTGAGGAATCAGCCCAGAACTACACGGGAGGATCTTGTCAATGATCTCAAGGCAGCTGGGACCATAGTCACCAAGAAAACAATTGGTAACACACTACGCCGTGCAGGACTGAAATCCCGCAGCGCCCACAAGGTCCCCCTGCTCAAGAAAGCACATATACATGCCCATCTGAAGTTTGCCAATGAACATCTGAATGAACATCTGAATGATTCAGAGGAGAACTGGGTGAAAGTGTTGTGGTCAGATGAGACCAAAATCGAGCTCTTTGGCATCAACTCAACTCGCCGTGTTTGGAGGAGGAGGAATGCTGCCTATGACCCCAAGAACACCATCCCCACCGTCAAACATGGAGGTGGAAACATTATGCTTTGGGGGTGTTTTTCTGCTAAGGGGACAGGACAACTTCACCGCATCAAAGGGACGATGGACAGGGCCATGTACCATCAAATCTTGGGTGAAACCTCCTTTCCTCAGCCAGGGCATTGAAAATGGGTTGTGGATGGGTATTCCAGCATGACATTGACCCAAAACACACGGCCAAGGCAACAAAGGAGTGGCTCAAGAAGAAGCACATTAAGGTCCTGGAGTGGCCTAGCCAGTTTCCAGATCTTAATCCCATAGAAAATCTGTGGAGGGAGCTGAAGGTTCGAGTTGCCAAACGTCAGCCTCGAAACCTTAATGACTTGGAGAAGATCTGCAAAGAGGAGTGGGACAAAATCCCTCCTGAGATGTGTGCAAACCTGGTGGCCAACTACAAGAAACGTCTGACCTCTGTGATTGCCAACAAGGGTTTTGCCACCAAGTACTAAGTAATGTTTTGTAGAGGGTAAAATACTTATTTCCCTCATTAAAATGCAAATCAATTTATAACATTTTTGACATGCGTTTTTCTGGATTTTTTGGTTGTTATTCAGTCTCTCACTGTATATATATATATAAACACTCAGCAAAAAAATAAAAGTCCCTTTTTCAGGACCCTGTCTTTCAAAGATAATTTGTAAAAATCCAAATAACTTCACAGATCTTCATTGTAAAGGGTTTAAACACTGTTTCCCATGCTTGTTCAATGAACCATCAACAATTAATGAACATGCACCTGTGGAACGGTCGTTAAGACACTAACAGCTTACAGACGGTAGGCAATTAAGGTCAAAGTTATGAAAACTTAGGACACTAAAGAGGCCTTTCTACTGACTCTGAAAAACACCAAAAGAAAGATGCCCAGGCTCCCTGCTCATCTGCGTGAACATGCCTTAGGCATGCTGCAAGGAGGCATGAGAACTGCAGATGTGGCCAGGGCAATAAATTGCAATGTGAGATGCCTAAGACAGCGCTACAGGGAGACAGGACAGACAGCTGATCGTCCTCGCAGTGGCAGACCACGTGTAACAACACCTGCACAGGATCGGTACATCCGAACATCACACCCGCGGAACAGGTACAGGATGGTAACAACAACTGCCCGAGTTACACCAGGAATGCACAATCCCTCCATCAGTGCTCAGATTGTCCGCAATAGGCTGAGAGAGGCTGGACTGAGGGCTTGAAGGCCTGTTGTAAGGCAGGTCCTCACCAGACATCACCTGCAACAACGTCACCTATGGGCACAAACCCACCGTCACTGGACCAGACAGGACTGCAAAAAGTGCTCTTCACTGACGAGTCGCGGTTCACTGGTCGGATTCGCGTTTATCGTTGAAGGAATGAGCGTTACACCGAGGCCTGTACTCTGGAGTGGGATCGATTTGGAGGTGGAGGGTCCGTCATGGTCTGGGGCGGAGTGTCACAGCATCATCGGACTGAGCTTGTTGTCATTGCAGGCAATCTCAACACTGTGCGTTACAGGGAAGACATCCTCCTCCCTCATGTGGTTCCCTTCCTGTAGGCTCATCCTGACATGACCCTCCAGCATGACAATGCCACCAGCCATACTGCTCGTTCTGTGCGTGATTTCCTGCAAGACAGGAATGTCAGTGTTCTGCCATGGTCAGCGAAGAGCCCGGATCTCAATCCCATTGAGCACGTCTGGGACCTGTTGGATCGGAGGGTGAGGGCTAGGGCCATTCCCTCCAGAAATGTCCGGGAACTTGCAGGTGCCTTGGTGGAAGAGTGGGGTAACATCTCAAGGCAAGAACTGGCAAATCTGGTGCAGTCCATGAGGATGAGAAGCACTGCAGTACTTAATGCAGCTGGTGGCCACACCAGATACTGACTGTTACTTTGTTCAGGGACACATTATTCAATTTCTGTTAGTCACATGTCTGTGGAACTTGTTTAGTTTATGTCTCAGTTGTTTAATCTTGTTATGTTCATACAAATATTTACACAGGTTAAGTTTGCTGAAATTAAACGCAGTTGACAGTGAGAGGACGTTTATTTTCTTGCTGAGTATATATATATTAGGCCTCCTGTAGCTCAGTTGGTAGAGCATGGCGCTTGCAACTCCAGGGTTGTGGGTTCGATTCCCACGGGGGGCCAGTATAAAAAAAATTATGCACTCACTACTGTAAGTCGCTCTGGATAAGAGTGTCTGCTAAATGACCAACAAAAAAAATATATATATATATATATATATATCTCGAGTGTACAAAACATTATGAAGCCCTGCTCTTTCCATGATAGACTGACCAGGTGAAAACTATGATCCCTTATTAATGTCACCTTAATGTTAAATCCCCTTTAAATCATTGTAGATGAAAAGGAGGAGGCTGGTTAAAGAAGGATTTTAAATCATTGAGACATGGATTGTGTATGTGTGCCATTCAGAGGGTAAATGGCAAGACAAAATATTTAAGTGCCTTTGAACGGGGTATGATAGTAGGTGCCAGGCGCACTGGTTTATGTCAAGAACTGCAACACTGCTTTGTTTTTCACGCTCAACAGTTTCCCATGTGTATCGAGAATGGTACACCACCCAAAGGACATCCTGCCAACTTGACACAACTGTGGGAAGCATTGGAGTCAACATGGGCCAGCGTCCCTATGGAACGCTTTCAAGACCTTGTAGAGTCCATGCCCTGACGAACTGAGGCTGCATGAGGGGGTGCAACTCAATATTAGGAAGGTATTGCTAATGTTTTGTACACTGTGTATAGCCTGCCCTACGTGCCACAATGACGTTAGCAAACAGTTTACTAAAAACATTGAGATTTAAGCCCACTTACCGAAGTCCAATAACTGTTTCATTGAGAGTGGTGAAGGGGAGAATCTGGAGTAGTAATCAATATGCTTTCTCATTGAGGAGGCGTTGCTCATCAAGGCCCTTAGGATCCTCATTTTGACCGATTTAGCTTACATTCACAGTTGATAAACGGACTTGGATCGAAATTATTCAGTTCACGGTGTTGAACAGCTGATTGCCCAATATTGTTGACAGTGCGGAATGTAGCTAGCTTTCATCAGCTAACTAGCTTACCTAGCTTTCATGAAATTATTTTTCAACCATAACGGTCCACAAAGTAAATTACGTTAGTTAACAATATATTGACATAGCTAGCCAGCTACCTTGGTGCAACTTGCAGGCTTATTTAGCTAGCGTGCTGGAGTGGAAAACGTCGTCATTCAAGTCGACTGGAACTGGTTCGTAGCAGTTCCTAGATAACAGAGTTAGTTTGTTTTAAACATATTTGTACATTTGACTTATCATACTGTCTAAATGAAGCCATATCGCTTCAAGAATCCTAAATCGTTTTCTTGCGCTAACTTGCTCGCTTCATGCTAGCAATGAAAACAAACACGAGCTTCCTCATTGGTCCAGGGTCCCTGACTTCTTCTTCTTCTTCAGTGGGGTTTATCGGCGGTTGGCATCCAACATTATGGTGCATTACCGCCTCCTACCGTACTGGAATGTGGGCCAGAGACAGGGAGAAACTAAATCCTACCTCTAACCCCGTTTCTCTTAAAAAATATAAAATATTTGAGACTATATCTAATGACGTTCTGCTCAATATACTCTTTAAACTAATTTCCTGTATCCCCTTCTCGCTCATACTAAATCTCATCCTCTCTCTTTCCCTCTGATACTGTCCACACTGTAGCAATACATGTGCCACAGTCTCTATTTCCTGAAAATAATCACACTTTCCTGATGGATGCTTTCCTATCACGTTTAATGTGTTATTGAACTGGCTGTGTCCCACCCTTAATCTTGTAAAAATAGCCTCCTCTCTTCTGTCCCTTCCTGCCGTCCTCCCCGACTTTCCTCTATACTTGAAATAAATGCTTTCCCTTATTATTTCTATTCCACTGCTCCTGCCATCTCTGCATATATCAGTCTTTTTGCATCTGCCTTACTCATTGACACTTCAACATCAACATCCCCACGGCTCCCGAGTGGCGCAGCGGTCTAAGGAACTGCATCTCAGTGCTTGAGGCGTCACTACAGACCCCCTTGTTCGATTCCAGGCTGTATCACAACCAGCCGTGATTGGGAGTCCCATAGGGCGGCGCACAATTGGCCCAGCGTCGTCCGTGTTTGGCCGGTGTTCTTAACTGACTTGCTTAGTAAAATAAATAAGTGCTTGTTTAGCCTGTTCATCTACTGCCTCGTTCCCCTCCACCCCACATGGGCTGGAACCCAAGTACATCTTATCACCTCATAAAGCAGGTCTACGTGAGCTAAAGGACTGGAGACTCATTAACACTGCACATGGATCAGAGCAAATAACTATTCTGTCTGGCTTAATTTCCTCCACCCAATGCAAGGCCATCAGCTCCGCCTTATATACAGCCAGATGATCTGTAATACGTTTCCTGACTTCCACCCTGCATTACAAATGCTGACCCAGTACGTCCTGTCCTTGGATCTTTTGAACCATCTGTGTAAATGGCCACAAAATCCTGATACACATTTTCCAGACGTCTCTTAAAGAAATCAACTGGATCAACCCCCTCCCTATATTTCTGTAGTCTCTCCAACACTTCTAGATCATCTCCTGGAGGCGGGAGTAGCCATGGTGGATTTACAGGAATAACTACCGTTGGACTAAACTCCCTTCCATACAGTCCCATCTCCTTCGCCTGGGTATTACCTACCCACCCACCCAAAGCTCGTGTTCGGTCTTCGCTCATGTTCCCAGCATGCCTGTAAAATCTCTTTTGCAGGATGAGACACCCCATGTCCTTGTAGGTTGACCCAATAATTCATTGCCAGCTGCCGTCTCCTAATCTGCAATGGCATATCCCCCATCTCCACCTGTAATGCAGCCACTGGGGACGTCCGAAACGGCCCACTACATATTCTGAGTCCTTGCCCCTGTATGACATCTAGCCTTTTCAGTGAGGTCCGGTAAGCCGAACCATATCAGGGTCCTTGACTTCACACGTACGTCACTTTAGTAGGCACGTAGAAGTGCCTGTTGTCTTTGAGCCTTAGAGATATTTAGAGACAGGAGGAGATAAGAATCCCATTGGACAATTAACGTTTCACGCCTCACCCAGGAGACTGTCGGCCAATCGCGTTCACGTTGTCATGTTGCGTCACGCGGTTGTTAAGCCTATCGTCACGCAATCCCTTCTCAAAATCAGGGTATGAGTCGAGAAACCTGTCTATTCCTCCCAAGTACCTAATGTCACTATTCCAAAGCTATACGATATTACAGAGAACAAGTGAATTATCTCATATCTCTGAAAATATCTCTCATGTTTTACTTATTGTTTACGAAATTCATGCTAATGTTGGGTTTTTGAGCTAGCGCCCAATTGACTCCCATTCACTCCTTGAAGGAGAGCTCTGACGACGCATGAGCAACCTACACAATGGGCGTTAATACGATACCAATGGATTTTCCCATCTCCTCAAAAGTATCTCTGGCCTAATCGAATATATTTTGGCCATAGATATGTAAAGCAGAAGGAGGAAAAGGAGTGAAATACCGGTACAACTTCCAGCCATTTATTCTCTATTTATTGCAATTTGCAAAGTATTCAAAACATCTGAATTGAGGAATGAATGAACAGCCAGTGATGAGACTTACAGAATTTTCCCCCCACATTTTTATTTAGGTAGGCCTACTAAATGTTTCTCATTGATCACCTTTCCACAGAAATATCTATTTGAATAGCTTCCATATAATGAAGTATGATACAGAGGCAATCAGAGAATAATAATATGCCATTTATCAGACGCTTTTATCCAAAGCGACTTACAGTCATGTGTGCATACATTTTTACGTATGGGTGGTCCCGGGGATCGAACCCACTACCCTGACGTTACAAGCGCCATGCTCTACCAGCTGAGCTACAGAGGACCACAGATAAAACATACATTTAGATTTCAATGTAAACAAAACATTCCAGGATTGTCAGGCGTGAACAATAATAGTTTAGGGTGGCACATCTTATCACAGTGAACGATATTACATTTTTTAAAACCTCCTCTTCTTTTTAATATCCTATTATGTGAGAACAACCAATTTGAAGTGGCCATTTCAAACTCCATCACCTGGACCTGGCCATAACTACAAGTAAACAATGATGCAGATTATTAATCAACAAGATCACAATCTTTCTGAAGTCTACATTTAGGTGTGTATATGGTATGAATATTGTGTCAGGTGTCATCTTAATCTTTAAGACACACACATCCTTAAAATACAATTAGCTAAACAATAATCTGCATTTTATTGCTTGTTGGCTCAAGCTGTCCCAGCTGCATTGCTATTAACTGAAGTATCTCCCAGTACAGGGGGATAAACAAAGGTATGGTGTGAATCATAGTTATAACTCAAACTCATTATATCTAATAGGGTGTATTGAAATTACAGACCTTTTTATAATCAAAACAAGTGCAAAGAATGAGTCCCAATGACAATATTATTCGCATAATACCTGTAGCTACTTTTTAGTCTGTGCAGCCCTAGAAAATCGGCAGTAACATTTGCTCTTACTGAAAAGTAACCTTTAGATGAAAAAGTATTTGGCCAATGCATATGTTTTTTTTTTTTTTTTTTTTTTTTTTACAGATAATGACCAAAATAAATATACAGTGTGCTAAAATATTTAAATATATACAAACATACAAAATGTTCCAGTCTATACATTGCAGGGATTATACAATAGAGATTGGATAAAACTGAACGCAAAAAAAAAAAAAGACTATCTACAGCGAAACATTGGAGACTGAAATTGTTCATGCAAAAAAAAAAACTGTATCAGTGGCAGATAAAAAATAAATAAAAATGTATTAATTTCCTTTTTCGCACTCTACCCAAATGTAAGATGTGATGCTTCTCATTTCCTCAGATAGGATAGGACACGGTTTTGATCTGAGAATCCTTGGGGAGAATAGAAAAAGTATATTTTGTAGTTTGCTTCACAAATGCAGTCATTGGAGATTAGACTGTACAAAATAAATAACTAAGATCAATGGGTTCGTGACACTGGGATGTTTAGAAAAATGGGAGATTCTTGTCTCTGACAGCATCCCAACAATCAAGTGTCTTATGAGTAGCTCTCGTTCTCATTCCAGCTTGTCATCCACTGTTTTTTCTCAAAGGAATCCACCTTGGCTTTCCCGTCTTTGAACTGACGAGCCTCTTTCCTTATCCGTACAGCATGGTATCTTGGAACGCTGTCATCCTGTTTGGAACGTTTGAAAAATCCACACTGGCAAGAGAAAAGCAAAGATAAATTATTATAAATTAGACTTGTATCAACCTGAACATACAAATACAACAAACACAAATATAATACTCAAGCAAATCAGAGAGGCAATCCAAAGAGTGTTTTGTGTGAGAGCATGCTTCACATGGAAAGAGTAGTATTCAAAATAGCATTTCCAAACAGCCAGGCTGACAAAGCAGAAACCTAGAACAATGAAGAAACTTCAAAGCACACAATAAATAGTGGTTGATAGGTTTGAAAAGTAGGAAAATTTAATAACTGGGGGGTGGGGGTATATTGAATGCTGACCAAATTCAAACACACATACATGAACAAATGTCTGAACACCCTATCAAAGCTCTTTGTACATACTCAAATTGGATAAATTATCAATTATAGTACAAATTGAATTTGTCTATGTATGTGTCTCTTTGACTTTTTGCACTTGAGATGTGCAGAAGTAGCTTCGGAAGTAAGCATTTCCTTTAAAGCAAAAGTGAGTTAGTGTTTGTTAAGCCCACACTCCATGCTGACTGCAATGCCCATTTTACCCCAGGTCTGAGTGCAGAGATCAGGCACTATGCCTCAGTAGTGAGTTTCTCTTTGTCAGAGGCCTGAACATGGATCTGAGCCTTGTGATACGCTGCATCATACTGGTTTTGTGGGGCTCTCTTGAAGAAACCACACTAAAGGAGAGCAAGGGTGATGAATAATTGGGAACAATATGAGAACATAGATATCCTATAATACTACCTGAATGAATAATGATTCACTGTTACATGTGTCTACTAATAGCTCAGAGTACATTACAATGAATATGTCGGTAAATGTGTTGCAGTTGTAGACCATGCCTACCTTCCAGAGTAGAAACACTAGCAATGCCAACATCAGAATACCAGCCAGGACAGCCACAAGGATGATCCACCAGGGAACTCCACCATACTGGGCTACTGCCTTCTCTGGAAACACTGTGACTCTCACCTGCATGGGTACAAGAAGAAACAGTCAGTTTATTTAGATTTGTTACATATAAATTCTTAAACTGTATTGGCCAGTCATTGTGTGAGTGGATGATAATGGATGTCAAGGGTTCTTCAGTGCCACACACCTGAGTCTCAGCATTCCTGAGAACCATATTCTTTGCAGGAGCATCAAGGCTGATGGAAGCTTTCACAATTATATCAAGATAGTTCAAAGATGCATAATTCTGTTTCAAAACAAAGGTTTTCAATGTTACAGAATGACTGAACCAATCTTATCTGCTATTTAGGAATATTTTGAAAAGCAAATAGCAACAGGCATGTTGTTTCTCACCTCAAGGAAAGTAGCATTCCACAGACGGCATCTCAGAGCAATCACTGCACTACTGTCCAAGCCCTGTAGAGGGCACTTGATCACCACACATCTAGCGTCATAGCCATTGCCACACATCTGAGAGGAACATAACCTTTTGTCAGACAACCTGTCATTATTGATCTCTTTTTAAATGCAAGTGAAAGTGTGTTTACCAAAATCCTGTGCTTTTTTTGGTCCAATAACAAAGAGATTTTGTCTCCAGGTTTTTTGCCTCCAACTTCACGCTTTTTCCTAGATGTGCTGGACTCCTAAAAAAACATAATCACAAGTTAGTGTTTCAAACTTGAATTTCTTAATAACGCTTCATCTCTGGCTGATTTTGCTTTTCCACAAATGCATCAAGCACAGTGAAACTTCAGTAGGAGAGTATTACCTGAATGTGTTTGAGAGAGTTGATCTCAGTCTCTGGGGAGCAGGGGATCTCTTCCAGGCCAGTGGTGCTGATCTTAACCAGATATAACAGCCATTTCCCATCCACATTCTCTTTGGGCCACTGGATGTTCAATGAGGCTGTGCCAAAGGACTTCAACGGCTTACCCAAATTGATTATCTGGAGGTATAATATTAACATTTTTAACGTCACGGTCAAACTCAGATCATGTGATATTGAGAAACTCTGTGAGAAAAGCAGACAATGATAATTACCTTAAATTCATAATCAATCAAACTGCCGATCTCCTCTTCTGTCTTGATGGCACTCTCTCCTTTCACATCGCCCCCAAAATACACCTGGGAGGGTCTCGCAACTCTGATGATAAACAAACACATATTAGAGGACTACATTGCACACAATAGCTTTCAAATAATCAGATCAAAAAGTATTTCAAATCTAGTTGATGCAGTAATCAAAAAGTGTAAATGATAGAAAAACTTTACTTACCCTGCAACAGAAAGTAACAGCTCAATCACTACTTTAGCCTTTGCTTTCACTCTGCCCATTTTGTCCTGTGTACTGGTCCTGAAAGAAGAGAAGTGACACATAACAGCGTTTGTTCTACAAGGCCACCAAGTCAGTCATCAGTCACGTTTGTGAAAAAACTATAGTGCTACTTACGTTTGAAGCTCAAGGTCAATATCGATTTCTGCGGTATTGAGAGAGATACCAGCAGTGCTCAAGATTATGTAGAAAGTAACCTGGAAACACATTGCATCCAAATATTACATAACATTCACCATGAGTGAGCCACACAATGACAGAATAAGACAAATACTGTAATGAAAACAAGTGCATAGCCTACCTCTGAATCTCTTTTGAATGGATTCCCCAGTTCACACTCTGTTTGGGAGCCATTCTGATTGGCTAAACAGAGAACCGGTTTATCCCTCTGGAGAACAAGAACCTATTACAATGTTATTTCTTGACGGATAGCAAAAATGTGTTTGCTGAAATAAACCCGAGCTACTTCACTTACCGTCGTTTTCTGAGAGCGGAAGCCGGAGTATGAGAGAGCATTGGGGAACATTCCCACCAGCTTAGCCTCATGGGCATCATCCCCATTTCTGTTCTTCACTGTCACCTCCAGAGCTATGTCCTTCTGATCACTGAGGGAGATCACTGGTAGCCCATTCTCCCTGGATAAAAACAAAACCTTATACCTCTTCCTCAGATTCATGGTTTTCTTTTCCAAATCTTATCATTATGAAAGTCACAGAATGTATATGCACTAAGAATGTTTGTTCATACTCACATAGGTAATGGGGGAAATATATCTTGGTTGAGCTCTTTGGAGCAGAATCTGTACTCCAGTTGTAAGCTACTCTGGCAAATATTATCATTTCCACATCCCTCCTTTAAGAAGTTCACCTGTAATGAAGCACAATCAAGCTTATTTTCAATGCATCTGACAGTAAGTCCATTCTAAACTTCACTGAATTCCAATTCCTCTGAGACATTCAATGACATCATGAAACATGTGTAACAGTTGGGAAATTCAAATGGAGATCCTCTCTCAGCTCCGAAGCAGTATGGTTACCTCAGTGACGACCTTGCTTGGCTGGGAGTTGTCAAGAATAGGCACAAGCTGGGGGAGAGCGTTCTGCCTCTTCTGACGCTTGGTACCCTGGATTCCCACTGACACCTCAATGGGAATACCGCGCAGCTTGTCCCTAATGTTATCCTACAGAAAGAGAAAACAATTATGATGAGTACACCATCTCTCTTCCCACATTCTAGGTATCATTCTAGAATCTCAAGAGGGTTAGAAGAATACCAAATTCTATACCTGCAGTCTGATTTTCGTCTTGGTGCAAGCTCTTTTGTTTTGACCCCGGAGGTCCAGAGTTCCGGTCGACTGGAAGTCCTGGTCGGTGCGAGACTTGTTGAGGAAGAGGACCCTGGAGGGAAGCCCTTGCTTCCTGCGATCTGCCTCAGCCTCAAATGCATAGCGGATAGCTGTAAGGAAACATTCCAGAACAACAGTAAGTATTATGTAAGGACAAAGGGATTCAGGACATTCAGGACTATGACAAATTATGCCAACTGGGCTGAGGTGAAAGAAGAGAGAAGCTTCACTTACTTAGTTTTGGGCTGTAGGATACAGGGTTTGCTTTATAGGTGAAACATGCCTCCACGGTCAAGCTATAGACAGCAAATGGATTATAATTAAATTGTGTTAATAGCAAACAAATCTACAGAAGTATTTTCAAACATGAGTAGTCATCAAATCCCATCAACACCTTACCAGATACTGTTGCCACAGGTTTTCTTTGTGAAGTCAATTTCCTTTGGAGTAATTTTGACATCCTTCTTGACGCTAATAATTGGCCTTGCCCTAAAATAAATAGTTGTCATGTGAGTTGTTACTGTATGTGTTATCTTGAAATGTATTTTTGAGGTCATAACTGGATTGTTATTATTTATTTATTTAGCAGACGCTCTTATCCAGAGCGACTTACAGAAGCAATTAGGGTTAAGTGCCTTGCTCAAGGGCACTTCAACAGATTTCTCACCTAGTCAGCTCAGGGATTTGAACCAGTGACCTTCAATTACTGGCCCAACGCTCTTAACCGCTAGGCTACTCTAATAAGATCATTACCTGTAAACGAGAACTGTATCTGAAAGAGACCCAATGGCTATATCAGGATAGGAATTCTTATCTAAATCCATATTCCCAGCCAGAGAATATCCAAATAATCTGATGTTGTTGGGAATTCCCTCAAGGATCTGAAATGACAAATAAATCAATAAGTAAAAATAGGATGCAGCAGTGATGTCACTCAACTACGTCAACAAGCATACCCTTTGACCAATAAAACACTGCAAAACCAACCTGTGCCGGCTTGGTGTTGATTCCAATAGCAGAACCGTGGTAAATGTACACTTTTCCTGCCCCAGCATCAGCATAGGGCGCTCCAACAGCAATGTCTGTAAAAGAGAAGCCATTTAGCTATGGAATATTATGACACAAGCACAGAAAGGTCAGAAACAAGTACAGATGTCAGGTTCCCACCTTGATAGGAGTCCTGATTGATGTCACCGACGTTCTCCACTGCCAGCCCAAACATTGAGTCTTTGGTTCCATTGAGGCGGATTGGGGTGATCTTGTCCCACTTTCCTGCCTGGTTGATGTAGACATAAACCGCTCCTCCAAAGTCTCCCTCTTTCATGAAGAACTGAGGGGCTCCCACAACAATATCCTGCCACCTGGGATGCAAAAAAGAAACAGCTAATTTGAAACATAAGTTACAATATCCATGTAGGTTTGATGACATAACGCAGGGTTCCCCAATAGGCGGGTGACTTTATATTGAACAAAAATATAAACGCAACATGTAACAATTTCAAAGATTTTACTGAGTTACAGTTCATGAACCCACCCACTTGGGAGCCAGGCTTACCCACTGGGGAGACAGGCCCAGCCAATCAGAATGAGTTTTTCCCAAAAAAGGGCTTTATTACAGACATAAATACTCCTCAGTTTCATCAGCTGTCCAGGTGGCTGGTCTCAGATGATCCCGCAGGTGAAGAAGCCGGATGTGGAGGTCCTGGGCTGGCGTGGTTACACGTGGTCTGCAGTTATGAGGCCGGTTAGACGTACTACCAAATCCTCTAAAACGACGTTGGAGGCGGCTTATGGTAGAGAAATTAACATTACATTCTCTGACAACAGCTCTGGTGGACATTCCTGCAGTCAGCATGCCAATCTGTTGCATTGTGTTGTGTGACAAAACTGCACATTTTAGAAGTGGCCTTTTATTGTCCCCAACACAGGGTGCACCTGCGCAATGATCATGCTGTTTAATCAGCTTATTGATATGCCACACCTGTCAGGTGGATGAATTATCTTGGCAAAGGGGAAATGCTCACTAACAGGGATGTAAATACATTTGTGCACAAAATTTGAGAGAAATAAGCTTTTTGCGCATATGGAACTTCTGGGATCTTTTATTTTAGCTCATGAAACATGGGACCAACACTTTACATGTTTATATTTGTGTTCAGTATATTTGGCCCCCCAAGTTTTCTGAGCAAAAAAAAAAAGGTTTGGGGGGGGGTATAATTTTCCTAAAATGACTAGGAAATCAGCTCAAAGTGATTTTAATTTAGGAAATCTGTTCCCAAGTATTCACACTATGTGATCGTATCCCAATTAGAGCCCTGCACGGGCATGAATTTTAAGCCCGAGCCCTACCCATGCCCATGCCCACGACGTTCAGGCCCTACCCTACACAGGCCCGATTGTTTCTGCCAAATTTAAGGCCCGGCCCTGCCCGAAACCAGAAATAACTTCCTCCATTAGCAAATCCATTAGCTGCTCCTCTCTGTCTGTCACTCGCTCCCTGCACTCTGCTCACGCTGTATACACTCTGCTCATTGCGGCTCTGGGTCTGTAAGTATCCATTGCAACAGCTCAGCTTAGCTGTTAGCTACTTTTCTTCACTCTAAACTCCGACAAAACTCAAGGAACATTATAATTTTCTGTTAAATCTCTCCTGTCTTATAGTTGACGAGGTTTAAGCACTTCTGACTCCATGTTATGATCTTAGTCAGATATGACTGTACGGCACAGCAGAGCATGAGCAAATGGCTCAGCTTCAAAATGTTAGTGATCAATTTAGTGATACCCGAGCCCTGCCCATACCCTAGTTATTGATGAAAAAACAGGCCCTACATGGCACCAATGTATAATGTCGCGACCCGTCAGGCTCAGGTCAGGTAGCAGAGCTCTAATCCCAATGTAATCAAAAATGTAAATGTAAATGTAATCAAGGTTTGAAATAACTCTGTTTTTGTCAAATACTATATCTGCTTGGGATTCCTGAAGTCAATTTGCAGTGTACAAATTATTTATAACTATGTTCTGGCCTCCTGACCATCTGCTCAAGGAAAAATGGGCCTACGGCTAAATGTAATTGGGGACCCTTGACATAAAATATGGATAAGCCAAAACTGGAAAAGTACAAGTCAACTTGTGTCACATACCCATCTCCATTCAGGTCGACCACAGCTACATCATATCCAAAAGAAGATGCCAGTCCAGGCCCTTCTAGAATGTACTCTGGGGAGAGTCTTGCGGACGCTTCATTCTCTTTTCTCAACAGGACCACAGCCCCACAGTGATTGGCTCGAGGTGCCCCAGACACAATGGTCAGGCCACGCCCCTTGGTGATGCTATGTCCAGAATCAAGGGAAAATCCTGCAACATGAAATAAGAGGAATCAAGGTATATATCTTTTATCTTACACTATGCATAATACAGATCATTCATCTTTCATGAGTAAATGAGTGAATTTGGGATGTAAAGAAAAACACAAGATGTGAAATATAGTAGTCATGTCATCTTGACGCAACCAAGAAAACATATGTTGTTGAAGTCGGAAGTTTACATACACCTTATCCAAATACATTTAAACTCAGTTTTTCCCAATTCCTGACATTTAATCCCTGTTTTAGGTCAGTTAGGATCACCACTTTATTTTAAGAATGTGAAATGTCAGAATAATAGTAGAGAGAATTATTTATTTCAGCTTTTATTTCTTTCATCACATTCCCAGTGGGTCAGAAGTTCACTCAATTAGAAATACACTCAATTAGTATTTGGTAGGATTGCCTTTAAATTGTTTAACTTGGGTCAAATATTTCGGGTAGCCTTCCCATAAGCTTCCCACAATAAGTTGGGTGAATCTTGGCCCATTCCTCCTGACAGAGCTGGTGTAACTGAGTCAGGTTTGTAGGCCTACTTGCTCACACACGCTTTTTCAGTTCTGCCTACACATTTTCTATAGGATTGAGGTCAGGGCTTTGTGATGGCCACTCCAATACCTTGACTTTGTTGTCCTTAAGCCATTTTGCCACAACTTTGGAAGTATGCTTGGGGTCATTGTCCATTTGGAAGACCCATTTGCGACCAAGCTTTAACTTCCTGACTGATGTCTTGAGATGTTGCTTCAATATATCCACATAATTTTCCTTCCTCATGATGCCATCTATTTTGTGAAGTGCACCAGTCCCTCCTGCAGCAAAGCATCCCCACAGCATGATGCTGCCACCCCCGTGCTTCACGGTTGGGATGGTGTTCTCTGGCTTGCAAATAACCCCCTTTTTCCTCCAAACACAACGATGGTCATTATGGCCAAACAGTTCTATTTTTGTTTCATCAGACCAGAGGACATTTCTCCAAAACGTACAATCTTTGTCCCCATGTGCAGTTGCAAACCGTAGTCTGGCTTTTTTATGGCAGTTTTGGAGCAGTGGCTTCTTCCTTGCTGAGCTGCCTTTCAGGTTATGTCGATATAGGACTAGTGTTACTGTGGATATAGATACTTTTGTACCTGTTTCCTCCAGCATCTTTACAGGGTCCTTTGCTGTTGTTCTGGGATTGATTTGCACTTTTCGCACCAAAGTACATTCATCTCTAGGAGACACAACGCGTCTCCTTCCTGAACGGTATGACGGCTGTGTGGTCCCATGGTGTTTATACTTGCGTACTATTGTTTGTACAGATGAACGTGGTTCCTTCAGGCATTTGGAAATTGCTCCCAAGGATGAACCAGACTTGTGGAGGTCTACAATTATTTTTCTGAGGTCTTGGCTGATTTCTTTAGATTTTCCCATGATGTCAAGCAAAGAGGCAATGAGTTTGAAGGTAGGCCTTGAAATACATCCACAGGTACACCTCCAATAGACTCAAATGATGTCAATTAGCCTATCAGAAGCTTCTAAAGCCATGACATCATTTTCCAAGCTGTTTAAAGGCACAGTCAACTTAGTGTATGTAAACTTCTGACCCACTGGAATTGTGATACAGTGAATTATAAGTGAAATAATCTGTCTGTAAACAATTGTTGGAAAAATTACTTGTGTCTTGCACAAAGTAGATGACCTAACCGACTTGCCAAAACTATAGTTTGTTAACAAGAAATTTGTGGAGTGGTTGAAAAATTAGTTTTAATGATTCCAACCTAAGTGTATGTAAACTTTCAACTTCAACCGTACGTATCCCAGTAATAACTGCAGTGCATTCAAACATTATGTTGAAATAATGACATGCAAAATATGCAGATTATAAACCATTCACAAGTTAACCACCATGGAGATGGAATGGTTAAGAATGGTTTTAGGCACCTCGGAAGTCACAAACCTAAGAAACTATTGGTCGTCACATCCAAAGTTCTCTCAGGGCTGACCTGTAGAGAAGGCGACTTATACAGAAACCGATCAGGGTTGGCAGCAGACAAACTGGTCATGAACAGGACAGCACAGAAAACACATAGTTCCCGTAATCAAGGTTCAGACCTACTGTACCCACCTAAGTAGCTGTTAGCAGGCACAGGCACCAGGTCAGGATCCAAGCGGTTCTCATCTCCAACTTCATAAGGCCCATCATCATAAAATCCCCTTTCCAACAAAGTATTGTTCTTTTGCTCTACACGTACTATGCCTAGAGTGGTTGAGAGTGAGGGGTGAAGATGTCAATGGAATGGTGCTGGCTTAAATATGACCCTTAACAAAACAATATGAAATCTTCAACAATAATGACACAAGCAAAATGTAACTGGGTTAATTTATTTTTACAGGTGAAAATAAAATTGTATTGAAGGGCAATCCATTTTTGGACTTCTGAATTAATTAAATGTACCCATTAATTCTTGAAGAACACAACTTATAAATGCCTCCTGAGATTAGTTCAACTGTCGTACCCCATCAGAACCCCAAATATAAGCTTGTTTTAGTCCAATGTTTGTAAACAAAGTAAATGTAAACACACACTGTATAGCCTAAAAACATGGTTAAAACTATAATTGTGAAATCATAGACGGTCAGTCCTTGCATCCATATCTGTCTTTGAATTTGAGAGTGGTTACATTTATCCATCCCAATCCCCCGCTTTTTACCGAAACAGTGGTCGGAAGAACGCTTTGTTATTGTTTCAACTGCTGATTGCCGCTTTAAAGCACAGTAAGGAAATGTCTGATGAAGTATGTTGCAAAGCCTTTCTTTACCTCTACAGTCGTGGTCAACATTTTTGAGAATGACACAAATATTAATTTTCACAAAGTCTGCTGCCTCAGTTTTTATGATGGCAATTTGCATATACTCCAGAATGTTATGAAGAGTAATCAGATGAATTGCAATTAATTGCAAAGTCCCTCTTTGCCATGAAAATGAACTTAATCCTAAAAAAACATTTCCACTGCATTTCAGGCCTGCCACAAAAGGACCAGCTGACATCATGTCAGTGATTCTCTCGTTAGGCAAGGATATTGCTGCTAGTAAGATTGCACCTAAATCAACCATTTATTGGATCATCAAGAACTTCAAGGAGAGAGGTTAAATTGTTGTGAAGAAGGCTTCAGAGCGCCCAAGAGAGTCCAGCAAGCGCCAGGACCGTCTCCTAAAGTTGATTCAGCTGCCGGATTGGGCACCACCAGTGCAGAGCTTGCTCAGGAATGGCAGCATGCAGGTGTGAGTGCATCTGCACGCACAGTGAGGCGAAGACTTTTGGAGGATGGCCTGGTGTCAAGAAGGGCAGCAAGGAAGCCACTTATCTCCAGGAAAAACATCAGGGATAGACTGATATTCTGCAAAAGGTACAGGGATTGGACTGCTGAGGACTGGGGCAAAGTCATTTTCTCTGATGAATCCCCTTTCCGATTGTTTGGGGCATCCGGAAAAAAGCTTGTCCGGAGAAGACAAGGTGAGCGCTACCATCAGTCCTGTGTCATGCCAACAGTAAAGCATCCTGAGACCATTAATGTGTGGGGTTGCTTCTCAGCTAAGGGAGTGGGCTCACTCACAATTTTGCCTAAGAACACAGCCATGAATAAAGAATGGTACCAACACATCCTCCGAGAGCAACTTCTCCCAACCATCCAAGAACAGTTTGGTGACAAACAATGCCTTTTCCAGCATGATGGAGCACCTTGCCATAAGGCAAAAGTGATAACTAAGTTGCTCAGGGAACAAAACATCGACATTTTGGGTCCTTGGCCAGGAAACTCCCCAGACCTTAATCCCATTGAGAACTTGTGGTCAATCCTCAAGAGGCGGGTGGACAAACAAAAACCCACAAAAACTCCAAGCATTGATTATGCAAGAATGGGCTGCCATCAGTCAGGATGTGGCCCAGAAGTTAATTGACAGCATGCCAGGGCGGATTGCAGAGGTCTTGAAAAAGAAGGGTCAACACTGCAAATATTGACTCTTTGCATAAACTTAATGTAATTGTCAATAAAAGCCTTTGACACTTATGGAATGCTTGTAATTATACTTCAATATCCCATAGTAACATCTGACAAAAATATTTAAAAACACTGAAGCAGCAAACTTTGTGAAGACCAATACTTGTGTCATTCTCAAAACTTTTGACCACGACTGTAGAGGACAAGTGAGTCACAATATACTGCATGGCTCATTCTGCAGAGATTTAAATATATACTTTGTACATCCACTGATTTTGATACATTGAAGTAAATAGGTTTTGATAACTTACATTTATATTTTACATTGTACAATTTTTGTAATTTAGCAGATGTTCTTATCCAGAGCGACTTACAACAACAACGTAATTGCATACCTTATGAACAGACACTTACCTTTCCAGTTGTAGGCGCCAGGCGCTCCAAACACCATGTAATGGTAGTCCTTGGTGAAAGTGGCAGCCAGACCCTGCTGGCAGGAGCCAAACCTCTCATGGCCTCTGGCTCTGCCCTCACAGAACCTCCAGTTCCCTCCATCTTCATCAGAGGATGTATCAATAGTGAGGTCCTGACTCAGGATGTAGCAGCGTCCTGTGATGTCACGGGACTCCTGAGCAGTGTCCACAAACAGACGTCTCTGATAGCGGTGAGCACAGGTCTGCAATGACAAGACAGTGGAATCAGCATACAAGGCAGATCCTAAGCTAATTATACTGTAGATCTGACACAAAGTTCTGCATGACAGATATACAAAGCACAATGAACCTGGCTAGTAACACAGCCATGCAGAGTATCCTCTGACACTGACTTACCACAATCTTCCCTCCGGGGCCCTGGCTGTTAACTGTCACCCCCATCCACTGGTTCTCCTTGTTCTCAACTCTCACATCCTCTGTGAGAATTCATCAGAAGGAATCAGGATGTTATGTTGATTCTCGCTTTAGAATGAATTTTACTTACAGTATATTGTGGTTAATAAAGCATAATGTTAAACCATATGTTGTGTAGGAGAGAGAAACTGAGAGAAAACCAGATATGAGTAACACCTCACCTTCATTGTCAAAATCGATACGGTCACAGTCATCGGATTCGGTGGTGATGTCACAACTGTACAGGCCACCGGTTATGTTGGCTCTCTGGTTGGCCAGTGCTTTGGCTCTTGGTGCTCCAATCAACAGTCTGTCAAATAAAAAAAATAAAAAAATAAAATGACTGTATCTTTAAGATATTCATGGTCTATAGATGAATGTACTGTGACAATAGCAGATTTCATAGATGTTTGGTAATCCTATACAGCAGCTGTCATATTCAATAATTCATACTGACCATTTTCAGACATGTAATTCAAAGCAGTCAGCTTAGTAACCCAGGACTGGCCTGGATAACAGAGACCATGTCAAACTGGCAAATACAGTACAGTTGTGGTCAAAAGTTTTGAGAATGACACAAATATTAATTTTCACAAAGTCTGCTGCCTCAGTTTTTATGATGGCAATTTGCATATACAGTGATCCCTCGCCACTTCGCGGTTCACTTATCGCGGATTCGCTATTTCGCGGATTTTCATAATGCATTTTTTTTTTTTTGGTGCATTGTGCTCTGCATTCTGATTCGCTAAAAACTCACTCCCGCTTCTTGTATCAAAACATGCTACGAATTGTGCTATCATTTTGTCGTCTCGTGCAGTTATGTGTACGTACATAAAACAGCTTGGCAAATTTACATTAAGTTGGCCAAATTATCTTGTAATTTCGAACATCTCCTAAACCCATAATGTCGACGAAACGGCCTGGACCGACAAAAGCACCTGCGGATGGGCCCAAACGGCGGAAGATGCTACCTATCTCAGATAAAGTTAAACTTCTGGACATGCTAAGGGAAGGTAAATGACAAAGCCACAAAGCGACGATGAAAGAGAAGAGGGAGAAGAGGACACGAGAGATGAGGAGGAAGGACTAACGCTTGGTCGCTTAGCAACCATGGTGCGAATGGCCACTGAACTTAAGCGAGTAGCTGAGGAATGGGACCCTTTGATGAGCCGTTCATTACAGTTCTCCAACGTAATCGATGGTGGCATGTCGGTGTACAAGGATCTTTTTGCAAAGAAGAAAAAAGAGCGACAACAGCTGCCTATCACTATGTTCTTCTCCCGAACAAACACACCTGCACCGCGGGCTTCAGAAGAAGAGAACACTGCAGAGCGCAGTCAGGATGCAGCGGCCCAGTCTGAAGAGCAGTGAAACGGCCTACACGTGAGTCACTGTATTTGTATACATGTAATAGTTGCTAATTGTAAAAAAAAAAGTTTTCTATTTCGCGGATTTCACTTATCGCGGGTCATTTTCGGAACGTAACCCCCGCGATAAACGAGGGATTACTGTACTCCAGAATGTTATGAAGAGGGATCAGATGAATTGCAATTAATTGCAAAGTCCCTCTTTGCCATGAAAATTAACTTAATCCTAAAAAAACATTTCCACTGCATTTCAGGCCTGCCACAAAAGGACCAGCTGACATCATGTCAGTGATTCTCTTGTTAACACAGGTGAGAGTGTTGACGAGGACAAGGCTGGAGATCACTCTGTCATGCTGATTGAGTTAAAATAACAGACTGGAAGCTTTAAAAGGAGGGTGGTGCTTGAAATCATTGTTCTTCCTCTGTTAACCATGGTTACCTGCAAGGAAACACGTGCCGTCATCATTGCTTTGCACAAAAAGGGCTTCACAGGCAAGGATATTGCTGCTAGTAAGATTGCACCTAAATCAACCATTTATTGGATCATCAAGAACTTCAAGGAGAGAGATTCAATTGTTGTGAAGAAGGCTTCAGGGCACCCAAGAAAGTCCAGAAAGCACCAGGACCGTCTCCTAAAGTTGATTCAGCTGCACCACCAGTGCAGAGCTTGCTCAGGAATGGCAGCAGGCAGGTGTGAGTGCATCTGCACGCACAGTGAGGCAAAGACTTTTGGAGGATGGCCTGGTGTCAAGAAGGGCAGCGAGGAAGCCACTTCTCTCGAGGAAAAACATCAGCGACAGACTGATATTCTGCAAAAGGTACAGGGATTGGACTGTTGAGGACTGGGGTAAAGTTATTTTCTCTGATGAATCCCCTTTCCGATTGTTTGGGGCATCCGGAAAAAAGTAAACAGTAAAGCAGGGTCCTTCAATTCCGGTCCTGGAGGGCCGAAACACCTCTGTTTTTCATCCTCTCCTTCTAATCAGGGGCTAATTCAGACCTGGGACACCAGGTGAGTGCAATTAACTACCAGGTAGAAATAAAAAACAGAAGTGTTTCGGCCCTCCAGGACCGGAATTGAAGAACCCTGCAGTAAAGCATCCTGAGACCATTCATGTGTGGGGCTAAGGGAGTGGGCTCACTCACAATTTTGCCTAAGAACACAGCCATGAATAAAGAATGGTACCAACACATCCTTCGAGAGCAACTTCTTCCAACCATCCAAGAACAGTTTGGTGACGAACAATGCCTTTTCCAGCATGATGGAGCACCTTGCCATAAGGCAAAAGTGATAACTAAGTGGCTCGGGGAACAAAACATCAACATTTTGGGTCCATGGCCAGGAAACTCCCCAGACCTTAATCCCATTGAGAACTTGTGGTCAATCCTCAAGAGGCGGGTGGACAAACAAAAACCCACAAATTCTGACAAACTCTAAGCATTGATTATGCAAGAATGGGCTGCCATCAGTCAGGATGTGGCCCAGAAGTTAATTGACAGCATGCCAGGGCGGATTGCAGAGGTCTTGAAAAAGAAGGGTCAACACTGCAAATATTGACTCTTTGCATAAACTTAATGTAATTGTCAATAAAAGCCTATGACACTTATGGAATGTTGTAATTA
Organism: Coregonus lavaretus; assembly: GCF_964263955.1. Taxonomy (NCBI): domain Eukaryota; kingdom Metazoa; phylum Chordata; class Actinopteri; order Salmoniformes; family Salmonidae; genus Coregonus; species Coregonus lavaretus. Next base: position 68,078,086 of record NC_139992.1, on the reverse strand, counting down.
TACTTCAGTATACCATAGTAACATCTGACAAAAATATATAAAAACACTGAAGTAGCAAACTTTGTGATACTTCTGTCATTCTCAAAACTTTTGACCACGACTGTACATGTCCACTACTTAATATTCAAACTGCCAGCAATCATAGTACTGTATCAGAGCCTTCAAGAAATTGTGAACACGCCTTTTGAGATGCACCACAATTAAATACTTTTTTTTGTATTTCATCTGGCTGCCAGTTAACGTCCTCAGAATAATTATTTTGGTGGTAAGAGACTAAAAGAGAACTTCTCGTGATTTGTCTCTGTAGTACAGTAGACTACTGTGCTATACAATGAGTAATAGGGAGAGAAACAGTAGAGTCCATGATCTAATTTGGAGCATATTCAATAATATGATTGTCCTGTACAACATTAGTTCACTGACCACAACATATCCAAATCACCCTGAGTGCCTAAGAGAATCTTTACAACCGCAGGGGGACAATATCCTGCATGAATAAGTTTTAGGGTTGAATAATTTGTAGAGCCATTTATTTATGCCCTATATTTATGCACAATACTTTATAAGAGCTGTGACTGACTGATATTGCAATTAAATATTTCCTGTAATATCTTAGGAGGGCTTTTAGGAATTGGCTGTACTTGGCACTTCACTAAATGAAAAAAACTTTCCTGTTAGGCTACCACTATAAAGGGGAACAAACAGGCAGCTCATTGTTGAACAACCACAGTGAGAGACAAAACTTCAGCAGGACCTCTCTGGGTCATATTTTCCAGCCTGGACAGTGAGTGAAAGCCACAGCCCCATACTAAGGAACACTGAAAACATGACCAGATGCATCACTGAGAATGGCTAACAATATTGCATATTGTGCAGCATGTTTGTTGTGTTACCTAGATGAAGTAGTATTGTAATGCTATTAGGGAAATATATTGGGGAAATAATAGAGTGATCACTGTCCATTCACTACAAGTGCTATGTTTAACCGCTTAGGGAGTTACTGGAAAACTGATACTTATATGGGTAATAGTGGACCACAGTGCAAATCCATTGGAAACGTTGTGGGAATTTTCACAAAGGGGGGCAAGGAATCCTCTCCACCTTCTTCCTCCACTCTACATGATTCCACAAGCTATTCCGTAAACCCCATATTGATTCCTTGGATAGAGTCATGGACCTTCATTTACCAATCAGGGACTCCCAAGAGGAAGCCTGTTGGGAAAGGGGAAGATCGAAGCCCAAATTATGTCCCCTCCCCTCTATCAACAGCCAGTGAAATGCAAATAAGAGCTCCATCAAAACAAACAATTTCACAGTGCAGCTGAGCTGTCAGTTCAAAGAACAGTTGAAGATAGAATGTAGATAGTTGAGGGCTTCAAAATCACTATTTATTCCAATGTTACTCTTGTAGGTCACACTCTCACTTAAAGCCTGGGGAAACCAACCCCATAGAGCTGCATTAGAGTGGGAAACAACACATAGGGATTTGTATCTGCAAGTAAAGGTTCTTAGCACTGCTCCCCACTGATAGTTGTGAAATTTGACAAGTCACTGAATGGTAACATTGGCATTTGCATACAACACTCCAGCCTTTGTGTACAAAGTCTAGATGACACATGAAAACAAGCTGCTCATTTCTGAAGGAGAAAACATTTATTTATTTTTTTACTTATAGATAAGCACCTTATTCCTCTTTTATATTGGATACCCAACAGCTTCTGATCTAGACAAACTAATAGGGAACAATTAAGCAATTAGACACAAGCAAGGCTGGACTTTGTTAGCTTAGATAAAAAGATAAAAAGTCAAAAGTGCTACTGGTAGTTGAGAACTTTGATGGTCATAGAACTTGCCTGAAGACTCATCCTGAATTTAATTTCGCTGCTCTATCGAATGCTCCATACATCTGTCTGAAGAACCATTGGTCTGAACCCGCTATCCTAGAAGTAATTTGTGCAGACGTAAAAATTATGTGATTCATGATTCGTGTAGCCCGGCTCTGGCCCAACGCATCGGTTTCTGGAACCAATCAGAACGGTTTGAATGTGTTCACATTCTAGAAGTCCTCAGGGAGGAAGCAAATCCAGACTCATTGTGGAGAAGAAACGTTAGTGGGCGTGGCGTTTGACCGGAGCGATGTGGATGGGTAGCCAGGCAAAGACGGAACTGCCAACAAGTTACACTTAGGGGAAAGGAGACTCTTTTTAGGCCACATTCTTTTAGGACACATTCTAAAAAATAACATTGCAAATCTACTGCCCTCTGTTCCTCTAAAACAGAAACCCCCAGGTTATAGCATCAAGTTAGCTGAGCTACTAAGTACATGGAGAGCCATCATATTCCTATCCATGTCAAGAAGTATAAAAGACAGTAGGATTGGTTACAGACTAAGGCAGGGGTGTCAAACGTACGGCCTGCGGGCCGGATCAGGCCCGCAAACGGGTTTAATCCGGCCCGCGAGATGATTTAGATTTTTTTTTATTTTTTCTTTTTTCTTTTTTTTAAGTATAAAAATGCGCTGCAATTTTTCAATAAAATAAACTGCTGTTCCAATTGCGTCCACTGGATGGCGCAATAGCAATTGTGTTAAGCAAGCAAACTGTTTATACCGGGGCAGAGCAAGTAGGTCAAGCACGTGCAGCCAATGAGCTACTTTGTTTTGCCCGCAATATTTATTACGGCTTCTACTTTTAACATTATGTGCTTTGGCACCCTCATTGCCCCAATATGTCTCTGTCAAAAAAGAGAAAAGTGGACGCAGAGTGCAGAGTGTTCCAAGAAAAATTGTCATCCTATTTAATCACGGAATTGAATGGGAAAGCTGTATGTTTGGTGTGTTCAGAGCATGTTGCAGTGCTGAAAGAATATAACCTTTGTCGCCACTATGTGAGTCTTCATGCCGACAAATATGACAACTTTCAAGGACAGCGGAGATGAGAGAAGGTGAATGAACTGTTGGCGGGTCTGAAGAAACAGCAGTCTGTGTTTACTCACAGCCGAGACATCAGTGACGCTGCAGTGAAAGCTAGCTACCTCATTGCTAATGAAATCGCAGTGGCTTCAAAACCATTTAGTGAGGGTGAATTTGTAAAAACATGCATGATGAAGGCAGCGGAGATTGTGTGCCCTGAAAAGCGGCAGGCTTTTGCAAATATCAGCCTGACAAGAAACACAGTTGCAGACAGGATTTCCGATCTTTCAGTGGATTTGGACAGCCAGTTGAAGCAAAAAGTAAAGTCATTTATTGCGTTTTCGGTTGCAATTGATGAAAGCACGGACATTACAGATGTTGCACAACTGACCATTTTTTCATCCGCGGAGTTGATGACACATTGACCGTCACCGAGGAGTTCGTGGAGTTGGTGCCGATGACAGATACAACGACAGCAGCTGATATTTTTACCGCACTCGTCGGCGCGCTGGACAGGGTCGGAGTGGACTGGTCCCGCGCTGTCAGCCTGGCTACAGATGGTGCACCCTCAATGATCGAGAAAAAAGCAGGCGTTGTGACAAAGTTCAGAGAGAAAGTGCAATCTGCAAATGGAGGACGTGATTTTTTGACTTTTCACTGTATTTTGCACCAGGAGGCTTTGTGTTGCAAGTCATTAAAGATGGATAACGTCATGAAGGTGGTCATCCAAACTGTTAATTTCATCCGATCCAGAAGCCTGAATCACCGTCAGTTTGACAGCCTTCTCAGAGAGAAAGACCACATCTATGGCCTGCCATACCACACTGAGGTAAGATGGTTAAGCCGAGGTGCTGTGCTGAGGCGTTTCTTTGATTTACGAGAAGAAATTGAACAGTTCATGGAAGAAAAGGGCAAACCAGTGTTAGAATTTAATTCCGCAGAATGGATGCAGGACCTTGCATTTATGGTGGATGTTACAGAGCACCTGAATAACTTGAACAAACAGCTGCAAGGGCGCAACAAAGTTGTCACGCAGTATTATGACAGCATACGTTCTTTCAAGTTGAAGCTGTCATTGTGGGAGACGCAACTTGCCGGTGGTGATGCAGCTCACTTCCCCTGTCTGAAAAATGTGTGCGCGACCCAACATGTGGCAGACATGAAGCGGTTCAAAGATAAAATAACTGGACTGTTACGGGAGTTTGAGCAACGCTTTCAGATTTATGTTTATATGTTTTTATGTTGATGTGCTATTGTTTTTAATTGATTTTATTTTATTTGTATATTTAACCTATCCTTGACTCTGTGGTTCTTGCACTTGTTTGGGGAACAGGATTTCATTATTTTTATCTACATTTCTGCCTGAGAAATGACACCCTGATATAGTTCTGTGATCTGTGATATACTTCTGTGAATCACTGAGGCATTGTGTGTTTGTGTGTTCTTTGTCCTCAGAACTTTCAAATAACTTGAGGTGTTTTATGATTAATAGTGATGTTGTGCTTTTGGACACTGTCCTCAGGCTCCAGCTTTATGTTTATATGTTTTTATGTTGATGTGCTATTGTTTTTAATTGATTTTATTTTATTTGTATATTTAACCTATTCTTGACTCTGTGGTTCTTGCACTTGTTTGGGGAACAGGATTTCATTATTTGTATCTACATTTCTGCCTGAGAAATGACACCCTGATATAGTTCTGTGATCTGTGAAACAGTTCTGTTAATCACTGAGGCATTGTGTGTTTGTGTGTTCTTTTTCTTTAGAATTTTCAAATAAACTTGACGTGTTTTATGATTAATAGTGATGTTGTGCTTGTACTATTTTGGACACACTGTCCTCAGGCTCCAGCTTTATGTTGTATGTTGATCGTATTAAAACAAAGAAAACAATCTGAAGTTGTTGTTTTTAAGTTATATATACCATGATTTTTCCGGTCCGGCCCACTTGGGAATAGATTTTCCTCCATGTGGCCCCTGAGCTAAAATGAGTTTGACACCCCTGGACTAAGGGCTCTATTTTCGGCTGGCGCAAATAAGGCGCAAGTGTCAAACGTACGTTAGTTTGCAATTTCGTCATGTAAAAACTGGAACACCGGCATTTTCCAGCCCTAAAGCCAGGTTCTACAACTTCCCTATCTAACATCAGCTCGCTTGCGCTGAGGTGGGAGGGGTGGCACTATTTGAGGTGTGTTCTTTAAAAACAAGCACAAAAGTGACAACTTCATGCAGCGCTAATAGGAAGTTTCAAGACCCACAAAAGCAGGTCTTAACTGTAACGCAGTTGATAATGGCATGGATTTTGAGAGCAGAAGTGCAGCCTATCCAGTCATGGCGCACAGTGCCCATGGAATGAGAGATGTGCCTTTTGTGGGGGTGAATCGAAACCAACCATAGCCTACCCTCCCCTTAATCAAGGCTGGTTTAGCATCATTGTATACAGTGTGTTTTTTTATCTTGACCATTAGCCTATGAATAAAGTGGTTTTAAATGTTCTACTGAGAGTGCTTTAAAATATTTTTGAGGTTTTTGCCCTCATACTTTTTCATTGCTCACAATTCACATACCTGCATTTCGCTTGTTCACGTAGGCTATCCATCCCCCTTTTCAAAGAGCACCCCTCATTCGATTACCAAAGACACACTTGGAGAATCTGCCACGCACATAGGCAACGATAATTGACAGGAGCCTAGTTTTTTGTAAAGACGTGCAAATGATATGCTAAAGACATTTAGGCCTACGTGTGCACACAGTGCCATGGAACGAGAGAAGTGATTCATGACATCATGCTTCTGACTCGATCCTAGTTAGAAATATTGTTGTTGGTTGTTTTTCGTTTGATTTGATTAAAAAACCAACTTTTAAGAAAGATTCAGCTTCCGTGGATTTATGGTGAGAACTTACACGGCTTCGAATGCAATGCAATTTCGTCTGTTATTTCTGGAGAAGCGCAAACACAGTATGATCTGTAAAATGGTTCCATGAGGTATATAAAACATTATCTATCCAGCTCCTGTGAAAAGTTTGGATGTGCGTAAAACCCTCCATAGTCTAAATTGCCTAGTCTGTATTATATGTCTACGGGGGGCAGTTATTGTGCCTGTAACGGTATCTAGACATTTTTTATTATTTTTTTTATTCGAATTATACACTGTCTTTTTAGGCATTATCAATAGCCTGGTGAATTTAATCTTGCTTATTGACTACGTTTGGCATGTCCATATCCAGACTGCAATTTACAGTAAGGCTAGCCCCTATTTCAGTGCGAATGCTATACTGTAGCCTATGTTTAACAATGTATTTCCATACTGAAGCAATGCAATTAGTGTCACGGTTCAGACAGACGACCAGAGGACCACAATTGCGTCACACCAGAAAGTTTATTAAACTTAAGGGAAAAGGGAAGTAGGGAGTGAATGAAGGCTCCAGGGGTAACAGGGATCCCGTCCAATGCGCTGGGTCTGTGCCCCCCCCAGTGGCAGCGATGCGTCCTATGAAGCCGGTGGTGGGTGGTCCAGAAGTCCTGGGGGGGGGAGACACAGACACAACAGGGCGGAATGAAACCAGGCAGCAGTACAGTTCAAGGGAAATCCAAAATACGTAGTAGCAAGGCAGAAGGCTGGTCAGAGTTACCGGGATTGAAGAGTAGTCAGGAGTCGTAATGGCAGAAGCAGGTCTGGATCTCCTGAGGCAGAAGAGTATCCAAAAAACAGGCAGGTCCGGGGTCACAAAACCAGGGTGAGCCAGAAGCGCGAGCAAACAGGTTCCGGGTGTGAGCTTTGCAGACGATCTGACACCGGAGAGCTGAAAGACAGGGCCTTAAATACTGGGAGAGGTAGTGGGTAATGCAGCGCAGCTGGCAGAGTAATCAGAGCAGAGCAGAGCAGGGACAGGTGGAGCTAGTTAGGCTGAGTAGAGAGAGTGGTGAGCAGAGTGGAAGAAAATTAAGGTGGTAACCCGGTGGAGTGAGAGGCCCATGACAGAACCCCCCCCCCAAGGGACGGCCCCAGAAGTCCCAAGAGCAACACCACGCCGGGCGGGAGGAGGGGAGCCGGAGGAGGGCTAGAACTCCTCCGAACGGTCCGAGTGAACGTCCTCATCCTCGGAGGAAGCCGGAGGGCCGTGGTCGGGAGATGGGACAGGTCCCGAGACAGGATCAGGCACAGGACAGGAAGCCGAGCGGGCCGGACGGTTAGGGACCCCTCTGGGGCGGCCCCTACGGATTGCAGGTTGATCAGGATGCCGTTGGTGGAAAGCGGTGATGAGAGTCCTATCCACAATCCGACTAGCTGGCACCCAGGTCCTTTCCTCAGGTCCATAGCCCTCCCAGTCAATGAGGTACTGGAGACCCCTACCCCTCCGTCTGGACCGAAGCAGGCGGCGGACGGTGTAAACCAGACCACCATCGACGAGCCGTGGAGGAGGAGGACCAGGCGCAGCAGGGACCAGCGGACTCTCATGGATGGGCTTAATCTTAGACACATGGAAAGTGGGGTGCACCCTCAGGGAATTAGGCAGTTGGAGCCGGACAGCAGTTGGGCTAATCACTCTTATGATAGGGAATGGGCCAATGAACCGAGGTGCCAGCTTCTGCGACTCCACCCTGAGTGGCAGGTTCTTTGATGACAACCACACCCTTTGACCAACATGGTAGGTGGGAGCAGGAATTCTCCGACGGTTGGCCCCGGTAGTGTAGCTGGCAACGGATCTGAGGAGTGTGGCTCGGGCTTGTGACCAGGTGCGGCGACATCGACGGGCAAAAGCAAGTGCAGATGGGCAAGTAACCTCCTCTTCCTGGCTGGCAAATAGAGGAGGCTGGTATCCATAAACACATTGGAAAGGGGACATACCGATGGCAGAGCAGGTCAGAGAATTGTGTGCGTACTCCACCCATGTCAATTGCTGCGACCAGGAGTGGGGGTTGCGTGAAGTCATGCATCGCAGTGCCTTCTCGAGCTCCTGATTAGCCCGCTCTGACTGCCCATTGGATTGGGGATGGAATCCGGAAGTCAGACTGACTGTGGCTCCCAGCAGGTGACAGAACTCCTTCCAAAAAGCGGAGGAGAATTGTGGACCACGGTCAGAAACTACATCCCTTGGCAGCCCGTGGATCCGGAAGACGTGTTCCAGGACCACCTGGGCGGTCTCCTTGGCGGTTGGGAGCTTGGGGAGGGGAATGAAGTGTGCCATCTTGCTGAAACGGTCAACGATGGTGAGAATGACGGTCATGCCACTTGAAGGGGGCAGCCCCGTGACAAAGTCAAGGGCGATGTGAGACCAGGGACGTCTGGGCACAGGCAGGGGCTGCAGCAATCCGGCTGGGGGCTGGCAGGACGACTTGTGTTGGTTGCAGATGGGGCAGGCTTGGACGAATTCCCGTACATCCTTCCTCAGAGAGGGCCACCAGAACCTCTGGGCGAGCAGGTTGTAAGTGCGGGTGGAGCCAGGGTGACAAGCTAGGCGGGAGTCATGTCCCCACTGAACGACCTGGGACCTCAGGTCTTCGGGGACAAAAAGGCGGTCAGCTGGGCAAGTGCTGGGACCTGGCTGGTTACGGAGAGCCTCCAGCACCTGTTCCTCAACAGCCCAGGTCAGAGCTGCAACGATGCAGGGACTTGGCAGAATCGACACAGGGTCCTTGGAGGGGGTGTCATCCTTCTGGAATTGACGGGAGAGGGCGTCTGGCTTGGTGTTGCGTGATCCAGGCCGGTATGACAGAGTGAAATTAAACCTGGTGAAGAACAGGGCCCAGCGGGACTGCCTGGAGTTCAACCGTTTGGCCGTGCGGATGTACTCCAAGTTCTTATGATCGGTCCAAACGAGAAATGGAATGGTGGACCCCTCCAGCCAGTGACGCCACTCCTCCAAGGCAAGCTTCACAGCCAGCAGCTCACGGTTCCCTATGTCGTAATTGCACTCAGAGGGGGACAACCGACGTGAGAAAAAGGCACAGGGATGGAGCTTCCTATCCTCCGCAGCCCACTGAGAAATCACAGCACCAACTCCCACATCCGAGGCGTCCACCTCCACAATGAATTGCCGGTCCACATCAGGCATCTGGAGGATGGGAGCGGAGGTGAACCTCACCTTGAGGGTACTGAAGGCTTTGTCGGCTGCTGGGGTCCAGGTGAAGGGTTGCTTGGTGCTGGTTAGAGCAGTGAGAGGGGCAGCAACGGTACTGTAGTTCCGGATAAACTTCCTATAGAAGTTAGCAAACCCCAGAAACTGTTGCAGCTTCTTTCTGTTCTCCGGAACTGGCCATGAAGTGACTGCTGATACTTTGGCAGGATCCATTTGGATACTTCCCTCTGCCACTATGTACCCCAGGAAGGCCACTGTCTTGACGTGAAACTCACATTTCTCTGCCTTGGCGTAGAGGGAATTCTCCAGAAGACGATGAAGGACTTGCTGGACATGGCGGGTGTGTTCCGACAGGTTTCTGGAGTAGATTAAGATGTCATCCAGGTAAACGAAGACAAACTTGTTTAACATGTCCCGCAGTACATCATTCACTAGAGCCTGGAACACAGCAGGAGCATTGGTGAGGCCAAAAGGCATAACCAGATACTCGTAGTGGCCTGTTGGTGTATTGAATGCGGTTTTCCATTCATCTCCCTCCCGGATCCGCACTAGGTGGTAAGCGTTTCTGAGATCCAACTTGGTAAAAACAGTGGCTCCCTGGAGCAACTCAAAAGCAGAGGTGAGCAGAGGCAGAGGGTAACGGTTTTTCACTGTGATGTCGTTGAGTCCCCTGTAGTCGATGCAGGGGCGAAGAGATCCGTCCTTCTTCCCCACAAAGAAGAAGCCAGCACCAGCAGGAGATGAAGATGAACGGATTAATCCTGCGGACAGAGAGCCATTGATGTAGTCCTCCATGGACCTTCTTTCAGGAGCAGACAACGAATAAAGACGACCCTTTGGAGGAGCTGTTCCAGGGAGGAGGTCGATGGCACAGTCGTACGGTCGGTGAGGGGGCAGAGATGTGGCTCTTGCTTTGTTAAACACCTCTCTGAGACCATGGTAGCATTCTGGGACATTGGAGAGGTCAGGAGCGGAGTTAGTAGGTACTGGCCGAGGGGGTAGTGCGGCAGCAAGCAGGCAGGTTCGGTGGCAGTCCTCTCCCCACTCCCTGATCACCCCGGTCACCCAGTCGAGCTGAGGGTTGTGCCGGCGGAGCCATGGGTAACCCAGGATGAGGGGTTGGCCTGGAGAGGGGAGCAGGTGAAACTGGATAGTTTCTTGATGGTTTCCGGACAGACCCATCGAGACCGGGGCCGTGATATGAGTGACCGATCCGAGTAAGTGTCCGTCCAGTGCCCGGGCAGGAATAGGAGGTGTCAAACGGAGGTTCTCCAGTCCCAGTTGGCGTGCCAGCTTGATGTCCATTATGTTGGCTTCGGCGCCAGAATCCACCAGAGCAGCCAGGGTGTGAGTTGAGTCAGAGAGGCGGAGGTGAACTTGCAGCAGGGGTTTGCGGTCGGAGGACTGGATGGTCATTGAACTCAACCGGACTCCCCCTATGCCCGGTGAGCTTCGGCCCTTTAAAGGGCAGGTTACCACACGATGTCCATCACCTCCACAATAGAGGCAGAGGTTTGAGGTGAAGCGGCGCTGGCGCTCTGCAGGAGTGAGGGAGGCTCGCCCAATCTCCATAGGCTCAGACTGATCAAGCTGACCTGGGTGAGTGGCAGTAGATGACAGGAGCCCAGTCGGATCTCTCCGAATGCCGGTAGTAGGTGGACCTTGGCGCCCCCTCTCACGACGACGGGTCTGTATCCTTCTGTCGATCCTGACAGTCAGTGCGATGGCTTCATCAAGAGTGGAAGGCAGTTCATGGGAGACCAACTCGTCCTTGATATAGTCAGCCAAACTATGGAAGAACGCGTCCACCAACGATGGTGTGTTCCAAGAACTTCGTCTAGCCAGGGTTCGGAAGTCGATGGAATGGTCTGCGACTGTACGTCTGCCTTGTCGAATACTGAACAGTTCACGAGACGCCTCTGCGGTGGGTGAATCCAGGTCAAACACCTTCAGCATCTCCTCAGCAAACAGGTCGAAGGTTGCACATGCGGGGGTTTGACGTTCGAACTCTGCTGTTCCCCAGAGTCGAGCTCGGCCCGTCAGGTGAGTGATGGCATACCCAACTTTAGCCCCCTCCGTGGCGAAGGTCCTTGGCTGCAAGGAGAACTGAAGTCGGCAGCTAGTCAGGAATGGCCGGACCTGGGTTGAATCACCGTTGAACCGCTCGGGGTTTCCAATCTTGGGTTCCGGAGCAGCGGCTGCAATGACCGGGGCAGGTAACTCGGGGGCTGGGCTGGTGGGCAGACTGGCTGGGGTAAGGTTGGTGAGGAGTTGAATGATCATGGCGAGTTGTTGTTGCTGCTGCTGGAACTGCTGCTCATGCTCATCGGTTTCCATGTCGGGGAAAGTGTGCGCTGAGTCCATAATGGTCAGATCGTACTGTCACGGTTCAGACAGACGACCAGAGGACCACAATTGCGTCACACCAGAAAGTTTATTAAACTTAAGGGAAAAGGGAAGTAGGGAGTGAATGAAGGCTCCAGGGGTAACAGGGATCCCGTCCAATGCGCTGGGTCTGTGCCCCCCCCAGTGGCAGCGATGCGTCCTATGAAGCCGGTGGTGGGTGGTCCAGAAGTCCTGGGGGGGGGAGACACAGACACAACAGGGCGGAATGAAACCAGGCAGCAGTACAGTTCAAGGGAAATCCAAAATACGTAGTAGCAAGGCAGAAGGCTGGTCAGAGTTACCGGGATTGAAGAGTAGTCAGGAGTCGTAATGGCAGAAGCAGGTCTGGATCTCCTGAGGCAGAAGAGTATCCAAAAAACAGGCAGGTCCGGGGTCACAAAACCAGGGTGAGCCAGAAGCGCGAGCAAACAGGTTCCGGGTGTGAGCTTTGCAGACGATCTGACACCGGAGAGCTGAAAGACAGGGCCTTAAATACTGGGAGAGGTAGTGGGTAATGCAGCGCAGCTGGCAGAGTAATCAGAGCAGAGCAGAGCAGGGACAGGTGGAGCTAGTTAGGCTGAGTAGAGAGAGTGGTGAGCAGAGTGGAAGAAAATTAAGGTGGTAACCCGGTGGAGTGAGAGGCCCATGACAATTAGAACACTGTGGACTGCAAACATGTTCAACATATTTAGCAAATATGGGGCAGCAATTTAACAACTAGGCTATAATGGACTAACTTTCAAATTGGAGTTGATGACAAAGCAATACATAAAAGACCGTAAACACACAACTTGAAGCAACCACATATTTAGCCATGGAGCACGTTCTGATTGGCTAGTGAGGGGCCAAGCCTTCACACACCCACAAGTTGTTTATTCACCAAAACCCAGCCCTTTCACAGCACCGCCAGCTACTACACCCATAATTCCGATTGTGAAATAGCTCAAATATTTCTGACACACCCCTGAACCTATAATGCTACCACCAGCGCTACGATTTACGATTGCGTTAGGCCTGTTAAAATAGAGCCCACGTGTAAATGAATAGTGGTGGCCAAACTGTGGGTGCATCCTGTGACCTTGCTGACCTTTTCCCCCAAATGTTGTGTGATGCTGCCCCCACAGCTGTGCACTCAAAGTCCCCAGAACCACTGCAGCTGTTCTAACTGTGTCCATTTACCCACACCAACACTTGGCACTGGCCTAGAGTTGGCTTGTTATACCAGCCAGGCCATAACAAAAAAAATTTAACCAGGGCCTGAGCTCCTCTATCACTGCTAATAAATCAATGTCTCAGTCTCTACCCAACCAGGAGATTATAACCTGCCTTTGAGCTTTACTGGGACACAGCCAACTGCCAGGCTCCTGAGAAATTCCAAGATTATTTTTGTCCCACAAATATCATGAAATTCACTATCTATTTTAGAGACTGCTGCTTTGAGCCAGATCTCATCCACAGGCTTCTCTTGAACTTCTTTCTTGGTCAGCCAGAGAGAAACACGCTTTACTACATACAAGTAAAACATTTTACTTTTTTTGAATCAGTAATTTACAGCTGCATTACAGGAAACAATAGCTTTAAAAATTGCATTTCTATTCCAAACTTAGTTATGCACTGAGCAGCTGCTTCCGCTCCGTATCCATTTATGGGGACAAATACATTATTTTGTCACCGATAAGCATTTTAATTGTCGTATTCTCACCTTTCTTCGGAGCACTTAGCCCCATAACCTTAAACATGTTCCCTTTCAACTGACACCATGGTTATGCATAACTGGCTCATATTGTATTTGCCAAATTATTAGCATTTCAATTTGGGCAAGTCTATATTGCTTAATCTGAAAATCTGGTTGCGTACAAATATTTAGCAGATGTTATCGCAGGTGCAGCGAAATGCTTATGTTCCTAGCTCCAACAGTGCAGTAATACCTAACAATACAAAACAATACACACAAATCCTCCAAATTAAAATAAAGGAATTAAGAAATAATGAGCAATGTCAGAGTCCGGAATATAAATATAAATATATAGTTGAAGTCGGAAGTTTACATACACTTAGGTTGGAGTCATTAAAACTCGTTTTTTTCAACCACTCCACAAATTTCTTCATAACAAACTATCATTTTGGCAAGTCGGTTAGGACATCTACTTTGTGCATGACACAAGTAATTTTTCCAACAATTGTTTACAGACAGATTATTTCACTTATAATTGACTGTATCACAATTCCAGTGGGTCAGAAGTTTACATACAGTAAGTTGACTGTGCCTTTAAACAGCTTGGAAAATTCCAGAAAATTATGTCATGGCTTTAGAAACTTCTAATAGGCTAATTGACATCATTTGAGTCAATTGGAGGTGTACCTGTGGATACAATTTCAAGGCCTATCTTCAAACTCAGTGCTTCTTTGCTTGACATCCTGGAAAAATCAAAAGAAATCAGCCAAGACCTCAGAAAAATAATTGTAGACCTCCACAAGTCTGGTTCATCCTTGGGAGCAATTTCCAAATGCCTGAAGGTACCACGTTCATCTGTACAAACAATAGTACGCAACTATAAACACCATGGGACCACGCAGCCGTCATACCGCTCAGGAAGGAGACGCATTCTGTCTCCTACAGATGAACGTACTTTGGTGCGAAAAGTGCAAATCAATCCCAGAACAACAGCAAAGGACCCTGTGAAGATGCTGGAGGAAACAGGTACAAAAGTATCTATATCCACAGTAAAACGAGTCCTATATCGACATAACCTGAAAGGCCGCTCAGCAAGGAAGAAGCCACTGCTCCAAAACCGCAATAAAAAAGCCAGACTACGGTTTGCAACTGCACATGTGGACAAAGATCGTACTTTTTGGAGAAATGTCCTCTGGTCTGATGAAACAAAAATAGAACTGTTTGGCCATAATGACCATCGTTATGTTTGGAGGAAAAAGGGGAAGGCTTGCAAGCCGAAGAACATCATCCCAACCGTGAAGCACGGGGGTGGCAGTATCATGCTGTGGGGGTGCTTTGCTGCAGGAGGGACTGGTGCACTTCACAAAAAAGATGGCATCATGAGGAAGGAAAATTATGTGGATATATTGAAGCAACATCTCAAGACATCAGTCAGGAAGTTAAAGCTTGGTCGCAAATTAGTCTTCCAAATGGACAATGACCCCAAGCATACTTACAAAGTTGTGGCAAAATACCTTGACAACAAAGTCAAGGTATTGGAGTGGCCATCACAAAGCCCTGACCTCAATCCTATAGAACATTTGTGGGCAGAACTGAAAAAGCGTGTGCGAGCAAGGAGGCCTACAAACCTGACTCAGTTACACCAAGAGGAATGGGCCAAAATTCACCCAATTTATTGTGGGAAGCTTGTGGAAGGCTACCCGAAACGTTTGACCCAAGTTAAACAATTTAAAGGCAATGCTACCAAATACTAAATGAGTGTATGTAAACTTCTGACCCACTGGGAATGTGATGAAAGGAATAAAAGCTGAAATAAATCATTCTCTCTACTATTATTCTGACATTTCACATTCTTAGAATAAAGTGGTGATCCTAACTGACTTAAGACAGGGAATTTTTACTAGGATTAAATGTCAGGAATTGTGAAAAACAGAGTTTAAATGTATTTGGCTAAGGTGTATGTAAACTTCCGACTTCAACTGTATATGTATATGATGGTGTGTATAAACATTATGGAAATTATATGAGTAAGAAAGGTGTGTACAGCAGTAGTTATATAGGATGCGCCTTGACTAGAATACAGTGTATACATATGAAGTGGGTAAAACAGTATGTAAGCATTATGTAAACATTATTAAAGTGACTAGTGTTCAATGACTATGTACATAGGGCAGCAGTCTCTTAGGTGCAGGGTAGAGTACCAGGTGGTAGCCGGCTAGTAACAGTGACTAAGTTCAGGGCAGAGTACTGGGCGGAGGACGGCTAATGGTGACTATTTAACAGTCTGATGGCCTGGAGATAGAAGCTGTTTTTCAGTCTTTCGGTCCCAGCTTTGATGCACCTGTACTGTCTCCGCCTTCTAGATGGTAGCGGGGTGAACAGGCTGTGGCTCGGGTGGCTGAGGTCCTTGATGATCTTCTTGGCCTTCCTGTAGAAGTTTGTCAGGGTCTTAGGGGCCAAGACACATTTCTTCAGCCTCCTGAGGTTGGAGAGGCGCTGTTGCGCCTTTTCCACCACACTGTCTGTGTGGATGGACCATTTCAGGTTGTCAGTACGCCGAGGAACTTGAAGCTTTTCACCCTCTCCACTGCGGCCCTGTCGATGTGGATGGGAGCGTGCTCTCTCTGCTGTCTCCTGAAGTCCACGATCAGCTCCTTAATTTTGTTGACGTTGAGGGAGAGGTTATTTTCCTGGCACCACTCCGCAAGGGCCCTCATCTTCTCCCTGTAGGCTGTCTCGCCGTTGTTGCTAATCAGGTCTACCACTGTTGTGTCGTCAGCAAACTTGATGATTGTGTTGGAGACGTGCGTGGCCACGCAGTCATGGATGAACAGGGAGTACATGAGGGGGCTGAGCACGCACCCTTGTGGGGCCTCCGTGTTGAGGAACAGCGTAGCAGAGGTGTTTTTGCCTACCCTCACCACCTGGGGTCGGCCCGTCAGGAAGTCCTGGACCCAACTTGGAGGGCACTATGGTGTCGAGCTGTAGTTGATTAACAGCATTCTTACATTTTTTTTTTTTGTCATTTAGCAGACGCTCTTATCCAGAGCGACTTACAGTTAGTGAATACATTTTTTTTTTATACTGGCCCCCCGTGGGAAACGAACCCACAACCCTGGCGTTGCAAACGCCATGCTCTATCAACTGAGCTACATCCCTGCCGGCCATTCCCTCCCCTACCCTGGACGACGCAGTTGCCTAGCCCACCAGGTTTAGGGCCTCCTGCCCTACTATACCCAGAATTCACTGCACTAGGCTTGCGATCCTCAGACATGGTCGGCCTGCAGCCCCTTAGTCCGCCAGGTTTTCAGCCTCATGCCCTGCTAGGCCACAAGGTACCTGCACTAGGTTCTCAGTCCTCATCCCTTGTAGTCCCTCTATCCCTAGCTCTAGGTCCTCAGTCTCCAGCTGTACTAGGTCTGCTGTTTCCAGTACTAGTCGTCCCTCAGTCCCTAGCCCAGGTGGATCATCCGGCTCCTTCCCCGCTAGGCTCAAAAGTACTAGTTTGTCCAGCAGGCCCAGAGCTCTACTGCTCTCCTAGCCCTCAGTCGTTGCTCCAATCAGGCCCAGAGTCGTTGCCCCTGTCAGACCCAGAGTCGGTTTCCCTGTCAGGTCCAGAACCAGTTTCCCTGTCAGGTCCAGAGTCATTCTCCCTGTTAGGCCCAATGTTACCAGCACTAGGCTCCCAGCCTTCAGCCGTCCTAGGTGCCCTGTCCCCAGCCCTAGTCGACCTTCAGTCTGCTGCTCCACCAGAATTTAGGTTCTGTTCCCCACTAGGTCCGCGGTCTCTGCCCTCAGTTGGTTTGCAGTCACCCCCTGTAAGGTGACATGCTAAACCTCCTGCACTAGTTCCAGGCCCTGGGTCTCCTGCCCTGCTAGGCCCTGAGTTGGCTGTCACTCTAGGTCTGCAGTTCCTGCCCCTAGCCAGTTCGCAGCCCCCAGCCTCAGCCGGCGCCCAGCCACCTGTCCTAGTGCTAAGCTCCCAGTTCCCTGCTCAGCTAGGCTTGCAGTCCTCTGTCTTAGTAGTAGGCCCTGAGTTTCCTGCCCGGCTAGGCCCTCAGCCTCCTGACCTGGGGGAACCACTGTTCACTGACCCAGGGGCCTGCTGTCTCCAGTTTTGGGGCGCCGTGCCGCCTCCTGCACTGGAAGACCCTTGGCCCTCACACCTGGGGAACCACCTGACCTCATCTCTGGGGCCCAGCCTGCCCCTTCCTTCGGATCCCTGATGAGCCTCACCCAGAGGTCCCCCCCTTCTCCACCATGGGAGCCATCATCTTCAGCAGTAGGGAGAAGTCACTAACCTCAGCAGCAGCCAGTGAGCTGCCAAAGACAGTTGTGTCCAGCGTACCACAATCCTCCATCACAGCAGGAGAGTCACCGCCTCCAGCCGTGGCCAGCCTCCGGCATCGTACTCAGCGCCCAGGAATGGTCCCAAGCGGCTCTCCACCAGCTGAGCTAGAGGATCTTCCACCACCCCTGTGGCATCCCATGGGGTGGCCAGACACTGTTCCTGCGACGTCTTGCAACCTCCTCGCGGGGTGGCCCCTACGCCCTTACGTGCCCCAAAGCCAGTACCCTCCTGGCCTCCATTGTTCTCTAAAGTGACACTTGCTATCAGCTCCCCTCTAGTTTGGCCAGATGTACAGTAGGACTGGACTCCACTTCGTCTGGTCCCTTAGCTGCTCTGACCCTCTGCCCTGCCTGTCCTGCTGGATAGGACAAGGCACTTAAAGACTATGCCCCCCATTGAGGCCTTTCTCAAATTGTTTGGATTTCCGTAAATCCAGGGACGGCTGTAAAAAAAGGCCATTCCTTTCAGCCAATCAGCAGGTTTGAATGGTAATTTGGACTCTGGCTCCGCCCACTGTAGCTCAGAGTGTTTTTTAGTCTTCGACAGAAGATGCAAGTTTGACTGGCGATCGAGTTTTCAGTGTATATTTTAGAAGTGTTGTGCATGCATCCACAATGTAAATTTGGGCTTTATATTGTTGGGGATTGTTTATGATGATTACTGCATGCTACTGAAACCTGAATAATGTTGGTTATCTTGTTACATCTATAACGTAGTTGTTCTGTCGCCAGTTGGTATCATTGTTTACCTGTTTAACTAATGCATATCGTCAGTACAGAATTGCCAGTTAATGTGACTATTGCATGGTTGTATTTACACTACATGACCAACAGTATGTGGACACCTGCTTGTCGAACATCTCATTCCAAAATCATGGGCATTAACATGGAGTTGGTCCCCCCTTTGCTGCTATAACAGCATCCACTCTTCTGGGAAGGCTTTCCACTAGATGTTGGAACATTGCTGCGGGGACTTGCTTCCATTCAGCCACAAGAGCATTAGTGAGGTCGGCCACTGATGTTGGGCGATTAGGCCTGGCTCGCAGTCAGGGTTCCAATTCATCCCAAAGGTGTTCGATGGGATTGAGGTCAGGGCTCTGTGCAGGCCAGTCATGTTCTTCCACACCGATCTCGACAAACCATTTCTGGATGGACCTCGCTTTGTGCACGGGGCATTGTCATGCTGAAACAGGAAAGGGCCTTCCCCAAACTGTTGCCACAAAGCTGGAAGCACAGAATCATCTACAATGTCATTGTATGCTGTAGCGTTAAGATTTCCCTTCACTGGAACTAAGGGGCCTAGCCCGAACCCTGCAAAGCAGCCCCAGACCATTATTCCTCCTCCATCAAACTGTACAGTTGGCACTATGCATTGGGGCAGGTAGTGTTCTCCTGGCATCCGCCAAACCCAGATTCGTCCGTCGTACTGCCAGATGGTGAAGCGTGATTCATCACTCCAGAGAATGCGTTTCCAGTCCAATGGCGGCGAGCTTTACACCACTCCAGCTGGTGCTTGGCATTGCGCATGGTGATCTTAGGCTTGTGTGAAGCTCCCGACGAACAGTTATTGTGCTGACGTTGCTTCCAGCGGCAGTTTGGAACTCGGTAGTAAGTGTTGCAACCGAGGACAGATTATTTTTACGCGCTACGCGCTTCAGCACTTGACAGTCCCATTCTGTGAGCTTGTGTCGCCTACCACTTCACGGCCGAGCCGTTGTTGATCTTAGACGTTTCCACTTCACAATAACAGCACCTACAGTTGACCGGGGCAGCTCTAACAGGGCAGAAATTTGACGAACTGACTTGTTGGAAAGGTGTCATCCTATGACGTTGCCACGTTGTAAGGCCATTCTACTGCCAGTGTTTGTCTATGGAGATTGCATGGCTGTGTGCTCGATTTTATACAACTGTCAGCAACGGATGTGGCTGAAATAGCCGAATCCACCAAATCGAATGGGTGTCCACATACTTTTGTATATATAGTGTATTATTATGAGTATGAGGTGCATGTTACTATTACTGGAAGAGAATGTGTTATATGCCAGATAAAGTTAGTAAATTAGTAGAAGACTCTAAACGGCCTGGTGCACGCTGCATGCACAGTTGATTTATGGCCTATCAAATAAGATCTCTAGCTGGCCAGAGAGAGAGGGCCATAAATTGTGACTGGCAGCAGTAATTAGCCTCTCTCCCTGCCAAGATGTTGACATCTCATCTGTAGTTGTGTGAATATGTGTCTGCAATGATATGCTATCTAGGCTATGTAGTCTACAATCAGTAACTGTGTGTGGGTAAAATCACTGGGGAAGCCAAGCAACAACAAAAAAGGCATTTTACAACCTACAGTGACGGAAAAAAAGTATTTTTTTGATCCCCTGCTGATTTTGTACGTTTGCCCACTGACAAAGAAATGATCAGTCTATAATTTTAATGGTAGGTTTATTTGAACAGTGAGAGACAGAATAAGAACAAAAAAATCCAGAAAATCGCATGTCAGAAATGTTATAAATTGATTTGCATTTTAATGAGGGAAATAAGTATTTGACCCCCTCTCAATCAGAACGATTTCTGGCTCCCAGGTGTATTTTATACAGGTAACAAACTGAGATTAGGAGCACACTCTTAAAGGGAGTGCTCCTAATCTCAGCTTGTTACCTGTATAAAAGACACCTGTCCACAGAAGCAATCAATCAATCAAATTCCAAACTCTCCACCATGGCCAAGACCAAAGAGCTCTCCAAGGATGTCAGGGACAAGATTGTAGACCTACACAAGGCTGGAATGGGCTACAAGACCATCGCCAAGTAGCTTGGTGAGAAGGTGACAACAGTTGGTGTGATTATTCGCAAATGGAAGAAACACAAAAGAACTGTCAATCTCCCTCGGCCTGGGGCTCCATGCAAGATCTCACCTCGTGGAGTTGCAATGATCATGAGAACGGTGAGGAATAAGCCCAGAACTACACGGGAGGATCTTGTCAATGATCTCAAGGCAGCTGGGACCATAGTCACCAAGAAAACAATTGATAACACACTACGCCATGAAGGACTGAAATCCTGCAGCGCCCGCAAGGTCCCCCTGCTCAAGAAAGCACATATACAGGCCCGTCTGAAGTTTGCCAATGAACATCTGAATGATTCAGAGGAGAACTGGGTGAAAGTGTTGTGGTCAGGTGAGACCAAAATCGAGCTCTTTGGCATCAACTCAACTCGCCGTGTTTGGAGGAGGAGGAATGCTGCCTATGACCCCAAGAACACCATCCCCACCGTCAAACATGGAGGTGGAAACATTATGCTTTGGGGGTGTTTTTCTGCTAAGGGGACAGGACAACTTCACCGCATCAAAGGGACGATGGACGGGGCCATGTACCGTCAAATCTTGGGTGAGAACCTCCTTCCCTCAGCCAGGGCATTGAAATTGGGTCGTGGATGGGTATTCCAGCATGACAATGACCCAAAACACACGGCCAAGGCAACAAAGGAGTGGCTCAGCACATTAAGGTCCTGGAGTGGCCTAGCCAGTCTCCAGACCTTAATCCCATAGAAAATCTGTGGAGGGAGCTGAAGGTTTGAGTTGCCAAACGTCAGCCTCGAAACCTTAATGACTTGGAGAAGATCTGCAAAGAGGAGTGGGACAAAATCCCTCCTGAGATGTGTGCAAACCTGGTGGCCAACTACAAGAAACGTCTGACCTCTGTGATTGCCAACAAGGGTTTTGCCACCAAGTACTAAGTCATGTTTTGCAGAGATGTCAAATACTCATTTCCCTCATTAAAATGCAAATCAATTTATAACATTTTTGACATGCGTTTTTCTAGATTTTTGTTGTTGTTATTCTGTCTCTCATTGTTCAAATAAACCTACCATTAAAATTATAGACTGATCATGTCTTTGTCAGTGGGCAAGCCTACAAAATCAGCAGGGGATCAAATACTTTTTTCCCTCACTGTATGTGTTGTGATAATTGCGTTGTTTGCTCTATAACCTGTTAGTTCATATGCCTTGCGACCGTGATCTAAGGCCGAGACAATAAGAATAATAAATTCAACCACACGTTTGTTTCATCACAAAACCTGAGAGCGACCTCTGTCCAGTGAAGTCAAATCGAATCAAATGTTATATGTCACATGCCCCAAATCCAACAGGTGTAGACCTTACCGTGAAATGCTTACTTACAAGCCCTTAACCAACAATGCAGTTTTAAGAAAATAGAGTTAAGAAAATATGTACTAAATAAACTAAAGTAAAAAAAAAGATTTAAAAAAAAGACAGTAACACAATAAAATAACAATAATGAGGCTATATACAGGGGGTACCGGTACCGAGTCAATGTGTAGGGGTACACCACCTAGTATATAGGGCCTGGATGGCAGGAAGCTTGGCCCCAGTGATGTACTGGGCTGTACGCACTACCCTCTGTAGCACCTTACGGTCGGATGCCGAGCAGTTGCCATACCAGGCGGTGAACCAACCGGTCAGGATGCTTTCGATGGCTCTCTTCACAACTTTTTGGACCATGATAGTTTGTTTGTTGGTGAAAGCATATTGCATGTAACAAACAGTTACATGACCTACAGCATGGTCAAGCAAGTTAATGTTTCCAACATTTTCGGACTACTAAACAACTATTGATTTAGAACCATGGAGAGTTACCGCAAGTCGCAAAGAAAACAGGAGCTGCCTCCACAATTCCAACACCATTTTAACTTCAACATTTCAACATCATCTAATCACCTATGCTTAGTCTAATACAGTGACAACTAAAAGATTCCAAAAACAATTTAGTCCAACAATCAACTTAAGCTAAATATGATGTGGCTATCCATGGTTCTGATTTGTGTGTTTGTGTGTGTGTGTGTGTGTGTGTGTGTGTGTGTGTGTGTGTGTGTGTGTGTGTGTGTCTGTGTGTGTGTGTGTGTGTGTATTCGTGCAAGTAGAAAAAACATGTTGACTCACCCTACTTGTAGAGAAACGCCAACGCCATCCTCCTCTCTTTCATGTTGACGAAACGGTCTATGACTCTGTAAATTCATACATTGTGCCCCTGGACTGAGAGGATGGAAGTTCAATATGTAGCTAGATGTAGAAGGCTTATATTAACTAGAAAACGTTGCCCATGAAAGGAAGTTAGGCTAGCGACCAATAGCCTATCTACCAAAAAATCGACCTGTCGACTAAATGGAGTCAGCCCTAGATAGGAGTGAAGCCAAATGCAAACTGGCTTCCCTTGACACTTTTTTTTTTGGTGCGCAAGGACTATTCACAGTTGAGCTCACTCAGTTTGGCTCAATGCTGATTGGCTATTATTTTTTTAATTATCAAGGGAGGCCAAATGCTCACTGGCTTCCCTTGCATTCAATGCTACAGGGGCAACAATGTCATACTATTTTTGACCAGACAGCATCAGATAGATGGCCTACACATACAGAGACAGAGGGGCGCTGTTTCGCTCGCTCGGATGCATTCTCCGGTGAGATACATTCAGCCTCTTGCGAATTAAAGGAAAATTATGAAACACAGATAGACAAAATATATATTTTTGTTTAGCTGCATTATTGCTGTTAATGTACATGTTCTCCTTTCCTTATAGAACCACAAAGATTACATTTATGATGTGTGTGTGTGCAACTGTGTGGTGGTGACCAAGAGCCAATAAAACTCTGCATATGGACACATCTGCCTGGTTTTTGCCGGACCGCCTGTAGTGGGCAGATCTAAGTCAATCAGCACATAGCGGGTAATGGCTCAGATGTGCTCCAGCTAGCCATTTTTTCCAATAGTAAATACCTCTTACCTACAGGGTGTTTAATGAAATTAGACTTCATGGATTGTTAATTATCTAAATATATGCAATGCTTGGGCTGCAATGTTTTCAAATGGTGCACAATGCACTGTACTTACACAGATGTGTGACAGTTAAAATCCCAGTGTGTTCTGTCTAGACCACTGCCCTTAGCACTCCTGTTCTAAACCAATAATTAACCTTGACTCATGTCACACGTAGCCACTCTCACTGTTGGGAAAACATCAGGTCACAGATCATTGCTCTTTTCACAGGAATGAATCTTATCAAAAAATGGATTATAGCTTAATAGTGAAAACCATGGTCACACAACTGAATATGTTATTTAGTAGAATGACAACCATTTGTTTTATAGACCAGGGTTTATAACCATGTTATGAACTCATTCAATAAGTGCACAAGGCTGGAGTCATTGGTGAAAGGGAATATTGACAATTTGAATGCACAAAAATACCATGAAGATATTTTTTTTTTTTACATATCTGTGACCAACAGCTGCATTTCTGTGTTCCCAGTCATGTGAAATCCATAGATTAGGGCCTAATTTATTTATTTCAATTGACTGATTTCCTCATATGAACTGTAACTCAGTAAAATCTTTGAAAATGTTGCATGTTGCGTTTATACTTTTGTTCAGTATAATACTGTTTGACCACTTGACACTGCCAAAAGGCTTCTGAAATGATAACAGTAATATTAAATAACATCTGGCCATGCATTACAGTGTCCAATGCTGTGAAAATGGGTTTGATACATATCCCTTGTGTATTCTCTTGTTACAGGGGATTTAGAGTCACTTTCTTTTGAACAAATTCAATTAACATGCAAGATTTCTCGAGTGACAAAACTAGTTACCTCTGGTTTGCCATTGTTAACTTGTAGCAAGTTTCCTGTCAAAGGGCATTCTTAAACAATGACTGGCCCCACGCACTACTGAATATCAACCCTCATTGTGTTCCTACTACAGCGCATTCAACATGTAGGTCTACAAAACATTGTGAGTGAAAATCTTCGAAATTCCTTAACGTAATTTCTATAAGTATTTAAAATTATTCCCATGTAGGAATTGCAATGGATAATGTATCTACATAATGAATCAATTGTGGAAAGTTGCCTTTAATTAGGAAAAGTTTTCAACAAAACGTATTCGTTTTAAATGCACAATATTCACCTCCCTCGACAAGAAAACGGTCCCATAGGCATCTGGCCAATGAACCTGCTACCATGCTTCAAGTGATGAACGATCCAACTATGCGTAAAGTGGGGACGCAAAAGAAGTAGCTAACCAACCCAAACGAAGTGCAATAAATGTAACAGAACTCATACAGCAGCAACATCACAAACAACAAAACAAACAAATCTTACATTGTCTTATCTGAAGGATTAAGCTGCCGGTGCAATGCTAGAGAGAATCCAAATAAACTGCCCGGTTCTCCGTCTTTCCTCAGGACATTCAAGGTATCCAGGTTGAAGCCTGATATATGGGTCCATTCTAGCAAACAAATAAGTGCCACATGAATTGGAAAATATCTTCTCGGGAGCACCATTGCGTTAGGACCTAAGGTTACCACTATAGTCCAATGCTGTGGTGGTTGTTCCACTACCCCTCGCTCAGGATTCGCTGCTGAATTCCATGACCTGCTGAATGCTGCTGTTGTTATCCCGGGGTTACAGATTAGACATTAGTGCACTATAGCGCCCCTCCTCTGCTCCCCTCCACCCCTTACGTCACCATACAAATCCCTAATAGTTTTCTAACTATGGGGTTTGATTTTACCTCCAGTCCCTGCCCATTCAGTTGTCCTCATTCATTCCAGTTCACATTTGAGGTAAAAAATACAATTTAATTAGTTTTTTCTTCCCATATTATTGCAACTTGATATAAATGAATTTAACAAAATATACATGGTGTCATTAAATTACATCAAAGTACACTGTAGCCAATATTGATCAAAAATGGCTATTTGGTAACCAGACTGGACTGAGGTATACATGGTCTATTCATCAATATGTACAGTATATTTATCAATAATCACACTCTTATGCCCACAAATGATCGTCAAAAGTGGTCCATGTGTATTAGGGCATCTAGCTAATAATGTCGGAGTGGCCAGGGCTTTTAGTCTTTGCAGACAATAAATGTAATGGTTGGACGCGGATGGACAGCAGGTCAACTGTGAAGCTAATCAGTTGGACAAATGAACCTCCCAAATCCAGGTGGACAAAGAGATAGGAGGATTGGCACTGACTTGACATTCTGCCTCAAGCCTTTTGTGTTCATTAAGCTGCAAGAAATGGAGCCTCTCAAATCCAGGCTCCATGAGAAAACTTGGAGAGTCAGGGAATGTGTTGTGTCACACTAGTTTGCCAAGTTGATTAAAATGTTTAAAGCTTCTTAAAACAAGGAATATTTTTGATAGACAATGGTCCATTTGATAGGCTCCTAATCATTCATCCAAAAGAGAATGGCTTCTGAAATATGTATGACCATTCTGACTAATAACACCTGGTGGACACACTGTTCATGAATTAGTCATGATTCCTAAATTATGTGGTCTCTGCGTTTATGTCACAATTGTGGGAAGATCTTAAGGAAATGGCATCCTTCCCTCCAAGCTCCTTGGAACATCCCTTTACAGGAAGAACCCAGCCCATGTGCCAGCCATGCCCTGCTATCTTCCCAAGACATATTGGGAACATAAAACAATTGGATGAGTCACAGGGAGCCACTATGAGACAGCGCTGAGGACACATTTAACTCTTAACTGTCTGTCAAGGCAGCCTACCGACAGCCTTGTTTCAAGTTTAAACTTTTAATGTCACATGCACAAGTACAGTGAAATGCATCTCTTGCAATCTCTAAACCCAACAATGCAGTAATCAATATTAATGTAGTACTAAAAATAACATAAGATAAAACAAAAACACACAAGAAATAAAAATAAGAAATAAGAAGAACACGAGAAAGTAAGAAGCTACACTGAACAAAAATATAAACGCAACATGTAAAGTGTTGGTCCCATGTTTCATGAGCTGAAATATAAGACTCCAGAAATGTTCCATACGCACAAAAAGCGTATTTCTCTCAAATGTTGTGCACAAATTTGTTTATATACCTGTTGGTGAGCATTTCTCCTTTGCCAACATAATCCATCCACCTGGCAGGTTTGGCATTACACAGGTGCACCTTGTGCTGGGGACAATAAAAGGCCACTCTAAAATGTGCAGTTTTGTCACACAAGACAATGCCACAGATGTCTCAAGTTTTGAGGGAGTGTGCAATTGGCATGCTGACTGTAGGAATGTCCACCAGAGCTGTTGCCAGAGAATTTAATGTTAATGTCTCTACCACAAGCCACCTCCAACGTATTTTAGAAAATTTGGCAGTACGTCCAACCGACCTCACAACCGCAGACCACATGTAACCACGCCTGCCCAGGACCTCCACATCCGGCTTCTTCACCTGCGGGATCGTCTGAGACCAGCCACCCAGACAGCTGATGAAACTGTGGGTTTACACAACCAAAGAATTTCTGCACAAACTGTAGGAAACAGTCTCAGGGAAGCTCATCTGCGTGCTCATCGTCCTCACCAGGGTCTTGACCTGACTGCAGTTCGGCGTCGTAACCGACTTCAGAGGGTAAATGTTCACCTTTGATGGCCACTGGCACGCTGGAGAAGTGTGCTCTTCACGGATGAATCCCGGTTTCAACTGTACCGGGCAGATGGCAGAATGCGTGTATGGCATTGTGTGAGTGAGCGGTTTGCTGATGCCAACGTTGTGAACAGAGTGCACCATGGTGGCGGTGGGGTTACGCCAATATCCAGCAACTTCGCACAGCCATTGAAGAGGAGAGGGACAACATTCCACAGGCCACAATCAACAGCCTAATCAACTCTATGCGAAGGAGATGTGTCGCGCTGCATGAGGCCAATGGTGGTCACACCAGATGTTGACTGGTTTTCTGATTCACACCCCTACCTTTTTTTTAAAGGTATCTGTGACCAACAGATGCATGTCTGTATTCCCGGTCATGTGAAATCTATAGATTAGGGCCTAATGAATTTATAGCAATTGACTGATTTCCTTATATGAACTGTAACTCAGTCAAATCTTTTAAATTGTTGCATGTTGCATTTATATTTTTGTTCAGTTCCAATACCATATTTATAATGTGCAGAATACTGGAGTGATAGAGGTAGATATGTATTGGTGTAAGGTGACTAGGCATCAGGATGTATGATAAACAGAGTAGCAGCAGTGTAAATTAAGATTGTATGTGAGTGTGTGTGCGTGTGTGTGTGTAGAGTCAGTATAAATGTGTGTGCATGTAATGTGTGTGTTGGAGTGTCAGTGTGTGTGTGTGTGTGTAGAGTCCTGTGAGTATGCATAGATATAAAAGGTTCAACTCAGATAGTCTGTGTAACCATTTTGTTAGCTATTTAGCAGTCTTATGGCTTGGGGATAGAAACTGTTCAGGAGCCTGTTGGTGTCAGACTTGATGCACCTGTACCGCTTGCCATGCGGAAGCAGAGAGAACAGTCTATGGCTTCGGTGGCTGGAGTCTTTAATGATTTTCCGGGCCTTCATTTCATATAGAGGTCCTGGGTGGCAGGGAGCTTGGCCCCAGTGATGTATGGGCTGTCCCTCTGTAGCGCCATGCGATTAAGGGCCTCCCGAGTGGTGCAGTGGTCTAAGGCACTGCATCTTAGTGCTAGCTGTGCCACTAGAGATCCTGGTTCGAGTCCAGGCTCTGTCGCAGCCGGCCGTGATCGGGAGACCCATGGGGCGGTGCACAATTGGCCCAGCGTTGTCCAGGTTAGGGGAGGGTTTGGCCAGCAGGGATATTCTTGTCCAATCGTGCACTCGCGACTCCTGTGGCGGGCTGGGCGCAGTGCACGCTGTATCCAGTTGCAGAGGGAGGTGTTCAGTGTACGCTGACATGGTCACCAGGTGTACAGTGTTTATTGTGCAGGGCCACACAGTCATGGGTGAACAGGGAGTAAAGGAGGGGACTAAGCACACATCCCTGTGGGACCCCCGTGTTGAGGGTCAGCGTGGCGGAGGTGATGTTGCCTACCCTCACTACCTGTGGTCGGTCCGTCAGGAAGTCCAGGATCCAGTTGCAGAGGGAGGTGTTCAGTCCCAATGTCCTAAGCTTGGTGACGAACTTGGAGGGGACAATGGTGTTGGGGCGGTATGCACATTGGAGTGGGTCTGGGATGATGGAGTTGATGCGTGCCATAACCAGCCAATCAAAGCATGATTACAGATGTGAGCGCTACAGGGCAGTAGTCATTGTGTCATAAAGCCCTAGAGCTCTTGGGAACAGGAATGATGGTAGTCATCTTAAAACATATGGGGATTACAGACTGGGACAAGGAGAGGTTGAAAATGTATATGAATATACCTGCCAGCTGATCTGTGCATATTCGGAGAACGCGCCCTGGAATTCCATCCGGCTCTGTGGCCTTGCAAGTGTTGACCTGATTAAAGACCTTACTCACATCGACCTTGGAGAAAGAGATCACCCAGTCCTCTGATTCGGTGGAGGCCCTTACGCACGGTATGGTGTTGTTATTGTCGAAGTGTGCATACAATGCGTTGAGATCTTCTGGTAGAGAGGTATCGTTGGGCAGATCACGACTGGGTCTTCCTTTGTAATCCGTAATAGAGTGTAGCCCCTTCCACATGCAACAGGCGTCGGAGCCTATGTAATATGATTCCACCTTAATCCTATATTGTCCTTTTGCTTGTTTGATGACTCTGCGGAGGTCGTAGCGGGACTTCATGTATTTGTTCCTGTCCTCAGCCATAGCCTCAGAGTTGTCTGTGATGGTAGTCCTGTCCTTAAGTTTAGCGGCAACCTCGGTGATAATCCAGGGCTTTTGATTGGGGAAGCAGCGAACCTTCACTGTGGGGACAACGTCGCTGATGCATTTCCTTATGAAGCCGGTGACGGAGGTGGTTAGCTCGTCAATGTTATTGCCGGAGTTTCTGGACATATTCCAATCAGCGCTAGCAAAGCAGTCCTGTAGCATAACCTCTGTTTCTGATGGCCATTTCTCAATGGAGCGAGTCACGGGAACTTCCTGTTTGAGCTTCTGCTTGTGAACAGGAAGCAGGAGTACAGAGTCATGATCTGATTTGCCGAATGGCGGACGAGGGAGGGCCTTGTATGCTTGCATGTGTGTAGAATAACAGTGGTCTAGGACTCTATCGCACCTAGTGGCGAAAGAGACGTGTTGATGGAAGTTGGGCATCACGTGTCTTAAAGGCATCCACCGGCTGTACGTTTTCCTGCTTGTTTATACCCTTCCTACAGTTTGTTAAGTGCCAGCTTTGCCTTAATCTCGCCAGAATTCCCCCTCTCTTGCCTCTGTAACGCTGGCATTTCCTATTGGGTACCCTGAAATTACAGAAAGAGCCCAGGGCAAATGAGTCGAAGTCAATGTTGAAGCCGGAATTGGGGTAAGTACAGTGGGGGAAAAAAGTATTTAGTCAGCCACCAATTGTGCAAGTTCTCCCACTTAAAAAGATGAGAGAGGCCTGTAATTTTCATCATAGGTACACGTCAACTATGACAGACAAATTGAGGGAAAGAAATCCAGAAAATCACATTGTAGGATTTTTAATGAATTTATTTGCAAATTATGGTGGAAAATAAGTATTTGGTCACCTACAAACAAGCAAGATTTCTGGCTCTCACAGACCTGTAACTTCTTCTTTAAGAGGCTCCTCTGTCCTCCACTCGTTACCTGTATTAATGGCACCTCTTTGAACTTGTTATCAGTATAAAAGACACCTGTCCACAACCTCAAACAGTCACACTCCAAACTCCACTATGGCCAAGACCAAAGAGCTGTCAAAGGACACCAGAAACAAAATTGTAGACCTGCACCAGGCTGGGAAGACTGAATCTGCAATAGGTAAGCAGCTTGGTTTGAAGAAATCAACTGTGGGAGCAATTATTAGGAAATGGAAGACATACAAGACCACTGATAATCTCCCTCGATCTGGGGCTCCATGCAAGATCTCACCCCGTGGGGTCAAAATGATCACAAGAACGGTGAGCAAAAATCCCAGAACCACACGGGGGGACCTAGTGAATGACCTGCAGAGAGCTGGGACCAAAGTAACAAAGCCTACCATCAGTAACACACTACGCCGCCAGGGACTCAAATCCTGCAGTGCCAGACATGTCCCCCTGCTTAAGCCAGTACATGTCCAGGCCCGTCTGAAGTTTGCTAGAGTGCATTTGGATGATCCAGAAGAGGATTGGGAGAATGTCATATGGTCAGATGAAACCAAAATAGAACTTTTTGGTAAAAACTCAACTCGTCGTGTTTGGAGGACAAAGAATGCTGAGTTGCATCCAAAGAACACCATACCTACTGTGAAGCATGGGGGTGGAAACATCATGCTTTGGGGCTGTTTTTCTGCAAAGGGACCAGGACGACTGATCTGTGTAAAGGAAAGAATGAAGGGGGACATGTATCGTGAGATTTTGAGTGAAAACCTCCTTCCATCAGCAAGGGCATTGAAGATGAAACGTGGCTGGGTCTTTCAGCATGACAATGATCTCAAACACACCGCCCGGGCAACGAAGGAGTGGCTTCGTAAGAAGCATTTCAAGGTCCTGGAGTGGCCTAGCCAGTCTCCAGATCTCAACCCCATAGAAAATCTTTGGAGGGAGTTGAAAGTCTGTGTTGCCCAGCGACAGCCCCAAAACATCACTGCTCTAGAGGAGATCTGCATGGAGGAATGGGCCAAAATACCAGCAACAGTGTGTGAAAACCTTGTGAAGACTTACAGAAAACGTTTGACCTGTGTCATTGCCAACAAAGGGTATATAACAAAGTATTGAGAAACTTTTGTTATTGACCAAATACTTATTTCCCACCATAATTTGCAAATAAATTCATAAAAAATCCTACAATGTGATTTTCTGGAAAAAAAATTCTCATTTTGTCTGTCATAGTTGACTTGTACCTATGATGAAAATTACAGGCCTCTCTCATCTTTTTAAGTGGGAGAACTTGCACAATTGGTGGCTGACTAAATACTTTTTTTCCCCACTGTAACTGCAGATCTGATGTTCAAAAGTTCTTGTTGGTTATAAGAAATGAAAGCGGATACATTTAGTTAAAATGTCAAAAGAATCACAAAATAGCAAAGGAGTAGGAGCCATCCTTGTCTGATAAACTCGAGGGCAACACTGTGAAAAACACTCTTGTTAGGAGACTTGACTGGACAAAGGCATGACAAAGGCATGTTGGACAAAGGCATGAATACAGTGTCGACATGTCCTGAGACAAAATATTATTGATAAGTGTATTTTAGCCTTGAGGAACACTTTTAAAAATGTTTTTCTTGATAACCCAAACTTGTGCACATAAATGTACTGTATATTCATATACACTGAGTGTACAAAACATTAGGAACACCTTCCTAATATTTTGTTTCCCCCTTTTGCCCTCAGAAGAGCCTCAATTCATCGGGGCATGGACTCTACAAGGTGTCGAAAGTGTTCCACAGGGGTGCTGGCCCAAAGTTGACTCCAATGCTTCCACAGTTGTGTCAAGTTGGCTGGATGTCCTTTGGGTGGTGGACCATTCTTGAGACACACAGGAAACTGTTGAGTGTGAAATAACCTAGCAGCGTTGCAGTTCTTGACCCACTCAAACCGGTGCGCCTGGCACCTATCACCATACTACCGTGCTTCTACATCTGCATTGCTTGCTGTTTGGGGTTTTAGGCAGGGTTTCTGTATAGCACTTTGTGACATCTGATGATGTAAAAAGGGCTTTATAAATACAATTTGATTGATACCCTGTTCAAAGGCACTTAAATATTTTGCCTTGGCCATTCACCCTCTGAATGGCACACATACACAATCCATGTCTCAATTGTCTAAAGGCTTAAAAATTATTCTTTAACCTGTCTCCTCCCCATCATCTACACTGATTGAAGTGGATTTAACAGGTGATATCCATAAGGGATCATAGCTTTCACCTGGATTCACCTGGTCAGTCTATGTTATGGAAAGAGCAGGTGTTCCTAATGTTTTGTACACTCAGTGTATATCACACACACATGGTTTTAACATGTTTCAATGGAATGTATGCCGCCTATCATTCACAAAATATTTTGTTTGATCATGCCTTTAAGATGGTTTACAGCTTGAACTGACCTGGGTCTTATTCTCAATGCAGATCACAAAACAATGTGGACATTGTACAGACCTCAAAGCTAAGTCTGCCCCCATTTCAACTTTTCAAAGATTATAGGGAGGAGCGAGAGAGAGAGAGAGAGAGAGAGAGAGAGAGAGAGAGAGAGAGAGAGAGAGAGAGAGAGAGAGAGAGAGAGAGAGAGAGAGAGAGAGAGAGAGAGAGAGAGAGAGAGAGAGAAAGAAAGAAAGAAAGAAAGAGAGAGAGAGAGAGAGAAAGAAAGAAAGAAAGAAAGAAAGAAAGAAAGAAAGAAAGAAAGAAAGAAAGAAAGAAAGAAAGAAAGAAGACTTTCTAGGTGCATTCCTAATTTCTATAAATGACTGGGAGGTGAATATGCCAGGTCATCAAAATGGCAGCATTACTGGTTACAGCAAAGATGTGTCAGAACACAAGGGTTACAATTATGGAGATCACAAGACCAAAGCAAGGGACCATAGGGAAGTCTGTTTACTAACATAATCAAGTTATCTCATGAGGTAGAAAGAATAGTACAGTTAATGTATGTTTGTAGCGTTATGCTCAGCATTTACTCTACAAAAAGATTCTAATAGTTTCCATCAAGTCAATGTATGCTTTATAATTGCAATAAAGCAGGATATTGAGTTCTAATCCAAAGGAACTTTTGTATTTATCCTTTTAAACTACAATCTTGTCAAACACAAAGCCAATTACATGACCATTCTGAGTCAGGAACAAGAATTCCAGATTACTTGTTGAATAGCTTCTGAGTCAAAAAGTCACCTTTCACTCTTCTCTCAAATACACGGGAATGTGAGTGGCTAATAGTGACACAGTTCTGAAACAGGCTTCTAATGTTACTGATAGGTGTGTAGCATTCTGTTAACTTCTAGGTTAAGGCTAATATATTAGATTTAGAGTGAATTAGGAACTTCTTGATTTAAGCCTAGTCATAGGAGTTCAGGGTCAGACCAAAGTCTATTGTAAGATGTACTTAGAAATGATTTATCTTTATCCATGTTGGCAAATTACCAAATTAGGTGGCAAATGAATTAATGGCTTTGTGACATAAATCAAGGCTGTGCTGTATATTATCATAAAGAATTATACAGTCTGTTATTCTGTCTTACTGTCCGGCTGTCACGCTCTGGCTCCGGGACTTTGTATTTTGAGCCAGGGTGTGTTCGTTTTGGTTGTGTTTTGTTTTGGTTGGGTGGTCATTGGTTTTGTGTTTCCCTTATTTGGTCAATGACTCCCAATCGGAGGTAACGAGTGTCAGCTGTCGGCTCGTTATCTCTGATTGGGAGCCATATTTAAACTGTCTGTGTTCACCTTGTGTTTGTGGGATTTTGTTCGTGTGGTTTCGTGTTGTACCATTAGACGTCACGTTTTCGTTGTTTATTGTTTTGTTCGTGTGAACGTTTAAATAAATAGTAATATGTTCGCTCGCAACGCTGCGCCTTGGTCTCCCTCATTAGACGATCGTGACAGAAAATCCCACCAAGACCAGACCAAGCAGCGTGTCCAAGAGCCATCGCTAATAGATCTCCGTGGCAGCTTCGATTGGGTCAAGCCCATGGAGGAGCTGAGTGAAGAGGGTTGGAGACAGAGGAGCGAGAGATGGGAGAGAATGTTGGAGGCCTGGAGAGACCCCCAGAAAATTTTTAGGGGGGGGCTCACGACGTCGGGGCAGCAGGAGGCCGCTATGGAGCGGTCCAGCGGGGTTGCAGAGGAGGCCGCCAGGTTACGGGGGCCACTGGTAGAAGAGGGGATGGTAGGTGTAGAGGCACGGCGAGAGGTACTGGCGTGTGTTGCCAGTCCGGTCCGGCCCGTTCCAGATCCCGGTGTAGAGCCAGTGGTGTGTGTCCCCAGTACGGTCCGGTCTATTCCTGCTCCCCGCACCAAACCTACGGTGTGCGTCGACAGCCCAGCCCGGTCCGTTCCTGCGCTCCGCACAGAGTCTGTGGTGCGCGTCGCCAGCCCAGCCCGGCACGTTCCTGCGCTCCGCACCGAGTCTGAGGTGCGCTTCGCCAGCCCAGCCCGGCCTCTTCCTGCTCCACGCACCAGACCTGCGGTGTGCGTCGCCAGCCCAGCCCGGCCTGTCCCTGCTCCACGCACAAAGCCTACGGTGTGCGTCGTCAGCCCGACCCGGCCTGTTCCTGCCACTCGCACCAAACCAGGGGTGCGAGTCGTCAGCCTGGTCCAGCCCGTTCCTGCTACTCGCACCAAACCAGGGATGCGAGTCGTCGGCCTGGTCCAGCCCGTTCCTGCTACTCGCACCAAGCCAAGGGTGCGAGTCGTCAGCCTGGTCCGGTCTGTTCCTGCTACTCGCACCAAGCCAAGGGTGCGAGTCGTCAGCCTGGTCCGGTCTGTTCCTGCTACTCGCACCAAGCCAAGGGTGCGAGTCGTCAGCCCGGTCCAGCCCATTCCTGCTACTCGCACCAAGCCAGGGGTGTGAGGCGTCAGCCTGGTGAGGTCCGTTCCGGCTCCACGCACCAAGCCTAGGGTGCGTATCGTCAGCCAGGTCCGGTCCGTTCCTGCCTCACGCGCTAAGCCAGGGGTGCGCGTCGTCAGTCCTGATCCAGCCAGCTGGGTCAGATCGGATCGGGGCCGTTATGCGGGGATTGAAGTAGGGTGGTGGTCAAGCCCGGAGCCGGAGCCGCCTCCGAGGAGCAACACCCACCCAGCCCTCCCCTATTTGGGGTTTTGAGGCGCGGTCGCAGTCCGCGCCTTTAGGGGGGGGTACTGTCACGCTCTGGCTCCGGGACTTTGTATTTTGAGCCAGGGTGTGTTCGTTTTGGTTGTGTTTTGTTTTGGTTGGGTGGTCATTGGTTTTGTGTTTCCCTTATTTGGTCAATGACTCCCAATCGGAGGTAACGAGTGTCAGCTGTCGGCTCGTTATCTCTGATTGGGAGCCATATTTAAACTGTCTGTGTTCACCTTGTGTTTGTGGGATTTTGTTCGTGTGGTTTCGTGTTGTACCATTAGACGTCACGTTTTCGTTGTTTATTGTTTTGTTCGTGTGAACGTTTAAATAAATAGTAATATGTTCGCTCGCAACGCTGCGCCTTGGTCTCCCTCATTAGACGATCGTGACACCGGCATTTTGATTAGTTAAATAAATGTGCAGAAAAGGGTCATGAAGTCACCAGGGCCTTTGACCTACAGTGCATTCAGAAAGTATTCAGACCCCTTGACTTTTTCCACATTTTGTTACACTACAGCCTTACTCAAAAATGGATTAAAAAAAAAATCCTCATCAATCTACACACAATACCCCATAATGACAAAGCAAAAATAGGTTTTTAGAAATCTTTGCAAATGTATTACACCTTTAATCAGTACTTTGTTGAAGCACCTTTGGCAGCGATTACAGCCTCGAGTCTTCTTGGGTATGACACTACAAGCTTGGCACACCTGTATTTGGGGAGTTTCTCCCATTCTTCTCTGCAGATCCTCTCAATCTCTGTCAGGTTGGATGGGGAGCGTCGCTGTACAGCTATTTTCAGGTTTCTCCAGAGATGTTTGATCGGGTTCAAGTCCGGGCTCTGGCTGGGCCACTCAAGGACATTCAGAGACTTGTCCCGAAGACACTCCTGGTTTGTCTTGGCTGTGTGCTTAGGGTCGTTGTCCTGTTGGAAGGTGAACCTTCGCCCCAGTCTGAGGTCCTGAGCGCTCTGGAGCAGGTTTTCATCAAGGATCTCTCTGTACTTTGCTCCATTAATCTTTCCCTCAATCCTGACTAGTCTCCAAGTCCCTGTCGCTGACAAACATCCCCACAGCATGATGCTGCCACCACCATGCTTCACCGTAGGGATGGTATTGGCCAGGTGATGAGCGGTGCCTCCAGACATGACGCTTGGCATTCAGGCCAAAGAGTTCAATCTTGGTTTCATCAGAACAGATAATCTTGTTTCTCATGGTCTGAAAGTCCTTTAGGTGCCTTTTGGCAAATTCTAAGCAGGCTGTCATGTGCCTTTTACTGAGGAGTGGCTTCCATCTGGCCACTCTACCATAAAGGCCTGATTGGTGGTTCTCCCATCTCCACAGAGCTCTGGATCCCTGTCAGAGTGACCTGTCAACTGTGGGACCTTAAATAGACAGGTGTGTGCCTTTCCAAATCATGTCCAATGAAGTTGTAGAAACAGCTCAAGGATGATCAATGGAAACAGGATGAAACTGAGCTCAATTTGGAGTCTCATAGCAAAGAGTCTGAATACTTATGTAAATAAGGTATTACAGTTGTTTTTTTATATACATTTGCAAATAAATTCTAAAAACCTGTTTTCGCTATGTCATTATGGGGTATTGTGTGTAGATTGATGAGGAACATTTGTAATTTCATCCATTTTAGAATAAAGCTGTAACGTAACAAAATGTGAAAAAAGAGACGGGGTCTGAATACTTTCCGAATGCACTGTATGAGGTGTAGCCTTTAATTACCAAACTAGTATAGAAACCAAAAAAGGAACCAGATAAACAGCAGGGCCAGCCAGGGCTTTCATGTCCACTATAGCCCTGGGTGGCTGTGTAATATGATCTGTCAGAAGAGGTCAGCCTGCTATACCAGATTTTCTCAGGTCAATGGTAGGGGGTAACCTGAGAGACGGTGCATATTGAGGAGGGACACAGGTGGGTGTTCACAGGTGAGAGAGCCTTTCTTTACAGATTTGCTTTACCATTTGAGTCATTTGTATACAGATGTAGGATCTTAATTTGAGCCAGTTTGCTACAGTAGGAAAATAATCCTACAGCAACAGGACATGTTAATTATTATGTGTATTATAATTAATGGACATTTTTGTAGGTGTTGATACATTTTTGGTTAGGGAAAATCAAGTCTGAAATTTCAAAGTGGAAATTACAAACTTTATAAGCCTTTTTAAAACTCAAATGCACTACAAGTTTGCATTTCCTGCTTTGCAAGAACATTCTCAGCAACAAAAGAGTGATCAAACTAAGATCCTACATCTGTAGCAGGAGGGAGCTTTTACCTTTATATGTGGTTTGTCTTTTTGCAACTTTGTATGCTCAAAATAAATATAACGATCAGTCCTGTACGCAAAGACTGACCGTTAGTAAACTGCTGTAACATTCTTATCAAAATCTGTGGTACATCTCAGTGGCATATTTATTGTAAGCATGCATGTCATCCCCCAACTGTCGCTATCTTTCAGAAGCGATGTTTTAGTTTTTTTACCAGATGCTAAAGAGAGGAAGGACGTCTGAGGCTGATATGGGCCCCTGCGTAGTCAAGCTGTGGTGCAAAATGTCAGACATGATTTGAAAATGACTGTGTGCTATTTGAGTGCACCTAATTCAACATTTATTTTCTATAATGTTCAAACCATTATATAAATGTTATATATTCTATATTCCCTCTAAAGATTGGTGATTTATATATAAAAAAGAGATTGATAACTTTTAGTACGTTTAGAGATCAGACTTTATTGCCTTGTTAAGGCACCTTTGTAACACTGCCGTTTGGATTTTGCGGACCTGTAACCCAAGCTGCTTTTGAGATTGAAAGACTGACTTCTGAAGTTACACTGTGGTGAAATCAAAGCTGACTGGCTAAAGAAATCAACCCCACAAGTTATCGGACAGAGCCCAAAGAGCACAGCAGGCATGGCACTCATAAAGGCATTTAGACAACTGCCGTTACACCCTATCTAACAATCCTGGACTGGTCACTGCTATGTAATGCAATGACAGATGCACCATTAGACCACTAAGGAGTACAGAACTCCTCAGTCATTACCACACCATCTGTCCACCTCATTTATTACACACTTAGCCTATTGTCATACTGTATCTTCAAGTCTGCACATGAGGAAGTGGGAGTGTAATGTGGTTCAAAGGGATTTCAAAGCATTCTCATTCATGAGATCCATTTTAAGTTGGATGCCTTTGTAATCCACCTTGGTGTAGCTCTAATAAATCGCACCCCCAAACTTCACTATGCAAGGAGAGGATCACTGGTTACATGATCAGGTCATAATGATTTCACACATCTGTGTTTGGGGAGATATCCTGGCTACATGCATATCAGGTGGTTCTTTTGCCTTATCAAAATATCACTTGGACAGATTTATCGTGCTTATGTTTCCATATTCATCTTAATTCAGTCTGACATTTCAAACAGGGGAGATAGAGTGTCATCTGAGACTAATTCACCATTAAACTCCACAGAGCACAGTCTCTGGTGTCACCATTGTGTCACCATTGTGACACCACTGCACAACTCTCTCCCTCGGCATCCCTTAAAATCAATCTTTTTTTAAGATAATAAAAAATATGTAAATACAAATATTCAACTCTATAGGAAACTGAACATCAACATTTTATCAAGGTTATACATTTTAGGAAAAACACAAACATCAGTCACAGCTATTAATATGGAGTACACAGACCTCTTACTGTTTTACAGTGAAAGTGCGTGAATGCCTGTTGAGTGAGTGTGGGTGAAGCTAAAAGCCCCAATGAAAAGTCTGTAGCCAGAGAGTTTTGTCTGCACCAGTGGCTGTGTGAAGTGTGGCGTTAAATCACACTGTGTGAAAGGGAGAGCTTCTGATCTGCTCCTGTTGTGACAGTGACAAGGCCCTTTGTGGAGGAATCCCTGGCAGTAAATCTGCTCTGGTCCCCCTCACAAAGGACTGCCTCCATTTATGACTCCTGGGAGGGAGGTGTGCCTCTGAATAAACAATGAGGGGAGTGGGACCTCATGGACCTCACTGCATTCTTTCTCAGGCAGGTCCAGCAGATGAGGCAGGGAATTCTGGGGGACTTCCCTTTGTTGTCTCTCTGCAAACTGCAGGATTGTGTTCCTTTGATACAAAGCCATGCATCTCTACATGTGCCTCTCAGGTTGTTCTTGCATAGCGTCATAAGGCTCATTGGCAGGTAATTATTGAATAAGGTCCATTTATAATATCCCCAAAAAGTGCTAATTCTGAATTATAATACATATATAATACATTTATAACACAATTATATTCTGTGCACGCCAATGTTGTATTCAACATTTAAATGTACAAATGAGTGCAATGTGTAAAGGAAAAATACAATTTCAAAGTGTCAATTGGCTAAACAAGACAAATCCAGTCAATACTGACATTATCAGCTGAATAATATGTACTCAAGCACATCATATGTTAACTTAAATAGTAGTATAGCGTACCAAAGTGAAGACTTCCTTCCAGTTGTTATTGTCTACTGCAGCTTGCCCATTGAAGCTATTGTTGTTAAAAATACCCTCTCATCTGACAAAAGCCAGCATGACTAATTCAAAGGAAACGTGCTCAATCATGAGAGCCCAGGAATGGATGGTCCCAACATAAACTTCAGTCTCTTCCTGCACCCAGCAGAGGAACAGTCTCAGAGCTACTTTGGCCCCAGTCTGACAGGGAATGGTCTTACAAAGCTAAAAACCATTGAGGAAATTGTATCCGTGTTCACAGTATGCACAATCATGTGAGATACATTAAGAAAATTCCATACACACGGCATACATGTATTTTTATTGACCAATGGACTTGGGAAAGCTCCTTTTTGGCCCGTCCTACAAATTAACTTGCCATGCCTCACTTGCAATTGCATTTAAACGTATAGGATACTTTAGATGCCCTTATTATTTTATAGTAAGTTACCGGCTACTGAGTTGCGGTGAAAATAGTGGCAACAGCTTTTAATGTATTTCTACAGCTGAACTGTATTTTGTCAGTAGATATACAAGAAGTACACAGAAATTCCAATTACTTTCAATGCTGGAAAATTATGAAGTAGTTTACTTTTTTTTGGTTAGCACACTTGGGACACAACCACATCTGGGAGTTGGACTCACAACCTCTTGGATGCCAGCAACATGAATTTCCTGCTTTGCCACCAGGTCTGTAGCCATTGCTAAAAGTTGCATGGAATCAAGTCAATAATTGTGCGATTATGTGACAACACCAACAAAAAAGTAGCAGTGCTCAGGGACACTTGACATTAAGGCCTATATTCATTCAGATCAAGTGTAAACACGCAATAGTCGACACCCGCATAGCTGGAGTTTTGGCACTGTGGAGGTGTAACTGCGTTACGGTACAGTGTTGTTCCCTGGTGTACAAAAAGGTCAAAGGTACACATAAGGTACCTTCAGAGGTACATATAGGAACTCACATGGTACTGGTCAGTACCTTTCAGGGTACATGTGCAAATAATCTAGTATAATGGTACATTCTTCTACCCAATATATTTAATGCTGTGTTGGTAACCATGTGGGGGTTGGGAATTTACCAGTTGTGAAGTCATAAATACAAGTTGGATGCATTCACGTGCTTTGAACTCGTTGGTTAATGGCCAACAAGCTGCGTAAACCATGTCCGACTTGCTAACTGGTTGTAGTTAATCACGTGCCGAGTTTAACAAATTAGCAAGTCGGCGGCTATACTGCACTTTGAAATGTAGGTGGGGGCAATGTGCTGGCGGGGGCTCATTAGCATATTTGGGAGCATAGCCTAAAATATGTTGTATTTGTGCCAACCATCAGTCGGAATGTTGTACCAGTTTAAGTGGTTTTATCATTGTGTTGATCAAAGTTGAGCACCTATTTTGACGCTGTCAGTTCTGCAATTTGTAAGAGCTGCACTGTGAAGAGATTACTGTGCATTTTTCAGTATCTTAATGGATGCTGGTTCACAGGAAGTTAATTTATTTTCAGCAACTTACTGTCAACTATTGCAAGTGGGTTATTGTATCATTTACTCTAGCTAATCCATCACCCTCACTGACCTGATAGTCTGTAGGGAAGAGAGTATTACAATGACATGGTGACTAGCTATAAATTAAATATTGTATGCTCTTTCGTAGTACATGCACTTACGGCACCCTTTAACAAGCCTACAGAACTGACAGCTTTGTGTTTATAAACATAATACAACAGAGCACATTAACTGGGATGACATTCCCTCTCATGGGAGACCTCAAAGAGTTAGCTGAAAGCTACACATTCAATAAGCTACACCTGCAATCTTCTGATAGGCTGCCACTGCTACAGTATGTTGCCAATCAGCAAGTGATGCACATGCTGTCAATAGAAGAGTCAGTGAACGCACAGTAGTTTACTGGCAAGGATTGCTAGTGGCAGCAAGTGTCCTGTAGGTTGCTGGCAACATACGGTGCATTTTACAATAACTCACTGACTAGTAGTTTCCAGGTAAGAAATTCACAGGAACTTCTGGCAACAAGTTGTCATTAACTTACTGGAAAAATGCACAATAACCTCTTTACAGTGCAGCTCATTACACATTCTCTTACAATTTTTTTCTCTTACACTTCACAGGTACACATCTGAACTCATATGGTACAGTTCGGTACCTTGTAGGTATAATGGGACATTGGATATAAGGTACGGTCATCACTGCGCTTTGAAACATATGTGGGGGAAATGTACTGGTGAGGAACATTACCATATTTGGGGGCATGGTCAAATATACAGTACCAGTCCAAAGTTTGGACACACCTACTCATTCAAGGGTTTTTCTTTATTTATTATTATTTTTTTTTGTATTTATTTTTTTATTATTATTATTATTTATTTATTTTTGTAAAAAAAAATTTGGGGGGGGAATGGATCAGCTTAATATTGCAGATAGATTGTATCTTCTATCAATGTAATTGTCTGCATCACTTCCAATCCCCCATGTTTTTTTTTATTTTTTATATATATATTCCCCTTTATTACTTTTCAACCCCACCATCCTTTCCCTACTTGGAGTAAATTAGTGAACAACAACGCCCAGGCCTCTACTTCCGGTCTATACTTACTATCTACACCTTATGGACAGAGTTAATTTTACAATAATTCTATATATATATATATATATATATATATTTATTGATTTTTTTGCTCCTGAACTTCTTCTACTCTCAACCTCTCCGATCATTTTCATGATGTCCATCCGGTTTGCTTCTAAATGCCATATCTTTCTAACTGTGCTCTTTCCCAAAAGCTCCCAACATACAACCTATATACTTATTATGGACACAGTATGCTTACATTATTAGCTATCTTTGTTATTATTTGTTGTTATTTGTTATTAGTCCCATCCTTCAACTCTATTCAATACCTCCCATCTATCTCTTAACACCATCCATATAGGATTTCTATTTGCCATATATATTTCAACCGTACTGTGATGTTTTACAAAAGTTCTGAACCTTTCTATTCTCATTGCTTCTACAGATTGTGAATTAAAAATAAACATTTTTGCTAAAAGTATTATTATATTATTGATTGATTGACTATGACTTTTCAGATCACCCAGTAATGCTATCTGCAAGGTTAGTTCCAGGTAAATATTGCAATCCTTTAGCCATTCCTGGACCTGTGTCCAAAAACAAGCTACAAATGGACAGAACCAAAACAAATGATCTAATGATTCTATCTCTTCACAGCAAAATCTGCAGAGCTGGGAAGATTGTATCCCCCATATAAATAACATTCTATTGGTAGCAAGAATTTTATATAATAATTTAAATTGAAAGATTCTAATTTTTGAATCCGGTGTCGTTTTGCGTGTCAGTTCATAAACACTATGCCATGGGATCGGTACGTCAAAGATCTCTTCCCAACTATTTTGCAATCTATATGGGACGGCTGTCAATCCTTTGGTCCTTAAGTGAAACTGATATACTTTTTTATTTATCACAGTTTTCCTTAACCAATTATGTTCTTTAATGCAAGGCCGACAGACAAGTTCCTTACTTTCTCCCCCTTCAACTTTCCTCTTCCACTTTTGCGGTAAGGCTGCAATTATTTGGTTGTAATTTTGAGTAGAGCAGACATTTCCATATGTTTTTGTTAGCTGCATGTGCGACATAACTCCACCAGTCCTACCGATGATATCATTTACGAAGATTATAACTTTTTTAAACATTCTGTCAAAAAATAAAGGTTTTTTGTCAATTAGTATATTTGAATTTAACCACAATATTTGTTGCATTATTTGTTCTGTCGTTTCTGGAGGATTAAATTGAAATTGCAACCAACTTTCTATGGCTTGTTTTAGAAATAGTGACATTTGGGAGATTATTTCCTTTTCAAATAACTGAAAGTGAGAGGTTGTAATCTGAATAAAGGGAAAAAGGCCTTTCTTGAACAGTGGGTGAGACAATCTTACTAATTTGCTTGAGAACCAGTTCGGATTTAAGTATAACTTTTGGATGACTGAAGATTTTAGTGATAGGTCTAATTCTTTAATATTTAATAATTTCTGTCCTCCGAATTCATATTCATTATATAAATATGCTCTTTTAATTTTGTCTGGCTTGCCGTTCCAAATAAAATTGAATATTTTTTGCTAGGCGTAGGCAAAAAAAAAGTTTGGACACACCTACTCATTCAAGGGTTTTTCTTTATTTTTACAATTTTCTACATTGTAGAATAACAGTGAAGACATCAAAACTATGGATATGGACATATGGAATC
This sequence comes from Coregonus lavaretus, assembly GCF_964263955.1. Classification (NCBI taxonomy): domain Eukaryota; kingdom Metazoa; phylum Chordata; class Actinopteri; order Salmoniformes; family Salmonidae; genus Coregonus; species Coregonus lavaretus. The sequence goes on along the minus strand of NC_139992.1, from coordinate 68,034,222 downwards.
ATGTAGTAACCAAACAAGCGTTAAACAGATTCTTCAAATAGCCACCCTTTGCCTTGATGACAGCTTTGCACACTCTTGGCATTCTCTCAACCAGCTTCATGAGGTAGTCACCTGGAATGCATTTCAATTAACAGGTGTGCCTTCTAAAAAGTTCATTTGTGGAATTTCTTTCCTTCTTAATGCATTTGAGCCAATCAGTTGTGTTGTGACAAGGTGTGTGTGGGGGGGGGGGGGGGGGGGGGGATACAGAAGATAGCCCTATTTGGTAAAAGTCCATATTATAGCAAGAACAGCTCAAATAAGCAAAGAGAAACAACAGTCCATCATTACTTTAAGACATGAAGGTCAGCCAATACAGAAATGTTCAAGAACTTTGAAAGTTTCTTCAAGTGCAGTCGCAAAAACCATCAAGCGCTATGATGAAACTGGCTCTCATGAGGACCGCCACAGGAATGGAAGACCCAGAGTTACCTCTGCTGCAGAGGATAAGTTCATTAGAGTTATCCGCCTCAGAAATTGCAGCCCAAATAAATGCTTCACAGAGTTCAAGTCTCAACATCAACTGTTCAGAGGGGACTGTGTGAATCAGGCCTTCATGGTCGAATTGCTGCAAAGAAACCCCTACTAAAGGACACCAATAAGAAGAAGAGACCTGCTTGGGCCAAGAAACACAAGCAATGGACATTAGACCGGTGGAAATGTGTACTTTGGTCTGATGATTCCAAATTTGAGAATTTTGTACATTTTTGCTGTGTCTTTGTGAGACGCGGTGTGGGTGAACGGAAGATCTCCCCATGTGTAGTTCCCACCGTAAAGCATGGAGGAGGAGGTGTTATGGTGTGGGGGTGCTTTGCTGGTGACACTGTCTGTGATTTAATTAGAATTCAAGGCACACTTAACCAGCATGGCTACCACAGCATTCTGCAGCGATACGCCATCCCATCTGGTTTGGGCTAAGTGGGACTATCATTTGTTTTTCAACAGGACAATGACCCAACACACCTCCAGGCTGTGTAAGGGCTATTTTACCAAGAAGGAGAGTGCTGCATCGTATGACCTCAACCCAATTGAGATGGTTTGGGATGAGTCGGACGGCAGAGTGAAAGAAAAGCAGCCAACAAGTGCTCAGCATATGTGGGAACTCCTTCAAGGCTGTTGGAAAAGCATTCCAGGTGAAGCTGGTTGAGAGAATGCCAAGAGTGTGCAAAGCTGTCATAAAGGCAAAGGGTGGCTATTTGAAGAATCTCAAACATAAAATATATTTTGATTTGTTTAACACTTTTTTGGCTACTACATGATTCCATATGTGTTATTTCATAGTTTTGATGTCTTCACTATTATTCTACAATGTAGAAAATAGTAAAAATAAAGAAAAACCCTTGAATGAGTAGATGTGTCCAAACTTTTAACTGGTACTGTATATTTGACCATGCCCCCAAATATTCTAATGTTCCTCACAAGTACATTTCCCCCTCATATATTTCAAAGCGCAGTGATGATCGTAACTTATATTCAAAATATTGGGTAGAAAAATGTCCCATTATACCTACAAGGTACCGAACTGTACCATGTGAGTTCATACAGTGGGGAGAACAAGTATTTGATACACTGCCGATTTTGCAGGTTTTCCTACTTGCAAAGCATGTAGAGGTCTGTAATGTTTATCATAGGTACACTTCAACTGTGAGAGGCGGAATCTAAAACAAAAATCCAGAAAATCACATTGTATGATTTTTAAGTAATTAATTTGCATTTTATTGCATGACATAAGTATTTGATCACCTACCAACCAGTAAGAATTCCGTCTCTCACAGACCTGTTAGTTTTTCTTTAAGAAGCCCTCCTGTTCTCCACTCATTACCTGTATTAACTGCACCTGTTTGAACTCGTTACCTGTATAAAAGACACCTGTCCACACACTCAATCAAACAGACTCCAACCTCTCCACAATGGCCAAGACCAGAGAGCTGTGTAAGGACATCAGGGATACAATTGTAGACCTGCACACAGCTGGGATGGGCTACAGGACAATAGGCAAGCAGCTTGGTGAGAAGGCAACAACTGTTGGCGCAATTATTAGAAAATGGAAGAAGTTCAAGATGACGGTCAATCACCCTCGGTCTGGGGCTCCATGCAAGATCTCACCTCGTGGGGCATCAATGATCATGAGGAAGGTGAGGGATCAGCCCAGAACTACACGGCAGGACCTGGTCAATGACCTGAAGAGAGCTGGGACCACAGTCTCAAAGAAAACCATTAGTAACACATTACGCCGTCATGGATTAAAGTCCTGCAGCGCACGCAAGGTCCCCCTGCTCAAGCCAGCGCATGTCCAGGCCCGTCTGAAGTTTGCCAATGACTATCTGGATGATCCAGAGGAGGAATGGGAGAAGGTAATGTGGTCTGATGAGACAAAAATTGAGCTTTTTGGTCTAAACTCCACTCGCCGTGTTTGGAGGAAGAAGAAGGATGAGTACAACCCCAAGAACACCATCCCAACCGTGAAGCATGGAGGTGGAAACATCATTCTTTGGGGATGCTTTTCTGCAAAGGGGACAGGACGACTGCACCGTATTGAGGGGAGGATGGTTGGGGCCATATATCGCGAGATCTTGGCCAACAACCTCCTTCCCTCAGTAAGAGTATTGAAGATGGGTCGTGGCTGGGTCTTCCAGCATGACAACGACCCGAAACACACAGCCAGGGCAACTAAGGAGTGGCTCCGTAAGAAGCATCTCAAGGTCCTGGAGGGGCCTAGCCAGTCTCCAGACCTGAACCCAATAGAAAATCTTTGGAGGGAGCTGAAAGTCCGTATTGTATCAAATACTTGTTCTCCCCACTGTATGTGTACCTGTGAAGTGTACCTTTGGCCTTTTTGTACCCCAGGGACAACACTGTAGTGTATCCTAACATACCATTATTTTTGAGAGTGTGTTAATACATGTTCCAAGGAAAAAGTATGAACCTGGTGGCACTGCAGAAACATTGATGCACTCCCAACTTTAGAGGTTGCAAGTTCAAATCCCCAAAGACTTCGTATATACTCTATGACGTCAAGCACTGCTAGTGTTATGTTGGTGGTGACAATTGGACAATTATTTACTTGATTCTGGGCAGCTTTTAGGAATGTGCAGAAATGCATTCTTGCCAATAAGTCTATGGCTCATCTCTTTTTAATGCTAATTGATCTGGTGGGGTAGCTGCACTGTAGCAGGACATTTCAGGTTGCTAGAGATCAAGAGGTTATGAGTTCAAATCCTATTTCAGGCTAAGTCCAAATTGTGGTCACAGTACACAATTTTACAGTAATTGAAATCAGAATACAGCAGCATACTGTCATTTTATAGAAATAACACCAAGTTTTTGCAAAGTGCAGAAGTGTATTTTTGGCAATAAATATAAAACCGATCTCCAATATGTCCACAGAGCTGGTGGCGCAGCAGGAACTTCAGGTAGCTCGCAACCATGAGGTTGTGGGTTCCAGTCTCACGCATACATCATCATACTGCCCTTTCACACAAATAACTTAGCTGTAAAAATATGGTATCACATGTTGAAATTTTGCCTCCCCATGTTGTCACATTTATTTCCCTTTAGATCATGTTTTCACATGTGCAGTTTTATGTTATCACATGTTGCTTTACATGTTATCATATGTTATCACATTACCTTCACATTAATCACACAAGATCACGTGATATTCATGTGTTTTTTCCCCATAAGGGAATACAATTACACAAAAGATATTATGGAAGTATGACATTTGTTCAGGTCAGGTGACATGTCATGGACCGTAATGTATTATGTTGATTTCCAGTGATCCTCTGATCAAATCTGTCTACTTCCAACTTCTGGTCACCTTTATTAGATCACTAATGAGGAATATTTATATTTTGACCTCATCCATTCATCATTTTACCCCCTTTTTCGTGGTATCAGTCTTGTCCCATCGCTGCAATTCCCATACAGACACGGGAGAGGCGAAGGTCGAGAGTCGAGAGTCGTGCGTCCTCCGAAACACAACCCAACCCAACCCAACCGGAGGAAACACCGTACACCTGGCGACCGAGTCAGTGTCCGCCACAGGGGTCACTAGTGCGCGATGGGACAAGAACATCCCTGCCGGCCAAACCCTCCCCTACCCTGGACGACCGACGCTGGGTCAATTGTGCGCCGCCCGGTCGCGGCCGGCTGTGACAGAGCCTGGACTCAAACCAGGATCTAGTACAGCTAGCACTGCGATGCAGTGCCTTGGACCACTGCGCCACTCGGGAGGCCCTAGAGTTTTTTTTCTAACTAAACCAAGATAGACTACAGCCGGTCGCTTCCAATGGGGAACAAATTAGTTATAGTGGGCAGAACAAGCAAGGAGGTAGGCAGAGCCAAGCACGAGCTAGCGTGAATATTTCCGTTAGGGAACGCCTACTCTGTAAAGTGCGCGTGTGCAATAACTCAATTCACCTTTGCACTTCTAAACAACGTGATTTTTAAAAACTTTGTCTAAGGGTAAAGTCTAAAAAACGTAGTCCAAAATCCATCTCCATTCATCTTCTCCCACTGCCGGCCACTGGACTCATATTTGGTAGTGAGTGAAAACGGCAAGCAAATGCTTTACATTTATACATCCGGTGAAATATCTGTCTAATTTTTGTTATCTGTGTCATAACTATAGACGGTTTATTTGGAATGCTTGTGTGTTGCCACAGCGACCACTAATGATCTTTATCTAATGTATCTGAGTCTCAATATGATGAAACATGAAAACATTTGGCTGCAAATCCTGAATAAAAAATTTAAAAATCCACTGGCAGCCAAATGTTTTGAGAAAGAAACCAGAGCGTCCTCTGCCAGGAATAGTTCAATAACGGCCATTCTGATAGACGGAGCCTGAAGTCAATCTTTATTATTCCAGCATGGGCATTTGGCTTCGGGTCAACTAAAGCATTACAGTGAAGACCCAAAGAAAGAGCACATCAATCTGAGAAACTGCCAGTAGCTATGACTCCAGTCAAGTACATACATCATATTCTCAGGCCTCACATTGGCACTACCATGATAGGGCGTGGTGGAGGACAGCTGAGAGAGATTTGTGGCTAAGTGTTAGCATGATTGACTGTGTTCCCCTGCAGCTCCATTAGCCACCAGGAGGGCTAATTCCCCACTGGTATCTGAGGTGTGATCACAATAGCAATGCTCACAGCTTGGAGTGCTCAAATCAATCCAGGGCCAATTGGGTTGCCATGGAATCATGCCAAGCCATTTATTTTCTCCAGAAATGAGGTGTCCTGCTAAAGTTTCTCAGGTGTGGCCTGCTTCAAACAGCTTTTACTCCTCCATTTGAGGCATAGTAACATGGAACTTGCGTTGGACACTCAAGCAGAATGTATAGATCGACTTAATGGTCAGAATCGTTATCTGTCACATTGCACATTGACATCCTGCTGTCTGAACTTTGATTGCTCACAGCAAGTATTAATACCAGTTGATGTTTAACGTTTACTGAAACCTGTTTGTAACCATTTTGCATTAGATAGAACTACAAATGGCAACTTGTGGTAGGCTCTTGTATGAGGCTCTAAAGTAGCAGAGAATGTGGGTGAAGATAGGGCAGGAATGTGTTGTTGTGCCAGTGAGGGCAGTGACAGCTACATGGAGTCAGAGGGAGGATGTGGGTAGGAATGCAGGGGGACGAGAGGAAGATTGTTCCTGACGTTTTGGGGATTACATGGCCTCTAGTGGGAAAGCAGGTGTGAAACCTTTGTTTTGCCTTGTTTCTACAGATTGTGTGCTGTGTGTATTAGTAAAATGGACAGAGAGAGAGAGTGAGAAAGAGAGAGAACCACACACACACAGGAATATGACCATGTTATCAGCATAACCAAGAAAATAAAGAATAACAGAGCACAGCAGCCTTGTCTGGTCTTGTTGAAGTCAAAATAAAACAGCAAAATTGAATGCTCCACACTTCACAAAAACAGTCCTTTATAAATGCCCATTCATACCAAGACATACCAAGCACATCAAATCAATGTGGCAATAAAATAGAATTTGCTTTAAAAAGTATTTAGAATATTTTCAGGCACCTTTTCTAACTTTCCCTATTGACACAATAATACATAATATATGAGCATTTAAAGCGTTAAATAATTAATAACGCAGCAAAAAAGAGAAGTGCCTTTATCAGACCTGCTTTCAGGCTTTTATCCTATAACAGATCTAACAGGACATCAGCACAGTATGTGAACTGGCCAAAGAAAAGCTTTCCTCAGCCATTAAAACAATAAATCACTGGAAAAAGCCTGTTCATTAAAAGCTCCCTGCAGCTATCTGTTCTAGTTACCAGCAGCAGATTTTCACACATTCCTCTCAACTGTTTCTTATTATGTGTAGTTTATTACGCAGTTTTGGGAGGAGAGCTTTAAGCTTAACATGACATAGCTAATCCACAGCAGGAACTTCCATATATGGGCATTGTCTTCCGTATTGGAAAGCAGCCTTAGAGCGGGAACTCCATATGTTGACAAAGACTTTCATATTGGAATGTGGCCCTGAGCAGGAACTCTATACATGGTCACCGACATTCATATTGGAAAATAGCCCTGGAGCAGGAAATCAATTTATGGGCCCAGACACCCATATTGGAATGTGGCCTATTAGCAAGGTATTCCACATGGACATAGAGCCGTGACTATGCCAATTTGCTCACCTGCATCCAATCTTCATTAGCCACCAGCCCGCCTCACTCACCTGAATCCCCTTGCTTAATCAACCACCCTCATAATATTTAAACAGCATCCATCTTCACTCCTTTAGGTAAATCGGCCTAACAAATGGTTTGTACTGCAAGGTTGGTTGGTTGGTTGGTTGGTTGGTTGGTTGGTTGGTTGGTTGGTGCCAGCCACTTTTCGCTGCAGCCTGCTTGCCCATTCTATGCTCCACAGTTTGTTCCCGGTTTTCTTAGTTCACATAGCTATCTCACCCGTGGCTGCTTTTCATCCCCCACATTCAGCAGTGCAGCATCTTAGGCCTTGCAGCCCCTCGCTTGTGTTGTAATAACTCATGCTTCTGTTTTTCTGTCCCCCTCTACCTATGATGACTCTGTGAAATATTATCTGCCCTACTGATGCCTTCGTTCTCGATCGTCCATGGTCAATGACTCATGCTGTGACTGGCGTGGCATGCTGCCTCACTGCCAGGGTCTATTACCGTGGTTCCGCCCTTGGGTTCCCCCGACTTGGAGGTCCTTCCTCTCTCCCTTTGCTCTAGGAGAAACGAAAGACCGAGCAAAACACCGCTACCAGCGGCCCTGCTTGACTCTCCTCCTCCCTCACCACTCCTGCGGCTCCTCTTGCCTTCTCAGCCACTTTCCTCCCTCCCTCCACCGCTTCCGTTGCTCCCGCGACTCCTCCCGCCTTCTCGGCCACTTTCTCCCTTTCCTCGCCGCTCCTCTTGCCTTCTCTGCCACTTTCCCTCTGCCTCCAATGTACACCTCCCGCCTCTTTAGCACCCCTCCTGCCTTCTGGCAGTTCCCGGCTCCTCCAGATGAGCCATTCTGGCATCTGCGGCCTGTACCCTTCGTCTGCCTGGACCATTTTGGGGGCAACCAACTTTAGCCCTTCGTGCAAGTCTTAACACTCATACGACCAACATGGTAATCCATCGAAAAATGCACCAAACTGGGATGAACAGTTATGAAAGCAACCCCCAAGCAATATAATGCTAAAGATGGCGACGACAGAGGTACAGAGCTTGCTTCAGTGGATAACTTGGCTAAAGACTTCACAGATATTCACCGGCTCCTTGAGGAACTACCATAAGAGAATAACTAACATACCTCCTTCTCCCTCTCTACTTCTACCTTTCCCTGTGCTGGGCAGTCCAGCACAACCCCAGTCAACAACTGGGGGTTGACACTACCAGGAAGTGGGGTTCAGCACAACCTCGGTCTAGGACCAGACGGGGTCTTCCTTACATTAGCTTTCCACCCTCTTTGGCTCTTTTCGTCTCCTTTGTGCCAAATGCACCATCTGCCACTCGATATGCGACACTCTAGTGCACGTCTACAAGCAAACACTTCAACCAAGTCAAGTGGATGGCTCATTCAGCAAAGTGTAACTTAACCAGTCCAACTTGGCGCTCTACTGGAGCTCTGGCACCTTGCCTGGACCAAACCCTGGACCTCTTGAACTTCCTACCTGCACTCCACACATCCAGATTCCCTTTTCACAGCCTGTAACACAGGCCCAGATGGTGCCGAGCTTTCTGCTTCCACTGTACGGCCATCACATGGCCTTCCCCACATGGTTCTTTCCACACCGATTCAGAACAGATCCTCCCATCTTCTCTCTAACAGTTGGGACCACGCTCCCATGTGAAACACATTACCAATGTAGCTTGACATTTTTAAAACACAGCTTTAGCACTCCCAAGGGACTCAGACTGGGACTCGAACACCAGGGACTTGGGACTCGACTCGGACTTGAGGTTTAGTGACTTGACTAAATCACTACTCCCCCGTTATCCCCACAGCCATCGCATGGCTTCTTCCACGGTGGGATTGGACAGAGCCTCCTCCCACGGCCTTCTGCAAATGGACCCCACCTACGGTGAGACAGGACTGAGGCTCCTGCATGCACCTTCTCTCTAGCAGTCGGCCCGAGCTCACATCCACCTACCTCGCTGAGCCCAGACTGGGCCTCCTGCCCTCACTCACCTTCTCTTCTGCAGCTGGGACTCGGCTCCCATCTCCACCCCACAGCCATGGCCCTCCCTACACTGAGCCCCGACCCTGCACCATCCTTTGAACGTTTTTTGAAGGGGTCCATGTCCCTATGTGTGACTTTCCTATCATTACATCCCACGCCATGTACGCCCACCAGCACCACTGCTGCTACTACTACTACACCCCCATCAGGACATGCAAAAAAACTGTCAACTGCGTTTATTTTCAGCAATCTTAACATGTGTAAATATTTGTATGAACATAAGATTCAACAACTGAGACATAAACTGAACAAGTTCCACAGACATGTAACTAACAGAAATGGAATAATGTGTCCCTGAACAAAGGGGGGGGGGGTCAAAATCAAAAGTAACAGTCGGTATCTGGTGTGGCCACCAGCTGCATTAAGTACTGCAGTGCATCTCCTCCTCATGGACTGCACCAGATTTGCCAGTTCTTGCTGTGAGATGTTACCCCACTCTTCCACCAAGGCACCTGCAAGATCCCAGACATTTCTGGGGGGGAATGGCCCTAGCCCTCACCCTCCGATCCAACAGGTCCCAGACGTGCTCAATGGGATTGAGATCCGGTCTCTTTGCTGGCCATGGCAGAACACTGACATTCCTGTCTTGCAGGAAATCACACACAGAACAAGCAGTATGGCTGTTGGCATTGTCATGCTGGAGGGTCATGTCAGGATGAGCCTGCAGGAAGGGTACCACATGAGGGAGGAGAATGTCTTCCCTGTAACTTACAGCGTTGAGATTGCCTGCAATGACAACAAGCTCAGTCCGATGATGCTGTGACACACCGCCACAGACCAAGACGGACCCTCCACCTCCAAATCGATCCCACCCAGAGTACAGGCCTCGGTGTAACTCTCATTCCTTCGACGATAAATGCAAATCCGACCATCACCCCTGGTGAGACAAAACCGTGACTCATCAGTGAAGAGCACTTTTTGCCAGTCCTGTCTGGTCCAGCGACGGTGGGTTTGTGCCCATAGGCGACGTTGTTGCCGAGGATGTCTGGTGAGGACCTGCCTTACAACAGGCCTACAAGCCCTCAGTCCAGGCTCTCTCTAGCCTATTGCGGACAGTCTGAGCACTGATGGAGGGATTGTGCGTTCCTGGTGTAACTCGGGCAGTTGTTGTTGCCATCCTGTACCTGTCCCGCAGGTGTGATGTTCAGATGTACCGATCCTGTGCAGGTGTTGTTACACGTGGTCTGCCACTGCGAGGATGATCAGCTGTCCATCCTGTCTCCCTGTAGTGCTGTCTTAGGCATCTCACACGGACATTGCAATTTATTGCCCTGGCCACATCTGCAGTCCTCATGCCTCCTTGCAGCATGCCTGAGGCACGTTCACGCAGATGAGCAGGGATCCTGGTCATCTTTCTTTTGGTGTTTTTCAGAGTCAGTAGAAAGGCCTCTTTAGTGTCCTAAGTTTTCATAACTTTGACCTTAATTGCCTACCGTATGTAAGCTGTTAGTGTCTTAACGGCCGTTCCACAGGTGCATATTCATTAATTGTTTATGGTTCATTGAACAAGCATGGGAAACAATGAAGATCTGTGAAGTTATTTGGATTTTTACGAATTATCTTTGAAAGACAGGGTCCTGAAAAAGGGACGCTTCTTTTTTTTGCTGAGTTATACAGTTGAAGTCGTAAGTTTACATACACCTTAGCCAAATGCATTTAAACTCTGTTTTTCACAATTCCTGACATTTAATCCTAGTAAATATTTCCTGTCTTAGGTCAGTTAGGATCACCACTTTATTTTAAGAATGTGAAATGTCAGAATAATAGCAGAGAGAATTATTTATTTCAGCTTTTATTTCTTTCATCACATTCCCAGTGGGTCAGAAGTGTACATACACGCAATTAGTATTTGGTAGCATTGCCTTTAAATTGTTTAACTTGGGTGAAACGTTTCGTGTAGCCTTCCACAAGCTTCCCACAATAAGTTGGGTGAATTTTGGCCCATTCCTCCTGACAGAGCTGGTGTAACTGAGTCAGGTTTGTAGGCCTCCTTGCTCGCACACGCTTTTTCAGTTCTGTCCACAAATGTTCTATAGGATTGAGCTCAGGGCTTTGTGATGGCCACTCCAATACCTTGACTTTGTTGTCCTTAAGCCATTTTGCCACAACTTTGGAAGTATGCTTGGGGTCATTGTCCATTTGGAAGACCCATTTGCGACCAAGCTTTAACTTCCTGACTGATGTCTTGAGATGTTGCTTCAATATATCCACATAATTTTCCTTCCTCATGATGCCATCTATTTTGTGAAGTGCACCAGTCCCTCCTGCAGCAAAGCACCCTCACAGCATGATGCTGCCACCCCCGTGCTTCACGGTTGGGATGTTGTTCTTCAGCTTGCAAGTTCCCCCTTTTTCCTCCAAACATAACGATGGTCATTATGGCCAAACAGTTCTATTTTTGTTTCATCAGACCAGAAGACATTTCTCCAAAAAGTACGATATTTGTCCCCATGTGCAGTTGCAAACCGTAGTCTGGCTTTTTTTATGGCGGTTTTGGAGCAGTGGCTTCTTCCTTGCTGAGTGGCCTTTCAGGTTATGTCGATATAGGACTTATTTTACTGTGGATATATATACTTTTGTACCTGTTTCCTCCAGCATCTTCACAAGGTCCTTTGCTGTTGTTCTGGGATTGATTTGCACTTTTCGCACCAAAATACATTATTCTCTAGGACACAGAACGCGTCTCCTTCCTGAGCGGTATGACGGCTGCGTGGTCCCATGGTGTTTATACTTGCGTACTAATGTTTGTACAGATGAACGTGGTACCTTCAGGCATTTGGAAATTGCTCCCAAGGATGAACCAGACTTGTGGAGGTCTATAATTTTTTTTCTGAGGTCTTGGCTGATTTATTTTGATTTTCCCATGATGTCAAGCAAAGAGACACTGAGTTTGAAGTTAGGCCTTGAAATACATCCACAGGTACACCTCCAATTGACTCAAATTATGTCAATTAGCCTATCAGAAGCTACTAAAGCAATGACATCATTTTCTGGAATCTTTCAAGCTGTTTAAATGCACAGTCAATTTAGTGAATGTAAACTTCTGACCCACTGGAATTGTGATACAGTGAATTAAAAGTGAAATAATCAGTCTGTAAACAATTGTTGGAAAAATTACTTGTGTCATGCACAAAGTATATGTCCTAACCAACTTGCAAAAACTATAGTTTGGTAACAAGAAATTTGTGGAGTGGTTGAAAAACAAGTTTTAATGACTCCAACCTAAGTGTATGTAAACCTCCGACTTCAACTGTATATACAGTACCAGTCAAAAGTTTGGACACTAGTCATTCAAGTGTTTCTTTATTTTTACTATTTTCTACATTGTAGAATAATGGTGAAGACATCAAAACTATGAAAAAACACATATGGAATCATGTAGTAACCAAAAAAGTGTTAAACAAATCAAAACATATTTTAGATTCTTCAAAGTAGCCACTCTTTGCCTTGATGACAGCTTTGCACACTCTTGGCATTCTCTCAACCAACTTCACCTGGAATGCTTTCCAACAGTCTTGAAGGAGTTCCCACATATACTGAGCACTTGTTGGCTGCTTTTCCTTCACTCTGCGGTCCAACTCATCCCAAACCATCACAATTGGGATGAGGTCGGGTGATTTGTGGATGCCAGGTCATCAGATGCAGCACTCCATCACTCTCCTTCTTGGTCAAATAGCCCTTACACAGCCTGGAGGCTGATGATAATGATAGTCCCATTAAGCGCAAACCAGATGGGATGGCGTTTCGCTGCAGAATGCTGTGGTAGCCATGCTGGTTAAGTGTGCCTTGAATTCTAAATAAATCACAGACAGTGTCACCAGCAAAGCATCGTCACACCTCCTCCTCCATGCTTCACGGTGGGAACCACACAAGCGGAGATCATCCGTTCTCCTACTCTGCGTCTCACAAAGACACAGCGGTTGGAACCAAAAATCTCACATTTGGACTCATCAGACCAAAGACAGATTTCCACCGGTCTAATGTCCATTGCTTGTGTTTCTTGGCCCAAGAAGTCTCTTCTTCTTATTGGTGTCCTTTAGTAGGGGATTCTTTGCAGCAATTCGACCATGAAGGACTGATTCACACAGTCTCCTCTGAACTGTTGAGATGTCTGTTACTTGAACTCTGTGAAGCATTTATTTGGGCTGCAATCTGAGGTGCAGTTAACTCTAGAGAACTCTGGGTCTTCCTTTCCTGTGGCGGTCCTCATGAGAGCCAGTTTCATCATAGCGCTTGATGGTTTTTGCGACTGAAGAAACATTCAAAGTTCTTGAAATTTCCCAGATTGACTGACCTTCATGTCTTAAAGTAATGATGTACTGTCGTTTTTCTTTGCTTATTTGCCACTGCTAAATGACTAAAATGTAAATTTGAGCTGTTCTTGCCATAATATGAACTTGGTCTTTTACCAAATAGGGCCATCTTCTGTACACCACCCCTACCTTGTCACAACACAGCTGGTTGGCTCAAACACATTAAGAAGGAAATAAATTCCACAAATTAACTTTTAACAAGGCACACCTGTTAATTGAAATACATTCCAAGTGACTACCTCATGAAGCTGGTTGAGAGAATGCCAAGAGTGTGCAAAGCTGTCATCAAGGCAAAGGGTGGCTACTTTGAAGAATCTCAAATATAAAATATATTGATTTTGTTTAACACTTTTTTTGGTTACTACATGATTCCATATGTGTTATTTATTTCATAGTTTTGATGTCTTCACTACCATTCTACAATGTAGAAAATTGTAAAAATAAAGAAAAACCCTTGAATGAGTAGGTGTGTCCAAACTTTTGACTGGTACTGTGTGTGTGTGTGTGTGTGTGTGTGTGTGTGTGTGTGTGTGTGTGTGTGTGTGTGTATATACAGTGAGGTAAATAAGTATATGATCCCCTGCTGATTTTGTACGTTTGCCCACTGACAAAGACATGATCAGTCTATAATTTTAATGGTAGGTTTATTTGAACAGTGAGAGACAGAATAACAACAAAGAAATCCAGAAAAACGCATGTCAAAAATGTTATAAATTGATTTTCATTTTAATTAGGGAAATAAGTATTTGACCCCCTCTCAATCAGAAAGATTTCTGGCTCCCAGGTGTCTTTTATACAGGTAATGAGCTGAGATTAGGAGCACACTCTTAAAGGGAGTGCTCCTAATCTCAGCTTGTTACCTGTATAAAAGACACCTGTCCAAAGAAGCAATCAATCAATCAGATTCCAAACTCTCCACCATGGCCAACACCAAAGAGCTCTCCAAGGATGTCAGGGACAAGATTGTAGACCTACACAAGGCTGGAATGGGCTACAAGACCATCGCCAAGCAGCTTGGTGAGAAGGTGACAACAGTTGGTGCGATTATTCGCAAATGGAAGAAACACAAAAGAACTGTCAATCTCCCTCGGCCTGGGACTCCATGCAAGATCTCACCTCGTGGAGTTGCAATGATCATGAGAACGGTGAGGAATCAGCCCAGAACTACACGGGAGGATCTTGTCAATGATCTCAAGGCAGCTGGGACCATAGTCACCAAGAAAACAATTGGCAACACACTACGCCGTGAAGGACTGAAATCATGCAGCGCCCGCAAGGTCCCCCTGCTCAAGAAAGCACATATACAGGCCCGTCTGAAGTTTGCCAATGAACATCTGAATGATTCAGAGGAGAACTGGGTGAAAGTGTTGTGGTCAGATGAGACCAAAATGGAGCTCTTTGCCATCAACTCAACTCGCTGTGTTTGGAGGAGGAGGAATGCTGCCTATGACCCCAAGAACACCATCCCCACCATCAAACATGGAGGTGGAAACATTATGCTTTGGGGGTGTTTTTCTGCTAAGGGGACAGGACAACTTCACTGCATCAAAGGGATGATGGACGGGGCCATGTACCGTCAAATCTTGGGTGAGAACCTCCTTCCCTCAGCCAGGGCATTGAAAATGGGTCGTGGATGGGTATTCCAGCATGACAATGACCCAAAACACACGGCCAAGGCAACAAAGGAGTGGCTCAAGAAGTAGCACATTAAGGTCCTGGAGTGGCCTAGCCAGTCTCCAGACCTTAATCCCATAGAAAATCTGTGGAGGGAGCTGAAGGTTCGAGTTGCCAAACGTCAGCCTCGAAACCTTAATGACTTGGAGAAGATCTGCAAAGAGGAGTGGGACAAATCCCTCCTGAGATGTGTGCAAACCTGGTGGCCAACTACAAGAAACGTCTGACCTCTGTGATTACCAACAAGGGTTTTGCCACCAAGTACTAAGTCATGTTTTGCAGAGGGGTCAAATACTTATTTCCCTCATTAAAATGCTAATCAATTTATGACATTTTTGACATGCATTTTTCTGGATTTTTTTGTTGTTATTATGTCTCTCACTGTTCAAATAAACCTACCATTAAAATGATGGACTGCTAATGTCTTTGTCAGTGGACAAACGTACAAAATCAGCAGGGGATCAAATACTTTTTTCCCTCACTGTATATATACAGTGGGGAGAACAAGTATTTGATACACTGACGATTTTGCAGGTTTTCCTACTTTCAAAGCATGTAGAGGTCTGTAATTTTTATCATAGGTACACTTCAACTGTGAGAGACGGAATCTAAAACAAAAATTCAGAAAATCACATTGTATGATTTTTAAGTAATTAATTTGCATTTTATTGCATGACATAAGTATTTGATACATCAGAAAAGCAGAACTTAATATTTGGTACAGAAACCTTTGTTTGCAATTACAGAGATCATACAATTCCTGTAGGTCTTGACCATGTTTGCACACACTGCAGCAGGGATTTTGGCCCACTCCTCCATACAGACCTTCTCCAGATCCTTCAGGTTTCGGGGCTGTCGCTGCAATACAGACTTTCAGCTCACTCCAAAGATTTTCTATTGGGTTCAGGTCTGGAGATTGGCTAGGCCACTCCAGGACCTTGAGATGCTTCTTACGGAGCCACTCCTTAGTTGCTCTGGCTGTGTGTTTCGGGTCGTTGTCATGCTGGAAGACCCAGCCACGACCCATCTTCAATGCTCTTACTGAGGGAAGGAGGTTGTTGGCCAAGATCTCGCGATACATGGCCCCATCCATCCTCCCCTCAATACGGTGCAGTCGTCCTGTCCCCTTTGCAGAAAAGCATCCCCAAAGAATGATGTGTCCACCTCCATGCTTCACGGTTGGGATGGTGTTCTTGGGGTTGTATTCATCCTTCTTCTTCCTCCAAACACGGCGAGTGGAGTTTAGACCAAAAAGCTATATTTTTGTCTCATCAGACCACATGACCTTCTCCCATTCCTCCTCTGGATCATCCAGATGGTCATTGGCAAACTTCAGACGGGCCTGGACATGCGCTGGCTTGAGCAGGGGGACCTTGCGTGCGCTGCAGGATTTTAATCCATGACGGCGTAGTGTGTTACTAATAGTTTTCTTTGAGACTGTGGTCCCAGCTCTCTTCAGGTCATTGACCAGGTCCTGCTGTGTAGTTCTGGGCTGATCCCTCACCTTCCTCATGATCATTGATGCCCCACGAGGTGAGATCTTGCATGGAGCCCCAGACCGAGGGTGATTGACCGTCATCTTGAACTTCTTCCATTTTCTAATAATTGCGCCAACAGTTGTTGCCTTCTCACCAAGCTGCTTGCCTATTGTCCTGTAGCCCATCCCAGCCCTGTGCAGGTCTAAAGTTTTATCCCTGATGTCCTTACACAGCTCTCTGGTCTTGGCCATTGTGGAGAGGTTGGAGTCTGTTTGATTGAGTGTGTGGACAGGTGTATTTTATACAGGTAACAAGTTCAAACAGGTGCAGTTAATACAGGTAATGAGTGGAGAACAGGAGGGCTTCTTAAAGAAAAACTAACAGGTCTGTGAGAGTCGGAATTCTTATTGGTTGGTAGGTGATCAAATACTTATGTCATGCAATAAAATGCAAATTAATTACTTAAAAATCATACAATGTGATTTTCTGGATTTTTGTTTTAGATTCCGTCTCTCACAGTTGAAATGTACCTATGATAAAAATTACAGACCTCTACATGCTTTGTAAGTAGGAAAACCTGCAAAATCGGCAGTGTATCAAATACTTGTTCTCCCCACTGTATATATATATATATATATATATATATATATATATATATATATATATATATATATATATATATATCACATACAAAAGTATGTGGACATCCCTTCAAATTAGTGGATTTGGCTATTTCAGCCACACCCGTTGCTGACAGGTGTATAAAATCGAGCACACAGCCATGCAATCTCCATAGACAAATATTGGCAGTAGAATGACCTTCTTGAAGAGCTCAGTGACTTTCAATGTGGCACCGTCATTGGAGGACACCTTTCCAACAAGTCAGTTCGTCAAATTTCTGCCCTGCTAGAGCTGCCCCGGTCAACCGTAAGTGCTGTTATTGTGAAGTGGAAACGTCTAGGAGCAACAACGGCTCCGCCGCGAAGTGGTAGGCCACACAAGCTCACAGAACGGGACCACCGAGTGCTGAAGCGCGTAGTCCGTAAAAATCATCTGTCCTCGGTTGCAACACTCACTACCGAGTTCCAAACTGCCTCTGGAAGCAACGTCAGCACAATAATTGTTTGTGGGGAGCTTCATGAAATGGGTTTCCATGGCCGAGCAGCCGCACACAAGTCTAAGATCACCATGCGCAATGCCAAGTTTTGGCTGGAGTGGTGCAAAGCTCACCGCCAGTGGAAACGCGTTCTCTGGAGTGATGAATCACGCTTCACCATCTGGCAGTCCGATGGATGAATCTGGGTTTGGCAAATGCCAGGAAAACGCTTTACCTGCCCCAATGCATAGTGCCAACTGTAAAGTTAGGTGGAGGAGTTATAACGGTCTGGGGCTGTTTTTCATGGTTTGGGTTAGGCCCCTTAGTTCCAGTGAAGGGAAATCTTAATGCTACAGCATGCAATGACATTCTAGATGATTCTGTGCTTCCAAATTTGTGGCAACAGTTTGGGGAAGGCCCTTTCCTGTTTCAGCATGACAATGCCCCCATGCACAAAGTGAGGTCCGTAAAGAAATAGTTTGTCGATTGGCCCAGCGCTGTCCAGGGTAGGGGAGAGTTTGGCCGGCAGGGATATTCTTGTCCCATCGCACACTAGCGACTCCTGGAACGGGCCAGGCGCAGTGCACGCTGACTTGGTCGCCAGGTGTACGGTGTTTCCTCCGGCACATTGGTGCGGCTGGTTTCCGGGTTAAGCGGGCACTGTGTCAAGAAGCAGTGCGGCTCGGTTGGGTTGTGTTTCGGAGGACGCACGACTCTGAACCTTTGCCTCTCCCGTGTCCGTACGGGAGTTGCAGCGATGGGATAAGACTTTAACTACCAATTGGATACCACGAAATTGGGGAGAAAAAGGGAGTAATATACCACAAAATATTTTTTAAATGTTTGTCGAGATCGGTGTGGAGGAACTTGACTTTTCTTGCTGCTTCCGCATGGTAAGCGGTACCGGAGCAACAAGTCTGACACCAACAGCCTCCTGAACAGCTTCTATCCCCAAGCCCTACAGTAAGACTGCTAAATAGCGAACAAAATGGCTACACGAACTATCTGCATTGACCATTTTATTTTGTATTTTTGCACTGACTCTATGCACTGACACTCCAACACACACACACACACTACTGACTCTACACCACAGGAGGTTGGTGGCACCTTATTTGGGGAGAACGGGCTCGTGGTAATGGCTGGAGCAGAATTAGTGGAATGGTATCAAGTACATCAAACACATGGTTTCCATGTGTTTAATGCTATTCCATATACTCCATTCCAGCCATTATTATGAGCTGTCCTACCCTCAGCAGCCTCCACTGCTACACACATATACACACACTCACATACAATCGTCATATACGCTGCTGCTAATCTGTTTATCATATCTCCTGATGCCTAGTCACCTTACCCCTATACATATCTACCACTCCAGTATCCCTGCCCATTGTAAATATGGTATTGACACTGACCCTGGAACTGCTTACTTACTTTCTCGTGTTCTTCTTATTTCTATTTCTGGTGTGTTTTTGTTCTACTTTATTTTATAGTACTACTGATATTGATTACTGCATTGTTGAGAAAGAGCTTGCAATAAAGGCATTTCACTGCACATGACAATAAAACTTAAACTTGACATTTTTTACTAAATAATTATCTAAATTCCACCATTCCACAATCTGAAAGTGATGAATCATGCATTTCCAGTGGGTATCTGTCCCTTAAATTGCTTCTGACAGTACTTACGTTTTCCATGCCAAGTATTTGCACCCTGTGCCTTGTTAGCTGGCCTCTTGAGAAAAACTGATGTTGAGACAATGGGCAAATCTATTCCAGGGGCACTCTCGTGGCACACAACCAAGACTCACCTCTCACCTCTTCACACAGTGCCAAGCAGAGGAGAGTAGTAGTAGGAGTGATGACTGCTAATCTTTCACTTTCACTCCAGATTACTGTATGATGACTGTCCTGGCTGAAAACACATTGTTTGTCTCTTGTCGTTTGTTGAGTCTCAAACCGCAACGTATCAATAACCAAATTAATTGGTATGGAGCACATATTAAACTAAATAGCAACTTAAATGTAGGAAATGTAGTGAAACCACTCATAACCATGTTTTATAGGTATAAATTGTTTTTTCTAGATGTATGCTTATTTCAAAGAATAAACTCAAACTTAGTATATCCTTAGTAAAACATCAAGTGGTATCAAGACAGATCAGCTTCAATGCTGCTACTTTAACTGCATGGGAGAAGCTCATTCTGGCCATGGACTATTAGGTTGTTGCTGGCTGAGTGCAGTGAGACTGTGGAGATCCTTAATGGGCTGTGACAGGCAGTCCCCATCGGTCCAGCCTGGGAATGGAGTGCTGTGTCCCTGGAAACAATGGGC
Source organism: Coregonus lavaretus (assembly GCF_964263955.1). Taxonomy (NCBI): domain Eukaryota; kingdom Metazoa; phylum Chordata; class Actinopteri; order Salmoniformes; family Salmonidae; genus Coregonus; species Coregonus lavaretus. Next base: position 68,014,559 of record NC_139992.1, on the reverse strand, counting down.
AGATATATCCCCCTCATTATGTGTGGAAGAGAGATCCCAGCAGCCTAGCTCTGCCAGAAAGACTAGGAAAACTCAAACTGACCATGTCCACCACAACAGATGGCCAGGTCAGAGGTAACCTGGAAACAGAGGGGCAGGTCTATGGTTTATTCAATCTCAGCAGCTGTTTTCCTGTTAACTTATTTGTATACATTTTGTATTTTATTTACGATGTAACCATATCATACCTTTTGACATTTTCAATGCAACGTTCAAATTGGACATCTTCTGAGTTTGTGAATATGAAGTGAAAGGGTAAAGTAGACTAATTGATTGAGCGGGTCATTCAGTGGATGTGAGATTCCTCTTTTCATTTTGAAATTCAACATTTCTCTACACACTGATAAAAGTAGTTGGAATCAACCATTCCAAAAAAAGAACAAAAGAGAGAGAGAGAAAAAGAAAGTGAGACCTAAATGATAATTAATTAAGATAGTTGTCCATTGTGTAGGGGGCCTGTTGGTACTGGTGTAGTGAGCTGTGTACTAAACCCTGCCCATCACTGCACCCATCCTAACCCGAGTCCTGTACAAGATCTGACAAAAAATGAGGTGTACTGACGACTGTTCAGTGCTTAATTTGAGCCGAATCTGGCAACTCTTGCCAGGTCTAGCTAAAATGTCTGGCCCAATGAACACTCAAAACCCACCAAAAGGTCTGAAAACTAGCCCAATTTTATTCCCACAGCAAGAGGAGTTGCCACATTTATACAATAAACAATTTTTCCATAACGTTATCGAGCCAGTTAAGGAATTTCGACGTACAGTGGGGAGAACAAGTATTTGATACACTGTAGATTTTGCAGGTTTTCCTACTTACAAAGCATGTAGAGGTCTGTAATTTTTTATCATAGCTACACTTCAACTGTGAGAGACGGAATCTAAAACAAAAATCCAGAAAATCACATTGTATGATTTTTAAGTAATTAATTTGCATTTTATTGCATGACATAAGTATTTGATCACCTACCAACCAGTAAGAATTCCGCCTCTCACAGACCTGTTAGTTTTTCTTTAAGAAGCCCTCCTGTTCTCCACTCATTACCTGTATTAACTGCACCTGTTTGAACTCGTTACCTGTATAAAAGACACCTGTCCACACACTCAATCAAACAGACTCCAACCTCTCCACAATGGCCAAGACCAGAGAGCTGTGTAAGGACATCAGGGATAAAATTGTAGACCTGCACAAGGCTGGGATGGGCTACAGGACAATAGGCAAGCAGCTTGGTGAGAAGGCAACAACTGTTGGCGCAATTATTAGAAAATGGAAGAAGTTCAAGATGACGGTCAATCACCCTCGGTCTGGGGCTCCATGCAAGATCTCACCTCGTGGGGCATCAATTATCATGAGGAAGGTGAGGGATCAGCCCAGAACTACACGGCAGGACCTGGTCAATGACCTGAAGAGAGCTGGGACCACAGTCTCAAAGAAAACCATTAGTAACACACTACGCCGTCATGGATTAAAATCCTGCAGCGCACGCAAGGTCCCCCTGCTCAAGCCAGCGCATGTCCAGGCCCGTCTGAAGTTTGCCAATGATCATCTGGATGATCCAGAGGAGGAATGGGAGAAGGTCATGTGGTCTGATGAGACAAAAATAGAGCTTTTTGGTCTAAACTCCACTCGCCGTGTTTGGAGGAAGAAGAAGGATGAGTACAACCCCAAGAACACCATCCCAACCGTGAAGTATGGAGGTGGAAACATCATTCTTTGGGGATGCTTTTCTGCAAAGGGGACAGGACGACTGCACCGTATTGAGGGGAGGATGGATGGGGCCATGTATCGCGAGATCTTGGCCAACAACCTCCTTCCCTCAGTAAGAGCATTGAAGATGGGTCGTGGCTGGGTCTTCCAGCATGACAACGACCCGAAACACACAGCCAGGGCAACTAAGGAGTGGCTCCATAAGAAGCATCTCAAGGTCCTGGAGTGGCCTAGCCAGTCTCCAGACCTGAACCCAATAGAAAATCTTTGGAGGAAGCTGAAAGTCTGTATTGCCCAGCGACAGCCCCGAAACCTGAAGGATCTGGAGAAGGTCTGTATGGAGGAGTGGGCCAAAATCCCTGCTGCAGTGTGTGCAAACCTGGTCAAGACCTACAGGAAACGTATGATCTCTGTAATTGCAAACAAAGGTTTCTGTACCAAATATTAAGTTCTGCTTTTCTGATGTATCAAATACTTACGTCATGCAATAAAATGCAAATGAATTACTTAAAAATCATACAATGTGATTTTCTGGATTTTTGTTTTAGATTCCGTCTCTCACAGTTGAAGTGTACCTATGATAAAAATTACAGACCTCTACATGCTTTGTAAGTAGGAAAACCTGCAAAATCGGCAGTGAATCAAATACTTGTTCTCCCCACTGTAACTTGTAACTACGTTAGAAGCAAAATGCACTTTTCATCAAAATAATAATTATTGCGAACTATGACATGACGTAATAAACTAATTTGAATATGTCGCAAGATAAATTATAATTTGCCCTTATTAAACTCGCCAGATGTTTTTCCATCAATGGATGTTGATTTAACTCGTTTGACTGCTACGATTAAGCAATAAGGCACGGCAGGGTTAAATAGCTAAACAGCTAAGTTAAATAGCCTACCTACAACTGGTCAAAAGTTGTCAGGACGTGCTGCTTAGTCTCCTCTCACTCACCCGACTCAGCCAGTAGTGGCCTAAGCTGCATGCTGCAGTGCTCTCTCAACACACACTCACTCACTCAGCCTGCCGCACTGCCTGATAATCAGCAGCAGCAGGTCACAGTGAAATAGATTTTACATTTTTTAAGAGAAATGCCATGGCGGCTGCAGTGCAACTTAGAAGTAGCTCAAACACCTGCAACCAATACATTTTCACCCACGACATCATTTTCAAAGTAGCCCAATTTTCGGAAAAAACGCGAACATGGCACCTCTCCGTTTTGGACTGTTTCGTTCCGGAACCTATTTGGCCGGATCCGGTACATCTCGTGGCATGTAATGTGAAAAAGTTTATTTTCATCCCGGGCCGGATACTCTTTTCATTTTTATAATATATGTTTTGTACTTTTTACCACTTTTTCTCCCCAATTTCGTGATATCCAATTGGTAGTTACAGTCTTGTCCCATCGCTGAAACTCCCGTACAGACTCGGGATAGGCGAAGGTCGAGAGCCATGCGTCCTCCGAAACACGACCCTGCCAAGCCGCACTGCTTCTTGACACACTGTTCACTTAACCCGGAAGCCAGCCAATGCGTCGGAGGAAACACCGTACAACTGGCGACACGAGTCAGCGTGCATGCGCCCAGCCCGCCACAAGGAGTCGCTAGAGCGCGATGGGACAAGGACATCCCGGCCGGCAAAACCCGGACGACGCTGGGCCAATTGTGCACCGCCTTATGGGTCTCCTGGTCGCGGAGTGCTGCGACACAGCCCGGGATCGAACCCGGGTCTGTAGCGACGCCTCTAGCACTGCAGTGCCTTAGGCCCCGGGCCGGATATTCTAAGAGTTGATTCGGGTAGGCCGGCCCGGGCGTACGGTTTGCGCAACATTCAAACCTATTTTTGAGACCAACGCGTGGCTGTGTGAGAAGCGCGCCTGTATCTCTCACAGAACTAGAATGCGATTCCCTTTCTAGAATGCAATTCACTAGCTGTGGATTGTGTGTAGCCCAATAACAAGGCCTTTCCCAATATTTCAAATAGCCTACAATTGCAGGAAAACACAAGTTCGAAAGCAAATGGCTCCTGCTTAAAATATGAGACTAATCTGTCTGCTGTAGGCTACCAAAATATTTGATCAACTTCCAAATATTGTTTTGCAAAGTAAAACAAGAGAGGTATAAACTTTTGGCATGAAAGCACAGGCCGGCCATCACCTGCGAGTGAGCTGTGCATCATTGGGTGAGTCAGTGAAACTGGAAAGCATTTTTAGGACTATAATTTTCTTCTTTTTCTTCTTCTTCTTCTTCTTCTTCTTCTATGATATAATGGCGGTCTGCAAACAAACATTAAAGGTGCATGCCGCCACCTACTGTGCTGGAGTGTGTGGTCAATCACAGTTTACAACATTTCTAAATCCTCCTACCTCACTCAGTGCTTCTGAGAAAATAAAAAAGAGCCCTACTAACTTCTAATAGACCCTCCCCCATCCCCAAAATCCCTTCCAAATCCCCCCAACCCCATCCAACTTCAATGATCCTACACTTCAATCTTTTCCTCTCTTCAACATATTTACAATATAACACATGCTCCACCGTTTCCTCCTCATATTGCAGCCTACAATATGTCTCCACATACCTAGGCCTAGGCCACGTGTCCAACTCATTCTCTGCAGGTTTTCGCTCCTACCTTGTACTTGATTGACGATTTAAGGTTACTAATTAGTAAGGAACTCCCCTCACCTGGTTGTCTAGGTCTTAATTGAAAGGAAAAACCAAAAGCCAGCAGACACTAGGCCCTCCATGGAATGAGTTTGACACCCCTGGCCTAGGCTATTGATGGATTCAAGACAAGGTCGTTTTTATTGATCTCAGATTATCTGTTTGACAGTGTCAAAGTAGCCTGTCATTTTGATCATTTGTGTGGTATTAAAAAAGATTCTGCCAAAGTCTCCAGTCATGTAAAATGACGCAGAATTGCATGAAATGCATTTATAAAAGGACAAATTTTTCCTGGGCCCTAGGCTACTAAAATGTTCCCCCATGTGTGAAACTTCTGTAAGCGCCTCTGCTCTTCTGCTCTATGCCACTACGCCAGCGTTTCCCAAACTCAGTCCTGGGGACCCCAAGGGGTGCACATTTTGGTTTTTGCCCTAGCACTACAAAGCTGATTCAAATAATCAAAGCTTGATGATGAGTTCATTATTTGAATCAGCTGTGTTGTGCTATGGTAAAAACCAAAACGTGCACCCCTTGGGGTCCCCAGGACCGAGCTTGGAAAACCCTGCACTATGCAAATGTGATGATATGCATGCAATGCTTTATTATAAAGGTGATTTTATTTTATTTTTTCTCATGCTTTCTGGTACCTCAGAGCTCCCCATGTCACCCCCTTCTCGTGCTCACTTTAAGAACTGCAACTGTTGCTGTATGCTCCAGGGTTTCATTTCTTCACAACCATATCGCCCTGTTACTGCAGTAAGGGCAACAACTGAAGGAGTCTCAACACAGTTACTACTGAATTTCATATAATATACTGTTCATAGCCATAACCTTACTTTTATGATCATATGCACATAGTCTCATATCATCATTAAATGCTGTGATGCATGGGGTGTTCTTTATATCAAGGGCAATTGGAATGTGTATGACTGCCTGCCTACAGTAAAACAGAAGACATTATTTCAAGAATCTGTTGGCTAAATGAGATGATACTGACCCCTAGAGGGCAAATTTGGGCCACTCTGAACAACCAAATAATGCACAAAAATTATTGACAATATTATTTGTTGTCTTATTGCTATCTTAATGTCCTCATGCATCAATTCTCAGATAGGAAGTAAATGGTATAGCGCTATGAGTTGCTTGCCACAGCAACTATGCCAGGTGTGGTTGTCTTTGAAAGGACATATAGGCCTACATGTAATCAACCAAGATGATTTCATAATAGAAGTGTGGAGTGCCCTCATCAAAAGAACAGAATGATTTGAAGAGTTTCATTCCAAAACGCTACATTTTCAGAAATGTTGGTAAATGAGCTTTTATTGTTTAAAGAACTTATGAAAGAGATTAGTGTGTTTTCTCACTATCCAATTATGGCATGGGGTTGTTCAATGACAGACATGTATTTGTTTAAAATCTATCACTTGATGGTTTCATTTCAGAGAGATAAATAATGTTGTTTTTTTGCAAAATGCTATATATCCATCTCACTCTCAGAGAAATAAGTAGACCTGCTAGGTTTTACACAGTCTAATGTAACAGATAACTACATTTTTAAATAAATAACTCTACAAATGATACATCTGTGACATCAATATTTAAATAAATAAAATTCAGTACAGTAATATGAGATCTGTATGTAAAATATTACATTTTAGTAGATTCTCTTGTCTAGAGTGACTTACAGTAAGTGCATTCATCTTAAGATAGCTAGGTGAGACAACCATAGAGATCCCTATTACATTTACATTTTAGTAATTTAGCAGACGCTCTTATCCAGAGCGACTTACAGTTAGTGAGTGCATACATTTTCATACTGGCCCCCCGTGGGAATCGAACCCACAACCCTGGCGTTGCAAGCACCATGCTCTACCAACTGAGCTAATTTTATGGATACAACAAGATATCACAGTCAAATATAAAGGATATGAACATTCCATTCCAGCTAAACAATGGATATATAGCGTTTTGCAACAACAAAACAATTATTTCATACACATCTAAAATCTATGAATTAAAAATCTGAGAACAAAAATAAAAGTGCAATATTTTACACACACATAAGCAATCATTTCTGATGAAAAAACACAAATGTTTATTTTTTTCCTGATATAGCGTTTTGGAAATAAACTTCATTTGTACTGTACCACCCACTCACTACATCATTGTGGTATATTTATACCATGATCAAGGTGAATGCAGGTGTGGCAACAGATCACAATCTTCCAATGTTTATGCTTGCCTAGTAGCTGCAATGTCACTCATGATCATGTCACGCTGCCTGGTGAAAAGTGTATAAATCAGGGTTCTTCAATTCCGGTCCTGGAGGGCCGAAACACCTCTGTTTTTCATCCTCTCCTTCTAATCAGGGGCTAATTCAGACCTGGGACACCAGGTGAGTGCAATTAACTACAAGGTAGAAATAAAAAACAGAAGTGTTTCGGCCCTCCAGGACCGGAATTGAAGAACCCTGGTATAAATAGTCTAAATAGTCTTCTGACAGGGGTAGAAGATACGTTCATGTAAGTTTTAGAGGACAGAATAGGTATCACTTCAAATAGAGGAAGCGGCTGATACTTCAGTTATGTTCTCTGGGAAAACAATACATATTTTTCGCATTACTGAGATGTCTTTACAGAGATCAAATAGCTTATACATTCAATAAAAAATGACTGAAGAAGCCTAAAAATATATATATTAAGTGCAGTAAATGTCTGTGGGCCATCAGGGTGAACATGCTGCCATCTTGCATTGGAAAATGACCTGCAAGTGCCGCAAGAAATGTTGACCAAGATGGGGATAGAAACTTGCTTGATACAAACCAGCTGCTTCTGCGATATGGTATCCCCCAACATCCTTGTCTCTTCTACCGTTCTTCTCCGTGTAGGTAACTCGCCTCCATGTCCTAGTAGGCCTATAGGGTTCGAAGTGGGTGCCGTTTTTGGAGGTTGCTCGGCTGGTGGTTCAGTAGGCCTATAGCCCATTTAATCTATAAGTGATATCAGGCATCACCGTTTCAACGAGAAAAACGTCACAATCTATATTCTGCCACCACATGAGGACGCTGGTCTACCATGACCGTCTCCAGAGGGCTACAGGCAGTAGTAGTATATTGGTGATGGCAGCCCAGGGGTTCTAAATTTAAGGCTCCTTGTCAATCATAACCTCCACGCCCAAAACCAAAAGGTGAAGAGAACATTCTCAGGATCTGACATCCTCTCATCCTCATATTTTCATTGCTGTGACGTTTAGGCATACACCTCAATCTGGTGAGTAGTAGCCTAAAATGTTAAGAAGGCTGTGTGTGTGTGTGTGTGTATGTGTGTGTTGGTCTTTTTTTGCATGTTTCTTTTTGGGCGCAGACAGGTGGTGCACAGATGCCATTATGTCCTATACTTATCGTTGAAATATGATAATGTACAGTAAAACTATTGTCTTTGAAATCAAATAATAATAATATGCCATTTAGCAGACGATTTTATCCAAAGCGACTTACAGTCATGCGTGCATACATTTTTGTGTATGGGTGGTCCCGGGGATCGAACCCACTACCTTGGCGTTACAAGCGCCGTGCTCTACCAGCTGAGCTACAGAGGACCACAAATACAATCTTGAACCATATAAATACAATTTCAACTCACTTAGGGTCGAATTCTAACGTAGATATATACGTGCGTAAATTGTGCGGTCATATTAGTAGAACATTTACGCAAAACGTACATTACGCACGTATCTCAAGTTCGGAATTAACAGAGGCTGTTTGGGCTTCCAGAAGGTTTTTCAAACAGCACGTCTCAATAACAGATCAATAACAGCTAAATATTTAACAAATATTTGTTATCCCATTTTCTATAGCCTATGCTTTAGAAGTTTAGTTTAGGAAATATTGTTAAATAGTTTTTTCATTTGTCAATCGGTGCAAGGCAAACAAGCGGGATAAGTAAATAGTGGACTCTGAAAATCTGAGGAGTTGTCAGACATGCACCCAGTACTCATTGGCTGCCTCTGAAATACCAGCTCTACCTCCCACGTGATACTGGATAAATGCCCGCCCGCTAGCATCCTATAGCAGACAATCACAGACCACTGTGAGAGGGGCACACCTTCGTCGTTTTTAGGTAAAGTTTTCATGGGGATGCCATTTTACACTCAAAACTAATTTAATCTACGAGATTTAAGCATTCTTTGCAAATTGACGTTTTCAATTGCATTGCTTCAACCACATTTACTTGTGCAACTTTGCCGATAAAATGACTGGAGTTTTTGACATTCTAAATACAGATATGCATTCGAACCAGATTACCTCGAACAGTTACCATAGTTTGCACAAATCGCAGGAGTCCCCAACTTTACCAGTATCGACGGCGACGGACAGCAGCTTTTACAATAGCCAACAGCCTGGACACTGCGCAGGGTCTCCATATGGCCAACTCGGGACTTACCAGTACCACAGCAGTGCCATGAGCAGCGTTCAATACAATAACAAATCATACGATCTTGGTTTCAACTCCTCTTATGGCACCTACGGCTCCTATGGTTCGAGTTCTTCACCGACTCCAACGGATGCAGGTAAATAAAATCCCAATGTTTTCCTATTCGTATTCTATTCTATTTTAATGATATTAAGATAAAAAATGTGATGCATTTTTTATAATTGTTCTTACATGTATTTCTCAGAGAAAGAAGAAAGTGAACCTGAAATCCGAATGGTTAACGGAAAACCAAAGAAGGTCAGGAAACCTCGAACTATTTATTCAAGCTTTCAACTGGCCGCCCTTCAACGGAGATTCCAAAAGACACAGTACTTGGCTTTACCGGAGCGAGCCGAGCTGGCAGCCTCAATGGGCCTTACACAAACCCAGGTTAGTGCAACTTTGCAATGCATCCAGTTGCTGTCAAATCCCCCATCAATCTGTGAATATTATGATCAGTCTCAGGCTAGCTACTTATTTTATATAAGCATGCCATTTTACTTTGGACTGCTATTTATCTTGATCCAGCATTTGTTGTGTATAGTTTGACTCTTGTTAGGATACGTTTTGAAATAAGCTTTAGGTTCAGAACAATAGTAACAGTGTTCCTTTTCAGGTGAAAATTTGGTTCCAGAACCGTCGCTCCAAGTTCAAGAAGTTGTGGAAAAGTGGAGAAATCCCCCCTGAGCAACATGTGGCCTCCAGCGAGTCTCCCCAGTGTAACTCTCCACCCGCCAATGCCTGGGACTTTCCACAAAATCAAATAATGAACAATGTAAACTCCAGTTTACCTCAGAGCAGCAGCCCTCCAAATACGACTGCGCCTTCTTTCTTGGCAAACTATTCTTGGTACTCATCAACGAACTCTGCAACACATCTTCAATCTGTCCCACGTGTCCAGAACCACCACAACTCCGCCTTGAGCGCTGGGACAATATTTTAATACTGGTGAAACATTAAAAAAAGTTAATGATACATTTTCACAGACCTCACAAAGCGAACTTTACGCGCAACGTTGGCCAACTTCATGTATAGGTGCCAGGGTAATTCAGAAGGTCACCGTCCTCACACCGGAAAATGGCAGACTACAGATTTGTACAGTTATTTTTTGTATTTATTTATTTAGTTTATTTTAATGTATGCGATGTATGAACCACTAATATCCAAAGCATTCACAGAGTAAGTTGCTTTCTTTTACGCGCGGGCGTTACTTTTGCGTCAGTGCAAGTAAAAAGTTAATTGCAGGATGTGAACAACTGTCACATCTAGCACAATTTTCAGCTGTATCGTGCCTTTTGACAATGACCTCAGTTTTGTTGTATGATGAGATCAATGTTTTACATGAACCCAGATTTCTATAGGGCCTATTCTTTACTGTTGTTTTCTTTTGTAAGGTGTCAGAGTTCGTCTTTGAGCATATTTCATAACATTCTTTTGAAATGCCCTCCTGTCATATTTTTGTTGTTGTTTATATTAGGGACAAATACCTTCTTATCCTTTGTAAGCTACTGATTGTCCCATATTCTAATGAACTTGAATAATATTTGGATGGTATATTGTCTTTAATTTATTTTTATGGTTAGCAGTGTTTCCTTTATAATTATATGATAAGACGTTATTTAAATAAAATATGTTTTCTGTGTACATGGTGTTTTTCTACATTTTAAGTTTTTTTTTTTGCATTAAAGCTTAGCCCGGTTCTTTACGTGTTTATAGCCTATCAATAAGCATACTTCAATGGCGCTCTCTTATTTAGCCTACTGAGAGAAGGAACCTACTCCACCTCCATTCAATAACACGGCGCCAGAAGAGTTCTCGGTCCGTCAAATACATGTTTTTAACCCTTGTAAATCTTTCAACGTAGCTCACAAAATTTGATGAAGGTCGCAGGTATGATGTGCTCGACAAGCTTTTGGAAGGACGTAGCTTAAGTCATAAGCATATTAAAATACCACCATTTGGTTATGCATTTGTATTCTTTATTAGCTGCAAATTGTTTCGTCTTCTTAACTCATGGTTTATAGACGCGTTAAATCTAGCTGGGTATGGTTCTGGGAACCTGATAGAGACAAGATGATTAACAGAGCCGAGACACGGTGCCCGGGGCTCAGAGAGCGCTGGAGCATTCAAAGGCACGCAACACGCCTTGGCATGCAAAAGGAAAGATGAGGGCGTATGACTGAGCTCAACCCCTCAGACTCTCTGGAGTCGAGCGCCGCTCTCCAGACGTTTTATGAACTCAGCCCAATCAAAAAAACTAGACCCAAGACCGCCTGAAGCTAAACAACATGGAAACATTTCTCACATCTTGTTCACTCACACAACACAACGCTCTTCTCATCGGTTCTCATGTGCGGATCGACCTAGATTTTCCCATCGTAGACTAGGCTAGTAAACACCTTTTCTATTTATTTATAATGACAACTTTATGAGATCTTATTCTTAGCTAAATGTTATCTACTTTATCTCATAGCCAAGTTTACAAATACATTCCAGATAGTAGGCCTATCCTCTATTTTGAAATGTAAGGGTAAAATCTGGATTTTCTTAGATGCAAAATAAAGATTTTATTACGTTTATTTATATTTTATTCACTCTGTTCTCTAAAGGGATGTAAAATACATAGCTTTGAAGGCCTATCTATCCCAATGGACGAGCGTTTGCTAGGTTTGATCATCACGTCGTCCTGTTGCTTTTTATGGATGAGTGATCATACGCCACATAACGTGGAATCGTTTTGCATAAGGATGTACCTTGTCAGTGATTGCCACATTACAAGGTGGAACATTCTCCCTGGGGCTGTCGTTGCTTTATCTTGATATGAGGAGTCCCTCGGGATAGCCGGCCTACCACATGTTGAGTGGGCCTGAGCAGCAAGAAACAATATAACACACATTTGATTGTAGACTGCAGTGAATATATATATATATATATATATATATATATATATATATATATATATATATATATATATATATATATATATATGCATTGATTGGATAAATACATGCTTATATATGCTTAATAAGTGGTACTTTACATTTAGTAAGATTTACACATTTCACATGCGATGAGCTAGTGCGTGCGTAATGTACGTAATTATACTGGCGTTGACTTTGACTGTCTCCCTATGTAGACATTGGATGGAACAAGAATCTCTATAAAAGACATGCACTAATTCACCTGCTTCGGAAAGGTCCTCAGACCACATGCCCTTAGCTGACATTGCAGCATTTTCCAGTCTTTCCTCTGTCTACACAAGAATAATAATGTTAACTTATGGAAGCAAATGTAGCCATTACGCACGGGATCAATTAAAGTAAATCTGACTGATTTAATAACATTTTTCTCTGTCTATTTGGTGGTTGAAGTGCATATATGTCAAATAAAAATATGTCTTGAGCAAACAATGGTTAATGACAATCATGATATGTTTTTTTCTTATTGCGCCCTGCATCCATGTCTCATCCTCACCGACTAGAAATGATGTGGCTTTATACTTCCGGAATCCTGTAGGCAACTTGAAAATGCCATACACCCTATCCTAATTTATACCCTGATCTGTAATCACATCCACATTTGCTCTAGTTTGAGCATTCTGGCGCTTTCCGATCTGAAAGCCTGCAATTACTATATAATTCTTCGCAATTTTAGATGTCCTAATATGGGTTGTAATTTTTGCACAAAACAATTTCAGGCTATTTCAAGCATCAACATTGTCAAAGTTGTATGTACATAATAAATTGGAATATCAATGCATATGTTTTAGCATACCATCTTGACTCGACGATAATTATATCTGTGTGGAGCCTACGCAGAATTAGCCTGAATTGCATGGTAACTGCTGCTTTACATTTTTAAAAATTACTCATAATTTTCCCAAAGATTACCAAGATCTCGAGTGCACAATGTCATCAGCGTAATGATGAGTAAACATTTATGCTAATAATCTACAATTTTTTCCATCAGCTATAAAAAGGGGAAATAAAGCAGAAATGTTCAGTCATATTCTGAGCTGTGCTGTTATAGTACTTAACACTTCATGGGCAACAGCTTATGGGATTCAAGCGCTCAACCTATGCCCATGCTTCAGGATGCTACTCTCATTTATCTGCCTTTATCTAAATCAGGGAATCTTTTAATCCTGTCAAAGAGAGATTCTGCATGCTTCCTTTTTAGAGATTAAGGTAAGTATATAGCCTATGGACCGTTATTTTATTTATTTGTCAATTTGATGTTTAAACTTTTAAACGTTTTTTGGGGGTGGATAGCCTATTTAGTATTCACCAAGATTCCATTAGGCCTAATTGATAGTTTAATGCAGACATCACGATTTTTAGGCTATAACAATCAAACGGATATATAGTTAGTAATTAATTGTAGGCCTATTCATTGAAATATTACAAATCTATTTTCAATTTAATTGGACAGCATTTCTGGAAAAGCCTAAATTATGCACGCATGTCAAATGGTAATGTGTTACAAGTAGCCTATTCTAGACAACTGGAAAACATAGAAATTAGACTAAACAATGTCGTTATTTTGTCCATAATGGACTATCTGTAACGAGTTATTTTATTGTCATAAACGTCTGTATATAATACTCATCTAATATATGCCATTTAGCAGACGAGTTTATCCAAAGCGACTTACAGTAATGCGTGCATACATTTTACGTTTGAGTTGTCCCGGGAATCGAATCCACTGGGTTTTTTTTATTATTAAAAACGTGCACGAAAATTGGGGGAAAAAACAAGGATTCTCGATTAATCTTCCGGAGACAATACTCGCTATGCTATGACTGATTCTATATTTACATCAGGAAATGGGTACTCTATAGCCTATGGATTGGGAAGGGACCTGGCATAGAATAAGCCTCCTCTCTTTCTGTAATTTAGCCACTGCCTTCATTACTCTTACATTGTGCTTTGCTAATATTGAACCCTCTTCGCATAGACAATCCCGTGCTATACACCTGCAAGCAATTTGCCAGCCTTACATGTAAAGGAATAGCGGAGAGACAGCAGCTCACCTATTTCACGTTTTTCATTGCGCAGCAAATTTATTTTAGTGTCTCTTTTGTTAACGCTGAAATATTCCCCGTGCGAAAAAAGTGCTTATAATTACCCCAGAGATGAGAAACTGCATTAGAATAAATAAGGGCAAATTACTGTAATTATGTTGGGTTTGATGGGCTCGGCTCATAATCAAGGGGAGAATAGAGTGAAATAGCACTGAACCTCTTGGACGTGCAGCTGCGCCTTTCGGAGGGAGAGGGAGAGTATATTTATGTTGCAGACACCTCACTCTAACATTTTAAGGTTGATTATTTCCAGGCTATACTTCTCATAAAAAGTAGCCTATATAGGCCTAGTAATACCAAGTGAATGTGGAAAACATAAAGATTAATTTTTACACAGAGAAAAGAGTGAAAGGCACATATAGGCTAGCCTATAATATCATTGATGGATAAACATTTAAATGATTTGTTATGTATAATAGGCCCAATTAGTTGATTTAACGATAACCTGATGACAACATAAAACCAAGACTAACACTTATTTTTGCTTATTTTCCTGAATAAACACTAACATTTTAATATTAATGGGGAATGCTCCATACACGCACTTTTTTGCATTATGGAAAATATTTTGTTTTGTCATAAACAACTCGAGGAACATAACACGCCGTTTTTTCTGAAGTATGTATTTTATTTGGTATATTTGAGATATAGGATATATAGGCCTTGTATTTATGAAATGGACGTCTGGAATGGGTGTATATCTGCATGGTGCTGCAGGGGATGATATTGGCAGTCTATTGTCTACCGTAGGCCTGTAGTGTTTTCACTCAATTGGTCCTTTCCTCAGCTCATCGGGTGCTTCAGAATTTTCTGTAAAAGCGCAGTTAAACCATCAAACCCAAACAAGAGCCCCTTTGAACTTTTCACTTTTACTTATCTACATTTAAACTCCCCCCCACCTCCTCGACCAACCAGTCTTTTTGCAGCACCTGCCTCTCGCCCAATTATTCACTTAACACACACCATTGCTCTCTCCTCTATTCATCGATGAAAACGGTGTTTGTTGGAACCACAGAAGACTAGAAAGGAGCTTATAGCGGCTAAATGAAACTGAGAAGAAACAAGCGCTATATTGTTGAAGGAATTACAATGTTATAGAAACTGACACATAATTAATCGGGTCAGGTCTGAATTGACAAGTCTCCAGCATGGCTATATACAGCACTCACAGTAAGTGATTATGAAAAACTGATAGGCCTATCCCAGGGCCTAAAATGTAGAAATGCTGAACGCCTATGCGTAATCACGTGTAGGCTATACGGCCAATGCTGCACATTGTAGACTAATGAAAATGAATAATCATATAGGCTTTATTTGATCACATTGTACCTCTGTATTAGTTTTAAATATAAGTCATATCCCTGGCCTACATGGACTTATATGGAAATTAGAAAGTTGTGGCCTACAACACATAGCCGGTAAGGAGTCTGACACGTTATACTGGCCTTTTAAATCATCGTTTTACTGTTTTCAACATTATGTACATAACTTTCATAAAACAAAGCAATAAATTAAAGTGATCAATACAAAACTAAATATTTATAGACTGCTAAACACATTCATCTTAATGAACACATAAAAATCCTATTTCACAACATATCGTTTACAGCACAAACCAAAGCTGAAAAATGCCTATTATCTTGTCCTTATTATGTACATCCACCCGCTCAACACATAACAAACAATGACAAACCATATCTTTATCATCGTGATCACCTTAATGTTCTTCTCAAGCAGCCAATCTTCATTTCAACTTTTTAACATATGGTTTGGGGCTCCGTCGTAGAAGAGGAGTTTTGCTTGCATCAGTGCAGCATTAACAACACGTTGTTGTCGTTTCATAAGTCAAACACACTGCATATTAAATAAAGATACAGACATAGAAAAAAACGAAATAATTTAACTTAAATTAACACACAAAAACAGCATGGTAGCTTTGCGCAAGGGCGCGTGCAACTCGGGCTGTGAAAACTAAGGAACGGACTTAAGATTCGATTCCATGCCCATTAAAATGATGAGACTATTTTTGAAATTATTAATTGGATTGGCCTACATTTGTTGGTCAAAGTTATATTATAGACCAATGGGGTTTTTGTATGTTTAAATGCTAGGTTTTAAGGTCATGGTCAAATCACCATGTTGACCTACATCTGATAGGCCTTGGTAACACGCGGCTTCATAGGCCTATTTTGATCATCATTGGGATAAGAAATGTAGCCAATCTTAAAATCAAACATAGGATACGTAAATATACTCTCACTGACTTGTTACAGCTCAATATATTTAGTCTAACACATAGCCTATTAAAATGTGACAAAAGATAATAACAGCAGCTTGAGAACCCATTTGTCAAAACAATTTCCGGTATCTGTCGTGGACATGAAAGGACTTCTTGCCCTTGGGCGCAGACAGTGCTTTTTCAGTCTCTCGGCTCTCAGGCTATTCTCTGTGCCGTCGTTTGGTATGAAGAGGTCAATATGTCAGCTGGCAACTTTGAGAGCAAACTCCGGATTACATCTGTGCATGGCTGCAGCGGGCCAGTAAAAGGCCACGCTGGGTGGTGGACCCAAAATCTCCTGATATGGGCCATGGCAGTACAGAGGGCGGGGCAGGTCTATCAGCTCACAGTTATGTTCACATGAGTTGCGGTTGCTGCATAGACTCTTGGTGTGCAGTTGGATACCATGAGGTGTAACTTGGAATGTAAGACCCTGGTGTACCCACGGATGTTTTCACGGTGGTCGGTGAGCTCCAAACCGGTGCTACCGGAGATCCAGTCGTAGGTCCGTGACCATTAAATTGGGCTAAAGTGTTTGTGTCAATTGTGCCACCACCTTGCTTCATCAGTTTCTTGAACTTCGATCGCTTATTCTGAAACCAAATCTTTACCTGAAAAGAGAGAGATAACCATGGTTATTAAGATTGTCTAGTTGGGCAATTTCAATAAACTCTAGACCAGGCGACAGTGACGCACCATTTGGACTTTTTAAATAACAATTGAATGAAGACGAAATGCTTGCTGAACACCATTAAGTGCCTAATTGAAAAGCTATGAAGAATAACAGAAGTAGAATAAATAGCTACCCAGAATTATGTGTAGCCGATTCATAGGCCCAGCCTCGAAATATTTGTAAGCTTTTTCATAGAACATCTGCATGATAATAATCAATTCGAAACATTCGATAACATCAGGACAACAGTTGTTTATAACCCAAACAAACAGAGAATAAATAGCCAATGTAACCAATTGGTGGCCTATTGTTTAACGTGGTCAAAAGTATATGAAACTGCAAGCATTAGGCCTATAGGAAATACAAGTAAAAGCAAACGTTGACTTGCCTGTGTTTGCGTGAGTCCCATCGAAGCTGCGAGCTCGGCTCTCTCTGGCAGTGCCAAATATTGAGTTTGTTGAAATCTTCTGTTTAGAGTTTGTAGCTGCAAACTGGAATAGATAGTCCTTGGTTTGCGAATCTTTTTCCCTTTCCCATTGAACCGCACCTCTCCGCCTTCTACAACTGTGTTCTTCTCTGTCTCTGGTGCTGAGAAGGGGAGACAATAGCAAAATTACAAAGGAGACAGCTCGCCAACGTCACTGCACAGCAATGAACATCACAGTGTAAGTTTTACAGGCTGTGGTTTAGGTATAATGACCCTTAATTGCATACATTGTTTATAGCATTACGCAATAAATAATTACCGAGCCTAATACCCCAACATCTGGGTTGCTTTTCCAATCCAAAGTGTGTTTGCTGGACCGAAAAACATAAACCAAAAGGTTCCAAGAACATTATAGAGCCGAAAGGGATGAAGTTTAAAGCTTACCTGTATCTTCTAACCGTGTCTGTGTTAGTGCCGAGTTGTTTTGATACGATTGCACTGTACTGAGATATGGACTTGAGGAATGGCTGCCGACGGAGTTTACGTATGGATAACCTAAAGATCTAGGAAATGATGAGGCTGGACTGTACGAGCTCTCGTGTTGAGTATGACCCGCAGAATGTAAACAGTGCATGGAATAGTGTCCGTGAGACATTGAGGAAGGCGACATTTGTTGACTCGGTGGCCCAAATTCCATGAAAACGGTTTTTCCTGAGACAGGGCTATTAAGACTTTCTGGTATTGTAGTCATTGTCATCTCTTCTGGCGGATCTCTCCTCTTCCTTTTTTGTTTTCTTCTATGATCTCAGTGAAGGATGGATCCCAATTTAAGCTGTACTGATTTTTTCTCTTCCCATTCATAAGAAAATGTAGTTTGTCTCTGTGAAAAGTCTAGGCATGATGCAGTGGTCTAGACAAACTCGCTCAAAGGTTTGAATCAGGGATTCATGAATATTCATCAAAGGCGATCGCTGATTGGTCCACTCTATCCAAGAATGATGCCTATTGGCGATCCTGGGGTTGGGTCCGAGGGACCTGATAAACTCAAGAAAAACAACAAATCCTGCAGATTCAGCTCTGAGATGTATTTTTTTAAGTGCTTAGGAAGCAGGGAAAGGTATAAGCAAAATAAACACTAACATCCAAAATGTCTGCTTTAAAAGAAACAACACACAATTAAATCCAGCCTATTTGATAATAATAATAATAATAATAATAATAATAATAATAATAATAATAATAATGCAATTGTTAATTATAAAGAAATAGCCTATTCTATTATCAATCACAAATAGGTTATGGTTAGATCCTGTTATGTTGATAGGCCTGCTGTTCATTTAAACATTAAGACTGTATAGTGTTGTTATCTAAGAACTGTTTTATCCAAATTAAGAAACAGCCTGAATAGTGTTGTTATCTAAGAACTGTTTTATCCAAATTAAGAAACAGCCTGTATAGTGTTATTATCTAAGAACTGTTTTATCCAAATGAATCAAACTACAACAATAAAGAATAATGTTCAGAAATAGCAGTATGAATACATTTAAGTGTAGCTTTGAGGTGTAATATTTAACAGAAAAATGATGTTTTATATCGCATTAGATATTATTTCGATATCTCAAAACAAACGGTTATAGATTGACTCATTATTGACAGCGTCTTTTGGTGTTCACATGCACAGATGTATTACTTACAGGTCCATTTGATTACATGCCAGTCTCAAGTGCTCTGAGCCACAGCTGAAGCGAGCTGAATTAGCATAACACTGATGTTTAATTTTCATACGCATAATTAGCCATATATTTAACACTTGCAATGGCTAGTGGTCTCAATCATCTGAGCAAAGAAGTCCTGGTTGAATTTATGCATTTAAAGCAATGACTAGTCTAGCCTATGTTACATGCGTAAATATGTTGTTGTGAAAATAAACACCTTCTTAAACTTAATATTTGTAAAACCAGAGTCCTATTGGGCTGTCTCTGCAACATCTCTCCATATAGCATTTTATTGTGCAATCATTTCATGACCCAAAACAAAATGCCTCGAAGTAGCCTATAACATAACAAACCGTTATGTGTGGCCTGAGTCAACCAATAGTGTTGAACGTTTTTGATGCGGGTACATCAGCACTTTGTGACATCTGCTGATGTAAAAAGGGCTTTATAAATACATTTGATTGATTGACCATGAACGTGTGTTATCAACCTACAAAATAATAATCATTGTATCTAATCAGCTAGATTGTCAACCGATGTAAAACACTACACCCTTAGAAAACCCCAAATGATTAATTTGTGGGTTATTAAACAAAACGAATGAAACATAATGTGTCATTCATTTGAGGCTGCTGTGGCAGCAGTGTTAAGCAATGATTTATAAGTGTCATATTTTAACAGGTTGTGTTTAGACAATGGTGTGATTATATTTAACTTATTTATAACTTACTTTCAAATTAAAGTCACCCTTTTTCCCAATTCTTGTCCAGTACATTTTCAGTAGGAGTACATTTTTTTTACATTTTAGTGATTTAGCATTTTCATACTGGCCCCCCGTGGGAAACGAACCCACAACCCTGGCGTTGCAAGCGCCATGCTCTACCAACTGAGCTACAGTAGGCCTACATTATGCAATAGCTTGGCTAAAACACGGATTGGGTGTCCCTTGGCTGACCAATTTATTGCCCAGCTCTCACAATACAATAAATAAAGTATGCACCCTCAGTTGCCATTAATGGGAAGTATATAGTTGATATAATACCGTGTTAAATACGGAGTCATGCAGCCCTATGTATCACCTCCTCTATACAATATTTTGCCCAACAGCCAACAGACGCAATTTACCACAGTAGTTGGTAAATCCGTCGGCCTCAAGTTTTGTCGTGATATTCAAACAAATCATTTTAAATTAAACAGTTTGATTTACTGTGTAACATAATAATGTAGCCTAGTTTCATTGTAAATAAACCTAACATTTAACATAGCCTCCTTCAATTAATTTAATTCCCAGCGAGGTTGATGGGGGTGCGGCCAGTTTTCCATTAAGACTATAGACATTGAACAATGATTTTCCCGAGCACGTTTGATTTAACTGAACTGACGACTGACTAAAGAGTAAGCTGTTTCCCTTTGTTATTGGCTCAGTTTCCGGAGGAAAAACCCCGTAATAAACCACACTGATCCATATCACAGGGCATGCATGAACGTTGATCAGTTGAGTTGACAGTAGCTATACAGTAAGAATAAATGGCCTCCACATTTCAATCAGCATTGAGATTAAGTTAACGACGATTAGGCATTATTTGCACTTACTTAATCGATAATCATGTGATGAAAAAGAAGGACATACATCCCCAATATCCATTGCGCACCACTCATTGAGGGTGACGAAGAAGCAGCAAGTATCCAGAGCTTCATTTTATTTTTCAATGTACGTTATAGAGTCCGTCTGCTGTGGATGATCTGAAACCAAAAACACCACTAGCCGGTTCCCCGGCAGCTCAAAATCTCCACCTGAATAACAAATTAAAGGCAGTTAAATTCCGTCACTGTGATTATCAACCTAATTACATAATTGAACTCGAAGCAGAGCAAGCAACTTACAAATGTGTTTTGAAAATGCGAGCGCTGACATCATGGTGAGCAATATCTAGTCTGCGATGTGCATCTGACAGTGGATCTCTGGATTTGAAGAATTCTATACAATATTAAAGCTTATTAGGAAAACTGCACTTCTCTCCTTTAAAATTGCCCAATTTCAAGTAATTTATATCTGGCATTACATTCGAAAAATACTTCAAGGTATACTCTATCAACAGCGAAAATGATAATAGTACAACCAATGATTATCATCTTCCAGAACAGAGGACATATTTTTATGGGCACTTGGTGGGTGCGACTGATAACTGTCATTATTTCCCCCGATTATAGTATCTGCAAACTGGAATTCTGAAGATGAACATCCGTGTTCTGAGCAATAGGCCTACATTTCAGACCATTAACAGATTAAAAATATATTTAATTCTAAGGAAAAGCACGACGAAGATAAATAATCACATGAATACAGTTTCACTGAAGAAAATGTCAAGTAATCCAATCTAAAACATAGGCCTACTGATATTTAAATATAATAATATGCATATCAAGTCGTTACCAGTAGGTATACTAGCCTTTCTCAAATGGCATTGTAATTCACTTTGTTTACAATAATATTTGCTTTGACAAAATCCCCAATACTCAAATAGGGCAAATATTCATTTGCATTTCATGTAACGAGTTCATTAATTATTTTCAACCTATATTTTAATTAAGAATGATAAAGAACAATAGAGTACCAATTTTTGTTCCATGCTATTATTACAATCAGACTAACTGCAACTCCAAATAGAAAATCACAGCTTTTAAGAACACTGCTGACTTGGCGAAGCATTTCTCATAGACTAGACATAGTAAACATAAATCCGGGACACTCAAATTAGGTTGATATGTTATGTTGGGTATGGTTACACAAGACAGAAGGTTACTTATGACAAAAACGAAAGTTGGTCAGGTGGATGGGTGGCGCGAACCTCTAGCAACTCAAAGGTTGTGTGGTCGAATCTCATCACAGACTATTTTAGCAACTTTCCAACTACTTAGCATGTTAGCTTACCCTTCCCATAACCCTAACCCTTTAACCTAACCCTAACCTTAACCTTAACCTTGACCCCTAGCCTAGCTAACTTTAGCCATCTAGCTAATGTTTGCGTTAGCCACCTAGTCACCTAGCTAAAGTTAGCCACAAGAAATTGGAATTCATATATCATACGTTTTGCAAATTCGTAACATATTGTAGGAATTGCAATTAGTAACATATCATACGAATTGTAATTCGTAACATATCACACGAAATGGATGATGGACATCCACAAATGAATACATACCATACCAAAGTAACATATCATACTAATTGGAGTGTCTCAGATTTAGGTTTACCATGTCAACTCTACCCCTGAGTCCAGGTTGCAGCATGACATGCCTCAGCCTTTACATTCTTGGCTCCTCCAGATGGATGTACCTTGTAATGGTCAGTGTTACAGGATTTCTTAATCTTCGGATGTAATCATGGCATTGCTCTAACTGGCCTACACTAAAAATAAAACCCTATGTGCATGGAAGCATCAGTGAGACAGAGAGTTTAAGGAGACAGGACTCATTAGCAGTGAGTAGCTCTATGGCTGAGTGTGTTTTAACACCTGCTGCACTTCACATGAGGGTTAGCAGCCAGTGCTGAGGGTGGAGGGTGGAGGGGACAGGGCCTGAAGTGTCACAGACCTCATTTCAGCCCCCTGATGGAAAACCCTCTCTAACTGCCCCTTCCGAACTACATTTTAACAGTCACCAAATATTAATGCTGTGGCTCTGGAAAAAACATGTTTCTCAAATTAATATTCTCAGCACCTATGAGCTTGCTAGACTAATTCTGTTATTCTGCTGCTTCAGACTGTAAGGTCCAGGGTAAATGTGAGTAAATGTCAATGCTTAATTACTCATGTTGGTGGCACAGGATACTCAGTTTTATTTCATTTCCTCTGTTGAAGGGAGGTTGACACGCTATCTAAGGCAAGACTTACACATGAGTTGTACAGCCATATTCTATGAATAACATTACTCTCGAAGATCGGCGTCCATTGCAGATGTAAATGTTGTTTTCATTAGGTGACAGTTTATTATGAAGAATATCTGAGGAATGTTGTATAATGCTCTATAAAATCGGACTATATAATGCTCAGTTCATTTTGAATAGATCATTTAGCAACAACATTGTCATGATAACATGCTGGACAGAGGGATACTATAGATATCTGCAGAATACTCATGTTAAAGAAAGAGGTGAGAAACATGTCCTGTTTCAAAACCTTCTCAATTTGGTTCTATGTTTTCGTAAAGATTGCATGATCAATCGAACAGTAGTTGAGTGATATTGATGTGTATCCCTTCCAAGTTCATTCTTCTTCTTCCCTGTCTGAATGTCCTGCTTCTTGATTCAATGCATGCGTCTCTTGATGTGTAGTACACTGTGCTCTGTGTTCTGTGCATCATCTTTCTGTTTATATGAGGAGAAGTTTCTGCAAACAAATCCACACTGTACATTTCTAACAGGCTAGGAATATTAGAGTCTGCTCTGAACAAACTGCTTTGTTACACTAACTCAAAAATGGAAAATTTCATAATTTGTTATGCGTGTATTACTTTGTCGTCAGTTAATATTGTATTCATTATTTGTGCAACATTTTATTAAGATAAACTCAACTGTCTCATCTACATTACTGATCTGCAACATCATGATCTATTTGCCAATAATAGCAAGACAAAATGACTGTATATTTCTCTAAAATCTGCATTAATTCATTAATGCATCTTTATCAGAGTACCAAATACTTTTAGCATGTGATTGATATCTGTCTGATGTGTAAAACATGCTGTTGATAAAAATATATATACTTAACCATTTGATCAATCCATCCAAGGAGATCCTCTGTATGGCATTTCCCGCAGTTTCTCCTCTGCCCTTGGAGGTCTTTGCCTTGTAATTTGCTGCTTCACTGGGCACCAACTAGACAAATTAAGTCAACCTTAGAGGTCTATTTTGCTGTTCAATGTAGCATCAAACTGTTAATTGATTTGGATTTACTCAATGTTACTCTGTAAATAGATACTAAATTATGATGTAAATGAAATTAAAATGCAATACAATTGAGAAATTGCTTGACTATTAGGTTGAGAAGTCATGATTTCTTTATAAAAATGCTAATTTGTATGAAATTATACCAATTATATAATTTATGTGTTTGAAATATTCTTATAATAAGTTGAACAATGTACTAACTATCAATTGTCCTTTATTTCAGTTACTTCAGACAGAAGGCATGATACATTATTTACATCTTCTCAAATATCAAACTGTATAAATAAGTGTATCAAAAGATTACAATAGGAGAAGGAGTAACGATTCAGTGCAGTGTACCTTCACTTATCTGTACTGTCAGGGAGTCACTATGAACAAGAGAGCACATCCAGAAAGCCTTGTTTAATTCCATTATGATTACCATTAACAATCAATTATAGGTTTTTGATTCAGTCCAAGTGGTTTATGAAACTAGGAATATTAATGATATTTACACAATATTATGCATGTTTCATTTATATATCTTATAAACTCAAACTCCTATTCTTTGAGAGCCGTTGACTGGGCTGGGTGAGTTGTTTACTGTATTGAGCCAGTGCTCTAGAGGGACAGCCAGCCAAGCTGGACTTGTTGCTTCTGGGTGAATCAAGACCCAGCAATCACACTGTGGACTGGGTCAGTCTGGGTTTCTTCTCTTATTTCACACATCTGTCTGAGGCACGTCCTGATGTAGAGTTAGATAAACTCCAATCAAGAATAAAATAACACAAAACAAGCACTGCATGGCCCTTAAAATCTCAAAGTGGTAACACTGTCTCTATAAATCTGTATTTGAACTAGTCAGGGTCTCAACTGCTCAACTGTTGTTGCGTTTTTTTTGTTCCATTTGAGAAAATTGTTCACGAAATAGCATCTGTCAAAGGTTAAATAAATATGCAGGTTGTTCATTCAGGTTTTAGAGGATGTGATTTTAAACTTTCCCAAGCATATAATGTTACTTTTAGACAATATTTTCATTGTTATTTTCTTACAAGGCTGAGTATTTGCCAAGCTTGGCTGGTGGAATTTTAGCAGAGTACCACATCAGTCTTGGAAGATCAGCCAGAGATAATTGTCTCCAGACACCGCAAGTAACGGACACCTGCACACTGAGAAATAATACATTGAATGACTTCCCATATTCCATCTTTTTCAAGAGGTTTTTCTAAGAGAGAAGAAGAGAAAGCTCATATAGACACCATATTGCCGTTGTTCAAAGGCCTATTCCACACTTAGTGATTGGACATATTATGTTGGAACAAAATAAGTTAAACGAATACATCTAGCTACAGACTTTCTTAAAATATTATGATATTCTCTGACATGAAAAATTATATATTGGAGGTCCAAATCAATCCAAGAATTGTCCATAAAGAGAGCCATTGGGAGTGAAATGTGATTAACTGTGGGGTTTTCATTATCTTAATTAACTGAATGAAAGTGAAAGCTCTTTCATTTTAGGAGAGGGGCAAATCATACACAGGATAATGTGACGGGGTCAACTATTTGTTGAATTTTCTGTGACCCATGTTAAAACAATGCTTAATTAAATGGGTGCAAACGTATGTCTCAATGAATTAATGTCCTCACAAATGGGAAACATGCAAATTTCCCAATTAAGTCATTTGCCATGGAGGACTAGGCTGCTGCCTGAAGTTCAGCTGCCTCTGCGCCTTCGTCTGGCTCCTCTTTCTAGTTTTTGTAAAGAGTTAAGTTGCTAAAAAATACAGGAAGTAGGTCAGCACTCAGCCAACACCTGAATGCGCTCCCTTTTTTGTGTTCCCCTTGAACCCCACAGTCCGTGCCTGTCATTAGTCTTAATGATGGAAAATTGTCATGTTGATACAAGTCTCTTACTCTCCCCCTCTCTTCTTTGTATAAGTAGTACGTGGAAGCTCCATTTGTTAGAAAGTTCTTTGTGACTAAAAGCCGTGGACAGTGCATTTGTGCTGGGGAAGAGAAAAGGCTCTAGATGCTCTTTCCATAGCTGGGATAATTATTCCTACTGTGACCTTAATGGTTCACAGTGTTCCCCCTGCATCTCATCCACGTGCCAGGCCCTCAGTTGAACCCCGTGTCAGCGAATATGAAAAACACATATAATGAAACCATTTTGGCTGATGGAAAAAGGCTACTGAAGCTTCACTTGCTACAAAGACGGCTCAATTATATGAGTAATTGTGATAATTTTCCTTCCATTCAGAGCTCTTTCTGAAAGGTAAAAAACAGAGATACTGAAAGGGAAATTACTTGGACAATATAGAGTGAAATGGCTACAACAGAAAAGGTGACTGGAAGAAAGTATAGGACTATAAATAAATATGTTAATGTAGGGCCATATAAATACACCCCTCAAAAGCTAGCAAACAAAGACATACATAAACACACACACTCTCTCCCTCACACACACGGACGTACACAAAAACATATGTAGACAAATGACCATTGAGAATAACAACATAAAAAGTAGACATGCAGCTGCCTGAAAATGTAACCTCTTTCTCCTTCCTATTGATTACATTTCAGCTTCTGCAAATGTACCCCAGTAGTTGGCTATCATTTGTTTGTTCTGTGACAGGAAGAGGATAATTACCTCTCTGAGAGGCAGGACGACTGACATTCCCTTCAGACTGCCACGAATGCAGGAGGCTTGATAGAAAAAGCCTGAGGAATAATTTTGTGCTTTTCCTTTTCTTTATTTAGCAGAACATGTTTTGTTCAATGGAACACAGGAATGGCAGTGTTGTAGAGTGCATTAAACCCCGGGTGTTCATCACGCTAGCAGACAGGAGAGACAGTGAAATGTGCATTACTTTTTGTTTCCCTGTGGGGGTTCGGATTAAACATTTCCTCCCCACAATAAAGATAGAAAAGATTCTTGACAAGCAGGAGCCAGCCTATAATTTCAATCTCTGTGCTACAGTGAATGGCCAGCATACATCTTGACAACGGTATACCTTTTGAATTTCAGGAATCATCATTTCATACAGTGTACCTTTATTCTTTGGAAAAATGCTTGTGAAGAAATGCATGTCCTCAAAATATTCATTGGAATAAATAAATGCATGCTCTCCTCAGAGTCACATTGCCCTGTCCAGACTGAACAACCGATCTATGAATACAATGTTTGGAGCATGTATTGCCAGTGTACCCTACTAACCTATTCTGTAAATGTTATAAAACTGTTAAAACCAACTGTTATAACACATTGTGTGATTGAGCAATAACTATCCCACTGCTATCAACGGTGGATTAGTGTTTCTTATTATTTTCGCTGACTAGCTGACACCTGGATATTGTCCATGTTGGGATGTTAGTATACCCCCACAAAACTGCAATTTATTCAGACCAAGCTTAAACTGTTCCCACATGTATGGCTGCTGACCCCTTAGGCCCTGTAATCTGGGATGCATATTTCCAGACAAGGGGAGCAACATTACAGCCCGGCAGCTCAAATGCTTGTATCACACTCAAATGATGAGTCTCCTGTCACCAGCCAGAGCGTCTGCTAAATGACGTAAATGTAAATGTAATGTCATCAGCTTCATCCCAACCCCCCAATAACTTCTGTCCCATTGAGCAGCCTGTGTGCTACATGGCCAGCCAGTCAGGGACCCCCTGGTCCCACCTGATTGTGCCTCCGATGACATGTAGAGGGGTGTCCAGCTCACAGGCACCAATAGCCTAGTCCCGCCACCAACACTCAGCTCCCAGCATCCCCCAGCAGCTCCATGCAGCCCCCCGCAGCGCTTCTCCTGGCAGCCACAAGAAATGTCTCCAACTTGTCAAGTTGCCATGGTAATAGTCCAGAAACCAAGAATAGCACTAAAGCAGATTCAAACAGCAATGCAGAAATAGAAAGCCTTGAAGCCATACAGTATTTCCTCTATGGGCTGCAAAAAGGTTGTATAATGTATTTTTTTGCCATTGAAGACTTCTATGTTTAAATTGAAAGCACATATCATTCATTATCCACTATATGAGGCTAATGGGGGTAAATCAAAAGATAATTAGATTTTTCCAGGCCACTGCTGACTTGTAACACTACCTGCTACCACCAGCATGGTTTATTTGTCTGCCATACTAACAAAATACAAACATCTCAAGGGGTTGGTAACATTCGGCTTGCCTGACATTAATTGATGATTGAGATAAAGGGTTGACTCACAGTGAAGGAAACAAAGGAATTGTCCCTGTATGATAAAATCAGCAGTTGTCATTTTGTGGAAGGATTTTCATACATCAAAACTGGCTTTACACACAAATTCATGCACACATGTAATTCCTAGATGGGTGTAATCATCAAGACCAACCAACACCACTGCAGCATCAGTAACCCTCATGGATGACTCCAGATAAACTACAGACCTTACCAGACAGGTGGTTTGACTTTGAACTACCATGATTAGTCATCTTACCCCATCATGCAATGCAAACCACACCATCTATACCTTAGCACTGTCACAAGGACAGGTAGCCTGTTATTGAATCGATTCCTGTGGTTAGCATGTTTACTTATCATTCCACGGTTTCCTTCAAGCTCGGGCATCTATCCAGAGAAAGCTCACCAGCAGCAAGGGTTAATGTGTCCCTAATGCGCTCTGAGGCCAGCTAGCCTGTCGGGGATGTTAATAAATGTAGGGAACACTGTGAAGGAAAAGTGTTGCTGTCTCAATAGAGAGACGCAGACAGGCCAAGGCTGTCAATGGAGCCCCTAATGACAGAGCAAGATAATGACGGACCCCAGTCAGAATCAGCAGGAAGAGGAAGATCAATCTGCAGTGAAGGAGGGAGGGATGGAGGGGGGGAAACGGTAGGCTCTTTCTTTTCTATTTTCTCAGTTTTAGCTCATCTCATACATATATATCTGCTGCAGCTGGCCCACACAGTGGCGAGGGAGCTCTGCATTAAGCACACAGCGGATCAATAACCATTACGACTCCTCCACAGCCTGACACATAGCAGCGACACGCTTGACATTTCACTCAGGACTGCATTGATCCCAGTACACAATATTTCAGCCCCCAGTTTGTGCCTGAGCCTGGGGTCAGGGGGTGAGTAGCTAACCAGCTACCGGCGTACAAGTAAACAGCACACCCCTCTGTGCATTTCTCGTTTTCAATCTACTGTTTTTCCTGCCGCTACTGGCAATTCAAGAACTGGATCAAAGTGGATCAAAGCTTGACCCATGTAGGCTATGTTATATATAGCTAAGGTATGAGTTTTAGTGAGGTCCGGTCAAATACATTTTTAGAAAGTTGAAACTCAAATACTGCATTTCTATATAATTTAAAAACTCTAAAATGAAATTTGGAGAACAGCACATTGGTTGCTGTAGCTTCATTCACCTTAGTCGATCTACAAACACATAGCCTATTAGCTATACTATTAATCGCTGCACATTAACTCAGCACCGGGATTAAAAACGATAATTTAATATGTACAGAGGGATCTGTTAGCAGAATAAGTATTATATGAACAAAAGGTAAACAAATATGTTTGCTTTACAGAACTTTGCAGTTTTAAAGCTAATTTCCTGCAATTCTACACATTTTGCCACGACTTATGCTAGGTGAACATGATATCTGAGTGAGAGTGACTAGCGAAATCAATGGGGGCCCCCTGGTGGTCAGCCATGATTAGCCTACCTCAAGTTTAGATAGCTGGCTATACTAACTAGACTAATTTACCAATCTAAAATGTTTTAACTAACATGGGCTAATTGAGTGACTGTCAGTGAGTGACAAGACGAAAACTGCTGCAAACAAGTTTAGAAAATTCACCTTGTGTATTCTACTATTCTAACTCTCAACAGTAAATTGAGACCCTGACTGAGTTCAAATGTTTTTTCTCTAAATAAATACAGAGGTCCAGACCTTGGTGTCCTCATATGTAGCTACGGCCCTGACTGTATGTGTATGAATGTGTATGAGAGAGAGAAATAGTCACATTGACATCATTCTCGATAACATCTCCAGCCTGAAGTGGCCGTCTGGAAATCCAGAGGCATGAAAAACAAAAACATTTGGAGCAATTCAAAAAGTGGGAGTTTCTGAGAAACCTTGACCAAGATAAACATACAGAAAAAGTAGACGACATAAAATTAGAAACAATTTAGTCCAATTTCTTTTTAATCGTCCTTTGAGACCCAAGATGTTATCTCCTAGTTCAGTCTGCTCTTTTAGTGTTATCATGTAAAAAGAGGTGGTAGTGATTCAAAAAGAAAAAATGGTTGAACTTGAGGTCTAACAAAATAACATATTTTTATTTTTAAATGACTGATACAATCTGAACCATTTAAAGTTTTTATTTCCATGTATATCCCTTTATATCAGGGACTTGAAATGTTAAATAGGAGTCTGATATTTTTTCTATTCCATCATTGTTCTATGTCTATGTCTTCCATACATACTCATGCATATTTTCCCATTAAAATGTGCTATTTTCACATGCCATACAAATCATTACATGAACCTGCATGTAATTTGTTTCTGTTGTATTGGGAGGATGGGACATCAATTAGCTTTTTCATAGCAAAAGACAAGCCTATCTATGACCAACAGGGATCCTTTCCAAGACCGATCCGTATATCGATGCAACACAATAGGTTGTGTGTTCCCCTGTTTCTATGCTCATTTCGCTTTATTTAAACGAAAAATATATTCTCATAACTCCACTGCCAGCATCACTGTTCCTGGGGTTGATTCCTAAATTGCGCTGCTATAATGGAGAGAGGGGGTTTCCCAGCTGAAGCTGGAGCCGGAGCCAGGGCCAGACTGTACAGCTAAAAGGAGGTGAATACCTGTCAGGTATACCGTGACATACCACATTGTTCACTGGGGTAAAGATTGATTTGGGGAAGCTTCTGTGGAGCAGAGAGGACGAGACTGATGGCTTTTTTGCTGAACAATTAAGTCTGTTTCTTCAGTTGTCATGCCAACCTGAAGATTTAAAAACGGAGTGCAGCTCAACTCCAATCATGAGTAATGAGCAATTACTTGCCCATGCACATGTTGAGACTCTAGTAAAGTAGGTCCAATAGGTTTGCAGAACTCGTTTGGGTGACTGTATGTGGTCTATGCATGCTGAACGCACTTGTGGCATTGAGATGCTAATAGTAGCATGGATAATTATCTGTCCTTTTGCAGAGAAGATGTGCATGATGATCTCTGCTCTTTCCTTACAAGTCTTTGATGTTGACAAGGTACTCTCTGAGCTAACATGAACAAATAACTGAAATTACAGGGATTGTCATTATTGTGAATCATTATATAACATTTTATATCACAATAGGACTTTTATGCCAAACCTGCCTGTTAACCAAGACATGTATCAAATTACAGGGCTAAACCTAATATTGATTTCTTGCTCTGGGCAGCTGATCTGATGTTAACTTTTACATGTGTAGGAAACAACAAACACACACACACACACACACACACACACACACACACACACACACACACATACACACATACACACACCTTACAATCATTTGAACCAGTGGCAGGATATGGCACTCCAACTAAAGGAGCTGCAGCAGCCCCTGAATCCGATCTTCATCTTTAATTTCGCTGTGGTCGCCCCAGTTGGATACAATGCCTGTCGTCACATAGTCTGGGATCATTATGTGCTTGGAGCAGGGGAAAAAGAGATTGTACATGAAGATGAGAGCAGGTCTGCAGTCACAATGCAGCCATTTAGCATACTGGGGGTGTGGGGACCAGAAGCAGCCTGCCCTCCATGTCCCAGGCCAACCCAGGGCAGCTCTAGCAGAAAGACTCCAGAGCCCTGGGGACTGACAGGGGACTCAATTCCCCTCAACGCTCCCAGCCCCTCACATAATGTTTGTCTGGCACACAATAACAAGTAATACTGGGCTTAACTCTGGAGCTTTTTGGCAATCATCCATCTAGCGGTATGGCTATCTACCAGTGGAGAGTTGATGTGGATGGACTTGATGTTTATTATCTGCATGCTGGTTCAATTGTTGACTGTCACATGAAATCACAACCAGATGTAAATGATAGACATTTCATCTCAAGAGAATAGTGCTTTTTAACAGTAAAACAAAAAATCTAAATTAATAACAATGATTTGTGGAGTTCAATCTCAATATTCACTGAACAAACACATAAATGCAACATGTAAAGTGCTGGTCCCGTGTTTCATGAGATGAAATAAAAGATCCCAGAAATTGATCATACACACAAAAAGCAGCATGATCATTACACAAATGCACCTTGTGCTGGGGACAATAAAAGACCACTCTAAAATGTGCAGTTTTGTCACGCAACACAATGCCTAAGATGTCTCAAGTTTTGAGGGAAGGTGCAATTGGCATGCTGACTGCAGGAATGTCCACCAGAGCTGTTTACAGAGAATTTAATGTTAATTTCTCTACCATAAGCCGCCTCCAACGTCATTTTAGAGAGTTTCGCAGTACGTCCAACCGGCCTCACAACCACAGACCATGTGTAACCACACCAGCCCAGGACCTCCACATCAGGCTTCTTACCTGTGGGATCGTCAGAGGGGGGAGGCGGGGTGCTGAGGAGTATTTCTGTCTGTAATAAAGCCCTTTTGTGGGGAAAAACTCATTCTGATTGGCTGGGCCTGGTTCCCCAGTGGATGGGCCTATGCCCTCCCAGGCCCACCCATGGCTGCGCCCCTGCCCAGTCATGTGAAATCCATGGATTAGGGCCTAATGAATTTTTTTCAATTTACTGATTTCCTTATATGAACTGCAACTCAGCAAAATCTTTGACATTGTTGCATGAAACATTTTGTTCAGTATAGATACACATTTATGTCATGCACCTTTTCCAAAACTGATTTGCCACACTGCAATTAATCGGAGGACTCCATCACTCACAGTGTAAAATATATATTTTCACCTCTCCAACTTATGACAATTCCCCCCCAAATAACTTTATTTGTATTAAATAACATTGTAAACACCAACATTGAAATGCAACAGAATGGAGGGGGGTTGCAATTTGGTATCACAATAATTACATTATTCAATACCGAAGATGTTAAATACAGAAAACCTTCAACTGACTTTGACACTCTCCTACATTGCTTCATTGGGCATATGGAACGTCTTGAATATTGTACTGCATACACATGCCAACACATTCCAAATTGTTTTGCTTGATATGGTTGACAATGTGTAGATGGGGGAGTAACGGTTGTTGATTAGGTTGGCCTTTGAAGACACTGTTGATATTCACCTTTGGGACTGGGTGGGTACACCACTACTGCTCTAACAACGTTCTAACAACGCTGGAGGAACTGATCCCCAGACCCTCTGGAGGAAACATCTGCACAGACCACATGTTGGAGATGTTCTTCTAGGTCTGCATTTCTCTATTAGTGAAAGATGACGGCCTTGTTCTACAACAGCTCTTGACATTGTTTGAATGGACCTTGGGAGACTCTACCAGAGAACTATCACTATGACTGTTAATTATATCAATTACAAAACAACCCATTTATGTGAATCAGCTCTGTAGTGAACAGCAGCAGCAGGAGGGGCAGTGGTGTTAGAGAGGCCAGACGGCCACAGCCTGAGAGGAGCTATGTAGCGTAGTGTGTAATGCTCTTTGGGCCGTGTGAGAAAATGCTCTCCCTCCATGCGGCTTGTTTAAATTAGCCCAAGCCCCAGAGCCAGTGCGAACAGCAGCTGGAGAGCGAAAGGCAGTGCTGGCAGTGGTGATAATCAGCAGGGAGGATGTGGGGAGAGAAGCCCTGAGGAGGGGCAGAGAGGGGGCCTGTGATCTTACAAGCCCAATCAGGGCCCGAGTGGAGCCCGCCGAGGCCTATCATACGGCTTAACAGCACACCAGCGCACCACTCAACATACTGAACACAGAGCAGATCTCCTCCCTGACCACCAGCTTAACCCTTTCAGAGTGTGGGGGCTCCCCTGGCCTGGGCTCACGCCGCTCATTCGCTCATCACCACACCAATCAACCTCAGAGGGAGCAGCGACGGGGAGCTCCACTCTCAGCCTGGGCTGGAGAGGCTTTTATCCTCCACCAAGAGGAGTGCAAATATGGAGCTTAGTGTTCTCAGCAGGGACAGCAAGAGGATCCGCGTACAACCACATCAAGTTGGCTCTTCTGTCATATCAACAGCGGGTTTATTCACCAAGTATGGCTACGAACATAAACACAGAGAAGGAAATATGGGGATATTGTGAACATTTCCATGACAAAAAATAAAATATAAATTTTCATTTATATTTAATGTGCAAGCGCTAGCATTTGAGTCCCTGGAATTGTGAATTAGTCACTATACTGTAATACTGTATACCAATGATTATACTGTACAGCAATGATTGAAGAAAATAACAAGAGCAGGCTACTTGCTGGGGCGTTTCTAGACCCTCTGATTTCAGGCCCACTGACACCTGTAACCTCAGTAAATCAAGCATCAGGACAAAGCTCCTCAGAGGTTGCACGCGACCAGTTCATCAGGGGCCCGCTCTCCTCGCGGTGTGTGACAGGAGGACATGATGGAGGGCAGAGAAGCCCTTCCGCCCAGGTAGGGTCAGAGCCAGGCCCTGATTACACAGCTGCTGATACTCCCCAGCACAGAGCCCTGAGACAGACAGGGCGGACGGACCCCATGTCCCCAATCCATCCCCAGCCCTGGCCACGCTGCTGCTGACAGGACAAGGACCACAGACACACACTGCCTTCTGCTCTCCGACACCTACATAACAGAGGTAGAGGAGGAGGAGAGATCCAGAGGTAAATGTCACTGTGTGTTCCAAAGGCTAACACCACAGACATGAACGCCCAAGCCACCATTATGCCACAGCCTCAGGCCCAGCTTGACACAATATTCAGTAATGATTTTATTCTGTCAATCAAAGCGGAGGAAAATCTGTACCACTTGGCAGCATTACATAAAAGGCTATTCTCACAAGAGATAGTCTGAGCGCCTACTCTTTTTCCTCAGTGTACTTTTGTCTGGGGCTTTAGAGAACTCTGTGGCCCGTGGGAGGGGAGCCTGGGAGAACAATGTGGGAACCCAGAGAAGAAACCGCACATGTTCCCTTTTTACAGTCTCTGCTGTGACTCCAAAAAGAGGCTGCATCTTCACAGGCCATTTCATACGGCAACATCATCAATCACGTCAGACAGGCCAGACTGCACCTTCTACCCTTCACATTACTTACATGACCCCAAATTCTTCTCAGAAGAAGATGGACAAAATCAAAAAGCGTTCTTACACAATACAAACCTACCAAAAATAATGTATTTTGGCCGTTGCGTGACAGGGTAAATAAATTGTATAATTATTGGATGTATAAATACACTGTACTATTTGAACTTGTATGCAGGCTCATTTAAATTGGAAAAAAAATGTCCAATTATTTTCAGCTCAGTAACGTACACAAGCTCATTTAAAGTAGTTATGTAACCTCATCAGATAGTAATGATTAAAATCCTGAGCTGATGTTTATAACACCTCAGAATAGTGAGCCCAGAATAGGAACATAAATCACCCATCAAAGATTACAGTAGTCCACCTGTACATTATCACCAACCACACATGCGATGGATACAGTCTGATTATGGCGCAGATAAGAAGGTGAGAGCTTGTCCTATTATAGGCTGAGTGGTGGTACAGAACACTCTCATGGAAATTATAATGGGAAAGGCACTGTTGATCCCTGTAGCAATGCAATGGGCTCCCAGGGACCCAGGCACAGTGTCCGTCTGGGCCTGTAATGCTGCAGCCCTCGCCCAGCCAGCGGAGCCTCTGCTGTGGCTGGATGTGACAGCCTTCTCCACCCCTCCACTCTTCCCCAGGGTCCAGCCACCAGAGGATCAGCCGTGCTTAGAGCTGCCCAGGCAGCCCGGCTAGCAGGGGAACAAGCAGGGCTTTGAGGAGACCGCTGCCAGTCAGACGGGGAGCCCCAGGCCTCCAGCCCTCAGGGGTTAACCTCTCAGGCTGCCAAGCAAAATACTGCAAGAAGCTCATAATTACACACACAGTCAAAGGGCATGCGTAATTTCCAGAGCTATTTACACAGTTGAGAAGGCCCCCTCGAGATCTGCCAGGAATAGACTGAATCAAGATAGTAAGGTGATCTCCATTGAATATGCCCACTGTAATTTAAGAACATTGACTGTTCTCAGATTAGAAGTCATTTGTGGTCGTATGACCTGTGTACTGTGTGTTTCAAAAACCAGTGGCTTTTATGCAAATGAAAAAAGTCGTGATAGTCTCAGCCTGAATAATGTGTCAATTTTCAGGACTATAAAATAATGAATCATGTTCATCCCTAATTACATGATGTCAAGAGCAGTTGTCATGTGTGCAAATGAGTCTATCATACATCCTCCTAGAACAGAAAAGTGAACTACCCAGCAGAGTGGGCTAGGTGTGAGGTGTTGCTGTTAAGTGTAGTAGTGTGATGTTGTTCCCCTAGATTATGCACCAAGTTGCACACAAGGACCAGTTCAAGTAGGCCAGGTCAAGAGGGGATGTTAATAATTTAGTAATAATAATAATAATTCAATGTGTTTTCTTTATTTAATTACAGCGGCATAGCTAATGTTATTTTTCGGTGTACAATTTTTTTTTTTATATATCTATATTGTAAATACACCTAATTGTAAAAGTTGTGTATATTTTGGTTTGGTCCATCGCGGGTTATCTGTACTTACGTACCCTCTTATTGTTCTCTTTTGCCTGACCTTCAACTAGCAAGGTATGTTGTCCTTTATTAGGCCAACCTAATCAGATTTATGTTAACAACTTTCACCGAGCTCGCTACTTAGGGTACCTATTGTAACTCGTGAGTATTTGGGACAGTGTTTGAGTGAGTTTCTATGTGCTCACGCAGGTGCCCGAGAGCTGTGACTGCACCAAGGGCTAACATATTGTGTGTTGTCTCTTCGTGTGCAGGTATGTCTTTTATTTTGTCCGAATTATGATGTATATCATTTTACTTGTATTGTATAGTGTGCTGTTGGGCACTGAATGTGTGCATGCAGCACCTGTGCTCTTTTGCCTGACCTTCAACTAGCAAGGTGCCCGAGAGCTGTGACTGCACCAAGGGCTAACATATTGTGTGTTGTCTCTTCGTGTGCAGGTCGAATAAAAATGATCCAACCATCAGAATTCCAGTTGTGGCAGTGCCCTAATTAAAAGTACACAACGCAGAACGAACCACGCTACGTAAGCTGGCATTGGCCCAGCCTCTGGCCCTGCCTCTGGCCTGCTGTAGTGTGAGGATGAGTTTGTGCAGTGGGACTGAGAGTGTATAAATAGCAGTGCAGAGCTCTACCTCCTGCCTGGTCCGTGCAGAGGCCCCAGGGGAGCCAGGAGTGCTGGGGGCCCCTGCAGCCTCTAACCCGCACAGCAGTTCCCCAGGTCCAGAGCCTCTCCAGAGCCCACCGCTTCCCCCTGCAATGGGGACCGCCAGCCCGGAGAGCATGAGGCACTAATAATAACAACATCCAACATGCAGAGCCCAGGTCAGGCACACCATGACCCTCCCCATCACAGTGCTGGAAACTGGACAGGAGCCAGGCAACAGCCCCATGCTGCAGCCCAGGAGAGCCAGGCAGGGAGGGGGAGGAAGGGGGTCTGTGGGTGGCTACAGCTCAGAGGTCTCCTTTCACTTCCTGCTCTATACTGTTTCCTTCCAACAGGGCTCCAGGTCCATCTCCAACAAATTCACAGACTTCAGGGAGAATCTCAATATTTGTGTCGATTGTTTTGGAAAATGTAATTCCAGTTTACATGGCCACTAATCTTCATGATAAAACGACTTGGACGTGTGAACTCCTGCAGATGAGGTAAGAAAAATACATGATTTCACACCGGAGAGATGGAGGCTGAGTAGGACAAGTTCATCTCCACTGTGGAGTAATGGCCGTTTGCTTCTCCTCCACACTATGTGCTGCTGTATTTGTGGCACACACAAAGGCACAGCAGTAAGGCAGGCTGAAACTGCTGCCTCTATGGCTCTTAAAGAGCCAATAGATCCTTAATTACAGTGCTCCTCTCCAGTGTGGCTGCACCTTTCGGCGGGAGGCATCCTGTAGAAAGGACGCCGCTAATGCCTCTAACTGAACCCCCTGCCAGAAATGGCCTCCATACTCTGGAGCTCTGGGCACACCAGGATACAGACCCAACCCACTCACACACACAAAGAGCAAGTGGATGAGCTGCTACTGCAACAGTAACTGAAATCCTACAAGGTGGGCGTCTCTAACGACTCCAAATATAGAGCTCTGAAAGCATTATAGACCTAGGGGAGCCAGCTAAAGTGTGGGAGGATTGTACGACCATTCGCATGTCTTTGGACAACGAAATGACAAATTCCATCTCTAGAATAACACTTCTGGTTTACAAAGCAAATAATAAAGCAGTGTTTGTTATATTCAAGTGTTTGGAGTCCAAACACTGAAGTTTCACTTGAGGCAGGTCTGATAGGTTGGGCAGCGGTGCACTTATGGTTTCTCACACGCCATACAAGAGGGAATACTTGGTCCTAATTAGAACAGAGCATCTGGCAAATGTCAGCGTGTCTTCTCACAGCACATGCAGCATTCCTATTTACTTACTAAGCTGGGGTTCAGCTCCAAAAAACACTGGGAGCTTCAGAATGTTTCAGACAGGGAGTGTTCCTACTGCTCTCCTATTGTGAGTGGCATATAGAATGGAATGGCACTCATCTCACTTTCCCCTGGTTTTATTAACAGGGATTTATATATTTGGTTGAGTTGGAACAACCCTTACGGAAAAAACACACATGATTTTATGTGAAGTTAATGTGATAACATGATAACATGTGAAGCTTCATGTGATAACATGAAACTACACGTGACAACATTTGAACACTTGTGGAAACATGATCTCATGTGAAATAAATGTGACAACATGGGGATGCAACATTTTAAATGTGAAAACCCATGTATCAAATGTAATTGAGAATATTTTACTTTAAAAGGCATAACTTACATTAATTCAATTTAAACAGTCATGGTCCCCTGCAGGTTTTGTCTAGTTCCCGGTTTGTTCCAGGGACGTCCCCAAGAACATTTTTAGGACATTCTTAGAATGTTGTGTCACGGTCCCCTGGAGGCTTTTGTCTAGTTGCGGTGAAAATACAATAAATCTACAACAAGTTACTGTATTTTTACAGTTAAATTAAGGTGCTAATGTTTAAAAACAGTATACTGCTGATTACTTGTGAGTCAACCTTCCTGCTGCGCCATCAGGTCTGTGGGCATAATGGAGATTGGCTATACATATATTGCCAAGAATACATTTTCGCATTTTGCCTAAAGTATATACAACAACCTCAAGGTGTTATTTCTATAAAATGACAGTATTTTGCTGTATTCTGATTGAAATGAGTGTAAAATAAATCTGGTGTAATTTTGTACTGTGAACACAATTGGGACTCGGCATTAAATGGGATTTGAACTGGTCGCTAGCAACCTGAAATGTCCTGCTACATGTCCTGCTACATTTCCTGCTACATGTCCTGCTACACCACCAGGTCTGTGAGCATAAAATAGATATGGCCAAAGACGTAATGGCAAGAATACAATTCTGCACTTTGCTAAAGCTTCCCAGCAACTAGCAGTGCTCAAGGACACTTGACATAGAGTATACATTAATGCTTTGGTCATTTAAACTTGCAACCTATTGGTTGGGAGTGCAGCGATATTTCTGCAGTTACTCCAGGTTCATACTAATTGCTTGGAACATACAGTATATTAACACAAAATAAGGGTATGGTTAGGGTACACTACAGTGCTGTTACCTGGCGTACAAAAAGGCCAAAGGTACACTTCACAGGTACACATATGAACTCACATGGTACAGTTCGGTACCTTGTAGGTATGATGGGACATTTTCCCACCAAATATTTGAAATATAAGGTACAATCATCACTGCGCTTTGATAGGTGGGGGCATTGTACTGGTGGAGCTCATTAGCATATTTGGGGGCATGATCAAATATATGTGTATTTGTGCCAACTGTCAGTGGAAGTGTTTTAGAAGTTTAAGTGTTTGATGGTTATGTCGATGTAAGTTGAGCAACTCCTTTGACACTGTCTGTTCTGCAAACTTTGTAAGAGCATGCTTCACTAATGAGCTGCACTGTAAAGATGTTATTGTGCAATTTCCAGTAACTTAATGGCAACTTGTTGCTATTAATTTGTCATTTCAGATGTTTTTTTAAATTATTGTTTATTTAACCAGGCAAGTCAGTTAAGAACCAGTTCTTATTTACAATGATGGCCTACCAAGAGACTAAAGGCCTCCTGGGGGGACGGGGGATTAAAAATAAAAATGTAGGACCAAACACACATCATGACAAGAGAGACACCGAAAACCATTTGTTTTTAATGGTTTTCGGTAAGTTTTTGTCAGGAAGTTGATGTAATATTCACAATAACTTACTGCCAAAATATTACCAGTTACCTAAAGGCAAGTTGCTACCACTAGCAATACATGCCAGTAACTTACTGTGCCTTCACTGACTCTTCTGTTGACAACATGCACATCACTTGCTAATTGGTAGCGTACTGTAGCAGCGGCAGCCTATCAGAATATTGCAGGTGTGGCTTATTGGAGGTGTGGCTTTCAGCCAACTCTTTTTTGGTCTCCCGTGAGAAGGAATATCATCCCAGTTAATGTGGTCTGTTGTATTCCATTCATAAATATTAAGCTTGAACACTGTCCAGCATTGTCAAAGGCAGTCATAAGTGCAAATGATCATGAATTCACGTCATCATGTAAAATGCATGTGATGTTTCCATAAAGGTGAGGACCATGTTAGGATTTTTGTTATTTGTTTTCAAGACATTTGTTTTACCAGTTGTCAGGACATTGCGTGATGGTCCCAAACCATTAAAAGTAATGGCATGAGGGTTTTAAAGTAAGCGGTACACTGTTCAGATGAAATATGACCAGACCTGTGATTTTGATT
This sequence comes from Coregonus lavaretus, assembly GCF_964263955.1. Classification (NCBI taxonomy): domain Eukaryota; kingdom Metazoa; phylum Chordata; class Actinopteri; order Salmoniformes; family Salmonidae; genus Coregonus; species Coregonus lavaretus. Next base: position 67,973,538 of record NC_139992.1, on the reverse strand, counting down.
CACAACCTCTGGATTTGAGGTGCGCTGATCATTCTGCTGCACCACAAAGTCTAACATTCCCCTACAAATTCATTACCTATAATACATCTCCCCATTTAGCAAAATAGTGCCATCTGCACTTCTATTTTAGTAATCAATTAATCAGACTATTCTCTCATCATTGATTTAATTTACTTATTTCAGCAATTTGAGGGTTTTCTGTATAGTTGTCTAATGTTGGTGGGGCATATTATTCTGTTTCAATGTTACTCCTGAATCACAATGATACATACGTTTTTTCTTGAGTGTATTTTTAACAAAGCTGAGATTTACTCTGAAGTCCAAAGTGTAGGAGAAGCAAGAGAAGCAAGAGAGAGAGAGAGCTAGATAGCTAGATTTTGTTGTCTTTTTTTTCACTTTCACTTAGCTAGCGAATGCAGCTAGCTAGTTTAGCCTACTCAAACACCTGGCTCAAACAGAGAGGGGTGCTACGTTAGCTAGCTGGCTATGGCTATCCAACACTGAAACTCTTCCAAATCAAGGTAAGCTTTTGGTTTGATTAATTTATTGCCACCGGGGCCCCCCGGTGTAACCGCTAAACTGCTTGCTGACTGTACACTGTACTGCATGATTGTAGCAGGTTTACTAACACATTAGTTATAGTAGCTATGTTGAGTATGACGTTAGCTAATATGGTGACAACAATGTAGGCTGTGTGTAGCGGTTATGATATGAAGGTTTGGCTTGGAAAGGTTTTTTCGCCTGGTAACAGACAGCTGATGTGTTGTGCACTGAAGTCAACAAGTGAAGGTAAAAGATGCGAGAGGAAATTCTACAATGAGCAAAAGGATCATGCTATTTGTATGTGGCTGCTATGAAAGTGAACTGTGTGTGCGTGTGATCAGAAGTGTATTCATTCAGCTGATTCTGTTGAAAAAAGTCTAAGCCCTGTCTAAGCCGGGAGAGGGAATTGTTTTAAGAAGGTCATACCAATGATCATTTTGCTATTTGATTTAGAATTTTAAGACCCCTTTAAGTAGCAAAAAATTGGATGAACATTTTGATTTGGCCTTACTGCTATTAGAAAAAAAATAACATCCTCCCTATTCTTAAACGGCACCGACCACCACTGCTTCATAGGCACCTTCCTAACACAAACTTTACACTATGTTGTTCCACAGTTAAACATGGAAAAGATTATGTCCACAGAGTAACACTTCCCTGCAGCCAAACCCAATATCTTAATCACATCTTGTGGTTCAAGCTGGTGGTCCAAACTGAGCACATCAGTACATGAGGAAAAACAGAAATGTAACTCTGCAAACAGTCTGCCCTCTATAGCCTGTGGTGTTGCCTATGACCTGGGTATTTACATATCCACCTTAACAGAGTGCGCTTGTACTAAACAATCTGTCTCCTGAGATAGGTCTCTCCTGCTATTAAGAAAGTTATTTGTATTGCACCACAGTTGTCAGTGTTTATGATCTTTCTTATATTTGGCACTCCAAAAACGTTTTACTATGTCTCATTTAATACACAGGATAAACATTTATAATTGGGTTATGCCTCCACAGAACCGAACTGTCTATGACCTTTATATGGGAAACTTCTGTAAATGTTTGTTATCAATTATTAATGAACAGGTAGTCTTGCATGACAACACTCTTTACCATAAACATCTACCAGGTTGAATTGATGCCAGGCTCCATTAGAAACCCACATAAAATGGTATGATAAGACAGGAGTTGAGGGAAGGTGCCCTGTCCTGTGGAGCGACTTCTGTTGACCACAGAATAGGCCAGTCAGATCGCACCGCACAGATCTCCAACCTGACAAGATTACAGAGAGGCTTCCTGTCTCTTAGACCTGATACCATCTCAGTGTGACTCTGCCTAGTCCCCCCCTCCCTCCATCAAAACTCCAGATAGTGCTGCACCAATTACAGCCTAATGGGACATTTTTAATTAGAAAACTACATTGAGCAAGTATGTGCTTCTCCTCCACCGCCACAACATGTCTCATTTAAGAGATTAATGCTCAGGCGCTGGATGGCTGTACAGTTAATCTTGATGAATAACCTTGTGTCAAGGAAGCTGTCCTCCCCAGATCTAAAGACAATTTCTAATATTTCAAGGCCACTTCCTGGCTGATTTTATCACGCCACACATGGCAACATGTACCCCTGCATCCAGTAAATGAAAGCCAAATGTCACCACACAGGTTCAAATCATTAATGATCACTCATGTTCAGTCTAATAGCATCTGGTCGTTTACATTTGTTAAAGTCAATTTAAAAAGTGGAACATTAAACAAGAGGAAAAAGAAAAAATAGACATAATAAATGAGCACATCGGATGAAGGCGACAAAACCCAAAAATATTTCACCAAGCCGTACTGCCAGGCCAAGACAAAGTGGTCTTTGGAGTTTGAAACTGGATCTTTATCGAGCTGTGATACAGGAAAGGCTTGTTTAGATTTTCAGCACTACCAACATACATCACTTGTGACAAAAAATAACAAGCTCTGCACTGGAACTGTTCAATCCCTGTCAATCATTATAACTAAATCCAATGCACACCATTGATTTTCTGTATGGTCATTCAAATATTAATCCAGTTTAACATTACAATTCTGATTTTCAATGTTTTTTTTCATATTCTAAATCCCTCAGTATGGACGCTTCCAATTAAGTCTTGGCAGTTCAATCACAATAACATAAAGATGTAATCACAAAATGATGGAAGTATGAATATGTTTACAATATTTTCCACAAACAGATCCTGACGGTATGGATAGCAATCCATCAACAGCCTTCACAGATTTATTTTTAAAATGTTCAGTTACTGAATTTGTGTCTGCCACCTGTTTCAGTCATTCAATTCCGATCAAATAACTTAATGACTTTCTAAACTCAGCAAAAAAAGAAGCGTCCTCTCACTGTCATCTGCGTTTATTTTCAGCAAACTTAACATGTGTAAATATTTGTATGAACATAACAAGATTCAACAACTGAGACATAAACTGAACAAGTTCCACAGACATGTGACTAACAGAAATGGAATAATGTGTCCCTGAACAAAGGGGGGGTCAAAATCAAAAGTAACAGTCAGTATCTGGTGTGGCCACCAGCTGCATTAAGTACTGCAGTGCATCTCCTCCTCATTGACTGCACCAGATTTGCCAGTTCTTGCTGTGAGATGTTACCCCACTCTTCCACCAAGGCACCTGCAAGTTCCCAGACATTTTTTGGGGGAATGGCCCTAGCCCTCACCCTCCGATCCAACAGGACCCAGACGTGCTCAATGGGATTGAGATCCGGGCTCTTCGCTGGCCATGGCAGAACACTGGCATTCCTGTCTTGCAGGAAATCACGCACAGAACGAGCAGTATAGCTGGTGGCATTGTCATGCTGGAGGGTCATGTCAGGATGAGCCTGCAGGAAGGGTACCACATGAGGGAGGAGGATGTCTTCCCTGTAACGCACAGCATTGAGATTGCCTGCAATGACAACAAGCTCAGTCCGATGATGCTGTGCCACACCGCCCCAGACCATGACGGACCCTCCACCTCCAAATCGATCCCGCTCCAGAGTACAGGCCTCGGTGTAACGCTCATTCCTTCGACGATAAACGCAAATCCGACCATCACCCCTGGTGAGACAAAACCGTGACTCATCAGTGAAGAGCACTTTTTGCCAGTCGTGTCTGGTCCAGTGACGGTGGGTTTGTGCCCATAGGCGACGTTGTTGCCAGTGATGTCTGGTGAGGACCTGCCTTTCAACAGGCCTACAAGCCCTCAGTCCAGCCTCTCTCAGCCTACTGTGGACAGTCTGAGCACTGATGGAGGGATTGTGCGTTCCTGGTGTAACTCGGGCAGTTGTTGTTGCCATCCTGTACCTGTCCCGCTGGTGTGATGTTCGGATGTACCGATCCTGTGCAGGTGTTGTTACACGTGGTCTGCCACTGCGAGGACGATCAGCTGTCCGTCCTGTCTCCCTGTAGCGCTGTCTTAGGGGTCTCACAGTACAGACATTGCAATTTATTGCCCTGGTCACATCTGCAGTCCTCATGCCTCCTTGCAGCATGCCTAAGGCACGTTCACGCAGATGAGCAGGGACCCTGGGCATCTTTCTTTTGGTGTTTTTCAGAGTCAGTAGAAAGGCCTCTTTAGTGTCCTAAGTGTTCATAACTGTGACCTTAATTGCCTACCGTCTGTAAATTGTTAGGTGTCTTAACGGCCGTTCCACAGGTGCATGTTCATTAATTGTTTATGGTTCATTGAACAAGCATGGGAAACAGTGTTTAAACCCTTTACAATTAAGATCTGTGAAGTTATTCTGATTTTTACGAATTATCTTTGAAAGACAGGGTCCTGAAAAAGGGACCTTTCTTTTTTTGCTGACACAAACTACATGTAATTTACAGAAAAAAAGACTATGTGCACTGCCTGAACCATCTTGGTATGTTTATAGATAATGTGAAGCGAGTCACAAGCACAGCGGTCTCCAGGGACTTCTACTGTGATATCAACACCACCACTTTCATCACATCCTTTACTTGAGCAAATTACCATATCAGGAGCATGATCTCAACCAGTCGAAGACCCGCAATCATGCTTTTTCTGGCACACAATTAAAAGATGTCATCAAACCTAGTTCCTTTTACAGTGTTTTGGTTCTGCTTGTCAGCGCATCAAACATTATCTTAAAGAGGCCTCATTTACCAGAGAAAGCAACTGGCCAGGTTCAATGTTGGCGAGGGGGCCCGTTCGCCCCGGGGTATGTGGGTAACCGAGGAGCACAATAGGTCTGGAACACGATAAGGAGGACAAGGGAGGGAGGAGGGGGGCACCAACATGCCTCCCTTTCACTCTCCTGGGAATCCAGAGGCTAAGACGTGGCTTAGACGTCGGGGTTCCTCAACACAGGTATCATGTTCATCAGGTCCTTCAGTACAGCTGGAAGGGGTCCAAACTCCCTGTCTATCTCAGTTGAGGGATAGGGAGGCGCCATCAGGTAACAGTAGCAGACGACCTGCATGCCAACAGGTGAAACCAGAGACTTAAAGTCTAGCTTTATACTGTCCACTAGTCATCAATAATAAGACCAATTTCTGGCCCATGCACAGTGCACACACCAATCAGCCTTTGTTAACACAACAGAAATGATAAGCACATATTTAATTGAAAACCTACATAAAATGTATATACAGCGCATTTGGAAAGTATTCAGACCTCTCGACTTTTTCCATATTTTGTTACGTTACAGCCTTATTCTAAAATGGATAAAATTAAGTTTTCCTCATCAATCTACACACAATACCCCATAATGACAAAGTGAAAACAGTTTTTTAGAAATGTTTGCAAATGTATTAAAAATAAAAAACAGAAATACCTTATATAAGTATTCAGACCCTTTGCTATGAGACTCGAAATTGAGCTCAGGTGCATCCTGTTGATATTTCTACAACTTGAATGGAGTCCACCTGTGGTAAATTAAATTAATTGGACATGATTTGGAAAGGCACACACCTATCTATATAAGGTCCCACAGTTGACAGTGCATGTCAGAGCAAAAACCAAGCCATGAGGTCGAAGGAATTGTCCGTAGAGATCCGAGACAGGATTGTGACGAGGCACAGATCTGGGGAAGGGTACAAAAAAAGTATGCAGCATTGAAGATCCCCAAGAACATAGTGGCCTCCATCATTCTTAAATGGAAGAAGTTTGGAACCACCAAGACTCTTCTTAGAGCTGGCCGCCTGGCCAAACTGAGCAATCGGGGGAGAAGGGGCTTGGTCGGGGAGGTGACCAAGAACACGATGGTCACTCTGACAGAGATGGGAGAACCTTCCAGAAGGACAACCATCTCTGCAGCACGCCACCAATCAGGCCTTTATCATAGAGTGGCCAGACTGAAGCCACTCCTCAGTAAAAGGCACATGACAGCCCGCTTGGAGTTTGCCAAAAGGCACCAATAGACGCTCAGACCATGAGAAACAGGATTCTCTGGTCTGATGAAACCAAGATTGAACTCTTTGGCCTGAATGCCAAGCGTTCATGTCTGGAGGAAACCTGGCACCATCCCTACGGTGAAGCATGGTGGTGGCAGCATCATGCTGTGGGGATGTTTTTCAGCGGCAGGGACTGGGAGACTAGTCAGGATCGAGGCAAAGATGAACAGAGCAAAGTACAGAGAGATTCTTGATGAAAACATGCTCCAGAGCGCTCAGGACCTCAGACTGGGGCGAAGGTTCACCTTCCCATAGGACAACGACCCTAAGCACACAGCCAAGACAACACAGGAGTGGCTTCGAGACAAATCTCTGAATGTCCTTGAGTGGCCCAGCCAGAGCCCGGACATGAACCCGATCTAACATCTCTGGAGAGACCGGAAAATAGCTGTGCAGCAACGCTCCCCATCCAACCTGACAGAGCTTGAGAGGATCTGCAGAGAAGAAAGGGAGAAACTCCCCAAATACAGGTGTGCCAAGCTTGTAGCGTCATACCCAAGAAGACTCTAGGCTGTAATTGCTGCCATAGGTGCTTCAACAAAGTACTGAGTAAAGGGTCTGAATACTTATGTAAATGTGATATTTCCAATTTAAAAAATATATAAATTAGCAAACATTTCAAAAATACTGTTTTTGAATTGTGTGTAGATTGTAAAAAAAAAAAAAATAAGTCGGTAACCTAACAAAATGTGGAAAAAGTCAAGGGGTCTGAATACTTTCTGAAGGCTTTTCCAACACTCTGGAAAGAGTTCCCACATATGCTGAGCACTTGTTGGCTGCTTTTCCTTCACTCTGCTGTCCGACTCATACCAAACCATCTCAATTGGGTTGAGGTCAGGGGATTGTGGAGGCCAGGTCATCTGATGCAGCACTCCATCACTCTCCTTCTTGGTAAATAGCCCTTACACAGCCTGGAGGTGTTGGGTCATTGTCCTGTTGAAAAACAAATGATAGTCCCACTAAGCCCAAACCAGATGGGATGGCGTATCGCTGCAGAATGCTGTGGTAGCCATGCTGTTTAAGTGTACCTTGAATTCTAAATAAATTACAGTGTCACCAGCAAAGCACCCCACACCATAACACCTCCTCCTCCATACTTTATGGTGGGAACCACACATGCGGAGATCATCCGTTCACCCACACCACGTCTCACAAAGACACGGTGGTTGGAACCAAAAATGTTTCTTTGCCCAAGCAGGTCTCTTCCTATTATTGGTGTCCTTTAGTAGTGGTTTCTTTGCAGCAATTCGACCATGAAGGCCTGATTCACACAGTCTCCTCTGAACAGTTGATGTTGAGATGTGTCGGTTACTTGAACTCTGTGAAGCATTTATTTGGGCTGCAATCGGAGGTGCAGTTAACTCTAATGAACTTATCCTCTGCAGCAGAGGTAACTCTTGGTCTTCCATTCCTGTGGCGGTCCTCATGAGGCAGTTTCATCATAGCGCTTGATGGTTTTTGTGACTGCACTTGAAGAAACTTTAAAAGTTCTTGAAATGTTCAGTCAATCTGGAAAATGTCAAGAACTTCGAAAGTTTCTTCAAGTGCAGTCGCAAAAACCATCAAACGCTATGATGAAACTCGCTCTCATGAGGACCACCACAGGAAAGGAAGACCCAGAGTTAACTCTGCTGCAGAGGATAAGTTCATTTGTTAACTGCACCTCAGAAATTGCAGCCCAAATAAATGCTTCACAGAGTTCAAGTAACAGACTTCTTGGCCAAATTGCTGCAAAGAAACCACTACTACAGTATACCAATAAGAAGAAGAGACTTGCTTGGGCCAAGAAACACAAGCAATGGACATTAGACTGGTGGAAATCTGTCCTTTGGTCTGATGAGTCCAAATTTGAGATTTTTGGTTCCAACCGCCGTGTCTTTGTGAGATGCAGAGTAGGTGAATGGATGATCTCTGCATGTGTGGTTCCCACCGTGAAGCATGGAGGAGGTGGTGTGATGGTGCTTTGCTGGTGACACTGTCAGTGATTTATTTAGAATTCAAGGCACACATGGCTACCATAGCATTCTGCAGCGATACGCCATCCCATCTGGTTTGCGCTAAGTGGTCCTATCATTTGTTTTTCAACAGGACAATGACCCAAAACACACCTCCAGGCTGTGTAAGGGCTATTTGACCAAGAAGGAGGGTGATGGAGTGCTGCTTCAGATGACCTTGCCTCCACAATCACCCAACCTCAACCCAATTGAGATGATTTGGGATGAGTTGGACCGCAGAGTGAAGGAAAAGCAGCCAACAAGTGCTCAGCATTTGTGGGAACTCCTTCAAGACTGTTGGAAAAGCATTCCTCATGAAGAGGGTTGAGAGAATGCCAAGAGTGTGCAAAGCTGTCATCAAGGCAAAGGGTGGCTACTTTGAAGAATCTAAAATCTATTTTCATTTGTTTAACACTTTTTTGGTTACTACGTGATTCCATGTGTTATTTCATAGTTTTGATGTCTTCACTATTATTCTACAATGTAGAAAATAGTAAAAAATAAAGAAAAACCCTTGAATGAGTAGGTGTGTCCAAACTTTTGACTGGTTCTGTATATACACACGCACTGCTTTCCCTTTGTCTGCAAACGCGAAAGAGCAAGGGAAGAGTGAAAATCAAATTGCAAACATAAATCAACCTCCCACATCTGATCTCTGATATAACATGACATGACATGTCTCTTATGTGGGAACATAACAAACCAAGGTGCCACCGCTTGCTCCTCTGTAATAACTTTAGATGGGTCCCGCCCTGGGAGAACCTGTTATGTCCCCTTTATATTTCAATTCACTGCACCTGAATGGTTGATTGATTGCAGAAGGAGAATAACCTGCAATAGAGATGTCCAATAATTTTCCAATAAAGATATCCAATTATATTACACATTACAATAGAGATGTCCAATAACATTAAAGAGGAGTCTGGATGTGTCTTTTGCTAAACATGGTTCTTTTCTATCACAATAACCCCAATAGGTCCATTTGAGTGCACTAAAGCAACACTTGTCATTGTAACATGTTATCAAGCAATCCTTTTGAAATATCTTTGTATGCTCCCTGCTGACTAGATGTCAACAGCCTTGCATCAATCTGAGCCACATTCTCTCCTAATTTCCCCAGCACTATAACCTACTACAGGCAGGTTCACTGGGGGACTGGGCTCTCCTGATTTGCATGGCAGAGTTCTAGGGGAGTAATTGGGCTTCTGTAAGCATCACTGTGTGGTCTGGTCTGGTCTGGTCTGGAGGGAGTCATGGGGTCCCAGTCCCACAGCACAGCCCCTCACTCTGACAACATCACGGAGGCCTGTAAACTGTCCAACAGCACAGCGACCAGTCCCAACACGAAGTCAGAAATCAGATGTCAGCAACCACTATTCACAATAAAATTAAGCCCATCTCTCACCCGTCAGTTCAGCTTCTACTGTAGCTATATATTCACATCATTACAGAAAAATACATGGTCTGGTCTCCAATAGTGAAATGACACCCCTGGTGGACACGAGTGGATTGAATCAATCTAAATCAGAGCTGGTCAAGTATTCAGAGGTTTTACTTGTTACAACTGAAGTGGATGAAAAACGAATTAATCTGGAGACCTTGATTTTGCGACAATGTGCGAAAGAGTCTAGAGATGGCTATTCATCACAGTGCTCTGGACAAGTAGGCAATGCAGAGGCAAAGAGGTTTTAAATTGAAAACCATAACGCTCATTAGCTCAACACTCAGCATAAAGGGGAATCAGAAGTTGCATTAGCCACAAGAGGGTGCCTGAACAAAATTACATCTGTAAATTGATTAGACTAAATAGAGTAACTGATATTGTATAAATGCATATTCAGCCCAGATGAACTCCACACTGTGCTTAAAAGTATAATTGATCTGTTAAGTCAGGATGCAGTTAACAGTAGGAATTCATTATGTTTAATACTGTAGTTTACCAAAACATTGAGAAAATAATTATTGTACATTGTCCCAATAAGTACAATAGTAGCTACTGGTACAATAATCATCCCAGTGCAATAATTATTGCACATAATACATTGTCCCAATAACAGTAGAACATGTGAATCTGAAATTACACTTTAGGATAGCATCAATGAATAGGTCAACCCAATTGATCAATGTACAAAAAACATTTCATTTATTTAAGTATGAAGTGCTTCAAAACCAACATATCTTCAGGAAAAAGCTAGAGATAACAGATATGAGGGGAAAAAATAATCACTATCTGTTATTCTCTATATCAAAAGGAGGCATGTTCTGCACAGCCAGACCGTACAGATGGTGTTCCTATCACCTGTAAATGATTACCCATCACTAAATCTCACACAGCGTGATTACACACATGGGACACAGAGTGGGCCTTCCCCAGCCAGCCAGCTGCACCGCACAGCTCAACCTCTACTGTACATCTAGGACCATCAGTGGGAAGAGGAGAAGGAGATGGGGCCATGGTGGGGGTTGTGTTACAGGGGGTAGGCAGGGCCGCCATTAGGCCCCCTGGATCAGGCCTGTGCTAGCCTCTCGATGACTCTCCTGTACTCGGCCAGCACCTCCTGGTAGCTTTTCTCCAGCTCCTCCTGCTGCAGCGCCGTGTCCATCTGACTGATGTGGGACGCCAGCTCCTCTGGCCGCAGACACTTCATCATCTTGGTCAGCTCCCGCTGGTTCTTCTAAGCACACAATAAAGACATACACTGGTTAATGCACTGCGTTTGTGTAAAATCCCCATGCTAGTTTCCCCAAGACTTTGCATTATTAGCTTGTGTTAGCCATGTTTTTTTATTGGAGCAAAACAGAAAATGCTGTATGGTATTTTGCGAATGCATCTGTTAAGTTTTGATTGCAATTAGCAGCAGGGAATCTTACATAATGCACGTTTAACTGACAAGACCAAGTTAATATTGTTCCTTCTCTAGGTCCTCAGATTGCAGACCTGACTGCATCTCATTAATGTCTTAAAACCAAATAGTCAGAGGGGAGGCAAAGGATTCTGTAATTGAGTCCGCAGGAGTGCTGAAAGCTTCTGGACATGGACCAAGAGTCCTCACTCATGTATTTTGTGGCCAGTGCAAAAAAGTTTGTTGTGTACACACACTTTCTCTCACGCTCTTGGGAATCGGGGAAGAGAAGTTGAGCAGAGACGTGAAATCATCCACACATTCACAGAAAGGAGGACACTGCCATTCAGCTAACTACAAACCAAACCTCCCCAAAAACAAATCAGCCTGCTGCATCTGGCCGCCAGATCTCTCCACTCCACAGCCAGTCTCCCAAGGAATTCCTACTTCCTTTTTCACCACAGACCTTTTTCCTCCGCAGATATTGGCCTTTTTTTTTGTATATGATCACGCATCTCTCTATTATGCGTGGTAATAATTCGAAACAGATTTCCAAAAATAAAATCACTTGGAGCTGATTTACTGGTGTTTTTTTACAGTCTTTTATGTCCAACAATAAAAAATACATTAAAATAAAGACATGCGGGGAGGGGGGCAAATATAAACACCCACGGGCCAAATTCGGCACGCGGGCCACCAGTTGTAGAACCTGCTGTAATGGCTGATATGCTCGGTTTCAATGAGAAACTCAAAAATGACATGTCATGGAACATACATAATATGTAAATCAATATTATCCTGTAAATACAAAATTAGTAACAGTTTGTATAATCAAATTTCAAAAAGCACAGTAAGAGTGCTGATATAAAACTTGTGCTATTTGGCAAGCAGATTCTCTAACTGCTTGAATATGTGCTGTTAGCAACCTACTTCTACCTAAATTACTCCCCCCTCCTAATGACATGCAAATCCTGCATAATGACACTGCTCTGAATGGAATTGAATCCTGGGGTAACAATACTGTGGAGGCCTGCCGTGCTCCATTGTATCGCCAATAATAAGCCTTTGGTACTCCAGACATTTTCCTGCACCTGGGGAATAATCGGTCTCCTTATTCTAGACAAAGTCATGCAACATAAGTTACAAGACACAACAAGAAGTACAGTATCTCACAAAGGGGAGTACACCCCTCACATTTTTGTAAATATTTGAGTATATCTTTTCATGTGACAACAGTGAAGAAATTACACTTTGCTACAATGTAAAGTAGTGAGTGTACAGCTTGTATAACAGTGTACATTTGCTGTCCCCTTAAAATAACAACACACAGCCATTAATGTCTAAACCGCTAGCAACAAAAGTGAGTACACCCCTAAGTGAAAATGTCCAAATTGGGCCCAAAGTGTCAATATTTTGTGTGGCCACCATCATTTTCCAGCACTGCCTTAACCCTCTTGGGCATGGAGTTCACCAGAGCTTCACAGGTTGCCACTGGAGTCCTCTTCCACTCCTCCATGACGACATCACGGAGCTGGTGGATGTTAGAGACCTTGCACTCCTCCACCTCCCGTTTGAGGATGCCCCACATATGCTCAATATGGTTTAGGTCTGGAGACATGCTTGGCCAGTCCATCACCTTTACCCTCAGCTTCTTTAGCAAGGCAGTGTCGTCTTGGAGGTGTGTTTGGGGTCGTTATCATGTTGGAATACTGCCCTGTGGCCCAGTCTCCGAAGGGAGGGGATCATGCTCTGCTTCAGTATGTCACAGTACATGTTGGCATTCATGGTTCCCTCAATAAACTGTAGCTCCCCAGTGCCGGCAGCACTCATGCAGCCCCAGACCATGACACTCCCACCACCATGCTTAACTGTAGGCAAGACACACTTGTCTTTGTACTCCTCACCTGGTTGCCGCCACACACGCTTGACACCATCTGAACCAAATACGTTTATCTTGGTCTCATCAGACCACAGGTCATGGTTCCAGTAATCCATGTCCTTAGTCTGCTTGTCTTCAGCAAACTGTTTGCAGGTTTGCAAGATTGTTCTGCCAATTCTCACATAGGAACTTCATTGGGAGGAAGGATGTTTGAAATGCTTTTTACATTTGTATCACAAACCATTTATTTGAAAATCATGATGAAAGTGGCCATTTTAGACCTATACATGCCTCCTGTAAGACTCTATGATCCATGAACCGTACATGATACAGACAACATCTTGGTTTCTTTATACTCCTTATAGTGTGCTGATTCTGAAAGACAAATGTTCACATTCATTTATTCAACATTCAAACTATTAATATCTCATAACAACCCTTTTAGATTTAGTTAATTTTAAGACATTGTTTGGAACAATATATAAGTACATCAAATTTCCAGAGTGGGCTTTGCTAATTCTGAAGTTATGATACATTTTATGAGCACTACCAACACAGTGAATGGGAAAATGGATTCAAAGGGAACTCCCTGTGCTGATGATTTGCTGATATGCAATCCTAAAGGAGGGCTGTGATTGGTTAATGACCTACACCAGGGGTATTCAACTCTTACCCTATGACGTCCAGAGCCTGCTGGTTCTCTCTTCTACCTGATAATTAATTGCACACACCTGGTGTCCCAGGTCTAAATCAGTCCCTGATTAGAGGGGAATAATGAAAAAATGCAGTGGAACTGACTTCAAGCTCCAGAGTTGAGTTTGAAGGACCTATAATGTCAATTTCTATATATAAAATGGACCATATCATTAAAAGTACCAGAGAGCCCACTCTGAAAATGTGATGTGTTTGAAGAGTATACTTTTCCAAACAATGTCTAAAAATAAGCAAAATCAAAAAAGGGTAGTTGAGATATTCATATTTTTTATGCTGAATATATTAATGTGAAAATGTGTCTTTCAGAATCTAGACATACTCCATAACTTAGAGCACACTATAAGCAGTATAATGACAGCAAGATGTTGTCTGTATCATGTATCGTTCACAGGTCATAAGGTCATACAGGAGGCATGTATAGGTCTAAAAAGGGCCTGAAATGGCCACTTTCATCAAAAACATCAAAAAATTGGTTTGTGATACAAATGTAAATAGCATTTCAAACATCCTTCCTCCCAATGAAGTTCCTATGTGAGATTTACCAGAACAATCAGATAGTATAAATATTTTCTGCTCCCGCTGGTGTGGAATTGCCTTATTATCAAATTAAATCAACTCTGAATTAATCCCAGGTTGTATAGTGCGACTAACAGCCATTCACCACTGATGAAGTCCATAGGGAAATACACAGCCATTACACAGTAGACAAAACCTGCTAATTCCATTTGACTAGAAACTAGAGCACAAGGCGGACACTGCAGGAGGATGGAGGAATGCATTTCACTGGAGAAGCTCCGGTCCTTTCTTTTGAATATACCTTGGTGGGGGCAAATAGCCTCTTTTTGACTTCCAGACGGTAATCTCTTGCTTTCGTCTCATCGCTCATGTCCATCACCCTCAGTCGCAGGATTTCATACACTCGTCTTGCGTGTTTCTGTATGGGCAAAAACAGGACAGGGCCATTAGTACCTTTAAGAAACCATACAGTCTGTCTCCACAATCATCTAGAAAAGACTGAGCCAATTTCTTAGTTCGCTTGAGGTTTGGTTGAGCTAGTCAGGACCTCCTTGTACAATGCTGAGGTGACTGAAGCCTCATGGAAGAGCCATGGCGGAGTGAGAAACAACAATTTGGTCTCGCGACACCATGGGCATTAGGGCTGGGACGATACCAGTATCGCAATATTTTTTCCATGGCAAAAATGAAAACATGACGCAGAATAAGTGCAGTAAGATAAGTGAGTGCCCACCCCTTTAGATGAAATGGTACATTTTCCCTCTAGGACTGGAGAGCCATGGGTTAATGACTGAATTTGTCCAATAAGGGTTTTGTGAAAAGAAAAAAGCCTTAAGATCCTTTGAAAGTACAGTAATCAAATGTATCCTCCTCTGGGCTTTATGGCTAAAGCTGCTGTTGACCTTGTTTATCTTTAACTTCTCCCTGGCCTCTGTGGCCATGTCATCACTGAAGCCCAGCGGAAGCTTGTCTGTGGAGAATGACGGCAGTGTTTGGCAGAGCTTGACCAGAACGTAGTCTCTCAGCTTCACGTAGTTCTCTGAGGGGTCTTCAGCTGACAAGAACATCAGAAAACAAGACATTACACACAAGCTTGGGATTCCATTTAAAATAAATATATATTACATACAATTACATCAAATGTTAGGTATTCTCAAACTGTTCACCTCTACCACCCCAACACATCCAAGGCTAAAGTTTTCAATACAGGCATATATTCAGGTCCCATGGATTCCTGACACAGTCAAATAATTACACCATTGTCAAAGTATGATTGTGGGTGCATGTGTCAAGCACAGTTCTGCTAAAGCTGCTTGCATTTACATTTTATCTAGCTCCCACTGCGGTTTTGGAAAAATTCAGTACAGAGCAACATGGAGAGGATTTAAAGCCACATGGAATAAGAAAACCTACTTCCAGCAGGAGCTGTCCATTCAAATACCACATTCAAAGTAGAGGGGAAAATAGACAGGAAAAAAGGGGGTGCCCCTCTGGACAGGAGAGCGGAGATGCTACTCTGTTATTCAGGGACTGCAGATGTAAATTAGCTGTCAGCTACATCTGGTGCAACGCATCACTTCTCATCTCTGAGACTTACGTTTTGTTGTACATTGTCCCTGGCAAATAAACTTAAATAAAAATAAATTCATTACATTTTCCTATGTAAATCAATTATTTGTGTGTAACTGCTTTGTATTTAACCACGTAAATACATGTATGAAATTGTATGTGTGAAACTCTAGCACAGTTTTAGCCTCCTTCCCAAACTGAAACATCATAAGATAAACTCATTTTGTGTTGGTTACATTGACACATACACACACACCTGTAATGTCCTGTACTTTAGGCAGATTGCAGTAGAACCTGTGCACTGCCTCCAGCAGCTGGGCTCCATGACCCTCTCCTTGGAACGGCGGCAGGATCAGCATTTGGCTGTTCAGAAGGACACCAGGCCAACACACACAAAGACATGAAAGAACAGCCTTGCTGACCTCTGCCAGAACTATCAAACCCGTCGTCATTCACAGAAAAAAGGCAACCTTGTATATGACTGATCAGATCTCGATGTTAAGATAATCATCTGAGAAAGAAAGAATGAAAAAGCAAACTTTCATAATTTATGATATCATGGAATAATGTACAGTGCCTTCAGAAAGTATTCACACCCCTTTACTTTTTCCACATTTTGTTCTGTTACAGCCTGAATTTAAAATAGATTAAATTGAGATTTTCTTGTCACTGGCCTACACACAATACCCCATAATGTCAAAGTGGAATTATGTTTTTTGAATTTTTCACAAATTAATTAAAAATGAAAAATGGTACTGTCTTGAGTCAATAAATATTCAACCCCTTTGTTATGGCAAGCCTAAATAAGTTCAGGAGTAAACATGTGCTTAAGAAGTCACATGATAAGTTGCATGGACTCACTCTGTGTGCAATAATAGTGTTTAACAAGATTTCTGAATGACTACTTCATCTCTGTACCCCACACATACAATTATCTGTAAAGGTCCCTCAGTCGAGCAGTGAATTTCAAACACATATTCAACCACAAAGACCAGGAAGGTTTTCCAATGCCTCGCAAAGAAGGGCACTTATTTGTAAAAATAAAAAAAGCAGACATTGAATATCCCTTTTAGCATGGTGAAGTTATTAATGACACTTTGGATGGTGTATCAATACACCCAGTCACTACAAAGATACAGGCGTTCTTCCTAACTCAGTTGCCGGAGAGGAAGGAAACAGCTCAGGGATTTCACAATGAGGCCAATGGTGACTTTAAAACAGTTAAAGAGTTTAATGGCTGTGGTAGGATCAACAACATTGTAGTTACTCCACAATACTAACCTAACTGACAGATTGAAAAGAAGGAAGCTTGTACAGAATAAAACATATTCAAAAACATTCATCCTGTTTGCAACAAGGCACTAAAGTAATACCGCAAAGAATGTGGCAAAGCAATTAACTTTTTGTCCTGAATACAAAGTGTTATGTTCGGGGCAAATCCAATACAACACATTACTGAGTAATGTGTTATTTTCAAGCATAGTGGTGGCTGCCTCATGTTATGGGTATGCTTGGAGAGTTTTTCAGGATAAAAAAGGAACGGAATGCAGCTAAGCACAGGCAAAATCCTAGAGGAAAACCTGGTTCAGTCTGCTTTCCACCAGACACTGGGAAATTAAATCACATTTCAGCAGGACAATAACCTAAAACACAAGGCCAAATCTACACTGGTGTTGCTTACCAAGAAGACAGTGAATGTTCCAGAGTGGCCGAGTTACAGTTTAGACTTAAATCTATTTGAAAATCTATGGCAAGACCTGTAAACGGTTGTCTAGCAATGATCAACAAACAATTTGACAGAGGTTAAAGAATTTTGAAAAGAATAATGTGCAAATGTTGCACAATCCAGGTGTGGAAAGCTCTTAGAGACTTACCCAGAAAGACTCACAGCTGTAATCGCTGCCAAAGGTGCTACAAAGTACTGACTCAGGGGTGTGAATAATTATGTAAATGAGATCCTGTATTTCATTTTCAATACATTTGCTACAATTTCTAAAAACATGTTTTCACTGTCATTATGGGGTATTGTGTGTAGATAGATGAGAATAAATCCATTTAATCCATTTTGAATTCAGGCTGTAACACAAAATGTGGAATAAGTCAAGGGGTATGAATACTTTCTGAAGGCACTGTACTAATGAATTGAAATTGAGGGAGCTCTTTTCACGTGATTATAAGAAACGTAACAAATTGTTATGTCATGTCCATCAAGACATCAAACAAAATGCTTATTTACAGGCAAAGCTTTTTTGTTGTTGAAGATACTGATAATTTTGGCTCCCATATGAGTCAGAGCGGGGTTGGATGGTTGGATACATAAGCCAGTAATTTGGGATTTTTGTAAGACTAGGGAAACAGAAATATATAATTTTCCTCTCCTTTTTTGTACAAAAGAATGGGAAGG
Organism: Coregonus lavaretus; assembly: GCF_964263955.1. Lineage (NCBI taxonomy): Eukaryota > Metazoa > Chordata > Actinopteri > Salmoniformes > Salmonidae > Coregonus > Coregonus lavaretus. Next base: position 67,955,629 of record NC_139992.1, on the reverse strand, counting down.
CACGTGCTCCCCTAGCAATTACCTTACACGTGGTCGGGTTTTGTCTGGATACACATAGTAATTATAAACTGACATGTAGCCAACAGTTGCGAAGAGAGTCTCCCCATCCTTATCGTACTTCTCAAATCTGCAGATAAAACACAAAGGCAAGCAGGTCAATTACAGGCACACTCCCATGCCTCGTCCATTTTCTCCTCTCCATTCTCTGGGCCCCTTTTTCAGTGTCAGCATGCTGGAGCAGCCAGACCCGTCCCGATCCGTACACCTGCTACAACCTGAATACGTTAAGCACTTAATTGGAGGACTGCAACTTAGAAGAGGAGAAGAGGGGTAGAAAGGGGATTGAGGCCCTCCACATCACTTCAGTCCATTTACCCATTGTCACTATAAATAGGTGCCAGGATAAAGAAAACACTGGCAGAGGCTCTTTTAACTGTTTGAGATGTCATTCAGTGTTTCAAAAGACAACCATGTTCAATTCAGCTCTTGCCCTGAATTTTTTTTATGAAAAGGGTTTTCAACACAAAGGTGCCTCTTGCCAGATCAACAATTCTCCAATAACCAGGGAAAATAAAATCAAACTGGCCTGGTAATTGGTCGCGAGCACCTCAAAGGAGCCCATTGTTTCTGAATGAGTCAATGAATTGGTTTGTGGAGCGTGACGTTGGTTAAGGAGGGCACCACTCACACGAGAAAGAAGTCCCAACGATCGTCGTCCACGTCGATGAAGCTGGCCGTCTCAATGAACCACACGAGGAAGGTCTGCAGGCGCTCATGGTAGTCTCTGAATCCCGGCCACGACACGTCCACCTAGAGAACACAGCACACAGAGAAGGTCTGAGGACAGTCTAAGTAATGAAAAATAAGCAGAGCACCCTCATACTGAAATAATCTGCAAGTCATACAGGTGACATGGAAAGCACAGTTATCTGTATATAATTACATATAGTACTGTATACTGTAGGAACAAGGACTAGAAAGTGAACCTTGTGAATCTGGTAGGTAAGGTTTTCTCCCGCCTCCACATTGTGAATGTGGTATGTGTGAAGCAGGGTGCCGAAGGGTTTGAAGTTGGCCTCCTTCTCCAACAATGAGATGAAGTCGTCCGTGTTGCAGCTGAACCCAGCAGGGATGATCTCCCGGATCTTCCCTTCAACATCATCAGGCTGCAGGGAGGAAAGAACAGGGTTTACGGGCAGCATCTTGTATGAGGGAAAGTAGCCTTGTATTTACAGTTGAAGTCAGAAGTTTACATACAGTGGGGGAAAAAAGTATTTAGTCAAATCAAATCAAATTTTATTGGCCACATGCGCCGAATACAACAGGTGCAGACATTAAAGTGAAATGCTTACTTACAGCCCTTAACCAACAGTGCATTTATTTTTAAAAATAAAAACAACAACAAAAAAAGTGTTGAGAAAAAAAGAGCAGAAGTAAAATAAAATAACAGTAGGGAGGCTATATATACAGGGGGGTACCGGTGCAGAGTCAATGTGCGGGGGCACCGGCTAGTTGAGGTAGTTGAAGTAATATGTACATGTGGGTAGAGTTAAAGTGACTATGCATAAATAATTAACAGAGTAGCAGCAGCGTAAAAGGATGGGGTGGGGGGGCAGTGCAAATAGTCTGGGTAGCCATGATTAGCTGTTCAGGAGTCTTATGGCTTGGGGGTAGAAGCTGTTGAGAAGTCTTTTGGACCTAGACTTGGCACTCCGGTACCGCTTGCCGTGCGTTAGCAGAGAGAACAGTCTATGACTAGGGTGGCTGGAGTCTTTGACAATTTTGAGGGCCTTCCTCTGACACCGCCTGGTATAGAGGTCCTGGATGGCAGGAAGCTTGGCCCCAGTGAGGTACTGGGCCGTACGCACTACCCTCTGTAGTGCCTTGCGGTCGGAGGCCAAGCAGTTGCCATACCATGCGGTGATGCAACCAGTCAGGATGCTCTCGATGGTGCAGCTGTAGAATTTTTTGAGGATCTGAGGACCCATGCCAAATCTTTTCAGTCTCCTGAGGGGGAATAGGCTTTGTCGTGCCCTCTTCACGACTGTCTTGGTGTGTTTGGACCATGATAGTTCGTTGGTGATGTGGACACCAAGGAACTTGAAGCTCTCAACCTGTTCCACTACAGCCCCGTCGATGAGAATGGGGGCGTGCCCAGTCCTCTTTTTTTTCCTGTAGTCCACAATCATCTCCTTTGTCTTGGTCACGTTGAGGGATAGGTTGTTGTCCTGGCACCACACGGCCAGGTCTCTGACCTCCTCCCTATAGGCTGTCTCATCGTTGACGGTGATCAGGCCTACCACTGTTGTGTCGTCTGCAAACTTAATGATGGTGTTGGAGTCGTGCCTGGCCATGCAGTCATGGGTGAACAGGGAGTACAGGAGGGGACTGAGCACGCACACCTGAGGGGCCCCCGTGTTGAGGATCAGTGTGGCAGATGTGTTGTTACCTACCCTTACCACCTGGGGGCGGCCCGTCAGGAAGTCCAGGATCCAGTTGCAGAGGGAGGTGTTTAGTCCCAGGATCCTTAGCTTAGTGATGAGCTTTGAGGGCACTATGGTGTTGAATGGTGAGCTGTAGTCAATGAATAACATTCTCACGTAGGTGTTCCTCTTGTCCAGGTGGGAAAGGGCAGTGTTGAGTGCAATAGAGATTGCATCATCTGTGGATCTGTTGGGGCGGTATGCAAATTGGAGTGGGTCTAGGGTTTCTGGGATAATGCTGTTGATGTGAGCCATGACCAGCCTTTCAAAGCACTTCATGGCTACAGACGTCAGTGCTACGGGTCGGTAGTCATTTAGGCAGGTTATCTTAGAGTCCTTGGGCACGGGGACTATGGTGGTCTGCTTGAAACATGTTGGTATTACAGACTCAGTCAGGGACATGTTGAAAATGTCAGTGAAGACACTTGCCAGTTAGTCAGCACATGCTCGGAGTACACGTCCTGGTAATCCGTCTGGCCCTGCGGCCTTGTGAATGTTGACCTGCTTAAAAGTCTTACTCACATCGGCTACGGAGAGCGTGATCACATAGTCATCCGGAACAGCTGGTGCTCTCATGCATGCTTCAGTGTTGCTTGCCTCGAAGCGAGCATAGAAGTGGTTTAGCTCGTCTGGTAGGCTTGTGTCACTGGGCAGCTCGCGGCTGTGCTTCCCTTTGTAGTCTGTAATAGTTTTCAAGCCCTGCCACATCCGACGAGCGTCAGAGCCAGTGTAGTACGATTCAATCTTAGTCCTGTATTGACTCTTTGCCTGTTTGATGGTTCGTCGGAGGGCATAGCGGGATTTCTTATAAGCGTCCGGGTTAGTGTCCCGCTCCTTGAAAGCGGCAGCTCTACCCTTTAGCTCAGTGCGGATGTTTCCTGTAATCCATGGCTTCTGGTTGGGGTATGTACGTACGGTCACTGTGGGGACGACATCATCGATGCACTTATTGATGAAGCCAGTGACTGATGTGGTGTACTCCTCAATGCAATGCCACCAATTGTGCAAGTTCTCCCACTTAAAAAGATGAGAGAGGCCTGTAATTTTCATCATAGGTACACGTCAACTATGACCGACAAAATGAGGAAAAGAAATCCAGATATTCACATAGTAGGATTTTTTATGAATTTATTTGCAAATTATGGTGGAAAATAAGTATTTGGTCACCTACAAACAAGCAAGATTTCTGGCTCTCACAGACCTGTAACTTCTTCTTTAAGAGGCTCCTCTGTCCTCCACTCGTTACCTGTATTAATGGCACCTGTTTGAACTTGTTATCAGTATAAAAGACACCTGTCCACAACCTCAAACAGTCACACTCCAAACTCCACTATGGCCAAGACCAAAGAGCTGTCAAAGGACACCAGAAACAAAATTGTAGACCTGCACCAGGCTGGGAAGACTGAATCTGCAATAGGTAAGCAGCTTGGTTTGAAGAAATCAACTGTGGGAGCAATTATTAGGAAATGGAAGACATACAAGACCACTGATAATCTCCCTCGATCTGGTGCTCCACGCAAGATCTCACCCCGTGGGGTCAAAATGATCACAAGAACGGTGAGCAAAAATCCCAGAACCACACGGGGGGACCTAGTGAATGACCTGCAGAGAGCTGGGACCAAAGTAACAAAGCCTACCATCAGTAACACACTACGCCGCCAGGGACTCAAATCCTGCAGTGCCAGACGTGTCCCCCTGCTTAAGCCAGTACATGTCCAGGCCCGTCTGAAGTTTGCTAGAGTGCATTTGGATGATCCAGAAGAGGATTGGGAGAATGTCATATGGTCAGATGAAACCAAAATAGAACTTTTTGGTAAAAACTCAACTCGTCGTGTTTGGAGGACAAAGAATGCTGAGTTGCATCCAAAGAACACCATACCTACTGTGAAGCATGGGGGTGGAAACATCATGCTTTGGGGCTGTTTTTCTGCAAAGGGACCAGGACGACTGATCCGTGTAAAGGAAAGAATGAATGGGGCCATGTATCGTGAGATTTTGAGTGAAAACCTCCTTCCATCAGCAAGGGCATTGAAGATGAAACATGGCTGGGTCTTTCAGCATGACAATGATCCCAAACACACCGCCCGGGCAATGAAGGAGTGGCTTCGTAAGAAGCATTTCAAGGTCCTGGAGTGGCCTAGCCAGTCTCCAGATCTCAACCCCATAGAAAATCTTTGGAGGGAGTTGAAAGTCTGTGTTGCCCAGTGACAGCCCCAAAACATCACTGCTCTAGGGGAGATCTGCATGGAGGAATGGGCCAAAATACCAGCAACATGTGTGAAAACCTTGTGAAGACTTACAGAAAACGTTTGACCTGTGTCATTGCCAACAAAGGGTATATAACAAAGTATTGAGAAACTTTTGTTATTGACCAAATACTTATTTTCTACCATAATTTGCAAATAAATTCATAAAAAATCCTACAATGTGATTTTCTGGATTTTTTCCCCCTCCTTTTGTCTGTCATAGTTGACGTGTACCTATGATGAAAATTACAGGCCTCTCTCATCTTTTTAAGTGGGAGAACTTTGGTGGCTGACTAAATACTTTTTTCCCCCACTGTACACCTTAGCCAAATACATTTAAACTCTGTTTTTCACAATTCCTGACATTTAATCCTAGTAAAAATTCCCTGTCTTAGGTCAGTTAGGATCACCACTTTTTAAGAATGTGAAATGTCAGAATAATAGTAGTCAGAATGATTTATTTCAGCTTTTATTTCTTTCATCACATTCCCAGTGGGTCAGAAGTTTACATACACTCGATTAGCATTTGGTAGCATTGCCTTTAAAATGGTTTAACTTGGGTCAAACGTTTCAGGTAGCTTCCCACAATAAGTTGAGTGAATTTTGGCCCATTCCTCCTGACAGAGCTGGTGTAACTGAGTCAGGTTTGTAGGCCTCCTTGCTCGCACACACTTTTTCAGTTCTGCCCACACATTTTCTATAGGATTGAGGTCAGGGCTTTGTGATGGCCACTCCAATACCTTGACTTTGTTGTCCTTAAGCCATTTTGACACAACTTTGGAAGTATGCTTGGGGTCATTGTCCATTTGGAAGACCCATTTGCAACCAAGCTTTAACTTCCTGACTGGTCTTGAGATGGTGCCTGTTTGGCGCTCTATTTTATAGTCACAGCATGGCACTTGCGGACTGAAATATGCTACACTTTTATAACAGTGACGCTATCAGTCTTCTAAAGGAAATGTAATGACATAATTGTGCATACCAGCATAAGAATTCCGATCAAAAACATGAGCTATGCATGTGAACTTGATGCATACATAAATGGTAGCAATTGCATCCAGAAGCAATCAAGACTTATATTCGAGGTGAAATAAGATGAACATGGTGGATCTACAGATTTTAAGATTCCACATAATTTTCCTTCCTCATGATGCCATCTATTTTGAGAAGTGCACCAGTCCCTCCTGCAGCAAAGCACCCCCACAGCATGATGCTGCCACCCCCGTGCTTCACAGTTGGGATGGTGTTCTTCGGCTTGCAAGCCGACCCCTTTATCCTCCAAACATAACGATGGTCATTATGGCCAAACAGTTCTATTTTTGTTTCATCAGACATTTCTCCAAAAAGAACGATCTTTGCAACCTTTCAGGTTAGGTCGATATAAGACTTGTTTTACTGTGGATATAGATACTTTTGTACCCGTTTCCCCCAGCATCTTCACAAGGTCCTTTGCTGTTGTTCTGGGATTGATTTGCACTTTTCGCACCAAAGTACGTTCATCTCTAGGAGACAGAACACATCTCCTTCCTGATCGGTATGACGGCTGCGTGGTCCCATGGTGTTTATACTTGCGTACTATTGTCCTGTGGTGCCAGGACAACAACCTCTCCCTCAACGTGACCAAGACAAAGGAGATGATTGTGGACTACAGGAAAAAAAAGAGGACTGAGCACGCCCCCATTCTCATCGACGGGGCTGTAGTGGAACAGGTTGAGAGCTTCAAGTTCCTTGGTGTCCACATCACCAACGAACTATCATGGTCCAAACACACCAAGACAGTCGTGAAGAGGGCACGACAAAGCCTATTCCCCCTCAGGAGACTAAAAAGATTTGGCATGGGTCCTCAGATCCTCAAAAAATTCTACAGCTGCACCATCGAGAGCATCCTGACTGGTTGCATCACCGCCTGGTATGGCAACTGCTTGGCCTCTGACCGCAAGGCACTACAGAGGGTAGTGCGTACGGCCCAGTACATCACAGGGGCAAAGCTCCCTGCCATCCAGGACCTCTATACCAGGCGGTGTCAGAGGAAGGCCCTCAAAATTGTCAAAGACTCCAGTCACCCTAGTCATAGACTGTTCTCTCTGCTACCGCACGGCAAGCGGTACCGGAGTGCCAAGTCTAGGTCCAAAAGACTTCTCAACAGCTTCTACCCCCAAGCCATAAGACTCCTGAACAGCTAATCATGGCTACCCGGACTACTTGCACTGCCCCCCCACCCCATACTTTTTACGCTGCTGCTACTCTGTTAAGTATTTATGCATAGTCACTTTAACTCTACCCACATGTACATATTACCTCAACTACCTCAACTAGCCGGTGCCCCCGCACATTGACTATGCAACGGTACCCCCCTGTATATATAGCCTCCCTACTGTCACTTTATTCTATTGTATATATAGCCTCCCTACTGTCACTTTATTTTTACTTCTGCTCTTTTTTTCTCAACACTTTTTTTGTTGTTGTTTTATTCTTACTTTTTTTGTTTAAAATAAATGCACTGTTGGTTAAGGGCTGTAAGTAAGCATTTCACTGTAATGTCTGCACCTGTTGTATTCGGCGCATGTGACCAATAAAATTTGATTTGATTTGATTTGATTTGTACAGATGAACGTGGTACCTTCAGGCGTTTGGAAGTTGCTCCCAAGGATGAACCAGACTTGTGGAGGTCTACAATTTTTTGCCTGATTTCTTTTGATTTTCCCATGATGTCAAGCAAAGAGGCACTGAGTTTGAAGGTAGGCCTTGAAATACATCCACAGGTACACCTCCAATTGACTCAAATGATGTCAATTAGCCTATCAGAAGCTTCTAAAGCCATGACATCATTTTCTGGAATTTTCCAAGCTGTTTAAAGGCACAGTCAACTTAGTGTATGTAAACTTCTGACCCACTGGAATTGTGAGTGAATTATTGTTGTGTCATGCACAAAGCAGATGTCCTAACCGACTTGCCAAAACTATAATTTGTTAACAAGATATTTGTGGAGTGGTTGAAAAACAAGTTTTAATGACTCCAACCGAAGTGTATGTAAACTTCTGACTTCAAATGTATATGCATTCAATTGTTCCTTTTCTGTTAAAAAAGTATGCTGATTAGCCAGATAAGTATTTGCTAGTAGGACAACTGCAATCTTATAACCTTTAAAGTCCATCATGCATTTGAAATTAAGGTATTTCTTCAACATTTAGTACAATGTGTTTGCTCTTTGATATAGTTGGATCATATAGATTAAACATGTCGAAGGTCTTTATTACAAAGACCTTACAGAGCCTATCTAGTTTTATGGACTATCTGCTGAAATTGAATAATCAGGAAATCTGTGGACATTATTTATTTTTTCCTCTGCCATGTCTAATCACGAACAAGTACCAAAGAAATAAGTTCCTACTGTTCGGTCATTAGGCTATGCTTCAGCCCTGATTGACAGAGAACACAAGGAATTAAAGTGGAAGAATACATATTTTTGTGCCACAAAAAGGAGAACCATTAGGCAATTAAGACTGTCAGCGGAGCAGAGACGACCGCCCCAGTTCCCAACCCCTTGGTAAAAGAGCACTTAATTGAATACATTTACTACTTACGTTTAAACATGAATATTTGATGAAGTCCCCACAATAACGTATTTCTGCATCTCACTGGGCAATAAAATGTCATGAATTGATCTCAACTTAACAAACCTCGGGCATCCATAATAGAGGCCTCTCGTCTAATCCTGGCGAGCGCAACTCAATCAAATGAATTTGCCAAAGAGCCTGGCAGACAAAGGGCCCCCTCCCCCTGGACTTTTTACTCACTAGAATGTGTGGTTGGTTCAGCTGTGATGTTTGCATTGTATCCATTTCCACAAGGATTGACATGAGAACACTTTGTATTAACTTGCTAAGCAGCCCTTTCACACCATTTACATGTGCGATGGGCATTAGTTATATACCGAGACCCTTTCTGCTTGCCATTGAAAACAGGGAAATGAAGAAGGCCTGAACAAAACGCACTACAAAAGGCTAATACAACACACTGCTAATTCCTCTCCTTTCAGACATCAGCTAATATCCAACTGGAAGTAATGCACCTGCAGCTGAATGCCACTTCACCATTGCAATTGTTCAACTGCATTTCTGAGGAATGAGGATCAGAAATAAAAGGCCATGGACAAACAAGTCATATTGTCCAAGGCACTCTCCTATATACTAGACACTAAATTGCACAATCCTGAATAAAAGAAGACAATAGTTCAGTTTAGATGACGTACAATGCATCTTTAGAAACGTTTTGTTTCATCCGAATGCCTTTTATCTTCGGGATATAATTGATCATGTGTACATATCTTATTTAGAGTAGTGAAAACGTTTTGAAGGTAAAAACCCCCATAAAGAACACTAAATCAGATCACGTTGTCCTTCACAATTCTTGGATTTTGTGATTTTACATGTACCTATAGAGCAAATACATTCAATTAGATCTCTCTCAGGACCCAGAGAGGCACTAACTAGGCCTATTTAGTAGGGCAGGGACGATACCAGTATCGCAATATTGGTTCCATGGCAAAAATGAAAACACGAAGCAGACCAAACGTTTTGGTCCTTTAAAAACCGGCTGTATGTTTTTTTTATTTCACCTTTATTTAACCAGGTAAGCCAGTTGAGAACAAGTTCTCATTTACAACTGCGACCTGGCCAAGATAAAGCAAAGCAGTGCGGTAAAAACAACAACAACACAGAGTTACATATGGAATAAACAAAACGTAACATAGTATGCTATAGCTTAGAAAATAAATACATGTGACTAAATGACAACATAATGATGTTTGTTTCCAACATTTTCCTAAAGAAGTTAAATCCGCTTCGCTTCGCGTTTATTTTGTGTTTTGTTTCCTTGACGTGATACGAGCGAGTATCGCAATACCGTTATCGTCCCGGCCCTACCATTTAACCTAACTGTGTTATTTTGCTAAACGTCCCACTTCAATTTTACTTTTTAATTCATCACTATCTGCTTAATTAAAGTTGTAGATCTACCTAATTATCTTTTATTGGATTTATTTTTCATACAAAAGATATCTCCATTGACAATGATTTTGGCTGACTTAAACGTAAGCTACATATTGCAATAACAATCCAAACATTTGTATATTAACAGCTTTACATTTTAGATCTAGGCTCATATTTGATTTACACATCACTGATGCACGTTTCAGATTTTCACTAGTGATGCCCAGTATGAAACAATGACTGGAACAAAAACGATGTCCGACTGTGTGGAGTCCATCATAGCGTTTGGCTGGTTTAGGGTAAAGGTGATCTCTGACAAGTCTTCCATTAGAGTAGTAGCAGCTGCATGCTGAACTCTTTCCCACAGCTCCCCTCCTCCCTCTCACCAGCTGCACTACACCCAGCCAGTGAGCATGCACTCACAGACAAACACTCTTCAGCTGGAGCCTGAACTCTGCTGCTACTCTCTAACTCTCTACCTAGCACCAGCTGCACTAAACCCTTAACGAGGTGGACACTAGTGGGTCAACGCTGGCCTGTCTGTCATCCTCACTGGAAATTCTTCCGCTTTTACATCCGAGTACTGTTTAGTATTGGGAACAGAATAGACAGTTTGGGAAATGTTCAACTAAGAAAACAACTACGGAAAAATTTATCAAAAAAATATTTTCACTGATGACTGCTCTGTGTCTATAACAAATATGATATTCCTGCTGCTATTTGTTAATGTATAATGATGTTATGCACTCAATTAGACAATTGCGACATACTTTTAGTGAATCTCCAAGAAAACGTCCAGGTAACAGTTGACATTATCTATCCTACTACACCTAGAAATGTAGAAATGCTGTAACTATATTCTGGTAACAAGTTACCAACATTGTCTTCTTGATATTGTGTAATAATAAAAAACATTCAACTCCATACAATGACTAAATTCAAATGTAACAAAGTGTTAATGCAATGTTGTTACTGGAGCAATTACAGCTATACTATGTGTAAAGCAAGTGAAGTGTTACTGGCCATTACTTTACTTGGATTTCTTACAATTGAAAGCACTATACAGATTAGCTGATGAACAGGAAAACGTTGTCAGAGGTTCAGAACTGTAATTTGGGATCATTCTGGGGACCAATCTCCCTCCTGACAAAACACACTTATGGGAAACATACCCCAGCAGGACATATTCCACTTCCTGCAGACTATCACAGAGAAATTCAAATCAATGGATGAGCCAAGACCCCTCGATCCAACTCTGATCCTTCCCTTTAGAGAGGGAGGGATAGGATTAGTGTACCAATGGCCCATTGAGCCTATGATAGACTGGGATTAGTCTGACAAAACATGAGATCTCTTACATATCTGCTGCATAATACCACCACTCAGAGGGAGGTTCTGGCTCACTCCAGAAGGCCCACAGAAACCTGCACAAAGCAGCCCACCGAAAAGGCTCCCAAAACAGCTCACCTCGAACTAAAGCAGGTTGGGAAACTGGACAAGCTCCAGAAGAGAAGATATAAGGGTACTGAGGGTGGTTTTTCACCTGACCAGGAAAGACTAAGCTTTCACAAAGACACAGTCTTCCCTGGTCAGGGCATGTGGTTGAGAAACCCTCACAACATAAGAAATGGGGCCCATCTCTGGATGGAATATAGTTTGATAGGACATTTCTTTTTTAGGTAACGGCAGTGTTACTGTGCTCGGCTTAAGTGATAAAAGGCATAATTTCAAACAACTTATTTACCTCCACGCAGTCAAAGTTTTCTGTGACTCTGGCTGAATATTTCACTTTGAAGAGGGTGATCAGGTTCCCGGCACTGTAGTACAGCTGAATCTGAAGGCCTTTGTATCCAAAAGCCACCTCACTGAGGAGGAAATAAATCAATAAAAAAAAGTGAATAAATAGCTACAGTGAGCTCCAAAAGTATTGGGACAGTGACACATTTTTTGTCTCTGTGCTCCAGCACTTTGGATTTGAAATGATACAATGACTATGAGGTTAAAGTGCAGACTGCCAGTTTTAATTTGAGGGTCTTTTCATCCATATCGGGTGAACCTTATCATACGTACCCCCAAGACATGCTAACCTCTCACCATTACAATAACAGGGGAGGTTAGCATTTTTGGGGGGTATGACACATCTGCCACACTGATCCTCAACACGGGGGCCCCTCAGGGGTGCGTGCTCAGTCCCCTCCTGTACTCCCTGTTCACCCATGACTGCATGGCCAGGCACGACTCCAACATCATCATTAAGTTTGCCGACGACTCAACAGTGGTAGGCCTGATCACCGACAACGATGAGACAGCCTATAGGGAGGTCAGAGACCTGGCCGTGTGGTGCCAGGATAACAACCTCTCCCTCAACGTGACCAAGACAAGACAAAGGAGATGATTGTGGACTACAGGAAAAAAAAGAGGACTGAGCACGCCCCCATTCGGGGCTGTAGTGGAACAGGTTGAGAGCTTCAAGTTCCTTGGTGTCCACATCACCAACGAACTATCATGGTCCAAACACACCAAGACAGTCGTGGGATTAGTGAAGAGGGCACGACAAAGCCTATTCCCCCTCAGGAGACTGAAAAGATTTGGCATGGGTCCTCAGATCCTCAACAAAATTCTACAGCTGCACCATCGAGAGCATCCTGACTGGTATCGTCACCGCCTGGTATGGCATCTGTTCGGCCTCCGACCGCAAGGCACTACAGAGGGTAGTGCGTACGGCCCAGTACATCACTGGGGCCAAGCTTCCTGCCATCCAGGACCTCTATACCAGGCGGTGTCAGAGGAAGGCCCTCAAAATCCAGCCACCCTAGTCATAGACTTCTCTCTGCTACCGCACGGCAAGCGGTACCGGAGTGCCAAGTCTAGGGCCAAAAGACTTCTCAACAGCTTCTACCCCCAAGCCATAAGACTCCTGAACAGCTAATCATGGCTACCCAGACTATTTGCACTGCCCCCCCACCCCATCTTTTTACGCTGCTGCTATTCTGTTAATTATTTATGCAGGTCACTTTAACTCTACCCACATGTACATATTACCTCAACTAGCCGGTGCCCCCGCACATTGACTCTGCACCGATACCCCCCTGTATATATAGCCTCCCTACTGTTATTTTATTTTACTTCTGCTCTTTTTTTCTCAACACTTTTTTGTTGTTGTTTTATTTTACTTTTTTATAAAAAAAATAAATGCATTGTTGGTTAAGGGCTGTAAGTAAGCATTTCACTGTAATGTCTACACCTGTTGTATTCGGCGCATGTGGCCAATAACATTTTATTTGATTTATGCCTCTTTCTCACTCATCATTATTCATGATTCATTCAGGATTATCTGTAATCATGGTAGCATTAATGTAGGAGTGTTTAGAAACATATTCTATACTTACTTACAAATGAAAAGTGATTACAAAACCCCAATACATTATTAAACATGAATTTTTATTGGGCACAAAATAATCTGAAACACAACCAAAACAAACAGCAAATACATCCAACAAATTTGTAGAGTCACAAGCTTGATGTAGTCATTGCGTGATATGAATATGGGACCAAATACTTAACGTTTGACTACTTTAATAGACATAAGTGAATTTGTCCCAATACTTTTGATCCCCTAAAAATGGGGAGACTACGTACAAAAAGTGCTGTAATTTCTAAACGGTTCACTCGATATGGATGAAAATACCCTCAAATTAAAGCTGACAGTCTGCACTTTAACATCATAGTCATTGTATTTCAAAAAATGTGTCACTGTCCAAATAATTTTGGAGCTCACTGCAGATGAGTTAACTGGATTATGTGAACGCTATCTCAACAGTTTACAGTCGTGCAACCAGCACACAGATTTAGGCCGCATTCCAGATTTTAGACATTGCTGACGCCTGACAGATCTTACAACACCTGGATAGGTATTTTAAGTATCAGCTAACCACATATGTTATAGCAATTTGTCAATCGATGACACAGTCAATAACGTTGCACGCAACCATTGGTTGTTGCGTCGCCTCGCCTTAGCTGTGGAACGCGGCCGTAGAGTTCACATGGAGTTACTGTAATGAGATGCACAGATCTTATTGGCTGAATTAGGATTGATACTCACTCATCACCATACAGCTGGTGGCTGTACTCTGGATGGAATGTCGTGCTTTCATCATCCACCTCCTCTGCGAAACGGACTGAGAGAAATGGTTGTATTTAATTATTTGAGTAAGAGGGTCAAATATTGCATTATGAATATGAAACACTCAAAGCACCATTTACCAAACTGAAAATGTCAGTGCAAGTAGCTACTTTATCTCAACATCCTAAACCAAAAGTAAGAGTTTACACACAAAGCTAAATAAGAAGACGCATGAGACAAACCTAGTTTTAAACAGATTGCTTCGTTGGAGTCACACTTATATTCTGCCAACTTCTTCTCCATTACATTCATCCCTGTGGAGCAAAACAAACAGCATTTCTAGCTTATTTGTTTATTTATTAGGATCAGCAGCTACTCTTCCCGGGGTCCACAAAAAACATGACAAGTAACAAAACACATACACTAGGACTGTCACATTTAAAATACAATGATAAACGCAACAAAAAAATAGTACAAACAACTAAATGTGTTAGAGTGTGTCTGTTTGTGCTCCCTCACAGTCCACGTCGTTCCATTAGTTGTTTAAAGGTAATTGCTTGAGTAATTGGAGATGGAAGGGAGTTCAATGCGATTGTGACTCTGTATAAAACTGAATTGCCGTGAATTCGTTTTGGATTTGGGGACTGTGAAGAGACCCTTGGTGGCATGTCTTGTGGGGTATGTATGGGTGTCTGAGCTGAATGTTATTTGATTATGCAGACCATCTGGCATTTGTCACAGTAATATTTCTCATAAAAACGAGAAGAGAAGCAGTTAATCTCTCATCAACCCTCAACCAGGAAAGACTGGCATGCATGTTGTTGATTTGAGTTCTGTATGTGCAGTTAAGGCAAGCGTGCTGCTCTGTTTTGAGCCAGCTGCAGCTTTGCTAGGTCTTTCTTTGCTGCACTTGACCCCATTACCGGAGCGCAATCAAGAATGGGACAAGACCAGAGCCTGAACAACTAGTAGTTGATTGTGTCAAAAACACAGAACATCTTTTTAAAACAGACATACCCTGCCCCATCTTCACAACAACTTTGTCAATATGACTTGCCCATGATAATTGATCATCCAATGTTATACCTAAGAGTTTAGCTTCCTCGACTTCCTCAATTGTAACACTCTTTACATACAACTCCAGTTGAGGTTTAGGTCTTAGAGAATGTTTTGAACTCCTTATTTAGAATTTCAGTGAGCTCACTGGTTTTGGGTGCAGACATGTAATGTGGAATAAAAATCTAATCTAATCTTTATTTGTCACATGCGCTGAATACAACTGGTGTAGACTTTACCTTGTAATGCTTGCTTACGACCCCTTCCCAACGATGCAAAATAAAATAGTAACACAAGAGGAATAAAATAAAATACACAAGAATGGAGCTATATACAGGGAGTACCAGTACCAGATCAATGTGCAGAGGTACGAGGTATTTGAGGTAGATATGTACATGAAGGCAGGGTAAAGTGACTAGGCATCCAGATAGATAATAATATGAGTAAAATAAAGAAGAGCAGCAGCAAATGTGTAAAAGTGTGTGTGTTAGTGCATTCGGAAGGTATTCAGACCCCTTGACTTTTTCCACATTTTGTTACGTTACAGCCGTATTCTAAAATTGATGAATTCCCCACCCCCAATCAATCTACACACAATACCCCATAATGACAAAGCAAAAACAGGTTTAGAAACTTTGCAAATTGATATAAAAAAAAAAAAGAACTTAAATATTCAGACCTTTTACTCTGTACTTTGTTGAAGCACCATTGGCAGCGATTACAGCCTCGAGTCTTCTTGGGTATGATGCTACAAGCTTGGCACACCTGTATTTGGGGAGTTTCTCCCATTATTCTCTGCAGATCCTCTCAAGCTCTGTCAGGTTGGATGGGGAGTGTCACTGCACAGCTATTTCCAGGTCTCTCCAGAGAAGTTTGATCGGGTTCAAGTCCAGGCACTGGCTGGGCCACTCAAGGACATTGAGACTTGTCCCGAAGCCACTCCTGCGTTGTGTTGGCTGTGTGCTTAGAGTCGTTGTCCTGTTGGAAGGTGAACCTTCGCCCCAGTCTGAGGTCCTGAGCGCTCTGGAGCAGGTTTTCATCAAGGATCTCTCTGTACTTTGCTCTGTTCATCTTTCCCTCGATCCTGACTAGTCTCCCAGTCCCTGCCGCTGAAGAACATCCCCACAGCATAACGCTGCCACCACCATGCTTCACCATAGAGATTGTGCCAGGTTTACTCCAGACGTGACACTTGGCATTCAGGCCAAAGAGTTCAATCTTGGTTTCATCAGACCAGAGAATCTTGTTTCTCATGGTCTGAGAGTCCTTTAGGTGCCTTTTGGCAAACTCCAAGCGGGCGGTCATGTGCCTTTTACTGAGGAGTGGCTTTCCGTCTGGCCACTCTACCATAAAGGCCTGATTGGTGGAGTGCTGCAGAGATGGTTGTCCTTCTGGAAGGTTCGCCCTTCTCCCCCGATTACTCAGTTTGGCCGGGCAGCCAGCTTTAGGAAGAGTCTTGGTGGTTCCAAACATCTTCCATTTAAGAATGATGGAGGCCACTGTGTTCTTGGAGACCTTCAATACTGCAGAAATGTTTTGGTACCCTTCCCCAGATCGGTGCCTCGACACAATCCTGTCTCGGAGGGCTACGGACAATTCCTTCGACCTCAAGGATTGTTTTTTGCTGTGACATGCACGGTCAACTGTGGGACCTTATATAGACAGGTGTGTCCCTTTCCAAATCACGTCCAATCAATTGAATTTACCACAGGTGGACAAGGATGATCAATGGAAACAGGATGCTCCTGAGCTCAATTTCGAGTCTCATAGCAAAGGCTCTGAATACTTATGTAAATAAGGTATGTTTTTTTTTTTTTATATACATTTGCAAACATTTCAAAAAAACGTTTCGCTTTGTCATTATCGGGTATTGCATGTAGATTGATGAGAATAGTTATTTATTTAATCAATTTTAGAATAAGGCTGTAACGTAACAAAATGTGGAAAAGGGGAAGGGTTCTGAATACTTTCCGAATGCACTGTAGGTGTGTTCGTGTTGTCGGTATGTTTGTTTGTGTGTGTGTGTAGTTTATGTGAATGTGTGTGGGTTTTGTGTGAGTGTCAATGTAGTGTGTGAGCGTGTATATATAGTCTAGTGAGTATGCATAGAGTCAGTGCAGATAGTTTGGGTACCATTAATTGACTATTTAGCAGTCTTATGGCTTGGGGGTTGAATCTGTCTTGGAGCCTGTTGGTACGAGAGCCGATGCTCTTGTACCGTTTGCCGAACGGTAGCAGAGTGAACAGTCTATGGCTTGGTTGGCTGCAGTCTTTGGCAATTTGACACCGCCTGATGTAGAGGTCCTGGATGGCAGGGAGATTGGCCCCAGTGATGTACTGGGCTGTCCGCACCACCCTCTGTTGCGCTTTGCGGTCAAGGGCGGTGCATTTGCCATACCAAGCAGTTATGCAGCCAGTCAAGATGCTCTCGATGGTGCAGCTGTCAAACTTTTGGGGATCCGAGGGCCCATGCCAAATCTTTTCAGCCTCCTGAGGGGGAAGAGGTGCTTCCGTGCCCTCTTCACGACTGTGCGGGTGTGTGTGGACCATGTTAAGTCCTTAGTGATGTGGACGCCAAGGAACTTGAAGCTCTCAATCCGCTTCACAACAGTCCTGTCAATGTGGATATACTTTTGCCTCTTTCTCCTATAGTCCACGATCCGTTCATTGGTCTTACTGACGTTGAGGGAGAGGTTGTTGTCCTGGCACCACACTGCTAAGTCTCTGAACTCCTCCCTGTAGGCTGACTCATCACCATCGCGTCGTCAGCAAACGTGATAATGGTTTTGGAGTTGTGCGTGGCCACGCAGTCGTGGGTGAACAGGGAGTATAGGAGGGGACTAAGCACACACCCCTGAGGGCCCCCGTGTTGAGGGTCAGCGTGGCGGAGGTGATGTTGCCTACCCTCAATACCCTGGGGTGGCCCGTCAGGAAGTCCAGGATCCAGTTGCAGAGGGAGGGGTTCAGTCCCAGGGTCTCTAGCTTGGAGGGGACTATGGTGTTGAATGCTGAGCTGTAATCTACGAACAGCATTCTGACATTGTTATTTTCCCTCTTGTCCAGGTGGGAGAAGGCAGTGTGAAGTACAATTGAGATTGCATCATCTGTGGATCTGTCGGGCGGTATGCGAATTGGAGTGGGTCTAGGGTGTCTGGGATGATGGTGTTGATGTGTGTCATGACCAGCCTTTCAAAGGACTTTTAAAGATGTGAGCGCTACAGGGCGATAGGAATTTAGTCAGGTTACCTTGGAGCTCTTGGGAACAGGGACAATGGTGGTCAGCTTGAAACATGTTGGGATTATAGACTGGGACTAGGAGATATTTAAAATGTCTGTGAAGACACTTGTCAGCCGGTCTGCACATGCTTTGAGAACGTGCCCTGGTATTACGTCTGGCCCAGCAGCCTTGTGATTGTTAACCTGTTTAAATGTTTAGCTCACATTGGCCTTGGAGAGCGAGATCATCCGCATACATAGTCATTCTAGCTTTGTGTGAGACCACTGGCAAATCATTTGTAAAAATAGTGAAGAGTAACGGCCCAAGGCAACTGCCCTGAGGGACACCGCAGTGTACATCTCTGATGTTCGAGAAGCTTCCAATGAAGAACACTCTCTGGGTTCTATTGGATAAATAATTATCCAACCATGTGATGGCAGGTGATGGTAAGCCATAGCAAGTTCGTTTTTTCAATGACAATTTATGATCAATAAGATCAAAAGGCTGAAAGACTGCCCTGAAATCTAACAATACCGCTCCAACTATTATCTTATTATCCATTTATTTTAAGCAATCATTATTCATCTGAGTCAGTGCAGTACAAGTTGAGTGCCCTTCTCTATATGCATGCTGAAATTCAGTAGTTAACTTGTTCTCTGAAAAATAGCATTTTATTTGGTCAAACACAATCCTTTCCATTAGTTTACTAAGAATAGGCTGCAAACTGATTGGGCGGCTGTTAGAGCCAGCAAAGGGTGCTTTACTATTTTTAGGCAGTGGAATTACTTTAGCTTCCTTCCATGCTTATGGACACACACACTCCTTTAGAGTTTGGTTAAAGATATAGCAAATAGGAGTCTGCAACCATTCTCAATAGTTCATCAAGGTTGTCTATACCTGGTGGCTTATCATTATTGATGGATAACAATAGTTTTTCCACCTCTCCCACACTAACTTGACCAAATTCTAAACAGCAATCCTTCGCTTTCATTGAGATCTTTTATTTAAAAATATGATGGTTCACTGTTCAATGTTGTCTTTTCAGTTTTTCCACTTCACTCGTGAAATAGTCATTGAAATGATTGGCAATAACAAAAGGTTTCTCAAGGATGATCAAAGGAAACAGGATCCACCTGAGCTCAATTTCGAGTCTCATAGCAAAGGGTCTGAATACTTATGTAAATAAGGTATTTCTGTTTTTTGTTTTTAAGAAATCTGCAAAAATGTCTAAATAACCTATTTTTGCTTTGTCATTATGGGGTATTGTGTGTAGATTGATGAGGAAATTGTTTTATTTAATCATTTTTAGAATAAGGCTGTAACGTAACAGAATGAGGAAAAAGTCAAGGGGTCTGAATACTTTCCGAAGATACTGTATGTGCCACCTCTTTTGCATAATTTATTTGAACCATACAATCTTTCAATTCATCATCAATCCAGGGGTACATTGTGAACAATTGGCATGAAACATTTTACAAATACTTCCAGTGCTGCATCTGAATTCACCTCATACACATCAGACCAACATACATTTTCAACAAAATAATCCTGAGAACAAATCTTTTTATGATCTCTTACAAATTACTTTAGGCCCAACCTTCGGCACTTTAGCTTTTCTTGTTTTTGCCACAATGTTATGTTCACTACAGCCAATGGAAACTGGTATTGCTTTGGAGCAAAGCTTTGCAGCATTAAGTGAAGATATGATCAATACAAGTGGATGTGACAGATCCAACACTATTGGTATGCACTCTAGTTGGCTGAGTGAACCTGGATCATATTACAGGCATTAGTCACTTAGAACCTTCCTCTTGAGAGGACAGCTAGTTGCTAACCAGTCAATGTTCAGGTCACCCAGAAAATAGACCTCTGTTAACAAAATAAATCAATATGTGTGTGTGTGTGTATTGTAAGTGTGATGTTGTGCTGAAGCTACTGACCCTGAGGCTTGGCTATCTCATTCCTCCAAAGCGTTTGGGAGAGGGTGGACAATGAGCCTGTCGTAGCGGACGTAAGCAATGTTCCCATGCTCTCTGGCAGCATTCATAGCTGGGATAAGTTATTTCCGTCTCTGGCGCACAGCTTCAGAGAAGTCCTCGTTGAGGAAGATGTTGGTTCCTCTCAAGTTCTTGGCTCTCTCCAGAACAGCCATCTTGTCCTTAAACCTCAGGAACTTGACCACTACCGGCCTGGGTCTGTCACCTAGGCTGGTTACATGTTTTCCAGACCTGTGGGCACACTCCATCTCAATTTTCCATCTGCAGCTTTTCAGTAGCGCTGTCCCCGACTAAAGAAAATATTGCTCGAAAGAAAGTTGTCTTTTCTTTCAACCAATCGATTGGTCGAAATGTTAAAACGTATATTCTTCCATATTTAGAAACATTATGTGTTTTAATAAAATCAACTATATGTACTGAGCTTGTCTGATGCTTTAAGCACGCTGTTAAAGAGGGAGCCAGAGATCAAGATATCCTAACCAGAAGAACATTTGTTTTTAAATGTCACGACCCTTCTCCTCCCGTTGCTGCTGGCCTTCGCAGATTCTGCCGTTACAATCCTGAAGTTGCCGGTAATAGGCTACACCAGGGGTCGGCAACCTTTTCCATTTGGAGTGCCAATTTATCTGACCATTTCTACCAATCAGCGTGCCAGCTATGATTTTGATATGCGCATTTCATTTATAATATTTTTGTATCTCAAAATCATTGTCATGTGTCTAAATTCTACATAATCTAAATGAAAATTATACAAATCTAAAAGTAACTTCCATTGCCAACTATATAAAATAGCCTATAACACCAACAAATAAAAACATTGCAGCCTGCAGTTAGAAAATGTCCTGATAAAAATGTATATCCTATAAATCACATTGGCTATGCATGGCCTGTCTGCAACGAACTTCAAACATTGTATCAACTATGAACCGTGTCAGTCTCTAAGCTCATGCTAGCAAACTTGCAACATTGTATGAAATATTCTGGGCCCTCAAGAGTTTCTCGCGCCAGTGAGCTTGGGACAGACACAGCCGTAGGCTATTTGTGCAAGGGATAAGAAGTAACTAGGTATTTTATGATGTTTTCACTAGATCAGAGCATTACATTTTCCCCTTTCATGCTGAGTGGTTATCAAAAGGGAGAAAGCAGGAAATATTTTTCAAATACGTCGAGGAACTATTGTAATTCTCAATGGACTCTAAAAACTTGCTTGCTGTTTGAGGTGGAAAAAACTTACTTTGAGAAGCGCCATTACCGTAACCAAACAAACATTGTAGATTAGAAATTATGGGAATTAACGGTAAATGCTGGCTACTACTGGTGGTATATGTAATGGGGAAGTGATAGACACTCAAAGGGCAAACAATTCACACTAAGTTATGTAACAATGAATGCACACGACATGGCGGATGAGAGCGCATTCTGGAGAGAGACACGTGCACAGGAAGATTGTCCATTTCACGCACTTATCAAGAGAACATCCCTGATCATCCCTACTGCCTCTGATCAGGCGGACTCACTCAACACAAATGCTTAGTTTGTAAATTATGTCTGAGTGCTGGAATGTGCTCCTGGCTATCTATAAAAATAAAAATAAATCATGCCGTCTGGTTTGTTTAATATAAGGAATTTGAAATGATTTATACTTTTACTTTTGTTACTTAAGTATATTTTAGCAATTACATTTACTTTTGATACTTAAGTATATTTAAAACCAAATCATTTTACTCAAGTAGTATGTTACTGGGTGACTCACTTTTACTTGAGTTATTTTCTATTAAGGTATATTTACTTGTACTCAAGTATTACAATTGGGTACTTTTTCCACTACTGCCACAGACAGGCGCGAATCAGATAGGTGTCTTGTGTGACATTTTTTTTATATAAATCCATTTGCCACAGCTCAAAAAAATCTCTGTCGACCAACAGCCTATCAACCAAACAAT
This sequence comes from Coregonus lavaretus, assembly GCF_964263955.1. Taxonomy (NCBI): domain Eukaryota; kingdom Metazoa; phylum Chordata; class Actinopteri; order Salmoniformes; family Salmonidae; genus Coregonus; species Coregonus lavaretus. Next base: position 67,933,573 of record NC_139992.1, on the reverse strand, counting down.
CGACTAAGTTGGGTCAGTCCTACTTTTCAGTGATCATTTCTCTTTCTCCTCAGACTGGGCCAAAATCTAATGTGACGATTCTGGTATGCCATCCACAACGATGTTATTCCTCCTGGATTGTCCCTTTAGATAGTCTGTTTCCCCAGTCATTGTTAATAATGATTCACAGAGTGGCAATGTCATCTCGAGAGGACTTACAGTTCTGTTCTTAAGGTCCTGGGCCCTGTTGCGTAAAACATTTCCCCCCTTATTTTTTCACTTAGTTTCTTTAGCTTTAAGTAAGTTGCACAAAACACTTTAAGGCACATTTTTTTGTGAAGCCAGCTATATTGTGGTATGGTTATTTTCCTTGCCAACCACCAGAACGATGAACAACTCAGGGAGTCCAAACAATACACAGACTCCAGATGTGTCCCATAGCTAGTGGTCGCCTTTTGTCTTCCATAAACAAGCCCTGTAACATGGAGATATGGCCTGTGGGAACACTAACCCTAACTCTATCAAGGTGTGTATCAATTTAACCTTTTGTTTTTTGAAAATTATTTATCGCTGATATGAAAGATAAGGTCCTTATGTTTCCAAAATACTTCCGCAAGCGATGCGTGTTAACTTTCAGACCGAGCTCTTAACAAAAAGACCCCGTAAAGAAGATACTATCGTCAATAGGCGCTAAAGCAATTAGCGTCTATGAATGGGGTAGCTTGTCCCTAGCCTCAACATCATCACTGACTCCTGATAACGTTAACAAGCTAGCTTGCTAGTAAGGGCTAACACAGTTAGCTACCTAGTGTGCTAGCTAGCTTGATGACAGCTCGATTGCCTGTGACAGTAACATACATACCTCGAACACTCAAAGAGGTGAACACATCTATCATACAAATTGTAATACAAACCATAAAACGGGTTTTGTCGACTGAAATCTTTTATATATTAATGTGTTACTTACCCGCCATTTCTGTACACTGCTGCATCTCTGTTGTTGTCAAAGGCCCGCGGAAAATACGCACCGAGGACTTCCTGTTTGGCCACGTGTTTCCGCCGCATCTGATGTATGCGGAAGAAATCAATTTATTTTCTCATCGCTCGCTCTCCATGGATTTGTTTTGCGACGCTTCCAGTGTGTGCTACAGTTGAACCACGAACTATTGCGCATCACCAATCGATGGAGAAAACAAACTCTTATCCGCGCAAGTGTATCTCATTATTTTACTGATGAGAGGATTTGGTGCTGTGCCTGTGCTGATGTTATATTCTATTCTGTTCTTTTTTAAATTTTCTGTTATTTTATTTTCTTCCATAGGCTACTGGAATCCTAAAAATGTGAATCCTGTGAAAATATAAAAACTAGATGGTTTCCCACAATTTAACACTAACTATTAAACTATTGTTATTTATTTGATTTCCACACAACCAACCTCCTCACGCACACTCAAAGTTTAAATAAGATTTCAAAATTCCTTGGGTGAGTTTTTCTTCTTATAGTACTCCCATAAAGAGAAAAAAACACAAGGTTATGGTCACAAAATATATAGCCTAAGCACTCCAAGTGGGAAGCACACTCTGTTGTGGTAAACAAAATGTACCCTTTAATTGTCCCATTATGTCAGTCCACCCCACCGCTGACTTAAATTAAGAATTTGAACCTTGAAAATGGTCTTTCAAAAAGTGGATTACAGTACAGTGATAGCTCAATAAAATAAATGGGCTCTCTGGGGAGAGTGCAATGGCTGAACACTGAACTGTGGTAATGCTGTGCTATCATCCCTGCCATGGCAATTCTGTCCTCCAGAAGCACCAATGCCTGACCCACACAGTCATGTTTAAGCCACTATAATTTTACCCCAACCTACTACTCTGACAGCACTAGATTATAACAGTTTCCTGCTTAGGCTACAACGCCTTTTACTCTCTTGCTATGTGTTATGGTGTGTCAGTATGGAGGCAATACATGCAGCTCGATCTCTAACCTTTATTAAATATTTCTGGTGAAAGCAGAATTGTCTTTTCTAAACTTTTGTCTAGAATTTGTGCAATGTGTAATGCAACATGTTTGTGTCTGTTAATGTATTTTATTGACTTTTGTAGTTTGACTGTGTTCCTCTTTTAACCTTCATACATTTTGTATCCTTGTGGTAACATAACATTATTATACAAAGCTCCTGCACAAAGCAGATAATAAAGTATATTCTTATACAATATAAAAAAGCAGTGTATGGTTTTATGAGAAATAAAATATTGAAACGAAAGAGAAAACAAGCCAGACAGTGGCCTTCTCAATTTTATTTATTAATGACATTTCGGATTCTAAGTGCACAAAGTCCTTAATAAAAAAAATAAAAAAAATGTATCCCCTTAGTCCGTGGATACTAGATGGACATGAATAGTAATGCAACATTTGACCTTTAGTGCACCTCACTCGAGCTCACATTTCATTAAGATGATGGAAAAGGTATAATAATATTGGACAGCATAATTTGTAAATAGGTTTTTACACAGGAGTCGCTTTACACTGTGCACAGCTAGCATAGCTTAGTCCTCTGATGATTTGTTTTAGTTGAGCATGCACGCTATAAAATATCTGCAGGTTCATATAGCCCACACAGCAGTGCATCATGTCCTTATATGAGCCACGTGCGCAGGAATCGTGCCAGACTCTGCTGACAGCTGGCAACACTCCCATTGCACTGTATCTCGTCAACAGGCAAAGCACGACGCTACAGTACGAGGCTACAGTATTGCCTAAAATACATTGTCATTGAGGTCTTCTTCAATATTGTCATGCTGTCATCTCCGAATCATAGGCTACAGTAGCCAAGCGCCTGCACTGCTAGTCAACGTGACGTCACACTCAGCATGGCGGTCAAGGTGACTCCGTCAATATTTCTTATAAGAAATTAATATTACTTGTATTTAAACGGTTTATTTATATTGGATATGGACGCTAGTTTACCGATGCGGACGCATATATTATATACTTTTTTTTAACGAACAGAATGGTCATCTTTCAGCATCTTTTCGTGGGCACGTCGGCCTTGGAGAGATAATTGAGTAATGTTTACCTTGTTACAGTGTATTGTTTATTGATCTAATGGAAGTTATTCCGCTACTTTTATTGTATAGCACGTTTATTGTGGTGAAGGTCGAGTAGGCGGTTCAGTAATGAAAATAGCAAAGGCGACCATGTTGCTGGTGGCAGGGCTGATATTCAACTGTAGACTACGAGTCCTGTAGCCTATTACTGATTTTTCAAACATCGAACCTTCAAAGACAAGCAACCGATTGCTGTCTCCGCACTAATTATTTTATTATATTGTAGCCTATGCAGTGTCGTTGCGTCCTATGGAATTCTCATACTGTCATTGTATTACCAGATTCATCAAGGTTTGGATTTGATGACTCCAACTGTATATTTTAGGTGGAAACAACCGCAAGAGGCGATTCCAATGAGCTGAGGACTATATTTCTGAAGGTAAGACTGTCATTCACAAGTGGTCCCAATATTGCTATGGCACTAAAATAGTCATTATTTATATTCTTTGATTCTTTAAATGCAGCTGTTCTTGGATGAATGAAAAGAGCATGCAACTTTTAATTTATTGTCTTTAATGATAACCTAGATTGTAAGGCAAAGCTACATTATGGAAAAGCTACTGAGACCATAATTTAACTCTCTCTCTCTCTCTCTCTCTCTCTCTCTCACACACACACACACACACACACACACACACACACACACACACACACACACACACACACACACACACACACACACACACACACACACACACACACACACACACACACACGCGCGCACACACACACACACACACACACACACACACACACATACATGCACACACACACACACACACAAACACACACACTCACACATACACACACACACACAGAGAGAGAGCGAGAGAGAGATACACTTGAGTGTGCTGCCTCTACTGTTCAATACTACAAGGAAAGGTCACACAAATGCTTGGACTAATTCTGGATCACCTTCACCAAGGAATTTCTCCTTGCCTGACTTCTTTTAGGGTGTGACATTTACTTGGATCTTCAGATGTCTGGAAGATACAGATGTTTTTGCAAATCATTTCAAACATGCGTTCTTGTGCTTTACAAAGTCACACATAGTAACAAGCAGAAGGCTGCTAGGCCATTGTTAGGAGTGTAAACATGTTTCTTGCAACAGACAGCACCAGGGAGGGACTCCTTATTTGACCTAGTACTATTTTAGGACCTTCTTCTTTCTTCATACAACACTGCATTGATTAATTCTGAAAGCACCCCAATGAATATTAGGCATAGCTGTTTTAATATGCACCTGTAATTAATATTAGGCATAGCTGTTTTAATATGCACCTGTAATTAATATTAGGCATAGCTGTTTTAATATGCACCTTTAATTAGTAATAAACATATCACACTGAAATAGCTAGTTAATTAATGGATGAAAGGGCCATTTTGTCCAACCTGCCTAATCTGATCAAGAAGCACTTGAGGCTTGTTGTGAAGATAAATTGATGCCAAATGATGTAGTGAATAAATGGGTTAATAAATTGGTTGGAATTAATACTTTCACTTAAAACATTAACTCAAGAGTGTGCAGTGAGATGTGGTCTCAAATGCATTCTTTGTAAAGGTCTCTTTCTTTCTCTCTCTTTTACTGTCTCTCACTCTTTCTTCTTTTATTTTTCACTCTCTCACTCTCTCACTCCCTCTGACCCCCCCCCCCCCCCTCTCTCTCTCTCTCTCTCTCTCTCTCTCTCTCTCTCTCTCTCTCTCTTTCTCTCTCTCTCGCTCTCTCTCTCTCTCTCTCTCTCTCTCTCTCCCTCTCTCTCTCTCTCTCTCTCGCTCTTGCTCACTCCCTCTCTCTCCCTGTGCTTGGCTGTATACCCAGAGCCTGGCCTTTATGCTGCCAGTTCATGCAGTGCTTGTGTTTCCTGAGCTATCTCTGTTCCAGCTTGTAACCCAACCCTGACTCCAAAACTGACCTTTCATTTTCTAAAGCCTAGACGAGAGGTCAGTTTTAGCACCACCAGTGCTAAAAATGCTGTTCCTATTCTCTTTCTAAGCAGTGCACATGCATTCAATGCACATTAGTCCCCTGTAGCTCAGTTGGTAGAGCATGGCACTTGCAACGCCAGGGTTGTGGGTTCGTTTCCCATGGGGGGCCAGTATCAAAATGTATGCACTCACTAACTGTAAGTCACTCTGGATACGAGCGTCTGCTAAATGACTAAAATGTAAATGTATGTGTAAAGTTATAAATGGATTTGATTATAACTGTCTGTGTCTTAATTTAGAAATACATTTTTCAGATGACTTGGCAGTCCCTTGCAATGCCACAGCTGAAGCCCTAATGTCACATATCATTATACGCTGCTCTAGTACTTATCTATTACATTGTACTTACAACATCCCATATTGTATATGAAATATAATATACTGCACTGCACTTATCTCCATACGTGATTGTGACACTTAACATGATAGTGGTTTGTGAAGCTTTGTTGCCTTGATGACTTGCTACACTACAGCTTGTGCTGTGTCATTGTGGGTAAAAAAAAAAGAACATAAAATAATAACCAATTTCTCTCTAGGAGGTAATAATACATCTTGAAACTTTATTGAAGTGTTTTGAAAGCAAGTAGCTGAAGTTCTCTATCTGTTTATTCACTGAACAACTCAAATAAATTACTAGAACACAATGAATTGCAAGAACTAGATTGTTTTTGAACTATGGTATTTTTGCCTAGCATTGATGGAATGTCTAGAAGCACATAATATAAATCAAAATAAGTATAACTATGGAGACAAAATCAAGATAGAAACACAGACACACTATTGTCAGAAGTAAAGTTAACTGTAAGTGTTGTCAGATACAGTAGGTGTTGAGGGAACTGTGATATAACGCAAAGAAAGGCTGTGTTGGGAAAGTGACTCCAGGCATGGAGTTTTGTATGAGTATGAGTTTGTATTGAGTTTCTGAGAATTTACATTTTACACTCATCTGGGTCTTTTGTCTCCCTTCAGCATGCCAGTGTGGTTGAGGATGGGGAGCATTACATGTCCCCCAGGGACTTTGTGCAGAACTTCCTGGGTCTGCACAACCAGCCGGACCACAACCGGAAGACTGTGCAGCTGATCGCTGGAGTAGCTGACACCAGCAAGGATGGGTAAGTCTACTTCCACTACGTGTCATCTTTTGCACATTTATCATTCCAGTGTTAATACGAAATTGTAACTATTTTGCACTATGGCCTATTTATTGCCTTACCTCCATAACTTACTACATTCACACACACTGTATATATATTTTCTGTTGTATTTTTGACTTTATGTTTTGTTTACCCCATATGTAACTCTGTGTTGTTGTTTTTATCGCACTGCTTTGCTTTATCTTGGCCAGGTCGCAGTTGTAAATGAGAACTTGTTCTCAACTGGCTTACCTGGTTAAATAAAGGTTATATAAAAAAAAATAGATGATCCTCAACATTAGTGACCCTGATATAGAAGGGGTTAACAAGAGTTTCTACAAGACATCATACAGCGGAAATGGAATTGAGATTTTTTAAAGAAAAAAAGGGTCAAACTAACATTTTGATGACTGTTTCACTACCTACAAGATCCCAATGTAACCATGTGATACACACAATGTGGTTCTAAATGTTACGTGAACAGATATAGGATCTTAATTTGACCACACTGTTGCAGGAGAACTTTCCTGCAATTCAGGAAATGTAAAACTTGTAGTGTATTTGAGGTTTAAAAAGGCTTCTGAAGTTAATAACTTCCACTTTGAAATTTCAGACCTGATTTTCCCTTATGAAAAATGTATCAACCCCTACAAAAAATGTCCATTAATTATAATCCACATAAAAATTCACATTTCCTGTTGCTGCAGGATTATCCTGCTGTAGCAAACTGGCTCAAATTAAGATCCTACATCTGTATTGGTGTAGACAAGGAGTAGTAAAGAGAAATCAGTCACATGGAGAAAGTGATTAATGATTAATCACAAGGTTGTTCACATTGCCTGAATAGCCATCTTCATCAGTTGTTTAACACCCCATGTTTGTTTTTATTGAATATCCACCTGATAAGATAAGCGGACGTATTATTTGCATAATGCCAAAGACTGGAGATAGCATCTCGTTTAAATAAAACTAAACAGCACGTTCCTATCCACACCATAGACTGTAGAGCATATTATAAACATGGGTCAAATAAATAGTTATACAGCACTTGACCTTTTCTTGAAAAGAAAATGCTCCAACATCTAAAAGTGGTTGTTTTAACGACTGTTGCTTTTGCTCACTTTTATGTAAATGATACAGGTAGGCTACAGTTATTTGTGTGCTCAAATGAAGTTAGGGTTCCTGATGTACCTTTGAATTTGCAGAGAAATGTCATTTTTTCAGATAGTACTCTTTCTTTCTTGTCCAAACAGACTGATCTCTTTCCAGGAGTTTCTGGCCTTTGAATCGGTTCTGTGTGTCCCAGATGCCCTTTTCATAGTTGCCTTTCAGTTGTTTGACAAGACTGGCACAGGGGACATCTCATTTGGTATGTACATGGGGATGCCCAATGACCTGGTGTGTGGGGATGGCTGTCCTGTTGCATCCCAGTCCTGTCTGTTTCATGTCATAATCATGTCATAGCTAATGGGCACAGCATCAGTAGAGCGTTTACCTAGGGGCAATGACCATACACTTTCCCATTGTGCAAGACCCATTTCTATGTAAGAAGTGGATGATATAAGATGAATATATCTCATGTATAACTAAGGACCTTGTGCAATAAGGTGCTGTATAGCTGTTTTCAGTGTAGAAAATGAATGTAGGTCTCGCATGTGTGCTTAGTGTGTATTCAGTTTGTGCGCTAGTGTGTCTCTCTATACTGGGCTTCTGGAGACTGCAGAGTAGTATAGGGTTGGTCAGTCAGCAGCTTCTATTCTAGAGGTGTCGTCTAAGCGAAGAATAGTCTCAGCTCTGAGAGAGCTGTGGGTAATACCACATCATAACAAGTCACATCTTTACAGGACAAAAGATTGGTTGCAATGCTCATTGTGCAGCACGGGTCCCCATGAAGGCGATAGAAAATGAAGGCAGTGCTCAGACACAGTGTCCTAGATATGCTTAGAACTCACACAACATGATGGCGATGGGATTGTCAGCAAGGCCATATTCCCCCTCTGTGCATATCGACTGGATTTGTAGGTTCCCAGAAATGAGATAAGGACATATATTGTATGTTTTTTGTTTTTCTTTCAATCTCTTGATGTTACTCATCAATCTTTCATTTGGCAGCCAATGTGCGGGACATCTTCAGCCAGACCACAGTGCACCACCACATCCCCTTCAACTGGGACTGTGAGTTCATCAGGCTACACTTTGGCAATGACAGAAAGAAGAACCTCAGCTACCTGGAGTTCACTCAGTTTCTGCAGGTACTGTATAGGCATGGACATTACCAGCCACCTTATGAACAGTACAAATGTTGGAGGCAATTTTTCTATCATGGTTTAGGTAGACATGGGCGGATTATAATAGCATAATAAACACACCATTATGTAACGTATTGAAGCTGTAACAAGTATAAGTAATCACCAAAACAGGGAGGGCTATGTACAGTGGGGAAAAAATGTATTTAGTCAGCCACCAATTGTGCAAGTTCTCCCACTTAAAAAGATGAGAGAGGCCTGTAATTCATCATAGGTACACGTCAACTATGACAGACAAAATGAGAAAAAAAATCCAGAAAATCACATTGTAGGATTTTTTATGAATTTATTTGCAAATTATGGTGGAAAATAAGTATTTGGTCACCTACAAACAAGCAAGATTTCTGGCTCTCACAGACCTGTAACTTCTTCTTTAAGAGGCTCCTCTGTCCTCCACTCGTTACCTGTATTAATGGCACCTGTTTGAACTTGTTATCAGTATAAAATACACCTGTCCACAACCTCAAACAGTCACACTCCAAACTCCACTATGGCCAAGACCAAAGAGCTGTCAAAGGACACCAGAAACAAAATTGTAGACCTGCACCAGGCTGGGAAGACTGAATCTGCAATAGGTAAGCAGCTTGGTTTGAAGAAATCAACTGTGGGAGCAATTATTAGGAAATGGAAGACATACAAGACCACTGATAATCTCCCTCGATCTGGGGCTCCACGCAAGATCTCACCCCGTGGGGTCAAAATGATCACAAGAACGGTGAGCAAAAATCCCAGAACCACACGGGGGGACCTAGTGAATGACCTGCAGAGAGCTGGGACCAAAGTAACAAAGCCTACCATCAGTAACACACTACGCCGCCAGGGACTCAAATCCTGCAGTGCCAGACGTGTCCCCCTGCTTAAGCCAGTACATGTCCAGGCCCATCTGAAGTTTGCTAGAGTGCATTTGGATGATCCAGAAGAGGATTGGGAGAATGTCATATGGTCAGATGAAACCAAAATAGAACTTTTTGGTAAAAACTCAACTCGTCGTGTTTGGAGGACAAAGAATGCCGAGTTGCATCCAAAGAACACCATACCTACTGTGAAGCATGGGGGTGGAAACATCATGCTTTGGGGCTGTTTTTCTGCAAAGGGACCAGGACGACTGATCCGTGTAAAGGAAAGAATGAATGGGGCCATGTATCATGATATTTTGAGTGAAAACCTCCTTCCATCAGCAAGGGCATTGAAGATGAAACGTGGCTGGGTCTTTCAGCATGACAATGATCCCAAACACACCGCCCGGGCAACGAAGGAGTGGCTTCGTAAGAAGCATTTCAAGGTCCTGGAGTGGCCTAGCCAGTCTCCAGATCTCAACCCCATAGAAAATCTTTGGAGGGAGTTGAAAGTCCGTGTTGCCCAGCGACAGCCCCAAAACATCACTGCTCTAGAGGAGATCTGCATGGAGGAATGGGCCAAAATACCAGCAACAGTGTGTGAAAGCCTTGTGAAGACTTACAGAAAACGTTTGACCTGTGTCATTGCCAACAAAGGGTATATAACAAAGTATTGAGAAACTTTTGTTATTGACCAAATACTTATTTTCCACCATAATTTGCAAATAAATTCATTAAAAATCCTACAATGTGATTTTCTGGAGAAAAAAATTCTAATTTTGTCTGTCATAGTTGACGTGTACCTATGATGAAAATTACAGGCCTCTCTCATCTTTTTAAGTGGGAGAACTTGCACAATTGGTGGCTGACTAAATACTTTTTTTCCCCACTGTATGTGAGTATTATATGAGCCATAAAGCCAGTAGTACAGTGCCTTGCAAAAGTATTCATCCCCCTTGGCGTTTTTTCCTATTTTGTTGCGTTACAACCTGTAATTTAAATGGATTTTTATTTGGATTTCATGTAATGGACATACACAAAATAGTCCAAATTGGTGAAGTGAAATGAAAAAAAGAACTTGTTTAAAAAAAATCTAAAAAATAAATAATGGAAAAGTGGTGCGTGCATATGTATTCACCCCCTTTGCTATGAAGCCCCTAAATAAGATCTGGTGCAACCAATTACCTTCAGAAGTCACATAATTAGTTGAATAGAGTCCACCTGTGTGCAATCTAAGTGTCACATGATCTGTCACATGATCTCAGTATATATACACCTGTTCTGAAAGGCCCCAGAGTCTGCAACACCACTAAGCAAGGGGCGCCACCAAGCAAGCGGCACCATGAAGACCAAGGAGCTCTCCAAACAGGTCAGGGACAAAGTTGTGGAGAAGTACAGATCAGGGTTGGGTTATAAAAAAATATCCAAAACTTTGAACATCCCACGGAGCACCATTAAATCCATTATTAAGAAATGGAAAGAATATGGCACCACAACAAACCTGCCAAGAGAGGGCTGCCCACCAAAACTCACGGACCAGGCAAGGAGGGCATTAATCAGAGAGGCAACAAAGAGACCAAAGATAACCCTGAAGGAGCTGCAAAGCTCCACAGTGGAGATTGGAGTATCTGTCCATAGGACTACTTTAAGCCGTACACTCCACAGAGCTGGGGTTTACGGAAGAGTGGCCAGAAAAAAGCCATTGCTTAAAGAAAAAAATAAGCAAACACGTTTGGTGTTCGCAAAAAGGCATGTGGGAGACTCCCCAAACATATGGAAGAAGGTACTCTGGTCAGATGAGACTAAAATTGAGCTTTTTGGCCACTGGGCAAAAATCCCAGTGGCTAGATGTGACAAGCTTATAGAGACATACCCCAAGAGACTTGCAGCTGTAATTGCTGTAAAACGTGGCTCTACAAAGTATTGACTTTGGGGGGGGTGAATAGTTATGCACGCTCAAGTTTTCTGTTTTTTTGTCTTATTTCTTGTTTGTTTCACAATAAAAAATATGGTGGTAGTGGTAGGCATGTTGTGTAAATCAAATGAAACAAACCCCAAAAAATCTATTTTAATTCCAGGTTGTAAGGCAACAAAATAGAAAAAATGCCAAGGGGGGTGAATACTTTCGCAAGCCACTGTATGGCTGTGGACGTAGCTTGTTTGGAGTGAAGGGGTTTGTGGGCTCAGATGATGAGCAGGGTGGTCTGGGAGTTGGAATGGCTTGGCTGTGGTTCCACTACTCTACTGTGTGTAAAGCCTCAGCAGTTTGCGGTGGATCATGGTTGACTAAGGGTTCCCACCAGCGCACAAGGACTCTTGTGTGTGACCTTTTCATTCAAACCAACATTTGGTTTAGCTGTTATTTCTCTGCTGATGTTTTGTAACATTGTTTCCAGCTAATACATTCTTGAATGTGATTCAGCTAAATCTAACATAGTCATAAACAAAACTGCTGAAAGTTTAGTGCATTTTTTAACAGAATATGTCCTTCCACCTTCTGGAGGTTACATTGTTCCAGTCTAACTGGAATTAAAAAACATAACTGTTAGTATACAAGGAAAGTAAACAGCGCCTGTAGTGTGGGTCTTATGTGCTACAGTATCCATCTTTAGTGCAGCATCCAAGTACTGTACAGATCTTAATTTGATCACTCTTTTGTTGCTGAGAATTTTCCTGCACAGCAGGAAATGCAAACTTGTAGTGTATTTGAGGTTTAAAAGGTCTTTCTAAAGTTTGTAATTTCCACTTTAAAATGTCAGACTTGATTTAACTTAACGAAAAGTGTATCAGCCCCTACAAAAAATGTCAATTTATTATAATCCACATTTCCTGTTGCTGCAGGACTATTTTCCTGCTGTAGCAAACTGGCTTGAATTAAGATCCTACATCTGTACCTGCATTTGGGTATCAAAGTAATCCCCAACTCTTACAAGATATGGAGTAAAAGTGTATAGTATAAAAAGTTACCATGATGCACTGTTTTCTGTTATGGCACAATGAGTTATGTATATAGATGAGAAGTATCCGCTGCTATTATGTGATCAGCTTTGACAGCAGAGCTGACCCTGGGGCAGTGGCCCCCCTGCTTCCCCTCTGATTGCATGGCTGTCCTATTGAATCATCCCTGTGCTCCTCCCGACACACCTGCCTGCTGTCCTGCACAGGCCTGGGATCAGACTTCAGGGGGACATGGTTTTTATTAGACTCCTGAGAGACAGCGATGATTACAAGAGCCAGGGTCTAACACTGTCACATCTAATGCTTCCACATGCGCCAAACTGCGTCCGACATCGTCCAACATGATGTCATGTTTTTTTCCAATGTTCCATTTCATCCAAGGTAATTTAATGCGTTTATGTCACAGGAGCCTGCTCTTTGTATATTTTGTTCAAACTTATACCCTTTCCTCTCAATGTAGGAGCTGCAGTTGGAGCATGCCCGCCAGGCGTTTGCCCAGAAGGATAAGAGCAAGATTGGTACCATCTCTGCCATGGACTTCAGCGACATCATGGCCACCATCCGCCACCATATGCTCACCCCCTTTGTGGAGGAGAACCTGGTCTCAGTTAGTTAGAGACAGCTATGGTTTCCCAGTTTCAACATTAGATTATTGTAAGGGCACTGTGTGCATGAGGAGACCTCACAGTGTCTGTTCCTCTCTCCATAGGCGGCTGGAGGCAGCACTTCCCACATGGTGAGCTTCTCCTACTTCAATGCCTTCAACGCCCTCCTTAACAACATGGAGCTGATCCGCAAGATCTACAGCACACTAGCTGGCACATACAAGGATACCCTCGTCACCAAAGGTACACATGTAGGATCTTAATTTGAGCAAGTTTGCTACAGCAGGATATAATCCTGCAGCAACAGGAAATGTGAATAATTGTGTGGATTATAATTAATATACATTTTTACAGGGGTTGGTAAATTGAAGGAAAATTAAGTCTGAAATTTGTAAGTGGAAATTTCAAACTTCAGAAGCCTTTTTAAACCTCAAATACACTACAAATTTAAAATTTCCGGCATTGCAGGAAAGTCCTCTTGCAACAGGGTGATCAAATTAAGATTCTACATTTGTAGCCTACTCCTGCTCATACCTCATTTGAGAGTGAGGAAATGTGATTTCATACATGAACTGAGGCTGTACAGTACTATCATGGGTGTTTCACCTCTCTTGACAGAATGGTGTCAGGAAACACAATATAATTTTTCCTTAGCTCTAAGTAAATAAGGTCAATTAACACTGTAATATTATGTTTTACAGTGGGGGAAAAACGTATTTAGTCAGCCACCAATTGTGCAAGTTCTCCCACTTAAAAAGATGAGAGAGGCCTGTAATTTTCATCATAGGTACACGTCAACTATGACAGACAAAATGAGAGAGAAAAATCCAGAAAATCACATTGTAGGATTTTTAATGAATTTATTTGCAAATTATGGTGGAAAATAAGTATTTGGTCAATAACAAAAGTTTCTCAATACTTTGTTATATACCCTTTGTTGGCAATGACACAGGTCAAACGTTTTCTGTAAGTCTTCACAAGGCTTTCACACACTGTTGCTGGTATTTTGGCCCATTCCTCCATGCAGATCTCCTCTAGAGCAGTGATGTTTTGGGGCTGTCGCTGGGCAACACGGACTTTCAACTCCCTCCAAAGATTTTCTATGGGGTTGAGATCTGGAGACTGGCTAGGCCACTCCAGGACCTTGAAATGCTTCTTACGAAGCCACTCCTTCGTTGCCCGGGTGGTGTGTTTGGGATCATTGTCATGCTGAAAGACCCAGCCACGTTTCATCTTCAATGCCCTTGCTGATGGAAGGAGGTTTTCACTCAAAATCTCACGATACATGGCCCCAATCATTCTTTCCTTTACACGGATAAGTCGTCCTGGTCCCTTTGCAGAAAAACAGCCCCAAAGCATGATGTTTCCACCCCCATGCTTCACAGTAGGTATGGTGTTCTTTGGATGCAACTCAGCATTCTTTGTCCTCCAAACACGACGAGTTGAGTTTTTACCAAAAAGTTATATTTAGGTTTCATCTGACCATATGACATTCTCCCAATCCTCTTCTGGATCATCCAAATGCACTCTAGCAAACTTCAGACGGGCCTGGACATGTACTGGCTTAAGCAGGGGGACACGTCTGGCACTGCAGGATTTGAGTCCCTGGCGGCGTAGTGTGTTACTGATGGTAGGCTTTGTTACTTTGGTCCCAGCTCTCTGTTGGTCATTCACTAGGTCCCCCCGTGTGGTTCTGGGATTTTTGCTCACCGTTCTTGTGATAATTTTGACCCCACGGGGTGAGATCCTGCGTGGAGCCCCAGATCGAGGGAGATTATCAGTGGTCTTGTATGTCTTCCATTTCCTAATAATTGCTCCTACAGTTGATTTCTTCAAACCAAGCTGCTTACCTATTGCAGATTCAGTGTTCCCAGCCTGGTGCAGGTCTACAATTTTGTTTCTGGTGTCCTTTGACAGCTCTTTGATCTTGGCCATAGTGGAGTTTGGAGTGTGACTGTTTGAGGTTGTGGACAGGTGTCTTTTATACTGATAACAAGTTCAAACAGGTGCCATTAATACAGGTAACAAGTGGAGGACAGAGGAGCCTCTTAAAGAAGAAGTTACAGGTCTGTGAGAGCCAGAAATCTTGCTTGTTTATAGGTGACCAAATACTTATTTTCCACCATAATTTGCAAATAAATTCATAAAAAATCCTACAATGTGATTTTCTTGATTTTTTTTCCTCAATTTGTCTGTCATAGTTGACGTGTACCTATGATGAAAATTACAGGCCTCTCTCATCTTTTTAAGTGGGAGAACTTGCACAATTGGTGGCTGACTAAATACTTTTTTCCCCCACTGTATTAGTTTAGACTGTTCCCTTAGATCTGTGGAATTGATAGTTGACCTGTTCTGATAGTGATAGTTATTTATGTTATATTTTCCCTTTCACCTTTGCAGTGTACTGCTGATGTGGTTGGTTACCCTTGCAGCAGGTCTACCCACCCACTGTATCCCTACATCCCTAGTCTTAGTAAGTGACCCCCTGCCTGGTTTTTCTTACATAACATGCCTTCCTCTGTTCCGTATTGTTCCACAGAAGAGTTTGTTAGTGCTGCCAACAAGTTTGGTCAGATCAATCCAATGGAAATTGACATCCTGTACCAGCTCTCTGGTCTCCACGCTCATTCTGGGTAAGGTTCAAACTCTCTCCAGTCTCAGTGACACATCACCGGTGCTTTGTGCTTTTTACTCACACGCATACAACATGGCCTTTGCATGGCCAAATATTGAATTACTGTCCTCCACATGAATTCAATATATCTAACACATTTATTGTAAATAGCTTTTTCTGATGAATCTGTGAATGGAAAAAAAGTTACATTTATATTTATTGGATGTAAATTATAAGTTATTGCCCATTCAGTTTAACAACTGTGGCTCCACTGGTTGATTTACAAGAGAAACGTAAGCATGGATACAGACTTTACGATGCGTTGGGCCAGTGAGGAATATCTGTGTATCACTGGCATTAAGACAGCTTTATTTACTGCTTGAGTTGTGGGAATATATCCAGCTTTGTTTGTCTGTTGTGTATACAAACTCATATTAAAGCTGCAATAACCTCAAGTTATAAGGCTGTAAAATGTCTGTGGAAAATCTTGCATCACCTCCGTGTGAGGGATGCTGTGTTTGGTTTTCCTGGCGTAACGTTGTGATTCTCCCCTGCTGTTCTTAAGAAAGCTCAACTTGGCGGACATCGAGAGGATAGCACCATTGGAGGAGGGCGCACTCCCATACCACCTGGCTGAGATCCAAAGACAGGTACCCTGCTGAATGACTGACCACATGGAGTTACCTGCTGCCTTTTATCTACTGCATGCCTTCTTCTCCCACTATGCTTTCTTATTAGAGCGCAACAAAAGGGAGTGTTTGATGACGTAATTAGCAGAGTGTTGATGTTTTCTCTTTCTTTGTGAATGTGCATTATGAACACCTAGGATAAAAGCATGTCCCATTTTATTCAGTGTGGACATATACATCAGACACAATCACATATCTGTGAAGCTTTTATCAGGATGGCTTTTCAGGAGTCTGCTAGTGTGTGGAGCATCTGGCTAAATCTGTTTAGAGTAGGAGGCTAGGAGCACAGTGAGAGTGCTGGAGAGATGTGGATCTAGGAGGCGGAAATAGTTCCTATCTTTCCAAACGACACAGCTCTGTAAATCAGACTGTGGTCAGGCCTTGGTCCACTCACGCTCCGGGACTTCTGCTCAGAGGTCTGGAATGTGGCTTTGGGGAAAAAGGAATGACAAGAACATGTTGGTGTTCTCAGGTCTGCCCCTTTGTGGAAGTAGGATAATTGCTTAAACCCTTTGATCAAGGCCTCGATCTCATTAGCATGCTGCCTTCAGTGAAAGCAGCTGGGGAGGTGGATGGGCCTGATCTGGGAGATGTTGCTCACTACACCAAGGAGGGCAGACACACTCCAACTGTTACTTAGCCAGTGTAATAATTAATGTAGAGACGTATCTCTACATGGGAAAGGCTTGTGGGATTAAGCTGTTACACGGCAGCACAGAGAAAACAAAGGGGCTCCACTTTCAACATCAAGAACAAAACCAGAGATCAGGCAGATAACACAAAATTATGCTTAGTTGAAAAAAATTCAACTAAGCATGAGGCCTTCAACCTCTCACTAGCTTCATCGTAATCAATGGATAGTTCTGGAAAGTTATCCTACACAGTACTGTATCCGTAGCCTGAGTGTCTATGTCGTGACATACAATACTGGCTTATGAATAAGACTTATACCACGACAAGATGTCTACATTCCATAGCTTCCCTCCTCTGTTGAGTGGTCCATAACATTTTTCTTTCCACAATGTATCTGGTTCACTACAGTTTAATAGAAGTCGATTCATTCCTGGTGTTCTGATCTCCTGTCTTTTCTCCCTCAACAGCAAGCTCACGGGGATCCACATCGGTCTGTCTTGCTCCAGGCTGCAGAGTCTGCTTACAGGTTCGGTCTGGGCGCACTCGCTGGAGGTGAGTGACATGTCTACGGAAGAGCCCCCGGCCCACTGAGGGGTAACCCAAGCTGGTCAGACTGGCGCACTGAGTCCCTGGGGCCGGGTCTGCCCATTGTGCTTCAGGGAGAGGTGCTCTGATCTGAGGCTCCCGCATTGTGCTGCTGTGCCACTGGTGGCTCCAGGCTGTCTTTGGAGCCGGAGCTTTGGAATGACACAAATCTTCCGGAACCGCTATGGAATCTCTGTCTAATTACTCTGGGAGGAACTGATACAAGGAACCTCTGACATGACAGCCATTGAGATAGGCACAGACACAGAGAGAGAGAGAGAGAGAGAGAGAGAGAGAGAGTGTGTGTATGTACAGTGGGGGAAAAAAGTATTTAGTCAGCCACCAATTGTGCAAGTTCTCCCACTTAAAAAGATGAGAGAGGCCTGTAATTTTCATCATAGGTACATGTCAACTATGACAGACAAAATGAGAAAAAAATTCCAGAAAATCACATTGTAGGATTTTTAATGAATTTATTTGCAAATTATGGTGGAAAATAAGTATTTGGTCAATAACAAAAGTTTCTCAATACTTTGTTATATACCCTTTGTTGGCAATGACACAGGTCAAACGTTTTCTGTAAGTCTTCACAAGGTTTTCACACACTGTTGCTGGTATTTTGGCCCATTCCTCCATGCAGATCTCCTCTAGAGCAGTGATGTTTTGGGGCTGTCGCTGGGCAACACGGACTTTCAACTCCCTCCAAAGATTTTCTATGGGGTTGAGATCTGGAGACTGGCTAGGCCACTCCAGGACCTTGAAATGCTTCTTACGAAGCCACTCCTTCGTTGCCAGGGTGGTGTGTTTGGGATCATTGTCATGCTGAAAGACCCAGCCACATTTCATCTTCAATGCCCTTGCTGATGGAAGGAGGTTTTCACTCAAAATCTCACGATACATGGCCCCAATCATTCTTTCCTTTACACGGATAAGTCGTCCTGGTCCCTTTGCAGAAAAACAGCCCCAAAGCATGATGTTTCCACCCCCATGCTTCACAGTAGGTATGGTGTTCTTTGGATGCAACTCAGCATTCTTTGTCCTCCAAACACGACGAGTTGAGTTTTTACCAAAAAGTTATATTTTGGTTTCATCTGACCATATGACATTCTCCCAATCCTCTTCTGGATCATCCAAATGCACTCTAATAAACTTCAGACGGGCCTGGACATGTACTGGCTTAAGCAGGGGGACACGTCTGGCACTGCAGGATTTGAGTCCCTGGCGGCGTAGTGTGTTACTGATGGTAGGCTTTGTTACTTTGGTCCCAGCTCTCTGCAGGTCATTCACTAGGTCCCCCCGTGTGGTTCTGGGATTTTTGCTCACCGTTCTTGTGATCATTTTGACCCCACGGGGTGAGATCTTGCGTGGAGCCCCAGATCGAGGGAGATTATCAGTGGTCTTGTATGTCTTCCATTTCCTAATAATTGCTCCCACAGTTGATTTCTTCAAACCAAGCTGCTTACCTATTGCAGATTCAGTGTTCCCAGCCTGGTGCAGGTCTACAATTTTGTTTCTGGTGTCCTTTGACAGCTCTTTGGTCTTGGCCATAGTGGAGTTTGGAGTGTGACTGTTTGAGGTTGTGGACAGGTGTCTTTTATACTGATAACAAGTTCAAACAGGTGCCATTAATACAGGTAACGAGTGGAGGACAGAGGAGCCTCTTAAAGAAGAAGTTACAGGTCTGTGAGAGCCAGAAATCTTGCTTGTTTGTAGGTGACCAAATACTTATTTTCCACCATAATTTGCTAATAAATTCATTAAAGATCCTACAATGTGATTTTCTGGATTTCTTTTCCTCATTTTGTCTGTCATAGTTGACGTGTACCTATGATGAAAATTACAGGCCTCTCTCATCTTTTTAAGTCGGAGAACTTGCACAATTGGTGGCTGACTAAATACTTTTTTTCCCCACTGTATGTGCGTGTGTGTGTGTGTGTGAGTGCAACCAACATGCAACTTCCTAAGACCCTATGTCTTTGTGGGCTGTGGGTCTTTGAACCAGCTGCTGAGGAAGGTGATCAGTTCTGAATGATCAATGGACAGTTGAGGGAAATCGGTGCCTCTCCATGGCGATGATGAGACCTTTCTCAACCTCTCTTGCTGATGAAGGGTGTCAGCTCTTTGCATGCTTGAGAGCCAGAGTCATTACAAGGCCTTTGATGTCAGAGACAAGACATGACAAGCCGCTGTGGCTAAGAGCTGCATTTAGGGAAACCTGCTGCATGGCTGCCTCGTCAGACAATAGACACAATCTACACAACGGCTCTCCCACAGACTCCATAGTCAATACTCTGTCTGGGCCTAATGACTGTTGTTCTTGTTTATATGCCCACAGCAAAACAATAAAACACCAATCTTTAGCTATACTATACTAACCAATCTTTAGTACCTAAAAACTGTCTGCTAAATAGTTAAAATAATTATACATATATTTGCTGTGAATATATGAAGATCATAGAATATTATCACCAAGAAGAGTATGTTGATGGTGTGAATACAGTATGTTGATGGTGTGAGGACAGTATGCTGATGGTGTGAATACAGTATGTTGATGGTGTGTGTACAGTATGTTGATGGTGTAAATACAGTATGTTGATGGTGTAAATACAGTATGTTGATGGTGTGAATACAGTATGTTGATGGTTTGAATACAGTATGTTGATGGTGTGAATACAGTATGTTGATGGTGTGAATACAGTATGTTGATGGTGTGTGATTTTCAGCCACGGGTGCGACCGCTGTGTACCCCATTGATCTGGTGAAGACCCGTATGCAGAACCAGCGCTCCACCAGCTCCTTCGTAGGAGAGCTCATGTACAAGAACAGCTTCGACTGTGCCAAGAAAGTGTTCCGATATGAGGGATTCTTTGGATTCTACAGAGGTATAAACTAAAGCATGGTGAATGGGTTTCTATTATGTAATGCTAGATACGGTCATCGGGTCCTCCAAAACAAGTTATGTTGTTCTGCCAGGATCATCATCCGCATGGTTTGCATAATAGCAGAAACATTTGCCTTCATGTTCTAAATTCACCAAGTCCATGGAGGGCCACATTGTCATTACCTAGCTAGCTGAAAACGTCCCAGAGGAAAAACGCAAACAGAACTCATGTAGAAGTGTCAGATCCATGTTTTCCAGTATAGTGATAACGGTGCTGAAGGCTTGTGATATATAAAACTGTGAGAGGGCTCTCAGATGAAGGAAGTCAAGACTGCCATCTACTGCTGCCTCCGTCACTGCAGCTCTTTGTTAGTCCTCTCTGCTCTGTCCTCCTTCCTCCCTCTTTATCTTTCCACACTGATGAGAGGGGGATTGACTGAGAGACAGACATGCTTGACTGTTTTCTGGCTGCATACCATGAGGAGTCACTCACTAGCTCCTTCAGAAGTTTATCTGGCTCACTGAAGGACGGACGGTGAAACAGTACAGTGGTTATCAGCGCTATAGCACTGACCCCCCTCCCACCAGGGCCACACAGCTCTCTCTGTTCCACACGACACTGGGATCAGGCCACAACAATGCTGAGTCCATACAACTGCCAGTGTCATATTTGAGCTTTTTGTTCATTTGAATGGGAGGCATTGTCGTTTGGTGCATCAGATGTATCAGCCGTATCTGTAAATATTGATTGTTTATTTTACCCAGACAAGAATCATGCTGATTTCATTGTAGGGACTGTCAGTGGATGCATTCATTTCCAGTCAGTGTCTTCCTCTGACAGGAAATCTAAAAGGTCTCCATGAATACTGTTTTGCAGGTCTCGTACCACAGCTTATCGGTGTTGCCCCAGAGAAAGCTATCAAACTCACGGTAAGTCATTACAATCATTTCCCTTAGAGTGCCTTCACTTTCATTGCACAATAAGGAAAAGTTGTACCCTTCGTATGTTGAACATGAATACCATCTCACAGAAAATACAATACGTCTTCCAAAATCCAAGACGTGACTAGATGCACTCATTGTCATTCTCCTTGAGGATTTTTTTTTTTTAAAGTGTGCTTTGTGCTTGTCTGATTATCTTCTCTTTTCTTACAGATGAATGACTTTGTAAGAGACAAATTCACCACAGAAGATAACACCATTCCCCTGTTTGCAGAAGTCCTGGCTGGTGCAACTGTAAGTATTGACGTGAGGATGTCTTCGTATAGACAGTCTGTCTATACAGAGTGAGGGCTGAAAATACCCTTGTGCTTCATGCAAAGCAAAGTTAAAGTGTTGGCATTGACTCACATAAATCTAATTGACCTTGATGTGGGGGAAGTGAAACAAGATTTTTGTTGAAACTAAAACATTCTGTAAGATTTTCTCTTTCAGTTTATGAACATTTGCATCTCATGGGTGTACATTTTGAATTCCAGACATTGAGCCAAGAACGGGAGGACATTTTTGTGGTTTTCAAACTCCTTCAACTTCAAGGTTTAGCTTAATTCTTTCTGACTGATATGAAAATACAATTATAAGCTTTTCATTTTCAATTAGAATTACGGATATTGAGTTATTGTATATAAATGTAAGCTCTAATTCAAGCTTCCCGCCAGTGTATTGACATCCTAAATAACTAGGGGGGCTGAATAGAAAGGCGCTCTTTGGTCTCTGAACCCTATAATTGGGCACAATTTGAGAAATGATGCCTGTGAATGGACTATTTTTACCTCAGCGTGCTAATTAGGCACACTAACGTTTGGTGAGTGCATTGGTTAAAAAGCGCGCAATTCCGTCGGCCTACCTCTCTGCTAAATGAGTCCAAGTGAAACGAAACAGACAGGGCGGGGAGGAGAGCCTGCAGGTTGCCTACGGAGGGCAGGGTCTGTGGGGTTATGACCCCTGTCAGCCTGTAATTGGAGGAAGAAGGGCTGGAGGGCCATGGGATGGAGCTGGCTTTACCTCACTGTGATTGAGTTTGACAGGACTGCACATACCTGAGGCCTGATCTGCCATGGGCCCATGGGCACCACAGGTCCATACACCATACAAGTACAACAACAAGCATAGCATGCACCCTATAACTTTTTAGTTCTGGTGAAGGACACCACCCTGCAATGTTATCTTCTCTAATGTATTATGTAAGCATTGATATTCATGTTTGTGAGATTTTCCCCATAGTATTAATTTCTTGCACATCTGATAAACATGGTCTTCATGTAAAGTAGTTTCACATTGTAGAGCAGGGGTCTTCAACCTTTTCTTGCCCAGGGACCCCCTTCCAGGCAAACCGATGACCCAGGGACCCCCATCATATGTTACCAAAAAATAATCACATATCTTGTCTTATCATCAGGTGAATGATATTGGCAAGGAGAAGTAATCAACATTTTAAAATGAATAGATTTGATAGACAGTTTAATTATTTTGACCTCCCCACAATATAACTGGAAGAGGAAGTGTAAACTCTAACACAGCCTATTAGCTAGAAAGGTAACTCCAAACACATTTTCGCTAAAAGATCATCTGTTTAGCTGGTAGGCCATGTGTTGGCAAAAAATGAATGTCCAAGTCAAGAAAGCTTACCGGCAGCCAGCGGCACTTGCCGCACTAGTAGCCTATTTGTGAGTGCTTTTTCAAAGCCCATGTCAAATACTACAGTGAGTGTAATTGAATCCAACGAGTGTAATTTGCTCAATATTAGGAGTTGAGAAATAAAGTTGACATCATTACAAAGAAGATACTATATTCTCCTCTTTTTTACTGCAGGTATGTCATTCAAAAATACATGTATTCTGTTGTTGCTAGCGATGTTCATAAAATACCCCACTGACATGTTTTCTTTTTTTTACATACCCCAGTTGAATAACCCTGTTGTAGAGGGCAAATGTTCTGTTAGTTTGTTGTAATGTTATCCCTCCTGACTGAATGAATAAGTGGGGAATATAAAGGAGATAGAGACAGAGGGATGAATGCATAAATCTTCAGAGTAGCAGATGTTCCCCTTCCACTTTGAAAATGACTAAACGTGCCTGAGCTTTTTTTAGGACAGCGCTCGGATGTTTACAGATAGGAGCCCTGCCCTCTGTGTCACCAGCAGGCATCCAGGGGCCTGATTAGATTTGGGGAGGGTGATAAATGTGCCTGAGTCAGAGGGGCTGTGCCCTTGGGCGTCCCTGTCTTGGCCCTGAGCAGAGCATGGTGATTCAGCGCTCTCCCCTGGGAATGGGGTGAATTGGGGAAGTGTGCGGGGCGAGGCCAGGCTGGGCCACTCACCCCTCTACAGGAGGTGCCTGGGGTGCCTGGGGAGAGGGAAGGGGCAGAGGGCTGGTGCCAGGGTCAGGGCCTTCCAGCCTTGAGCCAGGCTTCTCCTCACACCACGCCTGTCTTTCCCTGACCCCACTGTTTCCTCCCTCAATGTCTGCTTGTTTCTCCTGCTCCCATCAAGACCACTGTCTGACAGCGCGACATTAGCGCTAGAAAAGTGTATTTTGTGTTTAAGTTTACAAAGCTAATTTGAAAGTGCTTATTGGGGTGAAATGCTTAGGCACCATAAGTTATTATCATCCTCACCATGGGCTGACCCCTTAATCATAGGACACAAGTAAACAAATAAATGAAAAGGATTTAATTACTGTAAGTGATTACTTTCATTTGACAATTTAAGTTTTGCATTATAGATATAGATTTATTTGTGAGATGGAAAGTGAGTAAGACAGAAAATGAGTAAGACGATCTTATAACATTGCTGTTACTGGTGCACTGTGACATGTATTGTTGCTTCTCACCCTAACCTGGGTTGTGTTCTGCAGGCTGGAGGCTCCCAGGTGATCTTCACCAATCCTCTGGAGATAGTCAAGATCCGTCTCCAGGTGGCCGGAGAGATCACCACGTCCCGAAGGGTTGGTGCCCTGACTGTGGTCAGGGACCTGGGCCTCTTTGGCCTCTACAAGGTGGGTAAACTCCTCTACATCACA
The DNA here is from genome assembly GCF_964263955.1 of Coregonus lavaretus. Taxonomy (NCBI): domain Eukaryota; kingdom Metazoa; phylum Chordata; class Actinopteri; order Salmoniformes; family Salmonidae; genus Coregonus; species Coregonus lavaretus. The sequence continues at coordinate 67,909,238 of NC_139992.1, read as the reverse complement.
GCACCACTCTAAAAACCTATGTTATAGCCTAACTCAACCACCTCTGCATGATGTCACCCCCAAGGGCAGCTTATGCTGCTGTGATGTTGAACAATACATACTGTATGACTGTTTAACAATGCTATTACATAAGACAATGCTGATATTACATAAGGAATATGAGAGTTCTGATGAGCAGGCACAGTCTGCAGTAGGATGACTAGCTAGATTCCCAACTGACTATTACAATCATATTATGTCTTTCCAAAACAGTGTTTAACATGCAGGGAGACCACGGCTGCCAACAACCAACAGAAAATGAGGGGGGATTATGCTTTACCACTGCTCCTTTCCAAGTTCTCGTGGGTTTACTTACATCTCGAGTAATGTGTTCATGGTCCATATTTTAATGAGAAGCAGACAATGTGGAGCTTGTTAAAAGAGACTCACTTCCTCCCTGTGGATGGGCCCAGTAGACCACGGGTCCATGTTAATGCTGTCTCGGTGTGTGTCTGAGAGACTGCGGGCTGGGAGGGAGGGAGCTCTCTGGGGGCCCCGGGGGAAACCACGGGGGAGCAGTGCTGCCTGGGGGCCTTCTGGCTCCTTCTGTGACCCACCGCACCGCCAGGCTCCTCTGTTGGTTGGCTGAGGTTCACAGCCAGCCAACAATAATCCACTGGAGCTCCCAGGCTAGATGATCCCGTAGCCACAGCGGCCGCCTGAACCACTGCAATTACCCTCTACACCATCAGGGTCAAACATATGAATTACAGTAGAATATTCAGTATTGTAGAATATTCAGTACAGTAGTCCAAACCTGGACTAAAGAGACCAGATGTCGACACTACTTAACTCATTTGATGTTGATGATTCCACATAAACCTGTGCAATATACAATACTGTATTTTCAGTATAGAATCTTTTTCTAAAAGCACTCAAAGCGTTATCATGAGAAAATATCTAATAAAGTAATGTACCATGAAAATGCGATGTTCTTGCAGGTGTAGTTATTTTGGGTCATATAAAATAAATCATTATGCGTTTGTGTGTCCTAGGGAGCGAAAGCCTGTTTTCTGCGTGACATCCCGTTCTCTGCCATCTACTTCCCTGTGTACGCCCACACCAAGGCTGAGTTTGCAGACGAACAGGGCAGAATTGGCGCTTTGCAGCTGCTCACTGCTGGTGCCATAGCAGGTAACTAGCGCTAACAACCACAGCTGCAAACCTCACCATCTCAACCTATAGACATAGCATCGACACTAGACCTGAAGAAATGCTTAAGGTCAATTAATATATATATTTTTTTATCATTAACAGTATATTCAATATGATTGTAATCTACTTTCTATAACATGTACAGTAAATGACTGGACATTCTGTTCCTTTTCTATTTTAAACCTGGCATTGTACTGCACTGCTTGCCATCAGTGGTGATACTGTTCCTGCATAGTGAGAGTGCCTCATTATGTGGGTTGTGCAACACCTCCTAAGGTATACCTGCTGCCTCCCTGGTGACCCCTGCCGATGTCGTCAAGACCAGGCTTCAGGTGGCGGCACGCGCAGGCCAGACCACATACAACGGCGTTATAGACTGCTTCAGGAAGATCATTGCTGAGGAGGGCTTCAGGGCCCTGTGGAAGGGAGCAGGAGGTAGGGGACACACGCACTCAAATGAGCGGTTTCATGACTGGGAAATTAGGCACTCCGTGGCTCCCATAATTGCTCTCTTGAAGACATCAGAGAAAATGTGAAATCCCACATTGTAATTTTAACCTCTGTCCCACCAGCCCGTGTCTGCAGGTCCTCGCCACAGTTTGGTGTAACCTTGGTGACTTATGAACTCTTGCAGAGATGGTTCTACATCGACTTTGGAGGACAGTGAGTATTCTGTCTGGCTCACCTATAGTGAACTGAAGTACACTTACAGTTACAAGGATGTCAGTTTATGTCTGCCATTGTATGTTGTTTATCCTTCCCAAATCTTTTCCCCCCAGTCGCCCCACCGGTTCTGAGCCAACTCCTAAGTCGAGGATCTCCGACCTTCCCCCTGTAAGTGCTGACCACGTAGGAGGCTACCGTCTGGCTGCTGCCACGTTCGCTGGTGTGGAGAACAAGTTTGGTCTACACCTGCCCAAGTTCAAGTCTTCTGGAGTGGTGTCTGTTAGCCAAGCCCCAGCTGTGCCCAAAAACGAGCCTACGGCCTCGTAAGCTGTCGGTCTCCCTCTCAACACTTTACTGCTAAATGGCTGCAAGCTCCTTGAGTAGGGCGTCTTAAAATGTCTCTGTCCTGTCATCCCTCTGAAATGGTTTGGTTAAAAAATTTAACATCTCTTCTCCTTCATTCATAGGCATTTGAAACGCTCTCTTTGAATGCTGCATGAATAGTGCTTCCTTGGTTTGTCTTTGAATAGCTGTTACTGTACATATTGTACATCTCAGTGGAGAGACATTATAGCATTGAAAAGGAGTGGTGTTACTATTGTGTTTCTTGAAGTGAGGCTTTGATGTCGGCTCGTCAGTCAAATTTCAGAGACTTGAAAGGACGTACAGATGTTTTCGAAAGTATTTATTATAAAATCATGACCAGTGTCTTGGGAAATAATTTTAATCTATTTTGATGAAATAAATCATTGAAATTGATAAATATTTATTATGTGAAAAGTACATTCTGAGATTCATGACACGATATGTGGGAGATGTTCTCTGGGTCACACAAAGGGAAGCTTTCCTTAGACACTACATACAGACAGTATGGATACTGAATCCATACCGCAGATATCAAGCAATTTTCCAATACAGCATAATATCCTGAGGTATTCTACAGATTCTGGTTCTGATTTTTTTTTTAAATTAAGAGCAATAGTCATGTGCAAAGACATTCAGACGAAAGTTGAAGATTACATTTTTTGATATATTACAAAACAAGTGGACATTTGGCGCATCTAGGTTAAAGGAACATATAAAAACACTGGCTAACAGTATAATGAGACCACTACATTCCTGTGTGTAGTAATGATGTGATAGATCTAGTCTACTACAGTTGAAGTGGACATGGGCATTGAAGCACAGTGTGAACAACAAACATCAGTCATGATGACAGCAAACACATGCTCAGGGTTGTGTAACCACAAACAAGTCGAGTGGCCAGTGAAACTGAACCTGCAGCTAAACCCACAACACTACCGTATGGATTCAGACACATGAGATCTCTGCATGGAGTTGACATGGTACCTTTAAGGCATTTTGGTTCTTGAGTTCAACTGATTTGTATTGCAGAGTAAGACGATGGCTTTGTTTCTTGTAGTGTCTGAGGTTGATAGATAGCCCTGTTAGTTATCCCATCAGACTGGTTTGCTTAACCAGCCAAAGGAGAAGGCGAGAACGTAGAAGTATCCAAGTTAAGTATGTGTATTGAATCTGACTACAATGTTTCCATAGAAAGATGTCCACATGCCTAAACACTGTCGCAATCGCGCCTTTTCCTTCAATCAAAACGAGGCTGACATTATGAAGCCGGTTGCTGGTCCCTAGACTGGCGTTTCCATTGCGATCAGGCAGAGAGGCGCTGAGCGGCAAGCTCCTCAGCGTCATCCCGGTTCTCGTTGATCTCCGCCAGGGTTCGGACAAAACGGGTCCACTCGTCGTTGCGTGGAACAGCGATTTGCTGGGGGGGGAATAAAAACATTGATATGGGTGAAAATACTAACACATATTGTTGAAGCTGGGACACTCAGGGGGCAGGGAATCACTGGCACAGAGACTTGACCCATCAGTGGCAGAAATCAGGGGGGGAGAGCTCCTCTCTGTATTTGCAGCTCCCCACTCACTGACCTGACTGATACAGAAACTCAGACAGACCCTCAGGAGCTGTCTCCGTCCAGATAGCTGGCCTCTGACAAGACAATGGCTTAATTGTTGTCCGAAGAAATGGAGCAAAAAGTATTACCAGAGCCCCTTCACCTCCACTAGAGGGAAAATAAGGTACTCCATTTCAGGCAGAATGATAAAAATAAATACACTGCTGAACCTCTCAAATAAGTGTATTTATTTTTTTACTACTTTGTTAATATTAATTAAGTATTTATTTGTATCATTCTGCCTGAAATGGAGTACCTTTACAAACATTTTAGATTTAGCCTATATCTCAATTCTGGCTCAAATGTCTGAATGCAAAACCCCCTAGAGATTACCCTTACCAAACATATATGAAGAATGCCATGCGTTTTAATGGTACAGTAAAGGCTCTTAACCCACTCACCTCTCCAACATCATAGACCAGGATCTGTCCATCAGAGTCTCCCACGGCTATCTCTTTGCCAGAGTGGGCCCATCGCACGCGGTTCAGGGCTGGGTTCCCCTCCACTGTGGTACTGGCTGTAGGAACCTGCAAAAGAAACAGCTTCTTTGTCAACACCTACAATACCAATACTGATTGGCTGACTTCTGTGACACTATGGGCCGGTTTCCCAGACACAGATTAAGCCTAGTCCTGGACTAAAAAGCATTCTCAATGAAGAATCTGCATTGAAAGTGCTTTTTAGTCCAGGACTAGGCATCACCTGTGTCTGGGAAACCACCCCTATAGATCCTGCATTGGTGCAGCACTTATAAAAGGGGGCATGTGAAAGAGTGCCAGGTAACGTTACCTCAGTGTCGTTGTTGAGGTTCCACAGATCAAGATGGCCCACTCCATCTACACACGCAAACAGAGCCGGGTGAGTGGGGGACCACATGACATCATAGACGTAATCCGAGTTGTCCTCGAACGAGTACAGTGGCTTGTTGTTCTGGAAGAGAGAAACGGGAGGCGGCGCATGAAAACATTCATCCACTCTGAACTGACTGTGCGCAATACAAATATCTGGATTAATGCTAAAACACAGATGCACACTGAGCTTTGTAGGGTTAATGGAGTCCGAATTCAACCACATATGCACTGAGTGTACAAAACATTGAGAACACCTTCCTAATATTGAGTTGCTTCCCCCTGCCTTTTGACCTCAGAACAGCCTCAATTCGTTGGGGCATGGACTCTACAAGGTGTTGAAAGCATTCGACAGGGATGCTGGCCCATGTTGACGCCAATGCTTCCCACAGTTGTGTAAAGTTGGCTGGATGTCCTTTGGGTGGTGGACACTGCCTTAAATTAACACCCACCACCTTCCAAATGCAGGTAGATTTTAGCATTGGCGGGTAAGATGTCTATTTCACCAGCCACGTTGGCATTTATAGTAAAATAAATGCTGCAGTAGCTGTTTTCAAAGTATTTCTGCCATTTTGTTTCATAGCTGGTAAATTAATCGCACAAAGTCAAAGAACTACGAATCCTATATAGCCTATCGCACCTCGCGCTGCAACACTGCCTGGCTGGGGGCTGTGCACACATGAAGAGCTGAGTGAAAGATTCATTTTTAGAAGCGCCGCGCACAGGCATAAAAGTTGGTCTAATTTACTTGAAATTAAAGTCTACTGAAGTGAGACTGTCCTTGTGTTTCTTGTTCACATGCTATGTTGTTTTTCAATGTTTGAGTTTCAACTGCTAGGGAAGAGAAGACAGCGCTGCTACTAAATCAGACTCAATCTCAAAGGCACAAACATGACTCGAGTCGCATTACCACGTAACCTCCCGCCCTTAAAGGGGCAGGTTAATTTTTTTTTGTCTCATCTGTGATGTTTTGGTTAAAAGACTCAGGTCATAAAAATTTAATTAAACAATATACCACATTACTTCTTACCAGAGTTGTGGACTCGAGTCTGACTCAAGTAAAACATGTGATGACTTGAGACTCCACTTGATATAAAATAAAATAACTTGACTTGGCCCTTAAGACTCGGAACTAGACTTTGACTGAAATTATCTGGACAGGTTTTGTAATGTTCTGTCACTCATTTTGTGGCACAGAGTCTACGTGGATTACACGCAGCCAGAGACAGCAACCGCAGCATTGCCCTTGCAAAGAAAACTGCAACAGATTGAAAAGCACACTCGGTACTCTGATTGGACCAGCAAACTGTCAATCAACACAGGTCGGGAGTGTTTGCATATTGCTGATTTTCTGTACAGCTATAGGATCGCGTGCAGCGCAAACGTCAAATTGTAGGGAGAGAGGATTGCCATATGAAATAAATATGCAGCTCCAAAAATGGTTTGGTCATCAAGCATATTAATCTGTTTACTTTGCAAGCTCACTAGCAATGGGGCAACAGTTACTAGCATAGGCCTACTGTAATTTAATTTTAAAGCTTGCATTTAGAATTTGTTAAAATTAATTATTACTGTGGCGAAGACGCACCATAGCAGTGGAGTGCTTTTTTTCCACTTGTTGAAATGTTTGTTGTTGCTTTCACACGTTTAAATGCATAGGCCCTATGTGGTAAATCTATTCCATCTAATACTACAATAATTACTAGCCTTTCATCATGCCATCCCCGTACTGTTTATTGCAACACGTAGACATTTCTGTTTCATGTTTGATAGGCCATCGATACATTTTCATTTTATAGCCAACCATTTCTTACCCTGCTCTGAGTGGGCGCAATGTTTATAGTGCACATGAACGTTCGCAAGATTCATGAGGTAGAAGTTCTATTTATTTAATTCAATGCATGCCTTTCCTGGGTTATGCCGGAGTTCCGTGTGTATGTTGCCCCGTTCAAAACAACTGGGAACTCGGAAATCTCTTGACTTCCGACTTCAGTGCATTCAAAACAACTTGGAAGAAAAACAAGCCCCGACTGGGAAAAATCGATTTGAACGGTCATCCAACTAGGAATTCCAATTCTGGAACTCCGGCCTCTTTCTAGAGCTCCGACTTTCCGACCTGAAGATCACTGACGTCATGATTTGACCTCGTATTTTTCCGAGTTCCCAGTTGTTTTGAATGCTGCATAAATCCTATGTCTCTTGTCATTTTTGTTGTGTGTAATAGGAGCGCGCGCACCTCAGTGCACATAGACATAGGCTACGTAGCCTGCGCTCCACGCTTTGGAGTCAGAACGTTGAATGATTGTTCCATGTATGCATGGTGTTGAAATATCAATAATCATTAAGACTAATCTAACAATATATGTGGAAATGGCCTTTTACATTTTACATTTGAGTCATTTAGCAGACGCTCTTATGCAGAGAGACTTACAGTTAGTGAGTGCATACATTTTTTTCATACTGGCCCCCGTGGGAATCGAACCCACAACCCTGGCGTTGCAAGCGCCATGCTCTACCAACTGAGCTACAGGAGGCCTACATTGTAGAACCAGTTTATTGGTTGTAATTGCCAATTGGCTAATTGTATGGTCCTGGGGGCTATGTGCTTATATTATGTAGGCCTACCTGTTTGAGCTCTTGTGTTTGATAGATTCGATTTTGTTTCTCAAGGGGAGGCTGTACAGTCTTGCCCTCTACCGGTGTCCGTTCAGATAGCCTCTGTATCAGGCTTAACTTGTCCTATTTCTTTTGGGCTATTACCCGTGTATATTTGGTAAATCTACTTGTATATTTTGTATGATATGGCGCTTTCACCATTGGATCACAAAGACCTGTAAATAAATCTACACTGAGCACGTCAACCTGCCTTGCCTCCTGCTGGTTTCATGCCCTTATGACTGCTACATGTCCATATTTGACAGTTACATAGGTTAATAAAGATATGTTGTGGACAAAATAATGAAAAGGTCAGTCTGGCAGCCTCAATAAACAGACAAAGATTTGTAGTTGAACAAGTCGTTGCATGTATAGATTTTGTTTTTACTTGACTTGAGACTTGACTTGAACATTTGTGACTCGGCTCGACTTCACTTGCTCTTAGAATGCACGACTTGGATTTGACTCGTTCTACTTGGGACTCGACTTGAGACTCGGACCTTGTGACTTGAGACTTGCTTGTGACTCGAATAATAGTGACTTGGTCCCACCTCTGCTTCTTACTAGAAATACATTTATTGTTTTAGAAACATTACAAAGCACGCTCATCCGTTTTTTTCTGTTTTGTTGGTGTAATTTTTGCGGGGTAAAAATATTTTAGCTGGTAAAAAAATCTACCTGCCATAGTCGCTGGTGGACCAAAAAGTACATTTTAGGCCCTGGTGGTGGACCATTCTTCATACACACGTGAAACTGTTTTGTGAAAAACCCAGCAGTGGTGCGCCTGGCACCTACTACCATACCCGGTTCAAAGGCACTTCAATCTTTTGTCTTGCTCATTCAGAGGGGTGAATGGGCAAGACAAAAGATTTAAGTCCCTTTGAATCCATGTCTCACGGCTTAAAAATCCTTCTTTAACCTGTCTCCTCCCCTTCATCTACACTGATTAAAGTGGATTTAACAAGTGACATCAATACGGGATCATAGCTTTCACCTGGATTCACCGGTCTATGTCATGGAAAGAGCAAGGTGTTCTTAATGTTTTATACACTCAGTGTACATGGCACCCATAGGGCTCTGGTCAAAAGTAGTGCACTATGTAGGGAATACGGTGCCATTTAGGACGCATCATAGTAACAGCAGGCTTTCTATTGGGGAGACGGTACAGTACCTTGGTGCTCCACAGCTTGACGGTCCAGTCGAAGGAGGAGGTGACAAACAGGTGGGAGAAGTCGATGGGCCCTGTCGCTGTGTGACAGTCTATCCCTGTGATAGGCCCGTGGTGGCCCTCAAACATCTCACTGATCCCTGCTTTACTGTGGACCAAACATACAACACACAGGGGATAAGAACACCAATACTTAGCACACACCAATACTTAGCACACACCAATACTTAGCACACACACCACGTTACATTAATTTCCCCCCGATGAAACATTAGCATATATAATGTGATATCATTACCAAAATAATATACATTAAATATTCTAGCATATATTTCTGAATTTCATAGCACACAAGGTTTGGTCAAGACCTCCCTTTTTGTCTCAATTTAAGTTTGGAATAACATTTACATTTAGAGAATTCCCCTTTTAACGTGCCATGACTGTAGATTCCCAGCCCAGTGGTGAGAGAGAGAGGCAGCCTTCAGCTTCAGAGCCACATGTTGCAGGCTGTGGCTCTGATAATTACCTCGAGGGGTAAATACCCAACATGAGAGATGCTTATGCGTTATTAACTGGGATGAGAGTAACATACCATTCGAAATGAGGTGGAAAATTAGTCCCTCAATTACCGAGGTGATCATGCAATGCAGAACCTAGCAACTATCCCCTCTCGGCGGTCTCTGGGCATAATGCAGGACATTAGCGATAGCACCGTAGCTCAGAGATCTGTCTCTCCATCGCAGGCAGGAAGCACTTTGAGTCAAGCCATGCTGCTCTGTCACCACACAAGTGGACACACTGACTGTTTGCTTGGGCCACCCTCTCTATTTCTCGCTCTCAAACGAGAGCATTGTGCAATGATCCTCAGATTTGAGTCTCTTCGGGACATCCAGTTTTAAACAAACTCCCTCACTCCGAGGGAGGACTCCTCCAGAAGAAATGATTTCTTTCCCCTCCATGTGTGTCCCGTTTATGTTGAGCGACCTTTACAAACCTAACTGACAGAAGCTAAGCAAAACAGGATGACTGGGGTAGGAGTGAAAACCTCAAAACAGCAGGAGATCAAGTGTTGGATTCATATTGCTTGGGGAAGTGAGGGGGGTGTATTTATTTGACATATCAAATTAAATGTATTTATAAAGCCCTTTTTACATCAGCAGATGTCACAAAGTGCTTATACAGAAACCCAGCCTAAAACCCCAAAGAGCTAGCAATGCAAATGTAGAAGCACGGTGGCTAAGAAGAACCTCCCTAGAAAGGCAGGAACCTAGGAAGAAATACTGTTTTAAACCGGGGCCTAACAAGCCTCCTCAGTTTCCTGGAGGTGTCTGCCCAGCCGGAGGGGATGGGGACACGGGGGGTCTGGCTGGGTGGGTGGGGTTCTGGTTAAAATTGTTGTACCTTCCATGACGACACGCCATGTAGACGGATCCGTCCTCGCTCCCCACCGCAAAGTTGTTGACATCTCCGAGGGGGAAAGACATGGAGGTGACAGCTACGGCCTTCGACTGCTTGAACACCAGCTCCAGGCTGTCCTGTAGAGTAGTGCGAGGGAGGGAACAGAGTAGAATAACATTCATAACCAGCGCTCTCTCTGCCTGGCCTGCATGTTAACACACACAGCCTATAGATTTCATGTTATTTATGTATAATCTATATTCAGCTAGCACTTTATAATAAATGATTAACATTTGACATCGGTGGGTTCGGCAGCGTTGTTGGATTGACATTGCTAGCAGAGTTCATTTCCTTGATAAAAAAAAAATGGTTGAGCGCAAAAATATGTTTAGTGCCAAAAAAATACTAAACGGAGCGGCTGAAACAAATGAGTCTAGTGAGGTCCCGGTGTTTGACATGCCCTATGAAATGGGCCAACGTAATGTGTGTGGAGAATAGGCTGAGTTGTCCCATGTCTGTGTGGTGGTGGTGAGGTGACTGATGGGCGCTACCTACCTGCGGTTGAGAAAGCATGTCCAGGCTCCAGGAACACATCTTGCCATCGGTAGAGATGCTAATGAGGTTGTGGGCGTTCTGGGTGCCTACCACGTTCACACAGTACACTGGGTGCTGCACAGAGGGGGAGACAGGGGAACAAGGCCCCCACAATCGGTCTGTTTACAACACACCGACGTTACCATGTTCCTGCACTCCGCTCTTCTTACCATGTGTCCAATGTAACTGTTGAGGTAAAATCATTTTGGTGATGGTTGATTAGCAGATGAGAGTGTTGTGTTATACCGTGTGTGCTGCTGCTGACAGGGGGGTCCTCTGTACGGGGGTCCTCTTGTTGCTCCTATTGTCCCACAGAACGATCTGCCCTGAGTAGGTGCCCCCCACCACCAGGTTAGGGTGGAACCTGGCAAAGGCGGCCGACATCACTGCAGACTGGCCGAGAGAGAGAGAGAGAGAGAGAGAGAGGGGGGGGGGGGGGGGGGAGTGAATGTAAGAGACAGAGCCATGTTAGCGTCTGCTGAGATTAACGAGTGCACGGTGAAACGGTGACAGCTCTCTGGTGATGTAGGTCTATGTCACCTCCAATCAAAAACGGCTGCGTGCAGCCCCTATTTCAGACCCGCTCAAAATAATATACAGACCTGGGCCATTCAGGGTAATGCTGCAGTATGCCAGTGTGCTGTACAGCGGGCTGCTTATTTTCATTTAGACTTTAACTATCCTGTGTTTTCCATGACTCACACTTCACCACCCACGGCAGGGCCTTCTGCTGGAGGCTGCTCACGACAGGATATATCATGTATGGATTATGTCTACATTATTCATGCTAGTTTATTATGTGTAGTCTCCTTACTTGGTCTCTGGCTGCCTGGTCCAAGCCCTACCTTCCCGTAGCCTGAAACACATCCCCCGTAAACCCTACACATCTAGCCATATGTAATCATTCATTCATCCAAGTAGATTTTTTCCAAAAGGTCGCACTAAAAAAACTCGCATTTCCCACCCACTTGGAGGCATAGAGAAAAATGAGTTCACACTTCTGCTCAGTCTTATTTGGTGGAAGCAATGTGCCTGGGACTACATCCGCTCTGGAGGCATCAACATGTGGTTCTACTCAACCCGTCTTGCTCTGGGAACCTCAGGGCATGCAGTATAATAAGGCAGGCCAGGTGGAGGAGCTGCTCGCGCTCTCTGCTGAACACAGGGCCCTTGTTTAGATACACATGATAACCACTCCAGCCCTGCGCAGCACAGCACACTTAATACAACTGCTGCAGCCCCTTACATCCCAGTCAGCTATTGCACCACTGCTCTTCTCTGTGGTGGAGGTGAATGCCAGCCCGGTGAAATCCCAATGTGGATGAAGGAGGGAGACAGAGAGAGAGGCAGAGAGAGGTGGGAGGGATGGTTGGCGGTGTGCCACACCAGTCAGGGAGAGAGCCACCCATGAGGCAGAGGGAAGGGAAGGAAGAGAGAGAGAGAGAGAGAGGCCCTGGGTGGCTTTAGTACCTGGCAGTGGAAGACGTACTCCGGCGTGTTCTTCTTGTACTTCATGTTCCAGACCAAGGCCACCCCGTCCGGCTCGTGGGGGGCTTCCTCATTGTTGTTGTATGAGGCAACCAGCAGCTCAGGATACTGGTGACAGACAAATCAGCCCAAATGAATGTCAAGAGGAAGTAGACATGGCCCCCAGGCTTGGCTCCATGTGAACAAGCCTCCCCTGCCCTCCGCGGTGCCGGTGAATGCCGAGCAGAATGCGTAACCACCCCTTCTTCAACAAGATTTATGGCCGGGAAACTTTTCCCTAACAGCGCAGTCTGGTAAATAACGTTTGGATGCTACGGCTTGGCATAATGTTAAAGGACTAGGGACTAGACTTCTGAGAGAGCTGAGTGAACCACGGTAGTAAAGTTGGCCACTGCAAGTCGTTGGAGACCTTTGAAACTCAACCCTCCAGTGCACACTAAAAACACAGGGAGAAATGGCTGAGGAAAGAATGGCTTGAAAGACCTGCTCTCAAACACTTATCAGATGTAAACAAACCATTAACCTCTGCTGCTTCTCATATTGGAACAACTGAAGTTTACAGTTGGTGAATACACAATTTAGCACAAGGGAATGGATATCGCTCTGAGCAAGCAACGTAGTGGTGAACAATGAGTTGGTGTTCAATCACTGTCAGAAGACATTGTAGAACTAGGAATCAAATGAAGAGAGACATAAGGGGAAACAAATCATTACGGCCTCATACTAAGTGACAATTTGTGCATAACACGGTCCCAGCACCCTGGGGAACGTGGCTAAATGTCTAATATGTAAAATAAGTGCTGTGTATATCGTACAGGATTAGGGAAGCGGTGAGGTAGCTAAAGACTGTCAACAATATGTTAACATACTTCATTCTTACAATAAACAAATTGTGGTTGAATTCTGACACGTAACGACGCAGTGTGACATGATTCACAAAGACACAGGGGCCAGTGAAACCATGAAGAACTACTTCTAGCGTTTTTACTCAGTGATTGAGTCAGTGAAAAGGTTGCGTCATGATAATGAGCCAATGGTGACTGATAGTGCTGTGCTTTACCGGTGTAGGGTGAAGTTTCCCCACCAATGGTTAAAGTTAGGATTGGGTCAGGGGAAGCTGATCCTAGATCTGCACCTAGGAGAAACTTCACCCAGGAGTGTGTTTTACCTGAGGGGACCAGTCCAGACAGGTGACCACGCGGTGCTTGGACCAGCGCTCATCCATAAACTGTCTGTTCAAAAACAGCTTGGCCCCTGCTTGGATCTCACTAGGAAACAGCATAGTCACAGTCAAGTCATAATAATAACGCCACACTCCTTCCTCTTACTAAACAGCTAATATATTCTGCCTTTTCTATTCAAATAATGCCAAAGAAAAATTGTCCTCTTTCTTTACCCTTCCTTCTCCTCCATCTCGCGGCCACTGTAGTCGAAGAAGACGTCCACATGTTCGGACAGGGCCCGCTCCACGATGCGGGTGCTGTGGTCAAAGAAGGTTATGAACTCCTCAGAGTGGAGGATCTGCAGCTTCTCCTCCTCGGTCAGCTCTTGTGGAGGTGCTAGACAGACAGTAGAAGTTATGGACACACAATACAGAACCATCTAACAGCTTGGGGTTGTCTTATTAAAATTATATTTGAAACAAAAGGGCCATCATACAACACTTGGATGTCAAAATCCAACAAAAATGGTTGGTAGGATTCTTCAATGAAGATGACATCAAAGAAGTTGAATCGTTATTCGTTTAGCACCAACTCCTACCTTCCTCCACCTCTTTCTGGTCTGGCTTCTCCATTTGGATCTCAAGCACTGGTTGTGGTGGAGCAATTTCCTCCTCCTCTTCTTCCTCTGTTGGGTAAAAGGTGCAGGATTTCAATTCAACACTACATAATAAAACTGGCAATGCTTTATATATCATGGTTAATACAAGATTAGTCATGCCAAATGTGACAGTGGCAAATGAGAAATGTTACAAATCATGGATGATTTCACTGACAATGGTTTAAAGTGACAACTGATCCTGCAATTCTGTGTCAATGTTCGGTTCATTCCTAATGTCTACTACTAGTCTCCATCTGCAACATAGTTTCTCTACAACAAGCCCACTGAATGGTAAGCAGGCTAGCATGGGTATGGGAATGGAATCATTATGTGCCTCTGCCCCTCATTTGTTTGGTTTGCCAACTCAATGTCACCTCTCTGAAAGGACCTGCGCCTCTAAAGCGCTGGAGGTTGTCATTTGTGTGTGGGGGGGGGCGCGACGCAGCAGGGGTCTGATCCTACGGTCCCCCTTCCCCGATAATGAGACCCAGCTATTCAACAGAGGGCTTGCACTTCTCAGTGTAGCCATCTCCTCCATGTCCCAGTAACAAGTTGCCCCCTTCCATCCAGGCCAGGGTCCGGGGGCAGCGGGACAGAGGACGGGGAGCAGCTGCCCAGGCCCACTCCCATTGGGCCGACCAGCTGACAGGATGGTGCTAACCAGATGGCGCTGCTTGAATTGTCTTGTTTGCCTCAAAAGGTGGCATGAGGATGGCACAGAGGTTTTCTGCCTGGCCACCCCCTAGACAAGTCTCTCTGAACGGCAAGCCTGTGCAATTACCGTCCCACCAGGGGGTCCACAGACTGCTATTCAACCTCGGAGAACATACAACAAAATACAGCTTGTAGGCCTGACCAGCTGGTAAACCACACACTGGCTCAGACTTTCACACATTACAGAACTCTGCTTTCTCAAACAAACACCTCACCGTCTCCTCTCCATACACACCCCTTCAATGTAGAAAGAGATTGTTTAAACAAACACATTCATGTGGATGAGAAAATGTACAGTGTGACAGTTCTATACCTTTTAGAGCTCTATGTATAGTTAATCTATGACGGCAGCAGTGTTGCACACAACTGTTCCCTTTACACTGAGATCATCTAAATCAGGGGTGTCAAACTCATTTTCCCCCGGGAGCCGCATTCGGTCTTCAACAAGGTCCAGAGGGCCGCATTGAAAATGGTTATATTTCCTTTCCGTCAGATTTTGCTAAAAATAGTCCTCCATCCATCGGTTTGGGAATTTTCGATGCTCCCTGACTGTCAATAGCTTTCATTTCGGTGATTATTAGTGAGCTGGGCACAGTCAAGAAATTGTATGAATGGTTATAATCTACACAGTTTCGATTTGGTTTTATTCATTTTAAAGTATATTGAGTTCGTAAAAAAACAAAACGTTGGGTTGTTTTTTTCACTCAAACCACCCACGGGCCAGATTGGGCTGTATGTTTGACACCTAACTGATAATGTCATCTGCCCATATAAAGTGATTCTCTTTCCTGTCTCCCATGGAGGTTGGGGGGGGGGCATTGGGTGTTCTGATGAGTTTACAGAACTGGGTTGATGACAAGCCATTTCAATGGACGGCCGTACCCTGGAACCCAAAGGAGAAGGTTAAAATCATTCCTTTCAAGGGCCTCAATCAGGCTTAAAGGAAAACAGTAATCACTGTCTTTCAGCTGGGCCCTGCTGCGCTCGTCAGCCCTTTCCCCGGCGAGGCAGGCAGAGCAATCAACCTGCCAGGCATTAGGAGCGGAAGGACAATCTGAAAATAAAGGGTATAATGCACCTGCCAGCCAAAATGGCCATTTGGAGAAAATCTAGTGATCCTGGTGACCCCGCTGGGGGCAGTGGGGGGGAACATAACCAGGGTGGGGGGGGGGGGGGGGACATTTAACAGAATTCACCCGGATCCACCATGTCCTGCACACTGAGACCTCCCCTCAAAGTAGGCCCAATTATGGCTTTTGTACCACTTAAAAAATAAACGCTTTTTTGGGGAGTGGTACCGGGGGAGGGAGGTGTAATCACAGTTCTTTGTCAAGACACTATATTAATGCAAAAGCGACGTGGGCCCAGTGTGTTGTTCAAGTACAAAACTAATGACCTTTACTCCCCACTGCAGGTGTGTTCGTCTCCTCCAAAGCCACAGAATGGACAACACAAATCAGACTTCCACATGCCAGTTTTCTAAAGGCTGTTGCACAAAAATCAGCTTCCACTGTTGGTCTTTTCCAGCTAGAGGAGTGTGGAGAGTACACCGCACATGGTCTGTCAGTAGAGAGAGAGCCCACTTAGTGTTAAATACAGAAGACGCCATGGCTTCATTCAATTCACTGTTAGTTTTCTATCCGTAAATGAAAATGTCTTTCCCTTTGAGTCTAAAGTAAACAGCATTACTCATAACAACTGTTCAAGCATATGAGAACATTCTTTTTAATTATTTATCATCACTTCATGCATTTGCCAGCTAAAAATAATGGCAAAATAATTTGACATCTCAGAATAATAACCACAATGCTCCAAATGTACTTTGTATTTTGCTAGTACCATCAGAATATCTTTACGTGCATAGCATAGGCCTACATCACATTTCTACCACAGTGTCAGATACGGATTTACTGAAGGGACCATGACCAGGTGGCATAATGGTCATGGTATGTTTTCTTTCTGTGTGAGGTAGCAGATGAAAATACATCAAGCCACCACGACCCAACACAACCCAGGAGATTTCAGCAGTCAGCCTACAGCTATTCTGACGAGCAGGTTAATCAGGGTTCAGTCAGCTGTGAAATGGGAGGCTTTTGTTGAGTTTACACACTTGGAGCACTGGTTACCTCTCTCGCTCTCTCTGTGTATCTATCTCTCTATCTAGGCTCTCTCTCAACAGACAGAGGATTGAGACAAAATAAAGACCTTTCTGTGAAGCCTCCTGTAGCTCAGTTGGTAGAGCATGGCGCTTGCAACGCCAGGATTGTGGGTTCGATTCCCACGGGGGGCCAGTATGAACATGTATACACTCACTAACTGTAAGTCGCTCTGGATAAGAGCGTCTGCTAAATGACTAAAATGTAAATGTAAATGAAGATGTGATAGGGATTCACCAAATGTTTTTACCCTACAAATCTCTTTATTACTGATTATTTTCTCACATTTGTATCTTTGAAAAAACTATACTATAATTGATATGAGCATGCTGAAACTGTAGTTAAATTGTAGCCTAAGCCTAAATTTAATTCAACAATACAGTCAGTTAAGGGGGACTAATCGACAAGTGCCAAGCGTATGAAAGGTGACAATGTTCAAAGAGTGCTACTTCAAACAAGAGGCTGTTGAGTTGAGTTAGTGATTAAAAGTTATAACCTTCGCCTGAATCCAAGTGATTAAAACAATCACATTTAATTACATTTCAAATTTACTCAAATGCTATACTTTCTCTTGTATTGCCTGAAGCCTTTTCAAACAGAGCTCCAGGCAGAACACTCAATGAATTCCCCCATATATTTTTTCCATAATTACAACCACTTGCTAAGCAGCACTTATTGATGTTGCATAATGTCTACTGCTGTAGTCTGAACACACTAATGTTCTAGATATAGGCTACCACTACATTTGATTTCTACACACTATCCTGATTCACTGCCTTTCCTTGCATGACCTGGAGTGGGAATTGCAACCATCCAAGCAAAACAGTGAGTATTACTTTTATAAATATTGGTGGAACTTACCATTTATGGGGACATGTCTCAAACTAGATTATTTCCCACCAGGTCACAATATTTGCATCTACACTGGACTCCTAGTAGCCTAGTACAGGGTTTCCCAAACTCGGTCCTGGGGCCCTCCCTGGGTGCACGTTTTGGTTTTTGCCCTATACAGCCGATTCAAATAACTAACTAAACATCAAGCTTTGATTATTTGAATCGGCTGTGTAGTACTAGGGCAAAAACCTCTCCAACCCTGTTCCTGGAGAGCTACCGTCCTGTAGGTTTTCACTCCAACCCCAGTTGTAATGAACCTGATTCAGCTTATCAACCAGCTAATTATTAGAATCAGGTGCGCTGGTTTAGGGTTGTAGCGAAAACCTACAGGACAGTAGTTCTCCAGGACCAGGGTTGGAGAGTCCTGCTCTAGAGGATGGGAGCTGGAAGGACCAGTCCCCCCTACCCAAATTAAAGAACACTAATCAGATTGTGCCTTTTTTGGAGATGGGTGGGTCATCTATAGGGACAATTTAGGATCTCTCTCTCCTTAACTCTATGTCTAGCATGGCACGGCAGCACCTTCCTCCAATGCCACCGCCCGCTGACCTTGAGTGTGCTGTGCCGTCACCTCCTCTTGACAACATGATGAATCACTCAAATCAGTGCACGCGACCAACGCCACCCCCAACATCATATGCGCAGAAGGGTGCGAGCAGGCGAGGGGACGCCGCCTCACCAAGTGCCAGGAGTGATGGCGCGAAAGCACACAGAGTATGTTTTGTTATGTGCCTATTGGGTGAAGGGAGAAGACAGGAAAGCGAGAGTTGATGAAATGATTACAGAGTGCCAGAGAGAGTGGAGGGGGTCTAGTGTTGGACAGCCAACAGAAACCATCCTTGTTTAACACAGTGTTACAATGCCCTAAAGACAGAGTCCCTGTGCCTCCCTCCACAGAACAGAACAGACAGAGAGAGCTCTGCTCTTTATCCTTTACTGGGTATAGGTCTCCATAGAATCACACAATTTGTTCACAGCCAGACTGCTGACAATTCACATTCCTCAATGACAAATCACCACAAGTCATCTGGCTAGTTTCCACTGGAGATTGATCTGACAGAGAACTAACTGGGTTCTATGCAGTCTGAAGTGTGAAGGGGGAACTTCGAAGAGGCAAGTAAGGAAGGAAATCAACCTTTATTCATCAACCCAAAACTCTGAACACAAATCATCAAGCATAAATAATGAATCTCTTTAAACTCACTCACACAGTGTAAATAAAAAACGACTAGGCTACATAGCACTCTATAGCAGTCGCTGATATGTCTTGCTGATAAAGCAGTGTAAACAACAGATTTCAGCCTATGAGACACTCTGAACTGCATCTTAGAAGAAAAAAGAAAACTAGGGGTGTAATCACAATATTGCATATTGTGGCACATGTGCTCAACATGTGGAGGTTATGGGTAAACATGCTTTTTTTGAAGATACGCATCGACAACCACATGAAAGCTGCTGTGCAGCAATTACATACATATTGACATGGTTCAGATGCATTAGCCGGGCATGCACGAGGTGCTTCATATCTAGCCCCAATCTATTGCCTTTCTTCCCAATTCACCCTGGCCCTCTCATCCTGCACATTAATTGTAGCAGGGCCCTATTGGTTTGAGGATGGGGGTTTTGAGTGGAGTGGGCCTACGTGTGTGAATTTAATCTTTCCTTTGGCTTCTTATGTTTCCCGGGCCCCTGCAATTTCCCCCGGCTTTCATCTCAGTGCTCGGTAAGGCCAGATCATTTCCACTTTGCGTTCACTTCCTGCTCCCACTCGTATGATCATACAGGCCAGCCAGCCAGCCGGCCACAACACACATCAAAAAGAGTAGCTTTCTGAAACACTGATAGCCGACTGCATTGTTCTCTGACCTTGCAGTCAACAAGTCTGGCAGCTTTAGTTGTGCCGAAAATATAGAACCCTAAAAGTGTCTTTATAAACTGGATCGTTCGAGCCCTGAATGCTGATTGGCTGACAGCCGTGGTATATCAGACCGTATACCACAGGTAAGACAAATCATTTCTTTTCACTGCTCTAATTACATTGGTAACCAGTTTATAATAGCAATAAGGCACCTCAGGGGCTTGTGGTATATGGCCAATATACCACGGCCAAGGGCTGTAAGAACAGCCCTTAGCCGTGGTATATTGACCATATACCACACCCCCTCGTGCCTTATTGCTTAAATGTACTTAGGTCAGCCTTCTCACCTTCCTTCTGCTGGGTCATCACAGGTGTCTGGGTTTCCTTGGTGTATGACACCGTCTCTTTTGGAGGGAAGTCAACATGGTTGATCTTGGCCATGCCCAGCTTTAGAGGCCCACGCCTAAAAGCAGAGTACAACTTCAGACACATGGCAGGGCCAAGGAGAGCTGAAATAATAACATGAACCTGGGCGACCCATACACAGCACATAACAGTACTACTATCACATTGCAGCCTTTTCATTAGCACCTCATTGCTGAAGTTGCCTTTAAGACGGATGGGAGATTTTGTCTTCTGATAATCACTTATTCATGGAGAAAGGATAACAACGTGTCTGTAGGTCAAAGAAAGATGCCACCAAGATACACATACACGGCATTACTTTTTTTCCTGATATAAAATGATGGCTTTGAGAGGGTCAAGAGGAGCAACAGTGCTACAGGTTGAAAGTGGGATGAAGTGAAAAGAAGAGGAGGAGAAGAAGATAGTGTCCAGTACCCCAGCTCAGAGTCAGAGTGAAGCTGAAGAGTGGACGGGTCAGAGTCCCAGTGCAGAGTCCTGGTTAGTGTCACAGCAACAAGGCAGCATTAGTGCAAGAATGCAGGCATAAACCAAGAGAGGAAACAAGTTAGACCATATACACTCAACATGCACACTCTGAAAACTACAGGTAACAAAGCAAACTTGTATTCAATTCAGAACATTTCAGAAAGACTGAATTTCCTGTAGAGGGTGGTTAAATGCAGTTACCATGACAACCCTCTATTAGGCACTTGCATATAGAAGCTAAAATATGAAAACCAAGGACAGTATCTGTTTAAAATGCTTGAACACAGGTCCTGAGAGTGTGAGGACACTGGGTCTAATGATGCAGCCTGAGGGGCTGTCGAGGCCTGAACTGTGTCACACAAACGGCTCAGAATCCCATGTGAGGGAGCGCCCTGCAAGGGAAAACATGACCTCCATGTGTGTAGGAAATGGCCATGCTGCTGAGGGAAATGAGTCAACATGTAGAGCCTTGGGGTGGAGGAAGAGCTCCCTGGCTCTGATGGGACACTGGGGGAGCTAGAGTTTCAGCAGGGGGACCGGGGCTCTAATTAGGGGTTAAGAAGTCCCCCAGGCATCTCACAGCCCTGTTGTTTTATAGTTCATTTAGAACCCTCCTAATGCAACAGCACACAAACAAAATAAACATGCACACCCTCAGCATAAGCTAGTCATCATGATCTTCAATGGTATTTGTGTGTTATTTTGAGAAGAACACTAGCGCTGTGTTTTCAAAACTGTACATGTTTATAGGCATTGTTTATAAGGCAAATGGTTACATAAGCACCTGTGTGCATCTAGTAAAACTCATGCAAAGGTTGTTTAAATTTCATTGTAAGAACATTGGCAATATCTTATTAAAAACCTAGATACGCGATTGACTGTTCCAGCTGTGACATAAATAATAATAATAATATGCCATTTAGCAGACGCTTTTATTCAAAGCGACTTACAGTCATGTGTGCATACATTTTTATGTATGGGTGGTCCCGGGGATCGAACCCACTACCCTGGCGTTACAAGCGCCATGCTCTACCAATTGAGCTACAGAGGACCACATGGATTTATAGAGAAGAAACTTGCTCAAACCTGTGAAACACAAATCCTTTAAAATTACACAGACATTAGGAGAGACAGTCCCTCATTCATTCCTGCAATAAAAGCCCCTGCATGCATCGCAACCTAAAATACAGTGGCGCTGCCCTGTGCTTAGGGGATGAAGGCTCTTTGCAGAGAGAAATGAACACATTTTGACATTAAAACATTAAACTGGGGGGTGTTTGTACCTGGGTCCCACAGCGCCATCGCCCGAGTCTTGGCTCCCTGCCTCGCTTGGTGTGCCCGCGGATTTGGAGGTTGGAGACATGGGAGGAGGGACTAGATAGTGAAACAGACAGGTATCCCCTGTTACTATGCGAAGAGGCTGGCATGTTCACAATAGTGCAAAGGTATGTCAGTGTGGGGTGCCAGCAGTGGTAAAAAATTAATAATAATAAACACGATTAATGCGGCATGCAAAAAGGCAAAAATGGAGTGGATATGAGCAGCAAAATGGAGAAAAGACAAAGAAAAATGTTTTATATTTCATGCCATATGCTGTGAAAATGCAAGTGAAAATTCAACAGTAAGACAAATACCAATAGTATTAGAAATAACTAGTCACACATCAACATACCAAAAGCAAATGGATGAGACATGTTAGAGAAGTTGTGAGGCAAAATAATGTATTGTCAACTAATTCTAAAATACAAACAAGTAAATAATCATGTCAATGTCATTTAAGCTATTTAAATTTTAAGTCTAAGGAACCATGGCAAACCATATAAAAAAATATTACATTTTCTGATTCATCCATAACATCAGTTCTCTTTATCACTTCTGTTTTACATACGGACAGGACTAGCCAGCCATAAGGCAATATGAATTAATCTACTATGGACCACTTCTGCCCCCTTCTGTTAGCTTGGTGACAATGTTCTCACATAAATCTTGGTTTAGAAAAACGTTTGGTCAAGAGTCAAATGGCCTACACTACACTAGAGAGACGCAATCCTTGTAAAAAGCTAATGTACAGAGATTTGTTAAACATCTAATACTGATGGTAGATGGTTTCTTACCAACAGGGACATCAGCTGATGTGATGCCCATGCTCTGCAGAAGGGCATCTGTCTCACGTCTCTTTTTCTTCAAGTCCGAGTCATCCAGTGGGGCGGCATCTTTCTTCAGGTCAGCCTGGAAGAGAACCAGAGCATATACACTGGTTAGTATCCTGGCTGTAAGCATGATGAATAGAGGGTTTGATGGAGAGTAGTCTGAATTAGGCTAGTTTATAGTGCTGAGCGATTAACCGAAATGTCTGTTATTTTTCGTTTTTTAAATAACTAATTGACCGATGTCGGTTCAATTACTTGAATTCCATTTCGTTCTGTTTTTTTTCTTCCTGTGAGCTCAATGCGCAGTAAATCAGATCAACCCCGAACGAATTGTCATGAAATAAAACAAAAAATATACACAACTGAAATATTGTATTAAAGTAAAGTAAGGTGAATATTTAAAAGTTCATAAGTGATAAGCAGTAATGGGCAGTCACTACCATCATGGGACTTGTATTAATTGTTTTATTCTGTGGTGTTACAGCATTCAACCCACATAATGCATAGTGCATTTAATGTTCTAAAAAACTATTATTGAAACCGAAAAACCGTGATAATGTTTTACTAATCGGACCAAAACAACCTCAAAAGGCAATAATCGCTCTTAAACAATTAACCTAGCCTTAGAATCTGTACATTTTCCCTGGAATCAAAGCTACTGCTTCCTCTTTCCACTGATGTCAAATAGGACTACTCAGATACTTTGAACAGAATGCACAACGCCATTTTGGTCAGTCTAGTTCAGGGGATATTTAAAGTCCCTATAAGCATGTACTTACCTCTTTCTTTTTGCGCTCATCTTCCTTCCTTTTTTTCTCCTCCCTGATCTGAGCCAGGCGTTGCTTCTTCCGTTCAAGCTCCGCTTTTAGCTCGCTTTTGTCTGACATGACGCCAACACTAGGACACAAACACATTTCAGAACAAGATAGGTGACCTACAGCATTTTACAGCAGTCGGCAAATCTGAAAACTCCATCATTTGTACAGAAGGTGTTATTTTTTACTCAGAAAATAGCCATGAGTTAGGCTACACATTGGAATATAGACTAGAGTATGGTCAGAAGCAATTTAGCCTAGGGTATTTCAAAAATAAACTGCATTTCATGAGCTGCTCTGAAAGTGTAATAAGATCACTCATCCGTTTTAACCTTTCAGATCAACGAGAATAGCACCTGTTCCTTTGCTCTGATCTGCCAGGTCAAACCATGTAACTAGTTTTTGATCATGAATTAAGTTTCAGCAGGGCACAGATGATAAGGCTCAAGAGCACACTCTACTGTCCAGACGGAGAAAGGTTGGATGCTCTTCCATTAGCAGGGTCCTGACCGCCTGGTCTGTAAAACCCTTTACTGGTCCAAAGCCCCATTCAATGCGCGTTTGTCTACTCAACTCTAACCAACTTCAGAGTGCGCTCTTAGAGAGATTAGGTTGATCATTTCAAGAGACGCTTTACCATCCTGTATACAGCATTGATCAGCCCTCATATCCTCTACAGCACCTGACCCTTTCAACACCTAAGAAGGGGACCACTTTAAGACATTTGACTTAATTGCACAATTTAAGACAATGAATGGAGGTCTCTGAGCTTTAAATTGAAATAGGTTTCTAAGCCGTCCTTTTCAGATGGTCTGTGCAATGTGAAACCCCATATACATTACATTTGATCAACCACTTTGAGATAACAATGTGGTTGATGCAACTTCAAGAGGTGTTCATGTAAATGCTGACTTCTGTAACAGGAAATGTCGGCTAATACAAGGACTGTAGTTAACTAACTTAAACATAAAAGTGTGTTATTGGTAAAAAAAAAAAAAAAAAAAAAAAAAAAACCATTTTAAAAACAGAAGTAGAGGTCATCAAGAGCTCCAACATAAGCGATGCTGGCAAGAATCGCGCCGCGAAGTACAGTGACTAGTCTACTGTGGTCAAACCATGAATTATGAGCATTGCAGCATCATCAGCATCTTCTTGCCTCGCTGTCACTTTAACTAGCTAGTGCGCTAGCTAAGTTACATAGCTAGTACGGTTTGTAGAGAGCAGCTAGCGAATGTTATCTTAAAATTCAACACATTTTTTTACTAACGTTAGTAGACTGGCAGGCCTGTTGTTTATCTAACATAACTTTAGCAAACTAGCTGCGGCCCCACCCAGCCAGTGTGACGAGTGTGTGTGGGACTGACTGAGAGACCAAAATGGCTAGCTAGCGAACGTTGGCTAGAATAATTGACTTGGTCTTGGCATCCTGACTTTTCAAGTTGAAATAATGATTAACTACCGGACTCTTTCGCAAACAATTTCTAACTACCAATTTTTAACATTATGTTTTATTCAAGCCTAATTGTAACGTTAGATGATCAGCTAGCTATCACAATTGGCCTGCAGCAGGCTAACGCTACGTTAGCTAGCCAACCAACTAAATCTCATCTCACGTTTTTATTTAGAAACAATATGTTTGTTTTTTTAAGTCATTACGCGCCACCTCCACGTTTCACTTGTAGTTTGGTAACAAACCTTATTTCTACTTGGCTTTCTAATCGCTTGAATCTAGGATCCTTTCCTGAAGCACCAACACAACGGTCGTCACTAGTTACCAAAGCCACAAAGTGAGAAGGCCCGCCTACTCAACCAATCAGATGAGAGAGCGTGATGACGCGTATGCCGGCTCAGAATGCCCGCTTATCCGACCAATCAGAGGAGGGAATATGATGACGCATATTCCATTTCGCGGGAAACGCCTCATTTTCGAAATGGCATGTCTAGAGTTCGGGAACAAGAATTGGCAACGTCACTAAAATTCATAACATTGAGAAAGGACAAAAGGCAAAAGGGTAAGTTGTCCTTATATATATATATATATATAAATAACTAGTAGCTAACTTTTGCTACTCTCATCTAAAATGAGCTAACTAGCATAAAGGATTCCATTCCAAGCACAGAGGAGTTATTCTATTTGACAGAGCAAAGTTGTTAGTTTCCCTACTAGGCTGTCTAATAGTAATATATCATATTCTTGACCGTCAAAAGATGCACAGCCTTTGGCAGGAAAACAACTAAGTTGGGAGAGTAAAAGTCTCCCATTCAATGGTGTTCCGTTTCAAATTGTGGTCACAAAGACGTATGTATGAACGCCACACAGATGCCGCGTTCAAAACAACTGGGAATTCGATTGTTCCCAGTCGGAGCTCGGTTTTTTCGCGAGTTCCCAGTTGTTTTGAACGCACTGAAGTCGGATGTCGGAGATTTCCGAGCTCCCAGTTGTTTTGAATGCGGCAAGACAAACATTTTTTACATTTTAGTCATTTAGCAGACGCTCTTATCAAGAGCGACTTACAGTTAGTGAGTGCATACATTATTTACATTTTTTCATACTGGCCCCCCGTGGGAATCGAACCCACAACCCTGGCGTTGCAAACGCCATGCTCTACCAACTGAGCTACATCCCTGCCGGCCATTCCCTCCCCCACCCTGGACGACGCTGGGCCAATTGTGCGCCGCCCCATGGGTCTCCTGGTCGCGGCCTGGATTCGAACCAGGATCTCTAGTGGCACAGCTAGCACTGCGATGCAGGGAGGTAACAAAAGCCAAAGTCAGAGAAATATACTGCTGAAATGAACAAGAAGGCAGTAAGTTCAAAGACAGATCACTGTAATTTATACCATACACTTTTACAACATTAATTTCATTTTAATTAACAATGGAATGTTCATCAATAAAATATAAGAAGATGGGACTTTAAACGGGTGTCCCAATAACTACTAATAAATATTAAGTAAGTGGGGTTAGGGTGGTGAGTTTCCCCTCACACTGTAAAGAGCTTTGGGTGTCTAGAAAAGTTATAGGTAAGTCCAATCAATTATTATTAAATCCATAGTTTAAAGACCATGCCTTTGTATACATTTACATTTACGTCATTTAGCAGACGCTCTTATCCAGAGCGATTTACACACTACACTGAAACTGGTACAAAAGACCAAAATGATGATATAATAATGATATGCCATTTAGCAGACGCTTTTATCCAAAGCGACTTACAGTCATGCGTGCATACATTATTCGTTTTTTGTGTATGGGTGGTCCCGGGGATCGAACCCACTACCTTAGCTTTACAAGCGCCGTGCTCTACCAGCTGAGCTACAGAGGAGCACAATGTGGACTGCAAAGCTATGTTTAGTTAAATAAATGACTATAGTAACTGCCTAGGTGCCAAATAAAGTAACAGGGTTGAAGTGTTCTTAAATCAGAAAAAAAAAATCTGCCAATTAAAAAATATAGATATTTCTGTTAAACTGTGTACATTTTACTTGTGGATTTTGAAGAAAAAAAAACATCTAAATGCAAGATGTGTCAATTTGTTTGTCTACATGTCATTTTAAAAACAATGCAGATATTGGAGTAGGCTAAACCTACACTATATATGTGGGCACCTCTTCAAATTAGTGTATTCGGCTATTTCAGCCACACCCGTTGCTGACAGGTGTATGAAATCGAGCACACCGCCATGCAATCTCCATAGACAAACATTGGCAGTAGAATAGCCTTACTGAAGAGCTCAGTGACTTTCAACGTGGCACCATCATAGGATGCCACCTTTCCAACAAGTCAGTTTGTAAAATTTCTGCCCCAGCCAACTGTAAGTGCTGTTATTGTGAAGTGGAAATGTCTAGGAGCAACAACAGCTCAGCCGCGAAGTGGTAGGCCACACAAGCTCACAGAACGGGACCGCCGAGTGCTGAAGCGCGTAGCGTATAAAAATAGTCTGTCCTCTTTACCATTTGGCAGTCCGACGGACGAATCTGGGTTTGGCGGATGCCAGGAGAACGCTACCTGTCCAAATGCATAGTGCCAACTGTAAAGTTTGGTGGAGGAGGAATAATGGTCTGGGGCTATTTTTCATGGTTCGGGCTAGGCCCCTTAGTTCCAGTGAAGGGAAATCTTAATGCTACAGCATAGAATGACATTCTAGACAGTTTGGGGAAGGCCCTTTCCTGTTTCAGCATGACAATGCCCCTGTGCACAAAGCGAGGTCCATACAGAAATGGTTTGTCGAGATCGGTGTGGAAGAACTTGACTGGCCTACACAGAGCCCTGACCTCAACCCCATCAAACACCTTTGGGATGAATTGGAACGCTGACTGCAAGCCAGGCCTAATCGCCCAACATCAGTGCCCGACCTCACTAATGCTCGTGGCTGAATGGAACCAATCCCCGCAGCAATGTTCCAACATCTAGTGGAAAGCCTTCCATGAAGAGTGGAGGCTGTTATAGCAGCAAACGGGGGACGAACTCCATATTAATGGCCATGATTTTGGAATGAGATGTTCGATGAGCAGGTGTCCACATACTTTTGGTCATGTATTGGAAATGCATGTCTCTCGTCTGCCCTGCAAGCCGGTCGGGCATACGCGTCACACTCCCTCATCTGATTGGTCGTTTCCCACGAACCTTAACCCGGCATACGCGTCATCACACTCCCTCATCTGATTGGTTGAGTAGGCGGGCCTTCTGACTTTGTGGCTGTGGTAACTAATGACGACCCCAACACAACGGTCATGGCTAGAATGGATCCATCTTTTGTCAAATTCACGTTTTTTTTGTTGTTGCATTTTTGCTAACTCTAACCATTTTCCTAACCTAAACCTAATTCCCCTAACCTGCTACGTTAATTCTCCTAATCTGCTACGAAAAGTCAATCCAACGTTAATTTGACAGAAGCTGGATCCCTTTTAGCCATGACCCAACACAACGGATGTGGATTGCGGAATTACGGTTGCCGAAGAGCGACAGTCAAATGAATATCAGCAGCAGAGATTTGCTGGCAATGATCTTACTGCGCCAGTAGGGAGCACTGTCTGCTCAAAGTACTACGATCCCAGTTGCGGCTAATGAAGATAAGTGTTAGTGGAGAGGTGCATGTCCAAGTCCTGACAATTTATCTGCATGTAAAACTATGATTTGGATCCAAGAGGGTATGAAATTCTAATGACCCTACAGATAATATAAAAACATAGAGCTACTGATCATAATGCAACAAAAATGTATATAGACATTATCATGTCTACAAACATTCTGGTAATGTTATAACTTACTAAATCATTTGTAAAATATGCTTTAATACTATTAAGCATGAATTCCTCACTGAATGAAATCCATAGTGCATTGAACAAAGTAATGATGAAATTTGTGTTAGCCTATATTGCCTTTAGGTAGACCTGTATGTAATAATACATATATTTGGATTATAATGGATTCACCCCTCACATCAATGATGATTCCTTCCCTAAAGATGTGTTGGTTCTGTAAATCCTGCGTAAATGAAAATAAAAACATTGAATACAGTATGTAATCATTATAAAAGGTACAAAAATGTAAGGAATATGTATACTGAACAAAAATATAAATGCAACATGTAAAGTGTTAGTCCCATGTTTCATGAGTTGAAATAAAAGTTCCCCGAAATTTTCCAAAAGCACAAAAAGCATATTACACGCACATTTTGTGCACAATTTTGTTTACATCCCTGTTAGTCAGAATTTCTCCTTTGCCAAGATAATCCATCCACCTGACAGGTGTGGCATATCAAGAAGCTGATTAAACAGCATGATCATTACACAGGTGCACCTTGTGATGGGGACAATAAAAGCCCACTCTAAAATGTGCAGTTTTGTCACAACACAATGCCACAGCTGTCTCATGTTTTGAGGGAGCGTGCAATTGGTATGCTGACTGCAGGAATGTCCACCAGAGCTGTCCAACCGGCCTCACAACCACAGACCACATTTATGGCGTTGTGTGGGTGAGCGGTTTGCTGATGTCAACGTTGTGAACAGACTGCCCCGTGGTGTCGGTGGGATTATGGTATGGGCAGGCATAAGCTATGGATAACAAACACAATTGCATTTTATTGATGGCAATTTGAATGCACAGAGACACCGTGACAAGATCCTGAGGCCCATTGTCGTGCCATTCTTCCACCGCCATCACCTCATGTTTCAGCATGATAATGCACAGCCCCATGTCGCAAGGATCTGTACACAATTTCTGGAAGCTGAAAATGTCCCAGTTCTTCCATGGCCTGCATACTCACTAGACATGTCACCCATTGAGCATGTTTGGGATGCTCTGGATCGAAGTGTACGACAGTGTGTTCCAGTTCCCGCCAATATCCAGCAACTTCGCACAGCCAGGTCGCAGTTGTAAATGAGAACTTGTTCTCAACTGGCCTACCTGGTTAAATAAAGGTCAAATAAATAAATAAATAAACAGCCATTAAAGAGGAGTGGGACAACCTTCCACAGGCCACAACGAACAGCCTGGTCAACTCTATGCAAAGGAGATGTGTCACGCTGCATGAGGCAAATGGTGATCACACCAGATACTGACTGGTTTTCTGATCCACGGCCCTACTTTTTTTTTGAAGGTATCTCTGACCAACAGATGCATATCTGTATTCCCAGTCATGTGAAATCCATAGATTAGGGCCTAATGAATTTATTTCAATTGACTGATTTCCTTATATGAACTGTAACTCCGTATAATCTTTGAAATTGTTGCATGCTGTGTTTATATTTTTGTTCAGTATATTTTATGATTATTTGTCTAATCTTCATTAGGCTAGTTAAATTCTTTATCAAATCATTGTCCATTACATTCAATAACATCAAATAAAAAAACAGTTTAAAAATCAACATTCTGGAACTGTTGGGAACAATTCCTCAAGGTGCTATTTGGGACAAAGGCTTACATTTGCTGAGGGAATGCCAGTAGATAAATGCAACTTTTTAAAGCATCAACAGACAGACAGAACCAGCAGTTGGTTTTCATGTTACTCAGTTGACCTGTCCTGAGTCCTCCAATTTACAGCTCCTTCTCCTGGCATCTCCATTGCCTTTGGGGTCAATCGGGTCAGTTTGTTGAGACAGGGCAGTGCCCACTTTGGTGCCAGCTGACCCACCCCCATTAGTAGGCAGGGAGCGCAGGACCTGCTCACTGGGGCGTTTCCAAGAGGGGTGAGTAGCGATCCAGAGGATGATTCCTCCAAAAATAACTATCAGTACTCCCAGTACATTCACAAAGGTGGCCTCTGGGGGAGAGTCCTTGTATTTGGGATCTTTCCTGAGAGACAAAGAAGAGTTATCTATAGATGTAATATGTTTATAAAATGGGGTCTCTCAGTACCAAAGTTTAGTGTATGTCCCATATTTCCTGTGTTATAAAACTTACATGCCAAAAATGAGCTTCTCTGTGATGCCCATAAGTGCAGTGGCTATGACACTGGCAAAGATGAACAGGCCACTGTAGATGTGCAGGGGCATAAATGCTGCTCTCAGGTATATTGGGGTGATGGGTATCAGGTATATACACACTCCCAGGACAAGCTGCTCAGTAAAAGAGGGAAACATCAGGAAACTCTGTCAAGCACTGTAATGAAGAATGGAATGGGCTATACCGGTCTTACTGTGCCATAAAATGTACTTCATAAACAGCCTACACACGTGTCCATGCATAGAGCTGTAGTTAAATAGTTAGAAAAAAATCAATAAGAATGATGGTTTATGACAAAGCTTTATAATAATATAATCAATATAATGAAGCATTCATTAAGGACATTTCTACAGCATCATAATAGGCTACCCAATATATTTTGGTGCGCTTACCTGTAGTGAATAAAGTATCACAGCTGCTAGCCCCACCCAGCTATGCAGGCTGTACATGTTGGGGATGTTTTGTGAGTTGTGGAAGTCAAATACTGCTACCAAAGATATGGCAGCGAAAATGAAGGCCAGTATGTTTAAGCCAGCATGAATAAACTTCATCATTAACTTACTGCACTTCCAGGTCCATGGCAACCTATACACGACAATGGCTGAAACAGACAAAAATAGCCTACTTATTCAACTGATGTTTAATCATCAAAATGCATTAAATCCAAAGTGATTGAATGAGAATAATACTCTGAGATTAGCAATTCTTGCTATACATACCAGATGTTGTAACATCCTGTTTTTGACATCACTATGAAGTAGGCCTACTTCTACACATAAAATAAGACCTTCATCGCATTATATAGTTTTCATTTAGTTTAGTTTAAGTGGTGTAGGCTAATAGTAGTTAATTTTTAACGAATGTAATCAAAGGCAAATACCAATCAAAGTTACTGTGTCATTTAAGTTAATCAGGCTACACTCAAGGACACTCAGGGAGGTAGCCTACTTCAAGTGGAAGAATGCAAATGGTCTGGAATGTTGGTAGCAAAACTGAGTACAACTCGTTAACTTAAACTTTTGTAAAGAATCAAAGGGTCTTGTTTTACTCAGAAATGCATCAGGGCAACATTAGCATAGATAGTGCTCTAACATTTGTCTACAACAAAACTGATGAAAATAAAGCCAACAACTGAAACAGTGACTGGTTTAGAAAACAATGCATCTTTCTTTCAATAATAGTATCCTGACAGTGAATAGATACAGTGTAGCCTTTTTCTTTGGGTTACTTCGGAATCTTGTGAGAAAAATATTCCAGGTTGCAAACTGCTTGTTGAAATAACTTTCAGATCAAAATAACTTTTTTAAAATTTAGACTGTCTCGGCCAAACTCAATCGCTTCAGATCTAGCTGAATTCTGTACTAGAGAGAGCAATAAACAGACACAAACTTCTCACCAATTCCCTGCATAAAAATGAACCCGGTAACGATTAAAACCGGGTGCCAATTGAATTCGGCCAGTCCTCCATCCCATGCTAAACCTTCCTTGAAGTAGAATACCCATCTCAAAACAAAAATTATCGAGACAAAACCAACGGTCACTGCGGCGGACAGAGCGAACAGGAACTGCTTGAAATTCTCCATCGCCAACACTGGATTAATGGAGGAAGTGATTTGAGGTGTAGTCTCAAACTAGAGGAATTTCAAGTGGTTACTTGAGGGGAGGGAAGGGGGGGTCATGAGTCATGATTTTCCAATAACAAATCTGCTAATGTTTTCAAATACCAAAGTTTTGTAAACTCCGTTGTTACAAAAGGGCCATACAGAACAGACTGGTCTCATAGACTAGAGGTAACATAGTAATCGGTCAATCCGGGACACTCAAATTAGTATGATATGTTACTTTTGGTATGGTTATGTAAGACAGAAGGTTACTTAAGGCAAAAATGAAAGGATGATGATTGGTCGGGGTGGAAGGGGTGGGCGTATAACACGAATGTATAATAACCCAAAGGCTGCATGTTTGAATCTCATCACAGACAACTTTAGCATTTTAGCTAATTAGCAACTTTCAACTTCTTACTACGTTTTAGCTACTTTGGAACTATTTAGCATGTTAGCTAACTTTTCCCTAACCCTAACCTTAACCCTTTTAGCTAACCCTAACCTTAACCCTTTAACCTAACTCCTAACCTTAACCCTAACCCCTAGTTTAGCTAACATTAGCCAGCTAGCTAACGTTATCGTTAGCCACCTAGCTAACATTAGCCACAACAAATTGGAATTCGTAACATATACGTTTTGCAAATTCCTTAACGTACGTTTTTGCAAATTTGTAACATATTTTGCAAATTCGTAACATATAATACGAATTGTCATTCGTAACATATCATATGAAAATGATTATGGACATTCACAAATTAATACATACCATACGAAATGTAACATATCATACTAAATGGAATGTGAAGTATTTATGTAAAGAATGATACGAAATGCTCTGAGACCAGGTTACAGACACAGCAGTTATAAAACAGATCACCGGTGTGTTGTGCACAACATTAGCATGAGAACCAATAGAAGAATCACCATTTGCTGTTCAAAATATGTCCCGAATTGAAATAGATTAAAACGAATAAAAATTGAATTATGCCACAATTGGACTAGATAATGCTAAACAAGGTTGGAATGTTTTTATACAAAATCAATAAAAGACAATTATTAGTTAATTTGACCCCCCAAAAATAAAACATCTGTTGAAATCGAACTGTGGATGTATTTGAATTGAGAATTGCATTGGGGGCATACTTATTTGCACTGTACAGCCTAACCTATGGATTGTGAACCCATGAAATGGCGTATCAGCCTACAGAAGTGACACTCACAGAACACAACTATGTAGAGTTTACACAAATATTAGCGTCTTAGCTCTTATCACAGGACTTTGATTGTGGGAAATCACCTTTCCAGTCAGTCTATGGTGTGTTGGACATTCATATTGCACTGTACAGCCTAACCTATGGATTGTGCACCCATGAAATGGGGATTCAGCCTACTCAGTGACACCCACAGAACACAACTGTGAAGAGTTAACACACATATTAGCATCTTAGCTCTTATTGCGGGACTCTGAAACCACTGAAATGAGCAACATTAAGCTCACCAGTAAAAAATAAATAAAAATAAAAATAAAAATTATATATATATATATATATATACTGAACGAAAATATAAACGCAACATGTAAATTGTTGGTCCTGTGTTTCATGAGCTGAAATAAAAGATCCCAGAAATTGTCCATACGCACAAAAAGCTTATTTCTCTCAAATTTTGTCTACAGATTTGTTTACGTCCCTGTTAGTGAGCATTCACATTTCTCAATTGCCAAGATAATCCATCCACCTGACAGATGTGGCATATCAAGAAGCTAATTAAACAGCATGAAATTTACACAGGTGCACCTTGTGCTGGGGCCACTCTAACATGTGCAGTTTTGTCACACAACACAATGCCACAGATGTCTCAAGTTTTGAGGGAGCGTGCAATGCCGACTGCAGTAATGTCCACCAGAGCTGTTGCCAGATAAATTAATGTTCATTTCTCTACCTTAATCCAACGTTGTTTTAGTGAATTTGGCAGTACGTCCAACCGGACTCACAATCGCAGACCACATGTAACCACGCCAGGCCAGGACCTCCACATCCAGCTTCTTCACCGTCTGAGACCAGCCACCTGGACTGCTGATGAAACTGGGGGTTTGCACAACCGAAGAATTTCTGCACAAACTGTCAGAAACGTCTCGGGGAAGCTCATCTGCTTGCTCGTCGTCCTCACCAGGGTCTTGAACTGACTGCAGTTCGGCGTTGTAACTGACTTCAGTGGGTAAATGCTCATCGTCGATGGCCACTGGAACGCTGGAGAAGTGTGCTCTTCACAGATAAATCCCGGTTTCAACTGTAACGGGCAGATGGAAGACAGCGTGCATGTCGTTGTGTGGGCGAGCGGTTTGCTGATGTCAACGTTGTGAACAGTGTACCCCATGGAAGTGGTGGGGTTATGGTATGGGCAGGCAGGCAGGCATAAGCTACAGACAACGAACACAATTGCATTTTATCGATGGAAATTTGAATGCACAGAAATACCGTGACGAGATCCTGAGGAATGTCGTGCCATTCATCTGCCGCCATCACCTCAGGTTTCAGCATGATAATGCACAGCCCCATGTCGCAAGGATCTGTACACAATTCCTGGAAGCAGAAAATGTCCCAGTTCTTCCATGTCCTGCAGACATGTCACCCATTGAGCATGTTTGGGATGCTCTGGATCGACGTGTACGATAGCGTGTTCCAGTTCCCGCCAATATCCACATCCAAAAATATGTTTCTACTGGTGTCTTCGCCCCAGGCCATTAGTGACCATTGCCCAGTTGTTTGTGTTAGAGATGTGAGAATACAAAAATCTAAGCCTTGTGTCATCAAAAATAGGAACTTAAAAAACTTCAGTGAACAGGCTTTTTTACATGATCTTTATTTTGATTGTATTTCAGCTATCCCTGAACCTGATTTAGCTTTCCGTCTTCAATACTATTGTGGATAATCATGCTCCCTTCAAAAAACTATGGGTTAAAGGTAGGTTGAATGCCTGGTTCACTCCGGAATTATCAGAAGTAATTCATAAAATAGATGATGCTTGGGTCAAGGCCAGGAAGACAGGCTTAGGCCCGTACTGGCAAGCTTTTAAGCAACTATGGAATCATTGTGTAAGACAAATAAGAAAAGCTAAATCTGATTATTATGTAACCACTCTTTTGGATTGTAATGGGAACCCAGCTAAATTCTGGAAAACTGTCAAATCCCTGAAGAGTTCTACTTCCTCCTCTCAGCCACGACAAATTAATTCAGACACTGGCCTCATTACGGACAAAAATGCCATCATTGATGCATTTAATCACCATTTTATTTCAGCAGGCTATCTCTTTGAAATAATGTTTAAGCCTATTCACAATGATACTGGGCTGGATGCTGATAGGGGAAACTTGCTGAATGATCAGAGAAATTATAGTCAAAGCTTTTCTTTTAGGCTATTTACAAAAAAAGTCCTGGATGCTTTGCTAGCAATAGACAACAAGAAATCCACAGGGGCCAACCAATTAGATCCCGGTCTGCTTAAGAGTGCAGCACCCATCATTGTTGGCTCAATAACCCACATTTTTTATTTAGCATTGTAATCAGGAAATATTCCAAAAGTACGGCAATCGGCTCTTGTGCTGTCACTCCATAAGGGCGGGGATAGTAGTGATCTTAATAATTATCGCCCCATTTCAAGGCTTCCTTGTCTAGCTAAGATTCTTGAATCCTTGGTAAATGTACAACTTTGGTATTTTTTATCTGAGAAATGTATTTTGAATGTAAACCAATCTGGGTTTAAGCATAGCACTATTATGGCAACCACTTTAGTTGTTAATGATCTTGTCAATGCTTTCGACACTGAAATGAAATGGGCTGCTTTGTTTGCCGACCTGTCAAAAACTTTTTATACTGTTGATCAAGCTATTTTATTGAATAAGTTGTCTTCGATAGGCCTGCACACTGACGCCTATTCATGGTTTCATGATTATCTTAGTGAAAGAACCCAGGCCATCATGATTGATGGGGTTACGTCTGAATTTCTTGAAGTGCATAAACAGAGGTCAATTTTGGGACCTGTTCTCTTCACTATTCATATAAACACCATTGGTCATTCTGTAAAAAAAAAACTTAATTTATATGCGGCTGATACTATTATGTATGCTATTGCCCCGACTGTTGATATGGCTGTGTCAAAACTACAGTCAGGAATCCCTTGCTGATTTAAAACTTGTGCTTAACACGGGCAAAACGAAATACATGTTGTTTTTAAACTCTCGCAAGAATGTTTCAGATTAACTACATGTTCACTCATTAGATTGTTCTCCAATTGAACGTGTTCCCGCACATACAGTTGAAGTTGGAAGTTTACATACACCTTAGCCAAATACATTTAAACTCAGTTTTTCACAATTCCTGACATTTAATCCTAGTACAAATTGTCTTAGGTCAGTTATGATCACCACTTTATTTTAAGAATGTGAAATGTCAGAATAATAGTAGAGAGAATGATATATTTCAGCTTTTATTTCTTTTATCACATTCCCAGTGGGTCAGAAGTTTACATACACTCAATTAGTATTTGGTAGCATTGCCTTTAAATTGTTTAACTTGGGTCAAACGTTTCGGGTACGCTTCCACAAGCTTCCCACAATAAGTTGGGTGAATGTTGGTCCATTCCTCCTGGCAGAGCTGGTGTAACTGAGTCAGATTTGTAGGCCTCCTTGCTCGCATACGCTTTTTCAGTTCTGCCCGCAAATTTTCTATAGGATTGAGGTCAGGGCTTTGTGATGGCCACTCCAATAACTTGACTTTGTTGTCCTTAAGCCATTTTGACACAACTTTGGAAGTATGCTTGGGGTCATTGTCCATTTGGAAGACCAAGCTTTAACTTCCTGACTGATGTCTTTAGATGTTGCTTCAATATATCCACATCATTTTCCTTCCTCATGATGCCATCTATTTTTTGAAGTGCACCAGTCCCTCCTGCAGCAAAGCACCCCCACAGCATGATGCTGCCACCCCCATGCTTCACGGTTGGTCATTATGGCCAAACAGTTCTATTTTTGTTTCATCAGACCAGAGGACATTTCTCCAAAAAGTATGATCTTTGTCCCCATGTGCAGTTGCAAACCGTAGTCTGCCTTTTTTATGGCGGTATTGGAGCAGTGGCTTCTTCCTTGCTGAGCGGCCTTTCAGGTTATGTCGATATAGGACTCGTTTTACTGTGGATATAGATACTTTTGTACCTGTTTCCTCCAGCATCTTCACAAGGACCATTGCTGTTGTTCTGGGATTGATTTGCACTTTTCGCACCAAAGTATGTTCATCTCTAGGAGACAGAACGCGTCTCCTTCATGAGCGGTATGACGGCTGTGTGGTCCCATGGTGTTTTTACTTGCATACTATTGTTTGTACGGATGAACGTGGTACCTTCAGGCGTTTTGAAATTGCTCCCAAGGATGAACCAGACTTGTGGAGGTGTACCATTTTTTTTCTGAGGTCTTGGCTGATTTCTTTTGATTTTCCCATGATGTCAAGCAAAGAGGCACTGAGTTTGAAGGTAGGCCTTGAAATACATCCACAGGTACACCTCCAATTGATTCAAATTATGTCAATTAGCCTATCAGAAGCTTCTAAAGCTATGACATAATTGTATGGAATTTTCCTAGCTGTTTAAAGGCACAGTCAGTTTAGTGTATGTAAACTTCTGGAATTGTGATGCAGGGAATTATAAGTGAAATAATCTGTCTGTAAACAATTGTTGGAAAAATTACTTGTGTCATGCACAAAGTAGATGTCCTAACCGACTTGCCAAAACTATAGTTTGTTAACAAGAATGTGTGGAGTGGTTGAAAAACAAGTTTTAATGACTCCAACCTAAGTGTATGTAAACTTCCGACTTCAACTGTAAATACTTAGGCATCTGGATTGATATGGATTTGACGTTTAAAAAATGTATAGATGAGCTGGTTAAGAAGCTAAGATTTTAAGTTGGCTTTTTCTACAGAAACAGATCGTGCCTTTCTCTAAGCAGTAGGAAGCAGATTATTTAGTCAACCTTTTTATTTGTTCTTGATTATGGTGATATTATTTATTAAAGTGCAGCTGCTACTACTCTTAAACCATCTACCATAGTGCTTTTCATTTTGTTACAGGTGACAGTTTTGATACTCATCACTGCATCCTGTATCAAAAGGTTGGCTGGACTTCGCTAAAGACCCGTAGATCTCTACATTACTATCTTTTTGTTTCCAAGGCCCTACTTCATAAACTTCTATTTTATCTAACTTTGCTGTTGAAGTATAGACACCTGAGTTGCCTAACCCGTTCACAGGATTGGTTAACTCTTGACGTTTCTAGGGTCTCCACCAAGCTAGGTAAATCTGTTTTTAGTTTTAAAGCACCATATTTCTGGAACAAAATTCAAAATACATTTAATCATAATGTTCTGGTGCCGTTCGGGCAGTTTAGAATATTGACAGGGGTCTTATTTG
The DNA here is from genome assembly GCF_964263955.1 of Coregonus lavaretus. Classification (NCBI taxonomy): domain Eukaryota; kingdom Metazoa; phylum Chordata; class Actinopteri; order Salmoniformes; family Salmonidae; genus Coregonus; species Coregonus lavaretus. The sequence goes on along the minus strand of NC_139992.1, from coordinate 67,870,445 downwards.
TGGAGAAATTTAACTGTTTTTCTAGGTGATTTGTGATGTTTTACTTGTGCTTCCCATGACCCATTTTAATGTGTGTGTATATACAGTATATGTATATGTTGTGTATAAAAATCAAATCAAATCACATTTTAGTGCAAATAGTCCGGGTAGCCATGATTAGCTGTTCAGGAGTCTTATTTTACATTTTAGTCATTTAGCAGACGATCTTATCCAGAGCGACTTACAGTTAGTGAATGCATACATTTTCATACTGGCCCCCCGTGGGAAACGAACCCACAACCCTGGCGTTGCAAGCACCATGCTCTACCAACTGAGCTACAGGGGATTATGGCTTGGTGGTAGAAGCTGTTGAGAAGCCTTTTGGACCTAGACTTGGCACTCCGGTACCGTTTGCCGTGCGGTAGCAGAGAGAACAGTCTATGACTAGGGTGGCTGGAGTCTTTGACAATTTTGAGGGCCTTCCTATGACACCACCTGGTATAGAGGTCCTGGATGGCAGGAAGCTTGGCCCCAGTGATGTACTGGGCCGTACGCACTACCCTCTGTAGTGCCTTGCGGTCGGAGGCCGAGCAGTTGCCATACCAGGCGGTGATGCAACCAGTCAGGATGCTCTCAACGGTGCAGCTGTAGAACTTTTTGAGGATCTGAGGACCCATGCCAAATCTTTTCAGTCTCCTGAGGGGGAATATGCTTTGTTGTGCCCTCTTCACGACTGTCTTGGTGTGTTTGGACCATGATAGTTTGTTGGTGATGTGGACACCTAGGAACTTGAAGCTCTCAACCTGTTCCACTACAGCCCCGTTGATGAGAATGGGGGCGTGCTCAGTCCTCTTTTTTTTCCCTGTAGTCCACAATCATCTCCTTTGTCTTGATCACGTTGAGGGAGAGGTTGTTATCCTGGCACCACACGGCCAGGTCTCTGACCTCCTCCCTATAGGCTCTCATCGTAGTCGCACCCCTGAGGGGCCCCCGTGTTGAGGATCAGCGTGGCAGATGTGTTGTAACCTACCCTTACCACCTGGGGGCGGCCCGTCAGGAAGTCCAGGATCCAGTTGCAGAGGGATGTGTTTAGTCCCAGGATCCTTAGCTTAGTGATGAGCTTTAAGGCCACTAGGGTGTTGAACGCTGAGCTGTAGTCAATGAATAGCATTCTCACGTAGGTGTTCCTCTTGTCCAGGTGGGAAAGGACAGTGTGGAGTGCAAAAGAGATTGCATCATATGTGGATCTGTTGGGGCGGTATGGAAATTGGAGTGGGTCTAGGGTTTCTGGGATAATGGTGTTGATGTGAGCCATGACCAGCCTTTCAAAGCACTTCATGGCTACAGACGTGAGTGCTACGGGTCGGTAGTCATTTAGGCAGGTTATCTTAGTGTCCTTGGGCACAGGGACTATGGTGGTCTGCTTGAAACATGTTGGTATTACAGACTCCGTCAGGGACATGTTGAAAATGTCAGTGAAAACACTTGCCAGATGGTCAGCACATGCTCGGAGTACACGTCCTGGTAATCCGTCTGGCCCTGCGGCCTTGTGAATGTTGACCTGCTTAAAAGTCTTACTCACATCGGCTACGGAGAGCGTGATCACATAGTCATCCGGAACACCTGGTGCTCTCATGCATGCTTCAGTGTTGCTTGCCTCGAAGCGAGCATAGAAGTGATTTAGCTTGTCTGGTAGGCTTGTGTCACTGGGCAGCTTGCGGCTGTGCTTCCCTTTGTAGTCTGTAATAGTTTTCAAGCCCTGCCATATCCGACAAGTATCAGAGCCGGTGTAGTACGATTCAATCTTAGTCCTGTATTGACTCTTTGCTTGTTTGATGGTTCGTCGGAGGGCATAGCGGGATTTCATATTAGCGTCCAGGTTAGAGTCCCGCTCCTTGAAAGCGGCAGCTCTACCCTTTAGCTCAGTGCAGATGTTGCCTGTAATCCATGGCTTCTGGTTGGGGTACGTACGGTCACTGTGGGGATGATGTCATCGATGCACTTATTGATGAAGCCAGTGACTGATGTGGTGTACTCCTCAATGCTATCTGAAGAATCCCGGAACATATTCCAGTCTGTGCTAGCAAAACAGTCCTGTAGCTTAGCATCTGCGTCATCTGACCACTTTTTTATTAACCGAGTCACTGGTGCTTCCTGCTTTAGTTTTTGCTTATAAGCAGGAATCAGGAGGATAGAGTTATGGTCAGATTTGCCAAATGGAGGGTGAGGGAGAGCTTTGTATGCGTCTCTGTGTGTGGAGTAAAGGACATTTAACATGCTGGTAGAAATTAGGTAGAACAGATTTAAGTATCCCTGCATTAAAGTCCCCGGCCACTAGGAGCGCTGCCTCTGGATGAGTGTTTTCCTGTTTACTTATGGCTTATACAGCTCATTGATTGCAATCTTAATGGCAGCATTGGTTTGTGGTGGTAGATAGACAGCTATGAAAAATATAGATAAAAAGTGTCTTGGTAAATAGTGTGGTCTACAGCTTATCATGAGATACTCTACCTCAGGCGAGCAAAACCTCGAGACTTCCTTAGTATTAGATTTTATGCACCTGCTGTTGTTTACAAATATACACAGACCGCCACCCCTTGTCTTACCGGAGTCAGCCGTTCTATCCTGCCGATGTAGCGTATATCCCGCCAGCTGTATGTTGTCCATGTCGTCGTTCAGCCACGACTGTGAAACATAAGATATTACAGTTTTTAATGTCCTGTTGGTAGGATAACCTTAATCTTAGGTCGTCCAATTTGTTTTCAAATTATTGAACATTGGCTAATAGGATTGATGGAAGAGGCAGTTTACTCGCTCGCCGTCGGATCCTTACAAGGCACCCCGACCTACGTCCACGATATCTCTGTCTCTTTCTCATGCGAATGACGGGGATTTGGGCCTTGTCGGGTGTCTGTAGGATATCCTTCGCGTCCGACTCGTTGAAGAAAAAATGTAGTCCAATACGAGGTGAGTAATCGCTGTCCTGATATCCAGAAGCTCTTTTTGGTCATAAGAGACTGTGGCAGAAACATTATGTACAGAATAAATTACAAATAACGCGAAAAAACACACATAATAGTACAATTGGTTAGAGGGCTGTAAAACGGCAGCCATCTTCTCCGGCACCACTTCCTGACTTATTTGTGTTGTATTGTGCAGGGCACATTTGAAAAAGAGACCTAGATCTCAATATGTGTTCCCTGGTAAAATTAACAAAACAAAAAATATCCAGCAACTTCGCACAGCCATTGAGGAGGAGTGGGACAACATACCACAGGCCGCAATTAACAGCCTGATCAATTCTATGCGAAGGAGATGTGTCACGCTGCATGAGGCAAATAGTGGTCACACCACATACTGACTGGATTTCTGATCCACGCCCCTACCTTTTTAAAAAGGTATCTGTGACCAACAGATGCATATCTGTATTCCCAGTCATGTGAAATCCATAGATTAGGGCGTAATGAATTTATTTCAATTGACTGATTTCCTTATATGAACTGTAACTCAGTAAAATCTTTAAAATTGTTGCATATTGCGTTTTATATTTTTGTTCAGAGTATAAATATGCCCCCAATGCAATTCTGACTTCAAATACATCCACAGTGCGATTTCAGATTTTTCAAATTAACTAATTGTCTTTTGTTTAATTTTTATAAAAATATTCCAACCTTGTTTAGCATTATCTTGTCCAATTGTGGCATGATTCCATCATTTTTGCATCAGTTTCAATGGGGGACTTTTATTTTGAAGGAGAACTGCTGATTCCTCTATTATTGCTCACTCTAATGTTGTGCACAACTGCTATGTGTCTGTCTGGCCCTTTTGTAACAAAGGAGGTTACACAACTTTGGTATTTGAAAACATTTGCAGACTTGCAGACCAGTTATTGGAAAATCATGATTTATGACCCATCCCCCCGAGTAACCTCTTGAAATTCCTCTAGTTTGAGACATCACCTCAAGTCACTTCCTCCGTTAATCCAGTGTTGGCGATGAAGAATTTCAAGCAATTCCTGTTTGCTCTGTCCGCTGCTGTGTCCGTCGGTTTTGTGTGGATAATTTTTGTTTTGAGATGGGTATTCTACTTCAAGGAAGATTTAGCATGGGATGGAGGAATGGCCGAATTCAATTGGCACCCGGTTTTAATCGTTACCTACTCAGTGACACTCACAGAACACAACTATGTAGAGTTTACACAAATATTAGCGTCTTAGCTCTTATTGCGGGACCTTGAAACCACTGAAATGAGCAACATTAAGCTAACTGGTGAGTTTAATGTTGCTCGTTTCAGTGGTTTCAAGACCCGCAAATGCCGCAATAAGAGCTAAGAGGCTAATATTTGTGTAAACTCTTCACAGTTGTGTTCTGTGAGTGTCACTGAGTAGGCTGTACCCCATTTCATAGGTGCACAATCCATAAATTAGGCTGTACAGTGCATATAAGTATGCCCCCAATGCAATTCTGAATTCAAATACATCCACAGTGTGATTAACTGATTTTTATTTTAAAATATATATATTTAATATTTGTTGATTTTATATAAAAACATTCCAACCTTGTTTAGCATTATCTAATCCAATTTGGTCATGTTTTCACTATTTCTATCAGTTTGCATCAGTTTCAATAGGGGATTTTTATTTTGAAGTTGCTCACACTGTTGTTCACAACAGACACACAAACAGATCAGGCCCTTAATTCACAGCTCTTCTTAAAATATAAAACATTTACAACACTGTTATTCAGTAAATTATGAAATTGAGAGACTTCCTTCATATGTCCTAAACAGGGGCGGCCTGTTCAATAGGGCGATATGGGCGACGCACTGCCAAACGGGAAAAGGAAGGGATTTTTTTTCTAATCAATTATATCACGGCAACAGTAGTTATCAGTGTTGTAATCTATACGTCTGATCTGCCACAGTGCCACACTGCCACTAAATGTCGAATCAGGCTAAAGTCGTGCTTCAAATGGCTCCCCCCCCTTTTGGGGCGATTTCAGTCAGGTTGAAAATCGCCCAGAAGTCTCTCATAGCCTCTAATGTAAAATCTATTTTTTTCAAATTTCAGAGCCTTCAATACAATCTCTATGGGTGTCTGAGGGCTTGCACTTACGCGCTTTCGTCATACGTAACGTAACGTAACCATGAACGTAACTGAGAAAAGAGCGGATTGTGTCTTTGAAAGAAGTTCCTTTTTGTCGGCGAACAAATGAAGATAAATTGGCAACGAAACAATTAGGACCTCCCAGACCAAATTTAATAATTCAACAGGTTTCTACTAAAGGCGGAAAGTCCTACACCCGAGGATTTTCCAAAAATTGGTACGAACGGAAAAATAACATTGCCACTCAACTTGATGAGGGATACAGGCTAGCTGTCCGCCGCCACAACGATGAGGTTAGTGTTGATAATCACAAGTTTACTGGAGAACTGAGACCAAGTAGAGACTTTGGACAGGGTGGATATGGTATAATAAAGGCAGTTTATTCAGAGGTAAAGATATCTGGAATCGCGTGCACGGACCCGTTCGTCAAACTCTTAGGGAGCTATAAATTAAGCCCCATTACTTACCATATCAGATAAGAGAAATTGCTGCAGCTACATATATTTTACATCCTGGCCCTACATAGTTCACTATTTGCATCACTTACCAAAATATTACATGTGGTCATATATGCTTGGAAAGTGGAGATGCCATAGAACGTCAAAAAAGTTAACATTGCTGGAGACACATTGCCGTTTTGGAGAAGACATCGCGTTTGCTAGCGAAGAGATTTGTTGTGGCAAATGAACTTGGGCTGGGAATTGCCAGGAACCTCACGATAAGATATATGCATCAGCATTGCGAGTCTCATGATTCTATACGTATTGCGATTCGATACTGTGATTTTATTGCGCACCATATGTCTGTTGCAGAGGGATCAGAAAGCCATGAGAACGAGTTTTGATCAGTCATGGAAATAAAAGTGCTGAAAACAAATTGGCTCCCAATGTGAAAAGATTGAGAACAAGCTATGAAGGAACAATAATGGTGTTTTGGTGCAGGTACAGCCAACTAGCGCTAAAATATTGCGATATTGTCAATGCAGTATATCGTAAAGTATCACTATGTAACTCGATTTCTTTCACCCCAATCCCTCAAATTAACGGTAAATAACTGAATTGTTTGCCCCACATTTAGCTAAGATGATTAGCTAGCCAGCTAAAATGTTTTATTTAGTTAGCAGTCGCATCTACAATAGTTTACTGTCAATAACATGTCTCCAAAAATGACGTGGTGTCTCCAATTGTGTTGACATTTTACAATTGCGATGCGCATCCATGAGTATCCACTTTCTGTAGCTCAGCTGGTAGAGCATGGCGCTTGTAACGCCAAGGTAGTGGGTTCGATCCCCGGGACCACCCATACACAAAAATGTATGCACGCATGACTGTAAGTCGCTTTGGATAAAAGCATCTGCTAAATGGCATATTATTATTATTATTATTATTATTATCTGAAGAGAGCCCCGAAACATTGTGTGCAGACATTTTATGCAATAAATGAAGTAGGTTGAATCTAGTAGTTCTGATCTTCTGATTGGTCCTGATGAGTTGGGCGAGGTCCCCTCCAGGCTACTGTCACTGTTGCATTGGCTCTGAGTCGGGTTCTCTGTCTTCAAATGTTCAGCCTAAGAGAGGGGATTTTTGTGTGTGTGTGTGTGTGTGTGTGTTTAACAGTGATGATGTGTGTGTGTGTGTGTTTGTGTGTGTGTGTGTGTCCTCAGAGCAAGAACTCGTGAGTTGGAAGAACTGAGAGGCCTATGGCGTGGGTGTTGTCCTTGGCCACCTGCTGACAAGGCTGACAAGATAGGACCCTTTTGTCCATTGTTATTGGATAGGAACAGAACTTATAACCAGCTCCTGACCTAAATAGATCTTAGCACAACATTTTACTCAACATATCATATTCCATATTCACTATAACAAATATATTTACTACGACATTAGCAAGAACCGCCACATCCTCAGCCGGCTAATCCAGTGTGTGAAGTTTTGCGGAGTGTTTGAGTTAGCTTTGCGAGGCAAAGATGAAACTGAGGGCTCCACCAACCCTGGTAAGCCAACACTTTTGAGATCAGTCAATAAATGCTTCTGGTATTGACTTATATGCTGCCCCTGTCTTCATGTTGTTGCTGGACATATCTTTTTTAAAATGTGTGTAGGTCACCTAAATCATCAGAAAAATTGCCCCCCCTGAGAATTTTTTCAGGAGCCGCCACTGGTCCTAAAAATAAAATGTAGAAGTAGCCCAGTTAGGCAACAGGTGGATTGGAATAATAAAACATTAATGACAATTTCAGACTTTATTAGAGTACCAACAACATCTTGAAAAGAACAGGATGACAACATGTAGTCATTATTGGCAAAGAAATAAGCGGGAAAAAATAAGTAGAAAAACATATTCAACAGGGCTATTTACTTTAGGAATATTTTTTAATTACATAATTAGCAGTTGGAAGGAATGTCCCATGATTTATCCCAGCTTCAGGTGATCATTTCACTCATCTGCTTGTCCACGACTGATGATTTTGTAGACATGGCAGCAAAAGTTATTATTCTTAATCTGTTCAATATAAAGAATTGTATCTCTGTCAAAGAACAAATTGTAGCTGTAAGTCTGAAACAAGAAAAGAGAATATATTATTAAAATCATTTGAAAAGGAGAGATTCACAAATGTTTCTCCTTTACACTAGCCTTGTTCGACCATCCCGAGCTTACATTCCATTGAAACAAAACGAGAGTGCAGTGGTCAGGATATCTTTACACAATATAATATACAATATTATAAAGAACTCACCACATCCCATGACTCCACAAGCGGAACCCTCTTCAGTAATGCGCCAGTGTTGTCGTGGAGTCTGACGTGGGCTTTCCCCTCATCCTCTCTGTGGGTCACCTCCACAATAGCCAGAAGGTCAAGCTCATTCTCATACTCCACCATCCAGAATGTCTTTGAAGTAGCATGTTACAAGAGGCATCAACAAAAACACTCACCAGCAATAACCAATTTGGCTGCATGGAATGCCCCTGAATTGTCATTCAAAGTAATTTAGTCAGGAGTCAGGTCAGGACAACAGTCCAACTTCTCATCAGTATACATAAGCTACTCACATTAACAGCAGTGAGGCAACCTTTCCAGTGTTGGCGATGAAGAATTTCAAGCAATTCCTGTTCGCGCTGTCCGCTGCTGTGTCCGTCGGTTTTGTGTGGATAATTTTTGTTTTGAGATGGGTATTCTACTTCAAGTAAGATTTAGCATGGGATGGAGGGATGGAGGAATGGCCGAATTCAATTGGCACCCGGTTTTAATCATTACCTACTCAGTGACACTCACAGAACACAACTATGTAGAGTTTACACAAATATTAGCGTCTTAGCTCTTATTGCGGGACCTTGAAACCACTGAAATGAGCAACATTAAGCTGACTGGTGAGTTTAATGTTGCTCGTTTCAGTGGTTTCAAGGTCCCGCAATAAGAGCTAAGAGGCTAATATTTGTGTAAACTCTTCACAGGATATGCAAAAAACGCATTCCTATTTCACACCACACACTTGTGATACTGATCTGGGAGGTAGCCTATGGAGGTGTTTTATGAATCCAGTACAGCAAGAAAGGCACTTTTAACCCTCATATCTCTATGATGGAGAAAATGTATTATGACCAGGGACGGCCTGTTCAATAGGGCGATATGGGCGACGCACTGCCAAACGGGAAAAGGAAGGGATTTTTTTTCTAATCAATTATATCACGGCAACAGTAGTTATCAGTGTTGTAATCTATACGTCTGATCTGCCACAGTGCCACACTGCCACTAAATGTCGAATCAGGCTAAAGTCGTGCTTCAAATGGCTCCACCCCCTTTTGGGGCGATTTCAGTCAGATTGAAAATCGCCCAGAACTTCTGTCATAGACTCCCATGTAAAATCTATTTTTTTCAAATTTCAGAGCCTTCAATACAATCGCAATGGGTGTCTGTGGGCTTGCACTTACGCGCTTTCGTCATACGTTACGTAACCATGAACGTAACTGAGAAAAGAGTGGATTGTTTGAAATAAGTTCCTTTTTGTCGGCGAACAAATGAAGATAAATTGGCAACGAAACAATTAGGACCTCCCAGACCAAATTTAATAATTCAACAGGTTTCTACTAAAGGCGGAAAGTCCTACACCCGAGGATTTTCCAAAAATTGGTACGAACGAAAAAAAGACATTGCCACTCACTCAACTGGATGACGAGGGATACAGGCTAGCTGTCCGCCGCCACAACGATGAGGTTAGTGTTGATAATCACAAGTTTACTGGATGTGGATATGGTGTAATAAAGGCAGTTTATTCAGAGGTAAATATATCTGGAATCGCGTTCACGGACCCGTTCGTCAAACTCTTAGGGAGCTATAAATTAAGCCCCATTACTTACCATATCAGATAAGAGAAATTGCTGCAGCTACATATATTTTACATCCTGGCCCTACATAGTTCACTATTTGCATCACTTACCAAAATATTACATGTGGTCATATATGCTTGGAAAGTGGAGATGCCATAGAACGTCAAAAAAGTAAACATTGCTGGAGACACATTGCCGTTTTGGAGAAGACATCGCGTTTGCTAGCGAAGAGATTTGTTGTGGCAAATGAACTTGGGCTGGGAATTGCCAGGAACCTCACGATAAGATATATGCATCAGCATTGCGAGTCTCATGATTCTATACGTATTGCGATTAGATACTGTGATTTTATTGCGCACCATATGTCTGTTGCAGAGGGATCAGAAAGCCATGAGAACGAGTTTTGATCAGTCATGGAAATAAAAGTGCTGAAAACAAATTGGCTCCCAATGTGAAAAGATTGAGAACAAGCTATGAAGGAACAATAATGGTGTTTTGGTGCAGGTACAGCCAACTAGCGCTAAAATATTGCGATATTGTCAATACAGTATATCGTAAAGTATCACTATGTAACTCGATTTCTTTCACCCCAATCCCTCAAATTAACGGTAAATAACTGAATTGTTTGCCCCACATTTAGCTAAGATGATTAGCTAGCCAGCTAAAATGTTTTAGTTAGTTAGCAGTCGCATCTACAATAGTTTACTGTCAATAACATGTCTCCAAAAATGACGTGGTGTCTCCAATTGTGTTGACATTTTACAATTGCAATGCGCATCCATGAGTATCCACTTTCTGTAGCTCAGCTGGTAGAGCATGGTGCTTGTAACGCCAAGGTAGTGGGTTCGATCCCCGGGACCACCCATACACAAAAATGTATGCACGCATGACTGTAAGTCGCTTTGGATAAAAGCGTCTGCTAAATGGCATATTATTATTATTATTATTATTATTATTATTATCTGAAGAGAGCCCCGAAACATTGTGTGCAGACATTTTATGCAATAAATGAAGTAGGTTCAATCTAGTAGTTCTGATCTTCTGATTGGTCCTGATGAGTTGGGCGAGGTCCCCTGCAGGCTACTGTCACTGTTGCATTGGCTCTGAGTCGGGTTCTCTGTCTTCAAATGTTCAGCCTAAGAGAGGGGATTTGTGTGTGTGTGTGTGTGTGTGTGTGTGTTTAACAGTGATGATGTGTGTGTGTGTGTGTGTGTGTGTGTTTAACAGTGATGATGTGTGTGTGTGTGTGTTTGTGTGTGTGTGTGTCCTCAGAGCAAGAACTCGTGAGTTGGAAGAACTGAGAGGCCTATGGCGTGGGTGTTGTCCTTGGCCACCTGCTGACAAGGCTGACAAGATAGGACCCTTTTGTCCATTGTTATTGGATAGGAACAGAACTTATAACCAGCTCCTGACCTAAATAGATCTTAGCACAACATTTTACTCAACATATCATATTCCATATTCACTATAACAAATATATTTACTACGACATTAGCAAGAACCGCCACATCCTCAGCCGGCTAATCCAGTGTGTGAAGTTTTGCGGAGTGTTTGAGTTAGCTTTGCGAGGCAAAGATGAAACTGAGGGCTCCACCAACCCTGGTAAGCCAACACTTTTGAGATCAGTCAATAAATGCTTCTGGTATTGACTTATATGCTGCCCCTGTCTTCATGTTGTTGCTGGACATATCTTTTTTTAAATGTGTGTAGGTCACCTAAATCATCAGAAAAATTGCCCCTCCTGAGAATTTTTTCAGGAGCCGCCACTGATTATGACCAATGGATAAAAAGGTGCCAAAACACTATGTTAACTCACATCATCTCGATGAGCTGTGACGGGAAACTCCTTCACTATATCGAACTGTGACTCACTCTCCAGTTCACTCAGAATTTTCAGCACACAAGGGGAAAGTATTTCAAGATTCAGACAAGGTATAGGAGAAATATCATTGTGTGAAATCTGACTGATGAATAGCACTGACCTAAATACCATAATGCCGCAGTGACTGCATGGTCTTGTGGACAACTGTGTTGGGGGGTTTTAGACTCACTTTATGGTGCAACATGGATGATTATTCCTGAGTCATCACGATGGAAGTAGATCCAGTCAGACTCCAGAGAACAGCACTTAATGTCTTGCATTCCATTCTTTGCGTATTTAGAAATGTGTACAGCGGGAATATTGAAGATATTTGTACTGGGTATGACAACTACAAAGCACTTTGGACCTTTTCTCAAAGGGAATTTACTGTAATTATATTGATCAGAGTATGTCAAATAAGTGTATGTATAATGATTTAGTAGAAGCTTTCATTCAAAGCAATTTAGCACCCAAAGTATTTGTGAGCCACGCATAAATTGACTTCATAAGAATGGTGCTGCCAGCACCATGCCCCAACCAGCTGAGCCATCTAGACATCCTTTTATTGGGGATTATTTGTGTTTCTCAGTAATACATTTGTTGTGACAGTTAAAGACAATGCCTGTCAAAGACACCTGCATCTGAAAATGACATGCACAAAAGGCTCTGACACACTAGCAGCAGGATACTTAATATGCTTAACGGTCCAATGCAGATGTTTTTTTATCTGGATAACAATGAAGTACCTTACTGTGCTTGTTTAAAAAAAAGAAACAAACATAGCTTCTTAGCAAAGAGCAATTTCTCAAGCAAGAATTTTGCTAGGACAACACACTATGTTAACTCGCATAATCTCGATGAGCTGTGATGGAAAACGCCTTCACTATATCGAACTGTGAATCACCAACAAGTCCCTTCCTTATTATCCCTACCGCGTTAGAAGTCCAAAACGGCGAAAGAAAGTGTAGGCTCTATCGATGATATAAATAATGACAGGCTAATGCATGTTTTCTATGTTCATTTGGATGGGGGGATTAATAGCCCATCAGTCTAATCGAGGTGTAGGCTAGACAATAGCACATTATGCATTCAAGTGTTTGAACTTGTAACGCGGCTGCATGAACTTTAATGCGACTGCATGGGATTTGACGGATATAAAGTCTGGTGTGGTTTCGTTGCATCGAACAGAAGTAAGCCTACAGTAGTTCCTGATGGTAGTCATGTAATGCAGCATAATAACAATGCCACATAATGTAGTTTGAAAATAAAATATACACATTACCTACTGTAGGCCAAGATGTACTCTTAAGGAGCCTACCATTACTCATGTAAGGTCCAAGGACCTTATGTTATTTTCAGAGGTAGACTGGCTCTGGCAGCCAAAACAGCCATCTAAACGTGAATCGATTCTCAATTGCAATACGGTTCTAGAAACATAAAGCCCTTTATTTTCATATCACATCAAAATAATTTAACAAATGCAAAATACACCGTTTTAACCGGCTTTATCACAGTTGCAGCTGACAGTATTTTTCAGTTATAACACGTTTCTGGCGGCCTTCATTACACACAGGTGTTCGGAGCATGCTACATAACTAATTAACACAGGTGGTCCCTCTGGCTTCTGTAAACACGCCATAACATGGAAATATGGCTTGTGGGAACACTAACCCTAACCCTATAAAAGGTGTGTATCAATTTAACCTTTTTGAAAATTATTTATTGCTTATATGAAAGATAAGGTCCTTATTCTTCCAAAACCGTCCCGCAAGCGATGCGTGTTAATGTTCAGACCAAGCGTTAGGGCTCTTAACAAAACGCCCCCGTACAGAAGATGCCTTCTCCAATTATTATTATGTGTAATGTAATAGAACTAAGAGTCATCAAGGGCTATACCTACTGTAGCAGCACTGATCATTTTCCAAATAAATCATCCCACTCTCATAAGATATTGTGGATTTTCAAATCACATTTTATTTGTCACATGCTTCGTAGACTAACAGTGAAATGCTTACTTACGGGTCCTTTTCCAACAATGCAGAGTTAAAGATAAGATAAATTAAATTTAAAATATAAAGTGACAAGGAATAAATACAGTGAATAACAAATACAAATTACGAGTAAAAAATAACATGACTATATACAGGGAGTACCAGTACCGAGTCGATGTGCAGGGGTATGGGGTATTTGAGGTAGCTATGTACTGTACATATAGGTAGAGGTAAATTGACTAGGCAAGAGGATAGATAGACAGTAGCTGCAGCGTATGTGGTGAGTGTGAAAGTGTGTGTGTGGCGTCAGTGTAAGTATGTGTGGTCCAATGTGTGTGCATAGAATCAGTCAGTGCAAGAGAGTTACTGCAAAAAATAGTAAATAAGGACTTGGTCCTGACTTTGGTTTAGTCTTTGTCCTGGAGTTAATTAATAAAAGCCTTCAACTAGAATCTTCAAGTTGATTCTTGACAAAGTGGCAGCATAAAAAAATGGCTCTAAATCTCAGGTCCAGGTATGCAGCAAACGTTTTCCCTCTCAGCTGAGGCGTCACTAGGGGGCGCTCAATGCACAGGGGCTTGTCCACTCCACACAAAAACAAGGTCGTTACCAGCACAGCAAAGTCCTAATTAAACCCCGCCTATTTCTACAATTTATCTTATTAAAATCTGATTTTAAACCTAACCAGACTGCTGTGCTAACCTTGACATACACAAATAAATGTATGCACAAATAAATGTATGCACGCATGACGGTAAGTCGCTTTGGATAAAAGCGTCTGCTAAATGGCATATTATTATTATTATTATTATTGACCTTAAATTAAGACTATAAAGCTGCATTTTTACGATATAGCCAATATTTACTTTGTGGCTGTGGTAACTAGTGACAACCCAAGAACACCAGACAGTGTGCCTAAAACAAAGCAAGGTAAGCACAGTTCAATTGTTATCCACGTCGGTATTCGATACTCCAACCATTTAATTGATTCATTTGTCTATACAAACCTGGTCCTTTAGATAATGATAATTAAATGGGTATAACTAACAGTCATGACTGCTAAAATGACGTGTCCTTAGCTACACACGGTGATGTTAGCCGTTCTTTTATAACTAGCTCAATCATGTTAGCTAGCTAGCAGTCTGTGTTGAACGAGACGATGAACTTCCTTCCTTATGAAGTTCATATCTAACAAACAATCTTAGATTTTACATTTCTGAGTCCAATATTAGTTAGAATTTAAGATTTTCCTCAATAACATCCAACTAGTTGGAAAAGCATTTCAAAGTAGTGTTGCAGTCGCGTGGGTTTCTTAAATGCACTGCAGCATGCTGGTATGTGCAATTCTTGAGGGCACACTTCAAAGTCGTGATAGAGGGACATGCCACTGATAAACTAAACATAACCTATGGCAATGTCCTTTCGTGTCTAATTTACAGTTTAATGTAATTGTATAGTTTTGATTTGAGTTTTAATACTTGCTTTGATCACTTTCCCCAAATGTGTAGTTTCATCCATTTCCCAGCTACTTCCGTTTGTTATTATTACCGAGTTCATGGTTCATCCAGAGAGGAAGTGGGCATTTCTCATGTTCCCTCTGATTTTCTACAATCTTTGATAGCTCAATGGATATTCGCATGAATTTGCTGTCTCTGAATATGCACTAGTGAGTTTATTTTTTCAATGAAGAGAGGATGCAATTTGAGAGACAGTAATTTCCATGTAAAAGGACCCATGATCAACAACATGTGAAGTTCATAGGAGCACGTCAAATTGGGTGTCAAATGAAATCTGAATATTTTTTATTAAGACAGTGCATTCGGAAAGTATTCAGACCCCTTGACGTTTTCCACATTTTGTTAAGTTACAGCCTAATTCTAAAATTGATTAAATGGTTCCCCCCCTCCTCCATCTACACACAATACCCCAAAATGACAAAGCGAAAACAGGTTTAGACATTTTTGCAAATGTATATAAGCTGGGCATACCTTTATTTGGATAGTTTCTCACATTCTTCTCTGCAGAACCTCTCAAGCTCTGTCAGGTTGGATGGGGAGCGTCACTGCACAGCTATTTTCAGTTCTTTCCAGAGATGTTCGATCGGGTTCAAGTCCAGGCTCTGGCTAGGGAACTCAAGGACATTCAGAGACTTGTCCCAAGCCACTCCTGCATTGTGTTGGCTGTGTGCTTACGGTCGTTGTCCTGTTGGAAGGTGAACCTTCGCCCCAGTCAGGTCCTGAGCTCTCTGGAGCAGGTTTTCATCAAGGATCTCGCTCTACTTTGCTCCGTTCATCTTTCCCTCGATCCTGACTAGTCTCTCAGTCCCTGCCGCTGAAAAACATTCCCACAGCATGATGCTGCCACCACCACGCTTCACCATAGGGATGGTGTCAGGTTTCCTCCAGACGTGATGCTTGGCATTCAGGCCAAAGAGTTCAATCTTGGTTTCATCAGACCAAAGAATCTTGTTTCTCATGGTCTGAGAGTTCTTTAGGTGCCTTTTGGCAAACTCCAAGCGGGCTGTCATGTGCCTTTTTACTGAGGGGTGGCTTCCGTCTGGCCACTCTACCATAAAGGCCTGATTGGTGGAGTGCTGCAGAGATGGTTGTCCTTCTGGAAGGTTCTCCCATCTCCACAGAGGAACTCTGGAGCTCTGTCAGAGTGATCATCGGGTTCTTGGTCACCTCCCTGACCAAGGCCCTTCTCCCCCGATTGCTCAGTTTGACCGGGCGGCCAGCTCTAGGAAGAGTCTTGGTGGTTCCATACTTCTTTCATTTAAGTATGATGGAGGCCACTGTGTTCTTGGGGACCTTCAATGCTGCAGAAATGTTTGGTACCCTTCCCCAGATCTGTGTCTCGACACAATCCTGTCTCTGAGCTCTACGGACAATTCCTTCGACCTCATGGCTTGGTTTTTGCTCTGACATGCACTGTCAACTGTGGGACCTTTATATAGACAGGTGTGTGCCTTTCCAAATCATGTCCAATCAATTGAATTTACCACAGGTGGACTCCAATCAAGTTGTAGAAACATCTCAAGGATGATCAATGGAAACAGGATGTAACTAAGCTCAATGTCGAGTCTCATAGCAAAGGCTCTGAATACGTATGTAAATAAGGCATTTCAGTTTTTTTATTTTATTATTTTATTTTTATTTTTTATTTTATTTTATTTGGGGGGGAATGGATCAGCTTAATATTGCAGATAGATTGTATCTTCTATCAATGTAATTGTCTGCATCACTTCCAATCCCCCATGTTTTTTTTAAAATGTTTTTTAAAAAATATATATATTCCCCTTTATTACTTTTCAACCCCACCATCCTTTCCCTACTTGGAGTAAATTAGTGAACAACAACGCCCAGGCCTCTACTTCCGGTCTATACTTACTATCTACACCTTATGGACAGAGTTACTTTTACAATAATTCTATTATATATCTATATATATATATATATATATATATATTTTTTTTTAAATTTATTGCTCCTGAACTTCTTCTACTCTCAACCTCTCCGATCATTTTCATGATGTCCATCCGGTTTGCTTCTATATGCCATATCTTTCTAACTGTGCTCTTTCCCAAAAGCTCCCAACATACAACCTATATACTTATTATGGACACAGTATGCTTACATTATTAGCTATCTTTGTTATTATTTGTTGTTATTTGTTATTAGTCCCATCCTTCAACTCTATTCAATACCTCCCATCTATCTCTTAACACCATCCATATAGGATTTATATTTGCCATATATATTTCAACCGTACTGTGATGTTTTACAAAAGTTCTGAACCTTTCTATTCTCATTGCTTCTACAGATTGTGAATTAAAAATAAACATTTTTGCTAAAAGTATTATTATATTATTGATTGATTGACTATGACTTTTCAGATCACCCAGTAATGCTATCTGCAAGGTTAGTTCCAGGTAAATATTGCAATCCTTTAGCCATTCCTGGACCTGTGTCCAAAAACAAGCTACAAATGGACAGAACCAAAACAAATGATCTAATGATTCTGTCTCTTCACAGCAAAATCTGCAGAGCTGGGAAGATTGTATCCCCCATATAAATAACATTCTATTGGTAGCAAGAATTTTATATAATAATTTAAATTGAAAGATTCTAATTTTTGAATCCGGTGTCGTTTTGCGTGTCAGTTCATAAACACTATGCCATGGGATCGGTACGTCAAAGATCTCTTCCCAACTATTTTGCAATCTATATGGGACGGCTGTCAATCCTTTGGTCCTTAAGTGAAACTGATATACTTTTTTATTTATCACAGTTTTCCTTAACCAATTATGTTCTTTAATGCAAGGCCGACAGACAAGTTCCTTACTTTCTCCCCCTTCAACTTTCCTCTTCCACTTTTGCGGTAAGGCTGCAATTATTTGGTTGTAATTTTGGGTAGAGCAGACATTTCCATATGTTTTTGTTAGCTGCATGTGCGACATAACTCCACCAGTCCTACCGATGATATCATTTACGAAGATTATACCTTTTTTAAACATTCTGTCAAAAAATAAAGGTTTTTTGTCAATTAGTATATTTGAATTTAACCACAATATTTGTTGCATTATTTGTTCTGTAGTTTCTGGAGGATTAAATTTCTATGGCTTGTTTTAGAAATAGTGACATTTGGGAGATTATTTCCTTTTCAAATAACTGAAAGTGAGAGGTTGTAATCTGAATAAAGGGAAAAAGGCCTTTCTTGAACAGTGGGTGAGACAATCTTACTAATTTGCTTGAGAACCAGTTCGGATTTAAGTATAACTTTTGGATGACTGAAGATTTTAGTGATAGGTCTAATGCTTTAATATTTAATAATTTCTGTCCTCCGAATTCATATTCATTATATAAATATGCTCTTTTAATTTTGTCTGGCTTGCCGTTCCAAATAAAATGGAATATTTTTTTCTCATATAATTTAAAAAACTGTTTGCTAGGCGTAGGCAAGACCATAAGCAAATAGGTAAACTGGGATAATACTAAAGAGTTAATCAGGGTGATTTTTCCACAAATTGACAGGTATTTTCCTTTCCATGGTAGTAAGATCTTATCTATTTTTGCAAACTTTCTATTAAAATGTATTGAAGTGAGATAATTTATTTCCTTTGGGATATGTATTCCGAGTATATCCACATCACCATCAGACCATTTTATTGGTAAACTACATGGTAATGTAAAAATTGTATTTTTTAGTGATCCAATACGTAATATAGTACATTTGTCATAATTTGGTTTTAATCCAGAGAGGTTAGAAAATGTATCTAGATCCTCTATGAGGCTGTGGAGGGATTCTAGTTGTGGATCTAAAAGAAAACATGAATCATCTGCGTACAATGACACCTTTGTTTTTAAGCCCTGTATTTCTAATCCCCTGATATTATTGTTGGATCTGATTTTAATAGCTAACATCTCGATGGCCATAATAAATAGATATGCCGATAGTGGACAACCTTGTTTCACTCCTCTTGACAGTTTAAAACTTTCTGAGAAATAGCCATTATTTACTATTTTACACCTAGGGTTACTATACATGATTTTGACCCATTTTATAAGAGATTCTCCAAAATTGAAATGCTCCAGGCATTTATATATAAACCCCAGTCGAACTTTATCAAATGCCTTTTCGAAGTCTGCTATGAATAGCAGGCCTGGTTTTCCATATTTTCCATAGTGTTCTATTGTTTCCAATACTTGCCTTATATTATCTCCAATGTATCTTCCATGTAAAAAACCTGTCTGATTAGAATGAATAATATCCGACAATACCTTTTTAATTCTATGCGCTATACATTTTGCTAGGATTTTTGCATCACAACACTGAAGTGTAAGGGGCCTCCAATTTTGTAAATGGACTGGATCTTTATATTTTCCACTTGTATCCTGTTTCAGTAATAATGAGATCAGACCTTCTTCTTGAGTGTCAGATAATCTACCATTTACATAGGAGTGGTTAAAACATGCTCTTAACGGTCCTCTTAGTATATCAAAAAAGGTTTGGTATACCTCGACTGGTATGCCATCCAACCCTGGAGTTTTCCCGGACTTAAAGTCTTTAATTGCATCCAGAAGTTCCTCCTCTGTAATTTCACCTTCACATGAGTCTTTCTGTGTGGCTGTTAATTTGACATTATCAATAGAAAAAACATCTCTACAATTAGCTTCAGTTAGAGGAGATGGAGGCGACTGAAAAGAAAACATATGCTTAAAGTACTTTGTTTCTTCCTTCAAAATATCATTTGGTGAATTATGGGTGACTCCGTCAATTGTAACCAGTTTCATTAAGTTATTTTTGGTAGCATTCCTATGTTGAAGATTAAAAAAGAATTTTGTGCATTTTTCCCCATATTCCATCCAGTTTGCTTTATTTTTATAATATATTACACTTGATCTTTCTTGAATAAGTTTCTCCATTTCTTTTTGTTTTTCCTCTAATTTATTCTGAGCCTCTATGTTACAGTTTTTATTGCCATCTATCTGTTCTGTTAGACTTTCTATTTCCTTTCTTAGTATAAACTCTTTTGACCTAAATTGCTTTTGTTTTCGAGATGAGTACTGAATTGCATGGCCTCTAAAGGCACATTTAAAGGTGTCCCATACAATAAGGGGATTCGCTGTACCTATGTTATGTTGGTAAAAGTCAGTTATAAATTCCTTTGTTCTAATTATAAATAAATTATCATCCAATAGGCTTTGATTAAATTTCCAATATCCTCGCCCACGTGGAAATTCAGTAAGAGTAATGTTTATGCCTATTATATGATGGTCCGACCGCATTCTGTCCCCTATCAACACTTTTTTTTACTTTTGGTGCCAACGAGAATGAGATAAGAAAGAAGTCAAGACGACTAGCTTGATTCAGTCTCCGCCATGTATATCTCACTAGATCAGTATATTTAAGCCTCCATATATCTACTAGTTCTAATGTATCCATGACATTCACAATTTCCTTAAGAGCATGTGGGTGATTGTTTGTGGTGTGATTTCCTTTTCGGTCCATTGAGCTATTTAAAACAGTATTATAATCCCCCACCATAATAATATTGTCTTGAGTTGCTTGCAGGCTTGATAATTTATTATATATATTGTCAAAGAATTGTGGATCATCATTATTTGGTCCGTAAAGGTTAATGAGCCATATCTGTTTATGGTCCAATAACATATTTAAAATAATCCATCTACCTTGCGTATCTATTTGGACAATTTGCACATTCGGATCGAAATTACTATTAATTAATATCATCACCCCTTTTGAATTTCTTTGCCCATGGGAGAAGTATATTCCCCCCCCCCCCCCCCCCCCCATTCTTTTTTCCACGCTACTTCATCTCGAATTGTTGAATGAGTTTCCTGTATACAATAGATATTATATTTAGGGGTGTAACGATTCGTTTTAACAACGATTCGATTTGTATCACGATTCGTGGTTGTCGATACGATTCAAGGACGATATTGGTTCATTTAGAACGATCCGATCCGAAACGATTCAGTGACTTGAAATCGATTCAGTAACCTTTTAGCCAAAAATTCAACCAGTGTGACTGAAATAAATACCTGGATACTGGACAGTGCAGGTGAAGTTTCCTAGATTCCTGTTTCTTGTAAGGACCGCAATGGTGGCTTGATAATTTCTCGCTCGTCGGCTTCTCCTCTGTCGTCCGCCATGCTATGTTTTGTTGTCTTTGCGCCTTTGCGCTGCTGCTGGCGTGGGGCGATGACGTCACGGATAGGCAGACTGAATCGAGTAATGTTTAAAGCCTTTATCATTAAAAGTGCTAAGAAAAAACATCCATATAAAGTCTGACGTGCTTAAATCCGATGGGTTATTTCCTAGTATCGATACAATCGATGTATTACATTTTAAAACGATGTTAGATTGATATATGTTGTCCAAAAGGCCAACTCGCCGAGCACAGATCGATGTAGTTGGATCATAGGAATATAAATCGATACATCGATGTAGTAGATGGATCGTTACACCCCTAATTATATTCCTTCTCTTTGAGCCATGTAAATATTGTTCTTCTTTTGTTATTATCAGCTAAGCCATTGCAATTTTAACTGGCTATACTTATTTCACCATACACCATAATGAGATACAAGTTTCAAGTCTATTTATCATTATATATGTTTGTAAATTTACCAATAGAAAATAGCGTAATGATTGAGTGTCCATATAGCTGTACCGTGATATTTGCATTGCTACGGAGTAACCCTTCAATTGTTCTCCACTAATTCCCCCGCTAAAGCCCCTCCCCATCCCAAGTTGAGCCGTCATCCCAGTGATCAGCATCCCACCCACGTCCCTCCGTATCCCTAAGGCCCCGAGAGGCCAGGACCCATCCATCGAAAACAGCACACAGTGCCACCCACAAAACAGAAGCAGATTAACCGCCAAAAGCATTTCCAATGCTTTCACCTCTATATATTTGTAAATTATGCATATCCTATTTTCCATCATTATCAATTAATATGCGTAATAATGTCGGCAGTTCACGCATAGGATTCTAACATATAACCTGGATTGCCATTGTATTACATTTAATTCATTGACAAGCAATTATTATCCTAGCAAATAATTCCCGTGGTCCATCCCATACCCTCCCCCCCAACATCCCCACCCCCCCACAACAGATGCCAGACAAGCACACACGCACATACTCACATACTCCAACACACTCAACCCCCCTCCTCCACAATCCACCATAAAATCAGATACTCAACGGCTGTTATATCCCAGAGCCCAACTCGAGAAATAACTTGATCTACGAGTGCACATACAGTTAAAGCTGATTGAGAAAGCATGCAGATTGAGCAGAAATTGATAACAATGTGAGATTTGATTAATCTACTTAATCTATGTCAAGTCCTAGGTGATGGAGATCAGATCCACCCTCTTCACCTGAGACACAAACACTCTGATCCCCTGTTGTAACCATTTTCCCAAGCATCTCCATGCGGTCAGACCTTTGATTATTTTGTGCCACCTGGGCCACAATGATAAACCCCCTCTCTGATTGTCCGAGTGTGACCCCCTCCCCATGGGTTACTGCAGCCAGTGTTGCCAGCACTGCCACTACCTGGGTGGGCGTACCCCACCGGAATCCCCACCGGCTAGGTAAAAGGTCGTCAAGGTTCTCATTAGCAGCTTTGAGAATTTCCTTGTATATTATGCTCTCCCATCAGGGGGCTCTGGCTTTGTAGGACCAACCCTGCCAGGCAGGCTCAGAATCTTGAGGGGGCGGTGCTGCTCAAGTAGGTCTCTGACCGCATTTATTTCTCTGTTTAGGCTGCATATTCACAGCAGGTCCATAAAATAGATGGGAACTTCTCTTTTGTGTATGGGTCGCTCAGGTGGGTGTCCAGGTTATAGGGTTAGGGATCTTTCCATCATGATAGGACAATGAATAATTAGATTAGATGTATACTATATTTAAAAATGTATATCCCTCATCTACACAAAATTGAAAGCTCTCTCTCTCACTACCCCTGCTCATAGACCCCCGGTCGGCTCTGGGATATGCAACCATTTCCCCTCTCACTCACTTAACGCCGCACCTTTTCAAACACAAAAATGCACACCACATGGTTGACTGCGGAAGAAATGGGCCGAGCGTGCAAACGCACCCGCATCCACATCTGCCGCAAGGGGGAAAGGACGCCAGAGAGAACACAGGACCAACCACAACAACCATCCGCCAAAACAACAACCTCCCGCCAAAAAAGCCATGTTCTAATTATTTGTATTTAAAGATGTATTATTCTGCTTGTTATATTTACATTTACATTTACGTCATTTAGCAGACGCTCTTATCCAGAGCGACTTACAAATTGGTGCATTCACCCTATAGCCAGTGGGTTAACCACTTTACAATAAAAAAAATTTATTCCATTTATTTTTATTTATTTTTATTTTAATTTTTTTTTGGGGGGGGGGGGGGGGGGTAGAAGGATTACTTTATCCTATCCCAGGTATTCCTTAAAGAGGTGGGGTTTCAAATGTCTCCGGAAGGTGGTGAGTGACTCCGCTGTCCTGGCGTCGTGAGGGAGCTTGTTCCACCATTGGGGTGCCAGAGCAGCGAACAGTTTTGACTGGGCTGAGCGGGAACTATGCTTCCGCAGAGGAAGGGGAGCCAGCAGGCCAGAGGTGGATGAACGCAATGCCCTCGTTTGGGTGTAGGGACTGATCAGAGCCTGAAGGTACGGAGGCACTGCTCCATAGGCAAGCACCATGGTCTTGTAACGGATGCGAGCTTCAACTGGAAGCCAGTGGAGTGTGCGGAGGAGGGGGGTGACGTGAGAGAACTTGGGAAGGTTGAACACCAGACGGGCTGCGGCATTCTGGATGAGTTGTAGGGGTTTAATGGCACAGGCAGGGAGCCCAGCCAACAGCGAGTTGCAGTAATCCAGACGGGAGATGACAAGTGCCTGGATTAGGACCTGTGCCGCTTCCTGTGTAAGGCAGGGTCGTACTCTCCGAATGTTGTAGAGCATGAACCTGCAGGATCGGGTCACCGCCTTGATGTTGGCGGAGAACGACAGGGTGTTGTCCAGGGTCACGCCAAGGCTCTTCGCACTCTGGGAGGAGGACACAACGGAGTTGTCAACCGTGATGGCGAGATCATGGAACGGGCAGTCCTTCCCCGGGAGGAAGAGCAGCTCCGTCTTGCCAGGGTTCAGCTTGAGGTGGTGATCCGTCATCCATACTGATATGTCGGCCAGACATGCAGAGATGCGATTCGCCACCTGGTTATCAGAAGGGGGAAAGGAGAAGATTAGTTGTGTATCGTCAGCGTAGCAATGATAGGAGAGGCCATGTGAGGATATGACAGAGCCAAGTGACTTGGTGTATAGGGAGAAAAGGAGAGGGCCTAGAACTGAGCCCTGGGGGACACCAGTGGTGAGAGCACGTGGTGCGGAGACAGCTTCTCGCCACGCCACTTGGTAGGAGCGACCGGTCAGGTAGGACGCAATCCAGGAGTGAGCCGCGCCGGAGATGCCCAGCTCGGAGAGGGTGGAGAGGAGGATCTGATGGTTCACAGTATCAAAGGCAGCAGACAGGTCTAGAAGGACAAGAGCAGAGGAGAGAGAGTTAGCTTTAGCAGTGCGGAGAGCCTCCGTGACACAGAGAAGAGCAGTCTCAGTTGAATGACCAGTCCTGGGGGGGCGCTGTTGGAAGCCAAGGATGTAGCACGCGTATCCCTATCGCTCCTGAGTTAGTGACCAAATTTATATATTTAACTTTGCAAAATTGCATACATTTCTGTTTGGCAGGCGTCTGAAGAGACCCATAAACAACTCGGTTCAAGTTTAATAAATTTAAATTCGTAATGACGTCAACCCGGCCAAAAACAGAGTCTGCAAGAGCAGGCCGCAACAAGCCTGCAACTTCTCCCGACTCACCCCCGCCACCGAACGCTGCCAATGCCGGCCCCACGGAAACACTGACTGTGGAGATGCTGCAATCCGTGATAGGTACCCTCAAAACCGACATTTTCGGAAAAATTGACTGTCTCTCTACCAATCTCAGGTCAGAGATATCAACGATTAAAGACGAGCTTAAAAAATCTATCGAGAGTATACAGAATAAGCTCGACGCACATGGGGTGACTTTATCGGATTTGGAGCGAGGGGCTACAGACCACAGCACTCGCATTAGCGAGCTAGAGGCTAACGTCGGCTCATTGACAACTAGGGTGGCATTCCTCGATAATAAATGCGAAGATATGGAAAGTAGAATGCGGAGGAACAACATTCGTCTACTGGGAATACCGGAGGGAGTGGAGGGCCCAAGGCCCACGGAGTACATGGCCCAGCTACTTCAGGAGCTGCTCGGGCTAGAGGAGAAGCCATTGCTAGACCGGGCTCACCGCACTCTGCGTAGCCGACCCAGGGATGGAGAACCCCCACGACCATTTGTCATCAGGGTGCATTTCTTTCACGTCCGCAACGACATACTGAGAAGATCGGGAGAAGCATCCCCTCTTCTACATAAGGGTAAAAGAGTCTCGATATTTGCGGACTACACAACAGCTGTGGCTAAGAGGCGGGCTAGCTTTGGAGCTGTGAAACGCCAACTACACGCCTGCCCGGGCGTGAAGTTCGGCCTCATCTACCCTGCGGTTTTGAGACTGACTTTACCGGACGGCTCCATGCACAGATTCGAGGACCCGGCTATAGCGGCAGATTTCATCAACAAGAACGTGAAAGCGGCTGTTGTACCGCATGGTGTGTAACAAATGGTTGGCTGGCTGGTCTTCCTAGCAGGCTAGCTAGCAGGCCGAATGGGTGACTAACGAAGCTATCTTTGCTGGGTTCGTCGACATATTAATGTCATTCTCTTTTTTATCTCTTTATTTCCAGCCCAGGTTTGCCGCCTCTAATGCCAATATCTGGGGTCTGCATGGCTGTTTCAGTTTGATCATTTACCACCTGCGCCTGCTAAATGACCAATTATATATTATTATTATTATAGGTTAAACCTCTCTTAATCGAGGATAGTTTTCCTTAGACTCTGTTGGGGACCATTCTATTCATGTTTGGCTTACTCTAGTTAAATGGTCACTAATCTTAGGTAGCACAGAGTAAGAGTTATCATGCTTAGCTCTAAACTTTCTTTGTATTTAGGGTTTTGCTTGCATCTCATTTGGGGAGATGCTTCGGCAAGGGCGGGTGTGAGGGAAGGGTTTGTTCACTCTCTATTTGTATACAGTTTGTATATGTTTTTTGTGCTTCTTTGCTTGTTTTTGTTTTTTACATTTGCGCTTTTAGGTTCAACTAAGATCTTCAGTTTACATTGTACCTTGTCCTTTACACATCCCCTCTCTTTCTTAAGATATGACTCAGCCTAGTGTAGCCCATACTGCTGGAGGGAATGGCTTTAATTTTCTTACTTGGAACTGCAGGGGCATAAATAACCCAATTAAACGTAGTAAGGTGCTACACCATCTTCATCATTTGAAAGCTCACATCATCTTTCTCCAAGAAACTCATCTGAAGGTATCACAACACTCAAGTCTTAGGTGCAGATGGGTGGGTCAGGTGTTCCATTCCTCATTTCAGAGTAAGGCGAGAGGGGTGGCTATTTTACTTCACAGATCGGTACCTTTTACATGTTCTAAGGTGATCGCAGATCCCCACGGTAGATATATAATTGTCAGTGGTAGGCTGCTCAATACAAAGGTTCTTCTTGTTAATATCTATGCTCCTAATTGGGACAATGGTGATTTTTTCAAATCGGTTTTCTCTACACTCCCAGATATGTCCACCCATATGTTGATTTTAGGAGGTGACTTTAACTGTTGGTTAGACCCACAATTGGATCGATCCTCCACTAAACCTACCACCTTATCAACCTCAGCTAGAGTTGTTCGAACCTTTATGTCTGAATTCGCAGTCTCAGACCCTTGGAGAATGGTTAATCCAACTGGGAAAGCATACTCTTTTTTCTCATCGGTTCACCACACTTTTACGCGCATAGACTACTTCCTTGTTGATGACCGGCTCCTCCACTCCATATCTTCATGTTCATATAACCCAATTGTAGTATCTGACCACGCCCCTGTTACTATGGAAGTAGCTTTTCAAAATCTTGACAATCAGCGACCGCCTTGGCGACTAAAAACTCAACTGCTCAGTAATGAACACTTTGTCAATTTTGTTTTGAGTCAAATCGACTTTTTCATGATTACAAATAGAACCCCAAACATCTCTGCGTCTACTCTCTGGGAAACTTTGAAAGCTTATATCAGAGGTGAAATTATCTCCTACGCCGCACATGAGAACAAATTGAAAAGGAATAGGTTATCTATGTTAACACGCTGTATTGCCCAATTAGATGACATTTATGCCGTTTCACCATCCCCGGATATTTATAAGGAACGTTTAACTCTGCAAGCAGAATTTGACACACTATTAACAGACCAGGTTACTGAAATGCTTGTCAAGTCTAGGAGCACTTACTATGAACAAGGAGATAAAGCCAGTAAATTATTAGCTCACAAGTTACGTCAACTATCATCATCATCTCAGATTACAAAAATCCGTACATCATCTGGGATATCATTAGATCCTGGGGGGATCAATGAGGAGTTCAAGAGATTTTACCAGTCTCTATATACCTCTGAAAGTAAAGCGGATACACTGGAATTGGATGATTTCTTCCACTCACTTTCTGTGCCTTCGGTCGGCCGGGATTTGGTTAAAAAATTAGAGCAGCCGATCACTGTTGAAGAACTGTCTAACGCTGTCAAATCCCTTCAATCTGGGAGAAGCCCAGGGCCTGATGGCTACCCGACAGAGTTTTATAAGAAGTTTATCACCAAAATAGCCCCTATTCTAATTGAAATGTACAATGATGCATTTGTAAATGGTGCTCTCCCACATACTCTCACTCAAGCAACCATTTGTGTTATTCTTAAAAAAAACAAAGACCCTCTTGACTGTGCATCATACCGTCCAATTAGCCTGCTAAATGTGGACTATAAAATTCTAGCCAAAATTCTGGCAACGCGGCTAGAAACAGTCCTCCCATCAATTATCTCTCCGGATCAAACAGGATTTATAAAAAATAGACACTCATTCTTCAATCTCCGAAGATTATTTAATATTATATACAATCCTCCTGTCGACAATACCTCTGAAGCCATTATATCCCTGGACGCGGAGAAAGCGTTTGATCGGGTGGAATGGAAATACCTTTTTTACACTCTAAATAAATTTGGCTTTGGCTCCAAATTCACGACCTGGATAAAACTTCTGTACTCATCCCCCCAAGCCTCTGTCAGGACTAATAACACTCAATCAGATCGCTTCCCTTTGCAAAGATCGACACGTCAGGGTTGCCCCTTAAGTCCCTTACTGTTTGCCCTCGCCATAGAGCCACTTGCAATAGCACTTCGCTCCAACCCCCTCATCAAAGGCATAGTCAGATACGGGCACGAACACAAACTGTCTTTATATGCAGATGATTTATTAATATACACATCCAATCTTTCTGTCTCTGTCCCTGCTGCCCTTGCCACTTTCGCATCCTTCGGTCACTTATCAGGGTATAAACTAAATCTCAGTAAAAGTGAACTGATGCCACTTAACATGGCTGCAAAAAAATTCCCTCTACATAACTTGCCATTTAAAATAGCTCACAGTAGTTTTATTTATCTCGGGGTACATGTCACAATTAGTTTTGAAAACCTTTTTCAAGCCAATTTTGCTCCTCTCTTAACCCGTACTAAGGACGATTTGGAACGGTGGTCTTTGCTACACCTCTCCTTAGTTGCTAGAATTAACTCTATTAAAATGAATACTCTCCCTAAATTCTTATACCTCTATCAGTGCCTTCCAATATTTCTACCCAATGCATTTTTCAAAAAGATCGACGGCCTAATTCTACCCTTTATATGGGACAAAAAGCCTCCTAGGATGCGAAAACAGCTCTTGCAGAGGCCCAAACCAGACAGCGGTCTAGCTCTACCAGATTTCAGATTCTATTATTGGGCCGCTAACCTTAGGATCATTCAGTACTGGTTGCAGAGCAGAGTGATACTCCCACCCCCAACTTGGCTGGAGATGGAGGCTGCCTCGTCTACACCGGCATCATTGTCTTCCCTCGCTCACTCCTCTATTACAGGCCCTTACTCCTCCTTCACCAATAATATATGTGTCAAAACAACATTGAAGATCTGGAATCAATTTAGGCGCCACTTTGGGTTTCAAACAACCTCTTCCTTGGCTCCGGTAGCCTCAAACCCAGCTTTTCCCCCATCTATGATTGATGGTGCTTTCTCAACATGGTCTAATCTCGGTATTAAAAGATTCAGAGATCTATATACTAACAATACATTTAGTACGTTTCAACAATTATCAGCTAAATTTGGTCTCCCCAGACATCATTTTTTTAGGTTCTTACAAGTCCGGAGTTATGTCCGCAGCATAGATCCAGGATTCCCCAACCTTTCTGGTGGAACACAGTTCGACACATTTCTCACCCCACTTCCTAATCAGAAAGGCACATTGTCAATAATCTATAGTCAAATTTGCTCACTACAAGCCATCTCATTAAACAATATCAAATCCTCTTGGGAGGAGGAACTGGGTGAGGAAATACCTGATGAACTATGGGAAGGGGCACTCAAAAGGGTACATAGCTCTTCTATTTGCGCTCGACACGGCCTCATCCAATGCAAACTCATTCATAGGGCCCACTGGACCAAAGCAAGACTATCAAAAATTTACAAGGATGTGAACCCTAATTGTGTTCGATGTAACCAGTCCCCTGCTAATCATGTGCACATGTTTTGGTGCTGCCCATCTCTTGTTGGTTTCTGGAAAGACATCTTTAACACACTCTCAGAATTAAGCGGTACACAGATCGAGCCAGACCCTCTCATTGCATTATTTGGAGTTTCCTTACCCACAATACAATTGACCAAAATGAATAAGGATGTAATTGCCTTTGTCACGTTGTTAGCGAGACGATTAATTTTACTTAGATGGAAATCCTCTGCAGCCCCTTCTCATGCTCTTTGGATTAAATCTATTTTGAATTGCATAAAGTTGGAGAAAATAAAACAGACACTCAATGGGTCTGTAGACAAATTCTATGCAAAGTGGGCTCCCTTCTTTTCTTATGTTAAAGGAATACATTTCCCTGCAGTTCCAGATTGATGTATATTTATATATTGGTGATGTAAGAAGCCTGGTATGTGCATATACGACATCTCGGATGTTAAGGATGGTAATAACTGTGCTAGCTGACCTATAACAACTGGATCAAAACATATATTTTTCCTTTTTTTTGTAATTTTTTTGTAAATTTTATTTATTATATTTTTTATTTTTTATTATTATTATTTTTTTTGTTTGTTTTTTGTTTTTGTTTTATCTTATTTATGTATTTAATGTCTATTTTTTCTTTCATGTCTGTCTCTCTATGTCTTGCTGTATCGTTGTCTTCAAATTGTTGTTCCATATTCATACCAAATAACTTCCAAGTGCAATTATTTACTAAATGCTGGTACTGAAAATTCAATAAACAAAGTATATAAAAAAAAAAAAGAATGACCAGTCCTGAAACCTGACTGGTTTGGATCAAGAAGGTCATTCTGAGAGAGATAGCAAGAGAGTTGGCTAAAGACGGCACGCTCAATAGTTTTGGAAAGAAAAGAAAGAAGGGATACTGGTCTGTAGTTGTTGACATCAGTGTGATCGAGTGTTGGTTTTTTGAGAAGGGGTGCAACTCTCGCTCTCTTGAAGACAGAAGGGACATAGCCAGCGGTCAAGGATGAGTTGATCAGCGAGGTGAGGTAGGGGAGAAGGTCACCGGAGATGGTCTGGAGAAGAGAGGAGGGGATGGGGTCAAGCGGGCAGGTTGTTGGGCGGCCTGCAGTCATTAGTCGCAAGATTTTATCTGGAGAGAGAGGGGAGAAAGAAGTCAAAGCATAGGGTAGGGCAGTGTGAGCAGGACCAGCAGTGTCATTAGACTTAACAAACGAGGATCGGATGTCGTCAACCTTCTTTTCAAAGTGGTTGACGAAGTCATCCACAGAGGGGGGGGGGGGGGGGGGGGGGGGGGGGGGGGGGGGGGGGATTCAGCAGTGAGGAGAATGTGGCAAAGAGCTTCCTAGGGTTAGAGGCAGATGCTTGGAATTTAGAGTGGTAGAAAGTGGCCTTAGCAGCAGAAACAGATGAAGAAAATGTAGAGAGGAGGGAGTGAAAAGATGCCAGGTCGGCAGGGAGTTTAGTTTTCTTCCATTTCCGCTCAGCTGCCCGGAGCTCTGTTCTGTGAGCTCGCAATGAGTCATCAAGCCACGGAGCTGGAGGGGAGGACCGAGCCGGCCTGGAGGATAGGGGACACAGGGAGTCAAAGGATGCAGAAAGGGAGGAGAGGAGGGTTGAGGAGGCAGAATCAGGAGATTGGAGGGAGAAGGATTGAGCAGAGGGAAGTGATGATAGGATGGAAGAGGAGAGAGTAGTGGGAGAGAGAGAGCGAAGGTTGCGGCGGCGCGTTACCATCTGTGTAGGGGCAGAGTGAGTAGTGTTGGAGGAGAGCGAGAGAGAAAAGGATACAAAGTAGTGGTCGGAGACATGGAGGGGAGTTGCAGTGAGATTAGTAGAAGAGCAACATCTAGTAAAGATGAAGTCAAGCGTATTGCCTGCCTTGTGAGTAGGGGGGGACGGTGAGAGGGTGAGGTCAAAAGAGGAGAGGAGTGGAAAGAAGGAGGCAGAGAGAAATGAGTCAAATGTAGACGTAGGGAGGTTGAAATCCCCCAAAACTGTGAAGGGTGAGCCATCCTCAGGAAAGGAACTTATCAAGGCGTCAAGCTCATTGATGAACTCTCCAAGGGAACCTGGAGGGCGATAGATGACAAGGATATTAAGCTTAAATGGGCTAGTGACTGTGACAGCGTGGAATTCAAATGAGGAGATAGACAGATGGGTTAGGGGAAAAATTGAGAATGACCACTTGGGAGAGATGAGGATTCCTGTGCCACCACCCCTCTGACCAGATGCTCTCGGGGTATGCGAGAACACATGGTCAGACGAGGAGAGAGCAGTAGGAGTAGCAGTGTTTTCAGTGGTAATCCATGTTTCCGTCAGCGCCAGGAAGTCGAGGGACTGGAGGGTAGCATAGGCTGGGATGAAGTCAGCCTTGTTGGCGGCAGAACGGCAGTTCCAGAGGCTGCCTGAGCCCTGGAACTCCAGGTGTGTGGTGCGTGCAGGGACCACCAGGTTAGAGAGGCAGCAGCCACGCGGTGTGAGGCGTTTGTGTAGCCTGTGCGGAGAGGAGAGAACAGGGATAGGCAGAGGCATAGTTGACAGGCTGTAGCAGATGGCTACAATAATGCAGAGGAGATCGGAATGAAATGAACTAAACATCTGGGAAAGGAGAGAGCAGGGCCTCCCTCACCAAAAAAATATAACTCTCCCAACTTCCACCTCAGAAACTATAATTGTTTCACTGAACCACCCGAATAAAACTCTCCCAACTTCCACTTTAGAAATTAGAATTGTTGTAAACTACAGCGGTTCAATGTTTCAATGAATAGACTCAACTTACTTTATTCAGCTAGCTAACTATGACGCCATAGCTAACTAGCATGCTAGCATCCAATAACACGCAGTTTAGCACCAATACTTGGTTACAACAAACTACCAATAGTGTGTGAACACACTAAACAGATAATTCGTGTCCATGTCTAGTTCTTTCATAACGCAGCAATGATTAAACGTTGGCTAGCTAGCACAAAGATATTGTATTTAGCTACTACAGTACAGCCAGCTGGTAGTGTTGGCTAGCTAGCAATGGCTGCTGTGTTGACTTTGTTTGAAAAATGGCGTCGCTGCGAACGAATGTAGCTGGCTAAAAGGATATTGTTTTTAGTTGCTACCGTTGCTAATAGCTACTCGCCAGCTAATCCAGGAGGTGAGTTAGCTAGCTAGCTTCGTGCTACACCCGGCACCGCCGAATACAAAAGTAACCTACAATAACTACATACAACAACTACCCACAACAGCCCACGATGCCTACCTATACTACCTAATAATATACAGCCCACGATGCCTACCTATAATACCTAACTACAATCTAAATACATAGTTTAAGCCTTACTCGACAAAGCCCAAGCTATGTATAAAGCCAAACTTACCCGACGCCAGCTGTCTGGGTGGCAGACTGCAATCAGTAGCTGTAATTAAGTACAGCAGCTACCAACCACCTAACGTTAATGCCTCGGATAATGAGGTTAGAAAAACAGCTGAATGGTAGGCAGCTAGCTGGCTCAATCACAGGTACTCTTAAGCGTGAAATAACATTGGAAACAACTAACCACAGTTGCTAAAAGTTACCAG
The DNA here is from genome assembly GCF_964263955.1 of Coregonus lavaretus. Classification (NCBI taxonomy): domain Eukaryota; kingdom Metazoa; phylum Chordata; class Actinopteri; order Salmoniformes; family Salmonidae; genus Coregonus; species Coregonus lavaretus. The sequence goes on along the minus strand of NC_139992.1, from coordinate 67,837,325 downwards.
TAGCTACCCGCTAGCTAGCTAGCTAGCTTTGTTGGTCCAAGTAGTGGGTAAGCTGGCCTCGTGCTTTGCCGGGGTCCGCCGAATACAATACTTACCTACAATAATTACCTACAATAACCTACAATAACCTACAATAACTACCTGAGTAAACTACCTATAATACCTAACTACAATACCTACCTACAATCTAAATACATGGTTTAAGCTTTACTCAACACCATATAAGAAGCCAAGCTTACCTCCTGCTAGAGAAAACACAACCTCTCCCGACAACCGCGATACGAAGTCAAAAAATATATATATATCGTTTTATCCTTTTATAAAATACTATACGTACTATAAATGTTATTTAATATTACAATCCCTATCATTGCTAGTATCAGGTGCTCCAATATTTGACTCCTCTATTACAACTTTTAGAATAGCCATGGAGTAGTCTTTGTGTCTCTGAACATTTGGTTGTCAATATATAATTTATCCACCACTAGTGCAACACGTTTCCCTTTTAATCTGTTTTCCTTGAAGATTGGATACAGAACTTTGCGCCTTTCTACAATCTCCCTCGGGAACTGATCATTCATGCCTATTTTCGTGCCAGCAAGTCTTTTTCCTAGGCTTTTCACCATAGCTTTATCCTTAAAAAAAGCAAATTTGGCAACGATTGGACGCTCATATTTCTGTCCTCTTTTTCCAAAACGATGTACACGTTCGAGTTGGATTTTATCGACAGCCTCGAGTGGGATTTGTAGCGCTGTATGCAGGAAGTCCTTCATAATATTCTCTGTTATTTCTCCCTCCTTTTCCTGAATACCCGTAAGTACTAGATTTTCCCTCATCGATCTAGTTTGGATGTCTAGTAAGGCTTCTCTCAGAAGATTGTTCTCCTTTTTTAGTTCCCTAACGTCCGTTTCCATTTTAGAGACTGTCACTTTTATTTCTTTGGTTTCTTTCTCCATTACCAAAGCTTTTTCGTCACTCATTTGAAGACTCGCTTTCAACTCTTTTACGTCTTTACTGACCAATTCTAGTATGCGTATGCCCAATTTGTCATTTATCGACTTCAACAGGTCGCTTTCCACACTTACCATACCCAGTGGTGAAAAGCATATATCATCTGTATCAGTCAATGAGTCGCGTTTCCTTTTGGGGATCGGCTCTCCACGCTTGTCTTCAGTCATGTTTGGGTGTTGCTTGTTGTTGTAATATTTGTCGATATATTTCTCTAGCCTTATGATCTTATTTCTGTTATTATCCAGATTGAAATATATGAAATGCTAATATTTAGTCTAACTTACTGATTTTGAATATTATGTTTTTATCTTGAGGTGTTTTGTACCGATTTCTATTCAATACGCCATCTTGTCTACGCTTGCCCCGCGTTAATAGGTTAATAGTTTCATTTTTAATACATTTGCTAAAAATTATAAAAACCTGTTTTCGCATTGTCATTATGGGGTATTGTGTGTAGATTGATGAGGAAAATGTTGTATTTAATCCATTTTAGAATAAGGCTGTAATGTAACTAAATGTGGAAAAAGTCAAGGGGTCTGAATACTTGTCGAATGCACTGTATATACATTTTTCCAAAACGTTCCATCCCCCAAAAATGTGGAAAAAGCTAAGGCTTTGATTTCTGGTCAGATGGGAAAGGGGTCTTTATAAAATATCTACCAGGAAAAAGTCGTAAAAGGTATTATAAATACATCAATACACAATAATGTTGAAGACCCTTGCCAACTAATATCAACAATTTATTTTTAGTATTGAAGAAATATCTCTGCCTTCTGTAAGAAACATTGCCTTGTGCCTTGAAATTCCGTTTCCAAAAACCCACATATTTACATTTAAGTCATTTAGCAGACGCTCTTATCCAGAGCGACTTTAAGATATTTACTCATTTCTCTCCCTCAAGGAGGGAGGATAATGAAAGTTCACAGAAGTAACAAGTAAAGGTAGACCTATCAATTAGTTAATGTTTTTACTGATATGAATTTTGTTTATGAATTAAGTTATTAAATCTCGAAATTCTGTTACCAAATTGGTAACGGAATATCAGCAAAATCTGTAACGGAATCTCTGCAATTGAACAGCATAATACAGTAAAGAAAAGTATAATATGGTTCAGTAGTGTACAGTAGAGAAGTTCAGTATAGTCAGCACAATAGAATAGAGTACAGTAAAGAAAAGTAGAGTACAGTACTGTAAAGTTCAGTACGGTACACAGTAGAGCATACTAGTCGAGTACAATATAATGTACTGTACTAGGCTATACTTTACTGTACTGAACTATACTCTACTGTACTGAACTATACTCTACTTTACTGTACTGAACTCTACTCTACTGTTCTGTGCTGTAATGTACTCTACTCTACTGTACTCTACTGAGATCTATGCTGTATTTTGATGTCCAAACTTGTGAAACATAGACGTATATTATTGGTTCAGATTTGGTCCGGTCCAGACCAACCAAATGTGGTCTTATTTGGGGGCACCTCAAGCTCATTAAAATAGCCAGTGTGTAGAATAATACCCAGATATGCAAAGGAGGATATTGCATATTTATACCTTTTTGTGTACCTATTTAGGATACATCACCATGAAGAGAATTACATTTTTATATCCATAATTATGCATTTCTGTGTAGTACAGATCAGGGACCCATGATGAAATGCAGTTACCGGGTGTAAATCCAGTTACTGTAGTACATTAAAAAGTCAATTTGCCATGTCATAGCTGACACCCCATTCTTTCTGCAGACATCGTTGAATCTTAATTTGGAGCAGATATTTACGTTTTTGGAAAACGTGAACACAAAAAACAGAGGAAGATTTTACTGAAATTCTGTTACCAAATTTGCATCTGCACAGTTCTTCCAGTAAATGTGTTTTTATAAAAATGTCAGTTTAAATTGTTAAAAGTAGTCCTTGTGCATAGATGTATGGTTTGTTAAACTTTGAAATCAATGGTTTTTGTTTGGCGTACATTTTAAGTGAATAATCTGAGTCTCAGCTCAATTCCATTATCGTGGAATTGCCCAGACTTGTCATTATGATTAATCAGAATTTGTTGGTACAATTTGGGTATACCCAGTTTACAGCCGTACAGCCAGCCCCCCTTGGGTTCTCAGCTGATAGTACTGATCACAGCTGGCTCCCTCGAACTACAATCCCAACGCTCTGTTTAATCCCGACGGTTTGTGTCTAAACGAAAATATGCCTCACTTGCGATACAGTTTTGGTAACCTTTGGAACTTTCATATACAGTGCATTCGGAAAGTATTCAGTTTTTCAAAATGTTATGTTACAGACTTATTCAAAAATTTAATTAAATAAATAAAAATCCTCAGCAATCTACACACAATACCGCATAATGACAAAGCAAAAGCAGGTTTTTAGAAATCTTTGAACATTTATTAAAAATAAAAAACAGATACCTTATTTACATAAGTATTTAGACACTTTGCTATGAGACTCGAAATTGAGTTCAGGTACATCCTGTTTCCATTGATCATCCTTGAGATGTTTCTACAACTTGATTGGAGTCCACCTGTGGTAAATTCAATTGATTTGACATGATTTGGAAAGGCACACAACTGTCTATAAAAGGTCCCACAGTTGACAGTGCGTCACAGCAAAATCCAAGCCATGAGGTCGAAGGAATTGTCCGTAGCGCTCCGAGACAGGATTGTGTCGAGGCACAGATCTGGGGAAAGGGTACCAAAACATTTCTGCAGCATTGAAGGTCCCCAAGAACACAGTGGCCTCCATCATTCTTAAATGGAAGAAGTTTGGAACCACCAAGACTTTCCTAATGCTGGCCGCCCGGCCAAACTGCGCGATCGGGGGAGAAGGGCCTTGGTCAGGGAGGTGACCAAGAACCCGATGGTCACTCTGACAGAGCTCTAGCGTTCCTCTGTGGAGATGGGAGAACCTTCCAGAAGGACAACCATCTCTGCAGCACTCTACCAATCAGGCCTTTATGGTAGTGGCCAGACGGAAGCCACTCCTCAGTAAAAGGCACATGACAGCCCGCTTGGAGTTTGCCAAAAGGCACCTAAAGACTCTCAGACCATGAGAAACAAGATTCTCTGGTCTGATGAAACCAAGATTGAACTCTTTGGCCTGAATGCCAAGCATCACGTCTGGAGGAAACCTGACACCATCCCTACGGTGAAGCATGGTGGTGGCAGCATCATGCTGTGGGGATGTTTTTCAGCAGCAGGGACTGGGAGACAAGTCAGGATCGGGGCAAAGTAAAGCGAGATCCTTGATGAAATCCTGCTCCAGAGCACTCAGGACCTCAGACTGGGGCGACGGTTCACCTTCCAACAGGACAACGACCCTAAGCACACAGTCAAGACAACGCAGGAGTGGCTTCGGGAAAAGTCTCTGAATGTCCTTGAGTTGCCCAGCCAGAGCCCGGACTTGAACCCGATCTAACATCTCTGGAGAAACCTAAAAATAGCTGTGCAGCAACGCTCCCCATCCAACCTGACAGAGTTTGAGAGGATATGCAGAGGAGAATGGGAGAAACTCCCCAAATACAGGTGTGCCAGGCTTGTAGTGTCATACCCAAGAAGACTCGAGGCTGTAGTCACTGCCAAAGGTACTTCAACAAAGTACTGAGTAAAGGGTTTGAATGCTTATGTAAATGTGATATTTCAGTTAAAAAATATATATAAATTAGCAAACATTTCTAAAAACCTGTTTTTGCTTTGTCATTATGGGGTATTGTGTGTAGATTGATGAGGAAAAAAAGCAATGTAATACATTTTTGAATAAGGCTGTAACATAACAAAATGTGGAAAAAGTAAAGGGGTCTGAATACTTTCCGAAGGCGCACTGTAAGCGAGAAAGAATCTTTCAAATACAAAAGATACAATTACTGTGCGCAGTCTAGCAAAGATGCACCCTAAACTGCATACAATAATGTATAAAAATGATTTCTCGCTTATACTAAAGTTACATTCCAAGTGTTTTCAAAACTGTTTCGCGTGCGAGGCGTATTTGTGTTTAGACTGAGCATTTTGGGAGCGTCGGCAAAATCCCCTCAGGCTACAGACAGCTTTGTGAATAGATGGTATAATGTTTAATAACATTTACAGTCTATTTGAATGGGCTAGGTATCCCATAATAAAAATTGATTGACGGTTTCTTGCCTGGTTTTCCCAATCCACAGTCTAAATGAGAGGATTACGACACCTCTCCCTAGCCTCAGTGGCTATGGTTTGGGGCAGGGTTCCCTGCAGACTAAACAGCAGAGGGGGACGACCCCCTGCTCCTTTGGGAGCAAGGATTCTGACCAACTCTGAGGACATCTTCCAGCATAACATGTGGTATGTGTTTGCACATCTATTATTTTTATTTAATGCAACTTTCAATGTGAAGTCTGAAGTTGATAATATACTGTGTCAAAGGGCACAGCAGTGTATTTTGGGTCAAGCATACAGTACATTCATGTTGAAATGATTGTGTTTTAGGGACCATGTGAAATGGTCTGAGGAAGAGAAAGAAAAAGCCAGACAAAAGGCAGACGATAATTCTAGCTTACGCATTCCATTAGAAGAGCAAGGTAGCCCTTTTCTAAACGTTCCTAGCAAATTATGTTCTTAATTTTGATTATATGAAAACTAATATTTCTGTTGTTTTTGTTCTTCATCCCCCACTCAGGCAAATATGACGTAGACGCCTGTAAATACTGGGACAGCTTTTATGAGATGCACCAGGACAAGTTCTTTAAAGATCGCAAGTGGCTGTTCTTGGAGTTCCCAGAGCTTCTTCCTTTGGGGCCAGAGAGCAGTGCTACTGAGGAGAGACAGTGTGGGCTGCGGGCCACATGCCCAGAGCCTGGTGTGTCTGGCAGGGACACAGAGATGGGGAAGCAGCGGCAGCATGCACCCAGTCACCAGCACATAGATCCACTGACTAGTGATTGCCAGCAGTCCTGTAATCAAGATGGGAGAGACACTGCAGAGGCTGCAAGGCAGACCAGCTCTTTCCCAGGCGAACATGCAACTTTCAGGATCTTAGAGGTATTTTCATTTTGCTTTTATTCCTTACCCCCCACACTGTTCACATATTATGTAGTTAGAATGCTTGTGTGTAGTTAGAACTTTGGTGTTGATTTCACTGGCTCAGTAGTTGAGTCAAATGTCTATTTTGACAGAATGTTATTTTTGTCATAGGTTGGATGTGGGGCTGGTAACAGTGTGTATCCTATTGTCAGTTCTATTAAGTAAGTACAACATCATTACATATGTTTTATCCAGTCTAATTATCTTTTATATTGTTATACACTCGGATCAGAAAAACTGATTGATGCATGACATCACAAACTGAGCCTGTGGTGTTCAATGGTTGATAAAAATAGAAATAAACCTAATTCTAGAATAACATTGTCTCTCTTGAAGGCAAATGTTTTGATATTTACTTTGTTATGCAGACAACCTCTGCCAAAGAATGATGTCATCTTGCATAGAACATTTTGTCCAGAGGACATGGCAAGGCTAGGAGAGGAAAGTAAGGAGGAGGAAGTGTTTAACCTTGATCTGCATGTATAATCCTATGAATGACTCTTCAATGAAATGGAAAGTATGTTATCTTATAGCCAATGTATTAGTCCCTCAGTCTCCCTGCTGGGTGTGTGATTAAGAGCTTTTTTGTTCAGTAAATATTTACTGATTGCTACTGTAGATCTTATACAGTTAAGTCAATGAATGCCAATCTACCTGTCATTATACACTTAAATCTTATATCCCTACTCTACACCCCTTGACTTTTTCCACATTTTGTTGTGTTACAGCCTGAATTGAAAATGGATTAAATTGAGATTTTGTGTCACTGGCCTACACACAGTACACCATAATGTCAAGGTGGAATTATATTTTTAGACATTTTTACAAATTAATTAAAAATTAAAAGCTGAAATGTCTTGAGTCAATAAGTATTCAACCCCTTTGTTATGGAAAGCCTAAATAAGTTCAGGAGTAAACATGTGCTTAAGTCGCATAATAAGTTGCATGGACTCACTCTGTGCAATAATAGTGATTAACATGATTTTTGAGTGACTACCTCATCCCTGTTCCCCACACATACAATTATCTGTAAGGTCCCTCAGTCGAGCAGTGAATTTCAAACACAGATTCAACTACAAAGATCAGGCTGTTTAGCACTGATCAACAACCAACTTGACAGAGCTTGAAGAATTTTAACAAGAATAATGTGAAAATATTGTACAATCCAGGTGTGCAAAGCTCATAGAGACTCACAGCTGTAATCGCTGCCAAAGGTGATTCTAACACTAAGGGGTGTGAATACTTATGTAAATGAGATATTTCTGTATTTCATTTTCAATAAATGTGCTAACATTTCTAAAAGCTATTTTTCACTGTCATTATGGGGTATTGTGTGTAGATGGGTGAGAAATATATTTAATCAATTTTGATTTCAGGCAGAAACACAACGAAATGTGGAATACAGTGAATTCGGAAAGTATTCAGACCCCTTGACATTTTCCAAATTTTGTTACGTTACAGCCTTATTCTAAAATTGATTTAAACGTTTTTTTCCCCTCATCAATCTACACACAATACCCCATAATGACAAAGCAAAAAAAGGTTTGCAGAAATGTTTGCAAATATACTACAAATAAAAAACGGAAATATCACATTTACATAAGTATTCAGACCCTTTACTCAGTACTTTGTTGAAGCACCTTTGGCAGCGATTACAGCGCTGCGTGCTTAGGGTCGTTGTCCTGTTGGAAGGTAAACCTTTGCCCCAGTCGGAGGTCCTGAGCGCTCTGGAGCAGGTTTTCATCAAAGATCTCTCTGTACTTTGCACCGCTCATCTTTGCCTCGATCCTGACTAGTCTCCCAGTCCCTGCCGCTGAAAAACATCCCCACAGCATGATGCTGCCACCCATGCTTCACCATAAGGATGGTGCCAGGTTACCTCCAGACGTGATGCTTGGCATTCAGGCCAAATATTTCAATCTTGGTTTCATCAGACCAGAGAATCTTGTTTCTCATGGTCTGAGAGTCTTTAGGTGCCTTTTGGCAAACTCCAAGTGGGATGTCATGTGCCTTTTACTGAGGAGTGGCTTCCGTCTGGCCACTCTACGATAAAGGCCTGATTGGTGGAGTGCTGCAGAGATGGTTGTCCTTCTGGAAGGTTCTCCCATCTCCACAGAGGAGCTCTGTCAGAGTGACCATCGGGTTCTTGGTCACCTCCCTGACCAAGGCCCTTCTCCCCCGATTGCTCAGTTTGGCTGGGCGGCCAGCTCTAGGAAGAGTCTTGGTGGTTCTTAACTTCTTCCATTTAAGAATAATGGAGGCCACTGTGTTTTGGGGGACTTTCAATGCTGCATAAATTTTTTGGTACCCTTCCCCAGATCAGTGCCTCGACACAATCATGTCTCGGATTCAATTTTTTATAAATTTGCTAAAAATGATAAAAACCAGTTTTTGCTTTGTCATTATGGCGTATTGTGTGTAGTTTGTTGAGGAAATGCTTTTATTTAATCCATTTTAGAAAGGCTGTAAAGTAACAAAATGAGGAAAAAGTTTCAGAAGGCACTGTAAGTCAAGGGGTATGAATACTCTCTGAAGGCACTATACCTTTTTGTTTTCTCTTGGTGTGTTTGTTGTGAAAATGATATAAAATGAAGCTGACAAGTTCTCTATCTGTGTTGCTGTCTTATAGAGGGACAGGGGCATTCTTATACTGCTGTGACTTTTCTCCTCGTGCTGTCCAGCTGGTCAAGGTAAGCTCTCAAAGATCTAGATACAATTTTCCAAACAAGTGAGATTCTTACAAAAAACATTGGAAACAGATTGAAATCTGGTTGAAATTGCATCATTACAAACGGGTTGAAATCTGGGTGAAATAACGTCATTACAAACAGGTTATTACATCACGGTCAAGCTACTTGTTTGTCTTGTTTTTCACATTATCTTTCTTTTCTACTCAAAATGTCTGCCATCTCACCTTGCTTGATTCGAGGCCTGGTGGACATTTGATGCTCTTGGAATTGACAGTCTTTTATCAAATGGCCATGACCAGCAGTCCTGACATTATTACAATAATGTCAGCAGTCTTGACATTATTGTATAGGGTCCTTGAGATGCAGAGCAATTCTCTTTAATCTGAGACTAGAGCAATCTACTAGGAACAGACTGTGTACCCTCATTAGAGGTTGTTACATTTATCCTTCTCTGTTTTCAGTTGCTTTGCGATTTATGGGTGCAATCCTTTCCAAGCCTATTTAAGAGCTTAATATGATGTTGCTCAATTAATGCTACGTATCTACTCATGAAACTCTAGGAAAACACCTCGTTTTTTTCACATTGCTAAGACTATTGCCCGCTTGAAGTAACTACCTCATAATAGCTAAATTATGTAATTCTGTCAAACTATACTGTAAAGTTCTGGTGTGTTTACGGGTGCCTTCAGTTATATGCACCTTTTAGTGTAAGGTCTTGCCACAACGGCTTATGTTTTTTAGGGGGGAGTGGTTCAGTTTCCAAGAGTATTATTCATCCCCTTTTAACCTGATAATGGTAATGTTCTTTCAGCAACTGTAAGAAAATAAGTGAAAAATAGTTTTTCATTCAAAATTGCTTACATTCAACATGCCTTGTTATCTTTTTGCATAATGCATAATCGATGTATGTTTGTCAAATCAAATTGAACAAAAATTGTCACATGCTTTTTCAACTTGCTTACGGTCCTTTTCCAACAATGCAGAGTTGAAGATAACAAAAATGTAAAGTAGAAATATAAATAACGACACAAGGAATACATAAACAGTGAATAACAAATAACAATAATGTGTAAATATAACCTGGCTATATAAATCAAATAAAATCAAATTTTATTGGTCACATACACATATTTAGCAGATGTTATTGCGGGTGTAGTGAAATGCTTGTGTTCCTAGCTCCAACAGTGCAGTAGTATCTAACAATACACACAAATCTAAAAGTAAAATAATGGAATTAAGAAATATATACACTACCGTTCCAAATTTTGGGGTCACTTAGAAATGTCACTTTTTTTGTCCATTAAAATAACATCAAATTGATCAGAAATACAGTGTGGACATTGTTAATGTTGTAAATGGCTATTGTAGCTGGAAACGGCTGATAAAAAAAAAAAAAAAATATCTACATAGGCATACAGAGGCCCATTATCAGCAACCATCAGTCCTGTGTTCCAATGGCACGTTGTGTTTGCTAATCCAAGTTTATCATTTTAAAAGGCTAATTGATCATTAGAAAACCCTTTTGCAATTATGTTAGCACAGCTGAAAACTGTTGTGCTGATTTAAAGAAGCAATAAAACTGGCCTTCTTGAGACTAGTTGAGTATCTGGAGCATCAGCAATTGTGGGTTCGATTACAGGCTCAAAATGGCCAGAAACAAAAAACTTTCTTCTGAAACTCGTCAGTCTATTCTTGTTCTGAGAAATGAAGACTATTCCATGTGAGAAATTGCCAAGAAACTGAAGATCTCGTACAACGCTGTGTACTACTCCCTTCACAGAACAGGGCAAACTGCCTCTAACCAGATTAGAAGGAGGAGTGGGAGGCCCCGGTGCACAACTGAGCAAGAGGACACATACATTAGTGTCTAGTTTTAGAAACAGGCGCCTCACAGGTCCTCAACTGGCAGCTTCATTAAATAGTACCCGCAAAACACCAGTCTCAACGTCAACAGTGAAAAGGCGACTCCGGGATGCTGACCTTCTAGGCAGAGTTGCAAAGAAAAAGCCATATCTCAGACTGCCCATCTTAATCTTTTATTTTTATTGGCCAGTCTGAGATATGGCTTTTTCTTATTGCTTCTTTAATCAACACAACAGTTTTCAGCTGTGCTAACATAATTGCAAAAGGGTTTTCTAATGATCAATTAGCCTTTTAAAATGATAAACTTGGATTAGCAAACACAACGTGCCATTGGAACTCAGGACTGATGGTTGCTGATAATGGGCCTCTGTACGCCTATGTAGATATCCCATTAAAAACCAGCCGTTTCCAGCTACAATAGCCATTTACAACATTAACAATGTCTACACTGTATTTCTGATCAATTTGATGTTATTTTAATGGACAACAAAATTGCTTTTCTTTCGAAAACAAGGACATTTCTAAGTGACCCCAAACTTTTGAATGGTAGTGTATATATTAGGAAAGCAGTATCTAAACATTATTAAAGTGACTAGCGTTCCATTATTAAAGTGGCCAGTGATTCCATGTCTATGTATATAGGGCAGCAGCCTCTAAGGTGCAAGGTTGAGTAACCGGGTGGTAGCCTGCTAGTGATGGCTATTTAACAGTCTGATGGCCTTGAGATAGAAGCAGTTTTTCAGTCTCACGGTCCCAGCTTTGATGCACCTGTACTGACCTCGCCTTCTGGATGATAGCGGGGTGAACAGGCCGTGTCTCGGGTGGTTGATGTCCTTGATGATCTTTTTGGCCTTCCAGTGACATCGGGTGCTGTAGGTGTCCTGGAGGTGTCCTGGAGGGCAGGCAGTGTGCCCCCGGTGACGCGTTGGGCAGACCGCACCACCCTCTGGAGAGCCCTGTGGTTGCGGGCGGTGCAGTTGCCGTACCAAGCGGTGATACAGCCCGACAGGATGCTCTCAATTGTGCATCTGTAAAAGTTTGTAAGGGTCTTAGGGGCCAAGTCGAATTTATTCAGCCTCCTGAGGTTGAAGAGGCACTGTTGCGCCTTCTTCACCATTTCAGATTGTCAGTGATGTGTACGCCGAGGAACATGAAGCTTTCCACCTTCTCCACTGCGGTCCCGTCGATGTGGATAGGGGCGTGCTCCCTCTGCTGTTTCCTGAAGTCTACGATCAGCTCCTTTGTTTTGTTGACGGTTATTTTCCTGGCACCACTCCGCCAGGGCCCTCACCTCCTCCCTGTAGGCTATCAAGTCATTGTTGGTAATCAGGCCTACTACTTGTGTCTTCTGCAAACTTGATGATTGAGTTGGAGGCGTGTGTGGCCACGCAGTCATGGGTGAACAGGGAGTACAGGAGGGGGCTGAGCACGCACCCTTGTGGGGCCCCTGTATTTGTATTTATTATGGATCCCCATTAGCTGCTGTGTGTGTATGCATGTGTCTGCGCCTATGTTTGTGTTGCTTCACAGTCCCCGCTCTTCCATAAAGTGTATTTGTATCTGTTTTTTAAATCTGAATCTACTGCTTGCATTAGTTACCTAATGTGGAATAGAGTTCCATGTAGTCATGGCTCTCTGTAGTACTGTGCGCCTCCCATAGTCTGTTCTGGACTTTGGGACTGTGAAGAGACCTCTGGTGCCATGTCTTGTGGGGTATGCATGGGTGTGTGCTAGTTGTTTAAACAGACAGCTCGGTGCTTTCAACATGTCAATACCTCTCACAAATACAAGTAGTGATGAAGTCAATCTCTCCTCCACTTTGAGCCAGGAGAGATTGACATGCATATTATTAATGTTTGCTCTCTGTGTACATCCAAGGGCCAGCCGTGCTGCCCTGTTCTGAGCCAATTGCAATTTTCCTAAGTCCCTCTTTGTGGCACCTGACCACACGACTGAACAGGAGTCCAGGTGCGACAAAACTAGAGCCTGTAGGACTTGCGTTGTTGATAGTACTGTGAAGAAGGTAGAGCAGCGCTTTATTATGGACAGACTTCTCCCCATCTTAGCTACTGTTGTATCAATATGTTTTGACCATGACAGTTTACAATCCAGGGTTACTCCAAGCAGTTGAATCACCTCAACTTGCTCAATTTCCACATTATTTATTACAAGATTTAGTTGAGGTTTAGGGTTTAGTGAATGATTTGTCCCAAAATACAATGCTTTTAGTTTTTGAAATATATTGGACTAACTTATTCATTGCCACCCATTCTGAAACTAACTGCAGCTCTTTGTTAAGTGTTGCAGTCATTTCACTCGCTCTAGTAGCTGACGTGTATAGTATTGAGTCATCCGCATACATAGACACACTGGCTTTACTCAAAGCCAGTGGCATGTTGTTAGTAAAGATTGAAAAAAGTAAGGGGCCTAGACAGCTGCCCTGGGTAATTCCTGATTCTACCTGGATTATGTTGGAGATGCTTCCATTAAAGAACACCCTCTGTGTTCTGTTAGACAGGTATCTCTTTATCCACAATATAGCACAGGGTGTAAAGCCATAACATATACATTTTTCCAGCAGCAGACTATGATCGATAATGTCAAAAGCCGCACTGAAGTCTAACAAAACAGCACCCACAATCATTTTATAATCAATTTCTCTCAGCCAATCATCAGTCATTTGTGTAAGTGCTGTGCTTGTTGAATGTCCTTCCCTATAAGTGTGCTGAAAGTCTGTTGTCAATTTGTTTACTGTAAAATAGTATTGTATCTGGTCAAACACCAAGTTTATGAAGGGTTGGTAACAGGCTGATTGGTTGGCTATTTGAGCCAGTAAAGGGGGCTTTACTATTCTTAGGTAGCGGAATGACTTTTGCTTCCCTCCAGGCCTGAGGGCACACACTTTCTTGTAGGCTTAAATTGAAGATATGGCAAATAGGAGTGGCAATATCGTCTGCTATTATCCTCAGTAATTTTCCATCCAAGTTGTCAGACCCCGGTGGCTTGTCATTGTTGATAGACAACAATACGTTTTTCACCTCTTCCACACTCACTCTACGGATTTCAAAATTACAATTCTTGTCTTTCATAATTTGGTCAGATACTTGGATGTGTAGTGTCAGCGTTTGTTGCTGGCATGTGGTCCTCTGTAGCTCAGCTGGTAGAGCACGGCGCTTGTAACGCCAAGGTAGTGGGTTCGATCCCCGGGACCACCCATACGTAAAAATGTATGCACGCATGACTGTAAGTCGCTTTGGATAAAAGCGTCTGCTAAATGGCATATTATTATGCATACGTTTGCAAATCTTGCAAATGAAAAAATCATTATAGTAGTTGGCAATATCAGTTGGTTTTGTGATGAATGAGCCATCTGATTCATTGAAGGTGCTCCAAAGCTTTTTACTATCATTCTTTGTCATTTATCTTTGTTTCATAGTGTAGTTTCTTCTTCTTTTTATTCAGTTTAGTCACATGATTTCTCAATTTGCAGTACGTTTGCCAATCGGTTGTGCAGCCAGACTTACAGTGGGGAGAACAAGTATTTGATACACTGCCGATTTTGCAGGTTTTCCTACTTACAAAGCATGTAAGTAGGAAAAAAAAAATCCAGAAAATCACATTGTATGATTTTTAAGTAATTAATTCGCATTTTATTGCATGACATAAGTATTTGATCACCTACCAACCAGTAAGAATTCTGGCTCTCACAGACCTGTTAGTTTTTCTTTAAGAAGCCCTCCTGTTCTCCACTCATTACCTGTATTAACTGCACCTGTTTGAACTTGTTACCTGTATAAAAGACACCTGTCCACACACTCAATCAAACAGACTCCAACCTCTCCACAATGGCCAAGACCAGAGAGCTGTGTAAGGACATCAGGGATAAAATTGTAGACCTGCACAAGGCTGGGATGGGCTACAGGACAATAGGCAAGCAGCTTGGTGAGAAGGCAACAACTGTTGGCGCAATTATTAGAAAATGGAAGAAGTTCAAGATGACGGTCAATCACCCTCGGTCTGGGGCTCCATGCAAGATCTCACCTCGTGGGGCATCAATGATCATGAGGAAGGTGAGGGATCAGCCCAGAACTACATGGCAGGACCTGGTCAATGACCTGAAGAGAGCTGGGACCACAGTCTCAAAGAAAACCATTAGTAACACAAGGTCCCCCTGCTCAAGCCAGCGCATGTCCAGGCCCGTTTGAAGTTTGCCAATGACCATCTGGATGATCCAGAGGAGGAATGGGAGAAGGTCATGTGGTCTGATTAGACAAAGAAGGATGAGTACAACCCCAAGAACACCATCCCAACCGTGAAGCATGGAGGTGGAAACATCATTCTTTGGGGATGCTTTTCTGCAAAGGGGACAGGACGACTGCACCATATTGAGGGGAGGATGGATGGGGCCATGTATCGCGAGATCTTGGCCAACAACCTCCTTCCCTCAGTAAGAGCATTGAAGATGGGTCGTGGCTGGGCCTTCCAGCATGACAACAACCCGAAACACACAGCCAGGGCAACTAAGGAGTGGCTCCGTAAGAAGCATCTCAAGGTCCTGGAGTGGCCTAGCCAGTCTCCAGACCTGAACCCAATAGAAAATCTTTGGAGGGAGCTGAAAGTCCGTATTGCCCAGCGACAGCCCCGAAACCTGAAGGATCTGGAGAAGGTCTGTATGGAGGAGTGGGCCAAAATCCCTGCTGCAGTGTGTGCAAACCTGGTCAAGACCTACAGGAAACGTATGATCTCTGTAATTGCAAACAAAGGTTTCTGTACCAAATATTAAGTTCTGCTTTTCTGATGTATCAAATACTTATGTCATGCAATAAAATGCAAATTAATTACTTAAAAATCATACAATGTGATTTTCTGGATTTTTGTTTTAGATTCCGTCTCTCACAGTTGAAGTGTACCTATGATAACAATTACAGACCTCTACATGCTTTGTAAGTAGGAAAACCTGCAAAATCGGCAGTGTATCAAATACTTGTTCTCCCCACTGTATTTGCCATTCCTTTTGCCTCATCCCTCTCAACAATACAATTTTTCAATTCCTCATCAATCCACGGGGATTTAACCATTTTTTGAGTCATTTTCTTAATGGGTGCATGCTTATTAGTAACTGGGATAAGCAATTTCATAAATGTGTCAAGTGCAACATCTGTTTGCACCTCATTACACACCACGGACCAACAAATATTCTTTACATCAACAACATAGGAATCACTACAAAACTTACTGTATGACCTATTATACACTATATTAGACCCAGCCTTTGGAACTTTGGTTTTGCTAGATATGGCTACTATATTGTGATCACTACATCCGATGGATCTGGATACTGCTTTTAAGCACATTTCTGCAGCATTAGTAAAGATGTGATCAATACATGTTGATGATTTCATTCCTGTGCTGTTTGTAACTACCCTGGTAGGTTTACTGATAACCTGAACCAGGTTGCAGGCACTGGTTACAGTTTGAAGCTTTTTCTTGAGTGGGCAGCTTGATGAAAGCCAGTCAATATTTAAATCCACCAGAAAATATACCTCTCTGTTGATATCACACACACTACCGGTCAAAAGTTTTAGAACACCTAATAATTCAAGGGTTTTTCTTTATTTTTACTATTTTCTACATTGTAGAATAATAGTGAAGACATCAAAACTATGAAATAACACATAAGGAACCTAAAAAGTGTTAAACAAATCAAAATATATTTTATATTTAAGGTTCTTCAAATAGCCACCCTTTGCCTTGATGACAGCTTTGCACACTCTTGGCATTCCCCCAACCAGCTTCACCTGGAATGCTTTTCCTACAGTCTTGAAGGAGTTCCCACATATGCTGAGAACTTGTTGGTTGCTTTTCCTTCACTCTGCGGTCTGACTCCTCCCAAACCATCTCAATTAGGTTGAAGTAGGGCGATTGTGGAGGCCAGGTCATCAGATGCAGCACTCCATCACTCTCCTTCTTGGTAAGATAGCACTTACACAGCCTGGAGGTGTGTTGGGTCATTGTCCTGTTGAAAAACAAATGATAGTCCCACTAAGCCCAAACCAGATGGGATGGTGTATCGCTGCAGAATGCTGTGGTAGCCATGCTGGTTAAGTGTGCCTTGAATTCTAAATAAATCACAGACCGTGTCACCAGCAAAGCACCCCCACACCAAAACACCTCCTCCTCCATGCTTTACGGTGGGAAATACACATGCGGAGATCATCCGTTCACCCACACCGCGTCTCACAAAGACACGGCGGTTGGAACCAAAAATCTCCAATTTGGACTCTAGACCAAAGGACACATTTCTACTGGTCTAATGTCCATTGCTCGTGTTTCTTGGCCCAAGCTAGTCTCTTCTTCTTATTGGTGTCCTTTAGTAGTGGTTTCTTTGCAGCAATTCGACCATGAAGGCCTGATTCACACAGTCCCCTCTGAACAGTTGATATTGATGTGTCTGTTACTTTTATTTGGGCTGCAATTTCTGAGGCTGGTAACTCTAATGAATTTATCCTCTGCAGCAGAGGTAACTTTGGGTCTTCCATTCCTGTGGCGGTCCTCATGATGGATGGTTTTTGTGACTGCACTTGAAGAAACTTTCAAAGTTCTTGAAATGTTCCGTATTGACTGACCTTTGTCTTGAAGGACTGTTATTTCTCTTTGTTTATTTGAGCTCTTCTTGCCATAATATGGACTTGGTCTTTTACCAAATAGGGCTGTCTTCTGTATACCCCCCTACCTTGTCACAACATAACTGATTTGCTCAAACGCATTAAGAAGGAAAGAAATTCCACAAATTAACTTTTAAGGCACACCTGTTAATTGAAATGCATTCCAGGTGACTACCTCATGAAGCTGGTTGAGAGAATGCCAAGAGTGTGGAAAGCTGTCA
Organism: Coregonus lavaretus; assembly: GCF_964263955.1. NCBI lineage: Eukaryota > Metazoa > Chordata > Actinopteri > Salmoniformes > Salmonidae > Coregonus > Coregonus lavaretus. Next base: position 67,819,813 of record NC_139992.1, on the reverse strand, counting down.
TCAAGGCAAAGGGTGGCTATTTGAAGAATCTCAAATATATTGAAATATATTGTTTAACACTTTTTTGGTTACTATAGGATTCCATATGTGTTATTTCATAGTTTTGATGTCTTCACTATTATTCTACAATGTAGAAAATAGTAAAAATAAAGAAAATCCTTGAATGAGTAGGTGTTCTAAAACTTTTGACCTGTAGTGTACATTATCAAGCATTTCATACATGTTATCCAGATACTGACTGTAAGCACTTGGTGGTTTATAGCAGCTTCCCCCAAGAATGGGCTTTAGGTGAGGCAGATTAACCAGTAGCCATATTACTTCAACAGTATTTAACATGAGATCCTCTCTAATCTTTAGAGGAATATGGTTCTGAATATAAAGAGCAACACCTCCACCACTGGCATATCTGTCTTTTCTGTAAACGTTATAACCTTGTATTGCTACCACTGTATCATCAAATGTATTGTCTAAGTGAGTTTTAGAGATATTCAGAATATGAATGTCATCTGTTACTAGCAAGTTATTAATTTAATGAACCTTGTTTCTTCAGATACATACAGTGGGGAAAAAAAGTATTTAGTCAGCCACCAATTGTGCAAGTTCTCCCACTTAAAAAGATGAGAGAGGCCTGTAAAAAAAAATCCCGAATATCACATTGTAGGATTTTTTATGAATTTATTTGCAAATTATGGTGGAAAATAAGTATTTGGTCACCTACAAACAAGCAAGATTTCTGGCTCTCACAGACCTGTAACTTCTTCTTTAAGAGGCTCATCTGTCCTCCACTCGTTACCTGTATTAATGGCACCTGTTTGAACTTGTTATCAGTATAAAAGACACCTGTCCACAACCTCAAACAGTCACACTCCAAACTCCACTATGGCCAAGACCAAAGAGCTGTCAAAGGACACCAGAAACAAAATTGAAGACCTGCACTGCAATGGGAAGACTGAATCTGCAATAGGTAAGCAGCTTGGTTTGAAGAAATCAACTGTGGGTGCAATTATTAGGAAATGGAAGACATACAAGACCACTGATAATCTCCCTCGATCTGGGGCTCCACGCAAGATCTCACCCCGTGGGGTCAAAATGATCACAAGAACGGTGAGAAAAAATCCCAGAACCACACGGGGGGACCTAGTGAATGACCTGCAGAGAGCTGGGACCAAAGTAACAAAGCCTACCATCAGTAACACACTACGCCGCCAGGGACTCAAATCCTGCAGTGCCAGACGTGTCCCCCTGCTTAAGCCAGTACATGTCCAGGCCCGTCTGAAGTTTGCTAGAGTGCATTTGGATGATCCAGAAGAGGATTGGGAGAATGTCATATGGTCAGATGAAACCAAAATAGAACCTTTTGGTAAAAACTCAACTCGTCGTGTTTGGAGGACAAAGAATGCTGAGTTGCATCCAAAGAACACCATACCTACTGTGAAGCATGGGGGTGGAAACATCATGCTTTGGGGCTGTTTTTCTGCAAAGGGACCAGGACGACTGATCCGTGTAAAGGAAAGAATGAATGGGGCCATGTATCGTGAGATTTTGAGTGAAAACCTCCTTCCATCAGCAAGGGCATTGAAGATGAAACGTGGCTGGGTCTTTCAGCATGACAATGATCCCAAACACACCGCCCGGGCAACGAAGGAGTGGCTTCGTAAGAAGCATTTCAAGGTCCTGGAGTGGCCTAGCCAGTCTCCAGATCTCAACCCCATAGAAAATCTTTGGAGGGAGTTGAAAGTCTGTGTTGCCCAGCAGCAGCCCCAAAACATCACTGCTCTAGAGGAGATCTGCATGGAGGAATGGGCCAAAATACCAGCAACAGTGTGCGAAAACCTTGTGAAAACTTACAGAAAACGTTTGACCTGTGTCATTGCCAACAAAGGGTATATAACAAAGTATTGAGAAACTTTTGTTATTGACCAAATACTTATTTTCCACCATAATTTGCAAATAAATTCATAAAAAATCCTACAATGTGATTTTATGGATTTTATTTTCTCATTTTGTCTGTCATAGTTGACGTGTACCTATGATGAAAATTACAGGCCTCTCTCATCTTTTTAAGTGGGAGAACTTGCACAATTGGTGGCTGACTAAATACTTTTTTTCCCCACTGTATGTTAACGTGGGCTATTTTAAGCACTTTTCTGGGATGCTTGCTTGTTTTCATTGTTTTACTGGGAAGCTTAGCAGAAGTAGATATTATCATGTTATTTATGTTAGTGCAGGGTGAGCTGCACACAGTGGACTTCCTACTAGGGCACACCGCCTCAGTGCTAACAGCATAAATCTGGTTCATGGGCACATGATTGCTGCATACAATAGCTGTTCAAAAAATTCAGAACTAAGAACAGATATAGCCCCTGGTTCTCCTCAGACTTGACTGCCCTTGACCAGCACAAAAACATCCTGTGGCGTAGTGCATTAGCATCGAACAGCCCCCGCGATATGCAACTTTTCAGGGAAGTCAGGAACCAATATACACAAGCAGTTAGGAAAGCAAAGGCTAGCTTTTTCAAACAGAAATTTGCATCCTGTAGCACTAACTCCAAAAAGTTTTGGGACACTGTAAAGTCCATGGAGAATAAGAGCACCTCCTCCCAACTGCCCACTGCACTGAGGCTAGGAAACACTGTCACCACCGATAAATCTGTAATAATCGAGAATTTCAACAAGCATTTTGCTACGGCTGGCCATGCTTTCCACCTGGCTACCACTACCCCGGCCACCAGCTCTGCACCCTCCGCTGCAACTTGCCCATGCCCCCCCGCCCACCCCCCGCTTCTCCTTCACACAAATTCAGACAGCTGATGTTCTGAAAGAGCTGAAAAATCTGGACCCCTATAAATCAGCTGGGCTAGACAATCTGGACCCTTTCTTTCTAAAATTAGCCACCAAAATTGTCGCAACCCCTATTACTAGCCTGTTCAAGCTCTCTTTCGTAACGTCTGAGATCCCCAGAGATTGGAAAGCTGCCGCGGTCATCCCCCTCTTCAAAGGGGGTGACACTCTAGATCCAAACTGTTACAGACCTATATCCATCCTGCCCTGCCTTTCGAAAGTATTTGAAAGACAAGTTAACAAACAGATCACCGACCATTTCGAATCCCACCGTACCTTCTCCGCTATGCAATCCGGTTTCCGAGCTGGTCATGGGTGCACCTCAGCCACGCTCAAGGTCCTAAACGATATTATAACCGCAATCGACCTGGCCAAGGCTTTCGACTCTGTCAACCACCACATTCTTATTGGCAGACTAAATCGCCTTGGTTTCTCAAATGACTGCCTCGCCTGGTTCACCAACTACTTCTCAGATAGAGTTCAATGTGTCAAATCGGAGGGCCTGTTGTCTGGACCTCTGGCAGTCTCTATGGTGGTGCCACAGGGTTCAATTCTCGGGCCGACTCTATTCTCTGTGTATATCAATGATGTCGCTCTTGCTGCTGGTGACGCTCGGATCCACCTCTATGCGGACGACACCATTTTGTATACATCTGGCTCTTCATTGGACACTGTGTTAACAAACCTCCAAACGAGCTTCAACGCCATACAACACTCCTTCTGTAGCCTCCAACTGCTCTTAAACACTAGTAAAACTAAATGCATGCTCTTCAACCGAACGCTGCTTGCACCCGACTATAATCACTACTCTCGGCGGGTCTGACCTAGAGTATGTGGACAACTACAAATACCTAGGTGTCTGGTTAGACTGTAAACTCTCCTTCCAGACTCACATTAAGCATCTCCAATCAAAAGTTAGATCTAGAATCAGCTTCCTATTTCGCAACAAAGCCTCCTTCACTCATGCTGCCAAACATGCCCTCCTAAAACTGACTATCCTACCGATCCTTGATTTTGGCGATGTAATTTACAAAATAGCCTCCAACACTCTACTCAGCAAATTGGATGTAGTCTATCACAGTGCCATCCGTTTTGTCACCAAAGCCCCATATACTACTCACCATTGTGACCTGTACGCTCTTGTTGGCTGGCCCTCACTACATATTCGTCGCCAAACCCACTGGCTCCAGGTCATCTATAAATCACTTCTAGGCAAATCCCCGCCTTATCTTAGCTCACTGGTCACCATAGCAACACCCACCCGTAGTCTGCGCTCCAGCAGGTATATCTCACTGGTCATCCCCAAAGCCAACACCTCCTTTGGCCGCCATTCCTTCCAGTTCTCTGCTGCCAATGACTGGAACGAACTGCAAAAATCTCTGAAGCTGGAGACTCTTATCTCCCTCACTAACTTTAAGTGTCAGTTGTCAGAGTAGCTTTCCGATCACTGCACCTGTACACAGCCATTCTGAAATTAGCCCACCCAACTACCTCATCCCCATATTGTTATTTATTTTGCTAATTTGCACCCCAGTATCTCTATTTGCACATCATCTTTTGCACATCTATCATTCCAGTGTTAATACAAAATTGTAACTATTTTGCGCTATGGCCTATTTATTGCCTTACCTTCACAATTTACTACATTCGCACACACTGTATATATATTTTCTGTTGTATTTTTGACTTTATGTTTTGTTTACCCCATATGTAACTCTGTGTTGTTGTTTTTATCGCACTGCTTTGCTTTATCTTGGCCAGGTCGCAGTTGTAAATGAGAACTTGTTCTCAACTGGCTTACCTGGTTAAACAAAGGTTAAATAAATAAAAATAAAATAAATACATAAAAAATGGTAGGGATTAACTGAGCTGGGCTAGGGTCATTGATAAGTCATTATCTCAACGCAGCCTTATAATGCTGTGAAAGGATCCAGGAACCCAAATGATTTGGGTGGATCCCATCCTCCTTATAAAACGTGTTGAGGATCAGCAAAGTGGAGGTGTTGTTTCCTATCTTCACCACCTGGAGGCGGCCCGTCAGGAAGTCCAGGACCCAGTTGCACAGGGCGGGGTTCAGACCCAGGGCCCCGAGCTTAATGATGAGCTTGGAGGGTACTATGGTGTTGAAGGCTGAGCTGTAGTCAATGATCAGCATTCATACATCGGTATTCTTCTTGTCCAGATGGGATAGATCTGTGGATCTATTGGGGCGGTAAGCAAATTGAAGTGGGTCTAGGGTGTCAGGTAAGGTAGAGGGGATAGGATCTTTAACTAGCCTCTCAAAGCACTTCATGATGACAGAAGTGGTGCTACGGGGCGATAGTCATTTAGTTCAGTTACTTTTGCATTCTTGGGTACAGGAACAATGGTGGACATCTTGAAGCAAGTGGGGACAGCAGACTGGGATAGGGAGAGATTGAATATGTCCGTAAACACTCCAGCCAGCGGGTCTGCACATGCTCTGAGGACGCGGCTAGGGATGCCGTCTGGGCCGGCAGCCTTGCGAGGGTTAATACGCTTAAATGTCTTACTCACGTCGGCCACGGAGAACAAGAGCCCACAGTCCTTGGGAGCGGGCCACGTCGGTGGCACCGTGTTATCGTCAAAGCGGGAGAAGAAGGTGTTTAGTAATCCGTGATTGTCTATAGACCCTGCCACCTACGTCTCGTGTCTGAGCCGTTGGAATTGCGTCTCCACTTAGTGGGATAGTCATTTAGGCAGGTTATCTTGGTGTTCCTGGGTACGGGCACTATGGTGGTCTGCTTGAAACAAGTTGGTATTACAGACCGGGTCAGGCATAGGTTGAAAATGTCAGTGAAGACATTTGCCAGCTGGTCAGCGCATGCTCTGAGTACGCGTCCTGGTATTCCGTCTGGCCCCGTGGCCTTGCAAATGTTATTCTGTTTAAAGGTATTACTCACATCGGCTACGGAGAGCGAGATCACACAGTCGTCCGGAACAGCTGGTGCTCTCATGCATGGTTCAGTGTTGCTTACCTGGAAGCGATCATAAAAGGCATTTAGCTTGTCTGGTAGGCTCGCGTCGCTGGGCAGCTCGCGGCAGGGTTTCCCTTTGTAATTCGTGATATTTTGCAAGCCCTGCCACATCCGTTGAGCCTCAGAGCCGGCGTAGTAGAATTCGATCTTAGTCCTGTATTGACGCTTTGCCTGATGGCTTGTCGGAGGTCGTAGCAGGATTTCTTATAAGCGTCCGGATTAGTGTCCCGCTCCTTGAAAGCTGCAGCTCTAGCCTTTAGCTCAGTGTGGATATTGCCTGTAATCCATGGCTTCTGGTTGGGGTATGTACGTATGGTCACTGGGGGGATGACGTTGTTGATGCTCTTATTAATGAAGCCAGTGACTGATGTGGTAAACACCTCAATGTTATTGGATTAATCCCGGAACATATTCCTGTCTGGCTAGCAAAACAGTCCTGTAACTTAGCATCTGCTTCATTGGACCGCTTCCGTATTGAGTGCGTCACTACTTCCTGTTTTTGCTTGGAAGCAGGAGGATAGAGTTGTAGTCTGATTTGCCAAAGGGAGGGCGAGGGAGGGCCTTGTAAGCGTTTTCGTATGTGGAGTAAAAGTGATTTAGAGTTTTGTCGCCTCTAGTTGCACAGGTGACATGCTGGTAAAAAATTAAGTTAAACGGATTTCAGTTTCCCTGCATTAAAATCACCGGCCACGAGAAACGCCACCTCTGGATGTGCATTTTCTTGTTTGCTTATGGCCCTATACAGCGTGGTCTTAGTGCCAGCATCGGTTTGTGGTGGTAAATAGACAGCTACCAAAAAAAACATTACATAAATTGGTAAATTGTATGGTCTGCTGCTTATCATGAGGTATTCTAACTAAGGCGAGCAAAAACTTGAGACTTCATTAACATTAGAGATCGCGCACCAGTTGTTGTAAACAAAGAGACACACCCCTCCTCCCTTCATCTTACCCGAGTCTGCCGTCCGGTCTTGATGTATAGAAAAACCAGCGAGATGTATATTATCCATGTCCTCGTTCAGCCACGACTCTGAGAAACAGAATATTACCGTTTTTCAGGTCCTGTTAATAGGATAGTCTCGAACGGAGCTCATCCAGTTTGTTCTCCAGTGACTGCATGTTCACCAATAGAACAGAGGGCAATGACAGTCTATTTGCTCGCCGACGTACAGTAGTCCAGTCAGGATGCTGCCTCACCTGCCTCTCTTTCGAAATCGAGGTTAGTGATCGCTGTTCTGATGTCCAGAATCTGTTTCCGGTCATAGGAAATGATGGCAGAGAAATAATGTAAAAAATAATCATTTACAATCATTTACAAAAACCCACAAAATAGCAGAATTGGTCAGGAGCCCGTAAGACTGCTACTATCCACTGCAGCGCCATCTTGGTTTCGTAACTAACTGTAGGATTTGTTATGTCTTTGAGGAGCTTGTAATACATTCAGGGCCATTTTTATTTTGTGTGAATTAAGCAAGAATTTTAAGAAATTCAAATTGCCATTATAAGAGCTCAACAGTAGGTTTTAAGCTATCCACTATATTTAACCAATAAATGCGTTTAATTGTTAACATATTGATATTATTGTGCTATTTGGAATCAGTGGCCACTTAGTCCCCTCTTTTCCCCCATGTAGGACCACCCAAACTATGACCAGTCTGTGTGTCACGCCTTTGTTCAGGACGTCTGTGATGAGGTGGGCTACTTTCCGTTCCCTCCACTGAGCCTGGATGTTATTCTGCTGGTCTTCGTGCTCTCCTCCATTCACCCCAAGCGGTAGGTGATGGTTAGGAGACAAAGGCAGGAGCGCCAACTCTCATTTATCACCTCCCCATGCTTTGTCTGAATGTCATTACTAATCCAACCCTCTCCACCCTCCAAAAACAGGCCCTCTCTCACACTCTGAGGTTATGCTATTTTGTACTACCGTATGTGTTTTGAATCAAGATCATTCTGGGTTTATTTATACAGATTATATGCATTTGCTAATTGCAAATGTTTTGTGTGGTGCTTGTATGATAAGGCAGTTGCAAGTGAATACACAAAATACCCATTGAAATAGCATGCTGCTTCAGATCAGTTTAGAATGTAAGGTCTGGTGTACTGTTCATGTAGCTAACCCCATCCCTTTAAAAGTAGCAAAGAATATGGGAGCCTGGCGGGTAGGCGTGTTGGGCTAGTAACTGAAAGGTTACTGGATTTAATCCCAGAGCCGACAAGGTAAAAATCTGTTGTTCTGCCCATGAGCAAGGCAGTTAATCCCCAACAACAAATGCTCCCCTGGCGCTGATGACGTGGCTGTCAATTTAAGGCAGCCCCCCGCACCTCTCTGATTCAGAGGGGTTGGGTTGAATGCGGAAGACACATATCAGTTGAATGCATTCAGTTGTACAACTGACTAGGTATCCCCCTTTCCCCTCATATATAGTACTGTATGTGCCTATTTGCAGCCTATTTATGATTCACTTCAAAATGGCATTAAGTCTAACTGCAGATCCATTTGCACTGGGTATTTGGATGCTTGCTTTTTGTAACAAACAGTGACATTTCACTTCATACTGAGGCCCCTGAAGATTGCAGCTGATTAGAATTATGGATATAGCTGGCTCCCAGCCAGCTCTCACAGCAAGCCGTAATAGATTTTCCTGTATTCCATCACTTTTCATTTTATATTTGATGTGGAGGTAAGTTGGTTCTGTCCTGGGGTTTCATCTCAGTACCTCCTGCCATTTTCTTGCTGTGTAAAATCTTTAATGGTTCAGGTTGTTATTGAGCTCTAAGTGAGTATTGAGTGTAGTGCCAGGAGTATCATGGAGCATATTGTCTCTACTATGGGCCATTGATTGCTGATTCGCTTCGGTCATTAGAAGCAGCTTGTTACTGTATTTATCAGTCACAACATAAGACAAAGTCAAAAGGCTTCTACTGCAGGCATTTTCTGTGGGTGTATAACTGTGTGGTTTTGAAATATGCTGTGTCTCTAGCTAACTAACTTTCTGTCTGAAATCACAGCTGAGATGCTACAGTACATTTGGCAACTGAACAGCTAACATATTGGGGAGGAGAGTACAGTCAAATTCTTACCCCTTTTCTCCCTTGTAAAAACCTTACAGCTTGTACAGTACTGTATATGTTAATTTCCTGGGAAGCCTTGCTCTGGAATGATAAAATGAACATCTCTGAAAATGTCTATCCTTATGAAGTTTTGCATCAACTGCTCAATTTTGTGTATCATACCTTTGCAAATGAAAACAAACTCAGAATCTCTTATTATTTTGAGAAGGAAACTGATTAATTGATTGGTTGGTCGTTTGATTGATTTCTTTGACAGAGTCCAAGGAGTTGTTACCCGGTTGTCTCAATTCCTGAAACCCGGAGGGATATTCCTCTTCCGGGATTATGGCAGATATGATTTATCACAACTACGGTTTAAAAAAGGTGGCTTTCTAATCTTAACTTTATTTAAAGTGCATTTTCACAAAGTATACACTTGACAGAGGAAATAAATATAATAAAAATGGGGGAAACAGCAGATCATAATCATTTGAAATAGGTAGGCAGTTCATACTTAGTAGTGAATACATTTTACTGTCTAAAGTGGCTATTTGTTAATAATGACAGTGAGATCTTTTCTCTGCTCAACAGGTCGGTGCTTGTCAGAGAATTTCTACTCAAGGGGAGATGGAACTTGTGTTTATTTCTTCACAAAAGGTAAATTGATTCAAAAGTCTCTGTAAATATTGTATCTCTGAATATTGTGTGTAGACATAATTTCAAGTCTAATCTCAAATAATTTAGTGGTGGTAATATTATGTTACTCTTACCACAGATGAAGTTCACCATTTATTTTCCAATGCTGGTTTGGAAGAAATTCAGAATCTGGAGGATAGGCGACTACAGGTGAACAGAGGGAAGAAAGTTGTAATGCACAGAGTGTGGATGCAAAGCAAGTTCAAAAAACCTCAACCACTAGCACCACCATCGTAGTCTACCAACACTGTCCCTGCTCGGACGAACATGTTGCCCCAGGTTGGCTTTACCACGGACTCGTCTATCCAGATCAGAGGTCAGAAGCAGGTCATAAGCATGTCTCAGTGCAGTGAGATGTGTCCGTGTGATGCATTTACAGTATCACTGGGATGGTCCACTATCGTGCTGAGGGAGTGGCCAACTATCGTGCTGAGGGAGTGGCCAACTATCGTGCTAAGGGAGTGGCCAACTATCGTGCTGAGGGAGTGGCCAACTATCGTGCTGAGGGAGTGGCCAACTATCGTGCTGAGGGAGTGGTCAACTATCGGGCTGAGGGAGTGGTCAACTATTGTGCAAAGGAAGTACCTTCTGGTTGTTGTGTGCTTATTATGGGTTTCAAATGCCATGTATGTAAAACCCACTTTTTGTAAGAAGACCAATTTAATTTATTTGTCTGGTTGAGTGTATGCATGCATATAAATATTTAATTAAACATTTTTATATGTTGTGTAAACCCATAAAATGAAAATCTGTGAATGATACTGTCATAAAAGTTGGATATCTAACAATGCATTAAAATTGCACCTACTATAGTTGTAGTTGAGTGATTGATTTCCAATTATTTGCACACAACAGAAATATAACTCACAATAAGTTGTATGTTCTTTCTCAGTAGATGAAATATATGGATTATATACATTAAACTTTTGACATTATGGTAGTACCTAAATGTTAATGAATTGTGGTGATGCAAATTCTTGAATTGTGCCAATGTATCCCATTTCTGGCACCTGGTATCTGTGTTTTGTACCTATATGCTAAGCAATATGTAATATCTGATTGATATCAAATGGAAATGCAACTCATTTATTTGGTAATGCAGTGAACAAAATCAAAAGCACAAAAACCATATTTAATTGAAATGTTATTTCAATTAATCAAATGCAGAGTAAATTAGTTTATGGATAATATTCTGAAAGTAAATTATAAACTGGTTTATTTTAACGTCCTATTTCAATTGGTATTTACCTAACATTTATCATGAAAGGACATGACAACTATTAAATAGTATGGGTATTTTCTGATACTTACAGTACCTTCAACCCAGTTAATAACTACATGGATGGTAACAATAGTAGTTGCAAATAAATACCAGGTCAATAGTGGACTGCAAAACAATCCAGAACCAAAAATGTAACTTGATGACCAATTAATCTTTAAATAGTAGGCCTAGCCCTAGGCATAACACTGGAGACACACTAGGGCTTTCCTCTGTAGCCAGTCAGTCAGTGCTTGACTTGGTCAGGAGCTCACCGGAGTCGAGTACCGGCACCTCATACAGTATGTTCTGCTTGAGCTCCTGTTCTTCTAGAATATTAGCTCAAAAGTATTGTGGAGCTCCTGCACCGAAATATACCGGTACCTATTTTAGTCCAAGTCAAGCACTGTCTGTAGTATCTTGCGCTTTGACTTTGTCTTGCTTCTGCCGCCCCTCCGTGTTGTGCAGTTTGGTCCAGGGTATCCCTCTAGTGCCTCCTCTGGTTCCCTGCGCCTCTTGCTGGGGCTGGGGCCAGCCTGGTGGCTCTCGTCTCCCCGAGTCAGACTGCTGTGGCTGGGCTGGGGGAGGTAGCTCTGGAGCCTTTCCATGGGTTGCATCCAGAATGGGCCAGGCTGGTGGGTCTCGAATCCCCGATATGGAGTGCTGCAGCTGGGCTGGAGGCTGGGGCTCCTGGGGGTCTCTCTATAGCTCACGTTGTCTTCTCTTTCTGGAGGGTATGGATGAGCAGGAGGAAGGTGGGACAGGAGATGGTTGATGTTCATGGCTCCTGGTAGACCCCACTGAGGATGATGAGCTGGAAGGCAGGTATGGATGAAGGCACTTTGGGTGTCTTGGAGGTCTCGTTGCGGCTGAGACAGAGGATGAGCAGGTGCGCAGGCCTGAAGACCGGGCAGGCCTAAACCCCGGGTGCTCCTTACGTGAGGGGCCTGACTGGTTCCACCACCATGGGAGGAGGAGAGGGACAACGCCTGATTATCTTGCTGTAGAGGAGACTACAGTCCTGCCGGGGTTCCCAGCTGGACAGGAGAGCAGCCAGGCTGGGGAAGGGCAGCTGACCCAGGGCACACTGGTAGCCCTCAGAGCCCTGGAGCATGTGCCCTCATTGGAGACCTGCAATACAATACAACTTTATTGTCCATATGTTACAGTGAACAACAGAAATGTGTGTTCTGCTCAATTCTCAACCACCCACCCCCCAGATAGCACACAACACACAGACCTGGCAGGAGACATAGTGGAGAAAGTTGGCTTGGAGGTGGTCAGTGCATCTGCCTTGCCTTGATCCCAGTTTCGCCTCAAGGCTGTCAGGGACGGGGTAGAGACAATGGGCCCTAAAAGGCTCCTGGTCCTGCTGATCATTGTGGACTGGGCTGGGGGAGGATGGCTCCTCAGATACCTACACCAATAGAGGAGGAAGAGACGGACACAGTCTGATCATGTCACTGTGGAGGCGGTTACAGTCCGCGCTGTGCCTATAGCTGTCCAATAGGTGGGCTTTGAGGGCAGCAAAGCTGGGGAGGGGCAGCCCTGGTAGTCTGGTCCCTCAGTGAGATCCTGGTGGATGCAGACACAGTAGCGGAAGCCAGCCTGAAGGTGGTCTGGAACTCTGGAGGTGCCTGCTCTCCCCAGCTTCACCTCAAGGTCGTCCGGGACGGGGTAGAGGCATTCTGGTTCGGCCTTCTGGTTCTGCTGATTACTAGACGCTGGGCTGGACAAGGCTGGTTCCTCAGGAGAATACACTGTGGATGGAAGACAGACAGAAGTCTGTCCCAAATGGCACCCTATTCCCTATATAATGCATTACTTTTGACCAGAGCCCTGTATAGGGAATAGGTGCCATTTAGGATGCACACAAAGTCAAGCCAGAAGTTGGAAATGTATGCTGGCTGACTTTTTACAGAGAAGAAGTAACATTCAACAAATACATCATGCTGTATTTAATCAACTTTGTATGGAAATACATTCTAAAATAATAATTAAAAGTCGATTTTTGCCACCAAAATCTTTGTAGTCTTACCACTTCGTACATCACAGGAGGTTGGTGGCACCTTCATTGGGGAGAACGGGCTAGTGGTAATGGCTGGAGCGGTATCAAATACATCAAACACATGGTTTCCATGTGTTTGATGCCATTACATTTGCGCCATTCTAGCAATTATTATGAGCCGTCCTCCCCTCAGCAGCCACAACTGTTGTACACCCACTTCTTGGCTGAGGATGATGGATTGAAAAAGTATGTTGGATTCCATTGTAACTGACACACATCTGCTCTTTGAAAATAATGTTTGAATTATGAAATGATTTGCATGTCTGGTGAAAAGAGCGTTCCAGTGTAATATTTTGTTATGTTTCACTGGGAAATAATGTGAAAATTAGGAAACATTGGAACCCTGATGTCATAATAGGACTACTCGGTTTTTTTGACAGTCCTACCTGAAACAGAACCAAACATGTGACTTTTTCAACAAAGAAACATGCTTACTAATGTATTTTTTAAATTTGTAATTGTATTATTTTTAAGTGTTAAAATATATTTCATGGTATTTAATAAATATTATTCAGTAGCTATTATTGTAATTTTATGTTTGCTTATTGTCTAACTCTAGGGCAAAAAAAACGTTTAGGTAGATCATAGTGTGAAAAGTGCTTGGAAGCTAATTTATTATTGTAACAGATACTGATGGAAATAGTGGGTAATTTTTTCATTCAATTTTGACACCATACAGCTAGCTAGAGTTGAATCAATAGGCCTATGCAAGTGTTAAAATATTCTCAAATTTTGATAGAATTCAATAGGCTACATTTTATTCCATATTTTCGTGTGTGTGTGCATGTTTATGTACTGCTATATCAATTTCTAAATTAAATGAATCACGTTGTGTGTGTGTGTGAGACAAAGCAAGATAGAGTTTGTGGTGATTTTGTTGATTGGAGAGTTTTGTTGATGTGAGTTGGTGCCTGTTTGATGACATCTGGTTGACATCAGATTTAATTAATTAATTAATTCAATTCAATCCATTAAAGGGGCAATCTGGGATTGGTACATCCATTTTTTGACATTTGAATTATTACTATATAGCCATTGATTCTTGTAGAATGTAACTTAGAAATGCCTCATGAGCAACGTTTAGAACCCAAAATATAAGCTTGTTTTACTCCATTGTTTGTAGAAAATGTAATTGTAAACAAACACTGTATAGCTTCAGAACATGGTTAAAACTATAATTTTGTTCTCATGGATGGTCAGTCCTTGCATCCATATGTGAAGTCCTTGCGTCTATGTATTTGACAGTGGTTACATTTCTCCTGCCACATTCCTCAGCTGTTTACCAAATAAAGTGGTGGAGAAAATGCTTTGTTAATGTTTGAATCCCAGATTGCCCCTTTAAAATGGGTCAAACTGAAGGACTATTCAATGATCCAAACTACTATCTAATAATTAGGACTTACATATCTCATAATAATGACTTACTATTTCATAATAATGACTTACTATGTCATAATTATGACTTGCTATTGCTATCTCACAATAATGACTTGCTATCTCATAATTACGACTTACTATCTCACAATAATGACTTGCTATCTCATAATTATGACTTACTATGTCATAATTATGACTTACTATCGCATAATTCTGACTTACTATCTCATAATTCTGACTTACTATCTCATAATTCAGATTTACTATCTCATTACTGATTTACTAACTCCTAGTCATAATTATTTTGGGGGTGGCGGGAACGGGCTTCCATATATTGTATATCAGTTATACGTTCTCTTTCACACATACTTTTGATGGCTTTTTCACCAGTGACATTTTGCCTGGGTGCATGAACCTCGCGATAATGTTTGCACACGATGCGTGACGCTTGAAGTAAGGTACAACAGCACAGGGCACTTCCAGACGCACTGCAGAGGTGTGAGGAGGTTTATGTCCAAAATGTTAAATTTCAACATTTTGTGAGGTTACCGGTGGCAGCTGGGCTTATGTCTAAACATTACCAGGTTTCAAAAATCGAGATTTTACTGCCACTGACAGCGGCGTTTGTTTGCTTTGTCGTTTCAAAAAGTAGCTTGATGAGTGTCCAAAGTAACATTGGAAGTTTGGAGGGGACGCCATCTTGGCCCTAGCTCTCCACGTCCCCGACAACAAGGGTTGCTTTCTCAGCAACAAATCACGGCAGTGGTGAAGGCCAAGGAAGGTACTGTAAAATAATATTGGAAGCAAAAGTACTTGCTACATGTTTTGTGAGTCGTTTTGTGGTACGTGCTAAGAATCGTCTTGAAATTAATTGCGACTGAGTTACACGGAAGCCTGCATGATGGGCAGCTGCCTGCTAACGTTAGCTAGCCACTACAGTGCTAACTGGTGGTGTCTGACTGCAAATGTCCATGAGAAATAGTATGATGCAAGCTAGCTAATTAGTTAACGTTAAGCACGGTACTGTAAACTACTGGTACTTTGCTCGTGATATAAGTTAATTAATTATTTACATGCTGAAGTGGAGTAGCGAGCTAGCTAGTTGCCTTACTGGCTAGCAAGTTTCCGATACAGAATTTGCTATCAGGTAGCTAGCTAACGTTACTACTAACTAGCTGTCTCTACCGG
Source organism: Coregonus lavaretus (assembly GCF_964263955.1). Classification (NCBI taxonomy): domain Eukaryota; kingdom Metazoa; phylum Chordata; class Actinopteri; order Salmoniformes; family Salmonidae; genus Coregonus; species Coregonus lavaretus. The sequence continues at coordinate 67,804,339 of NC_139992.1, read as the reverse complement.
CTACAAAGACAATGTTGGCTATTACTTTATCGGTTGTTAAATGTTATATTTGCTAGCCAACCAGCTAAGATGTCTGATTTAAAACAGGGACGTGACATGGAGGACCCATGGATTCAGTATTGCGATATTTTCATGCGATTCTGTGGACTACATGAATATATACAGTAGTCAGCTAGAATGATTTACTCCTTATCGATATCTAGCTAATGTAATAGTGTTTGGCGACCGTCCTTGCCTTTTTTTTGTACATTACATTTTAGTCATTTAGCAGACGCTCTTATCCAGAGCGACTTACAGTTAGACATGAAGTTGGGATTGTATGTTTTTATATTGCAGTAATCAGCTAAGTACAATTGTGTCATGAAAACCCACTGTGCAATGGAGCATATCAGATTCAGAAACTGGTGTTTGTAATCAGAATTGTATTGCACTCATTGACTATCAAGAACAGTATAAGTGACTATCAAGTATCCATCAACTATTACTGTGCTAAAAACAGCACAGCATGCACATTAAATGGTTTGTGTGGACAGGACGGTGGCAATAGTTTGTAATAGGGCAGTGGATTACTCGGTATGAAAATGTATGCACTCACTAACTGTAAGTCGCTCTGGATAAGAGCGTCTGCTAAATGACTAAAATGTGTAAATTACTTTCGGCAAGTAATCAGCCTAAATGTTCTGCATGAGAACTCAAGTCTTTGTGATGGTCTTTGCATGCCTTGTTATTGTTGTGATCTTTGTTTGCACCAGGTAGCAGTACATGTTGTTATTATTATTATTATTATTATTATGTTCTGTCAGCAGTGATGCACTGATTTCTAGACATTGTGATGGTCACATTCCTTAGATGTCTATATTTTCTGAGCAAAATAAAACATAACAAATAAAAAATAACAATAATAGTCTTGGACATAAGACTGTAAAATCACCAGGAAACTATTTCAAAGTAATTTTAATTTAGGGAATCTGTTCCCATGCATAAATAGAGGCATATTTCATCATATCCCAATGTTATTAAGGTTTGAAATGATTCTGTTTTTGTCAAATACTACATCTGTTTGGGATTCTTGCGGTCAATTTGCAGAGTACAAATTATTTCTAACTATAACCAGGTTTCCATCCAACCTTTTTATGGGAGTAAAGTACTGTTGGATAAAAAAGGTAATGACAGGCCTAATAGAAACAGCAAAGTTGTCTGTAAACGTTCAACATGTTGACAAAACAAAATACACTAGCAAGGTGGGATCTTTTTGTTGGTAAAATTATGGCTTTATGTGCAAATATTAATATAATAACCATCATATAGAAGTACATTTGAAGTCATGCGATGATATGGTGTGTGGTCCTCCGCTACGACTTGGGAAACCATGCAGTTTGTTAGGCTACATATAAAATAAGATATATGAACTTCACAAGGTGGTGAAAGTGCACGCGGTTGATTCAGCGTTCTAATAAATATCTGGAGACATGATCGATGCTTGGCTGGCATTTGGCAAATAAAAAATAATCTCACTCTTTTGTCCATAGTAATCTCATGTAGGCTATCGTAACCGCACTGTATCTGCGATCTGTTGGCTAAAGTGCACGTGCCAAGACCAGAGTGGGCACATTAGCGATGTAACTCACATTTTCAACAGTAGAGTTGAAAATGTAATGGAAACCCATTTAATAACTTATATTCTTTATTTGGTACATGGGAATTTAACCGCAAAAGTTATTTTCACGTGCACTAGGTCATCACAAACAGCCTTTCATCCGCAACAGGTCAATTTGATGGAAACACATCTCTGGTGGCAAAATGCGCATATTGTTTTTATGCGGATGCACGTTTTGGAGGGGGCCAGGACCGAGTTTCCTGAAATTCCACGTTTTGTCATGGGGCTGAGAGAGAAATTGCTGTTTTAAAGCTAATTTCCTGACAAATCTGCACATTCAATGGGGGCCCATGGTTCAGAACAGTTTGAAAAGTGTTCTATAGCACCTGTCTGTCTGCTTCATTTCAATCCTAAAATCATTAGGCAATCTGTGAAGGGGATAATGATATTTGGCAGCAAGCATTATCATTAACTCTGCTACATCCTTGTTACATGACATTTCTCAAGTTACTTCATGATGCACTGAAATATCTACTGGCTAGATATAACATTACAGCACTCTACATCATGTTACTCTCACTCGCTTTACTCTCAAATCAAAATCTGTTATTTGTCACATACAACAGATGTAAACCTTACTGTGAAATGCTTACTTATGAGCTCTTAAACAACAATGCAGATGTTTTTTTTTGAAGTATGAAAAATGTGCTATATAAACTAAAGGAAAAATTGTAGCACAATAAAATAATAACGAGGCTATATACAAGGGGTACTGGTACCGAGTCAATGTGCAGGGGTACGGGTTAGTCGAGGTAATTGAGGTAATATGTACATGTAGGTAGGGGAACAGTGACTAGATAATAAAAACGAGAGTAGCAGCAGCGTATGTGAAGGAATGTGTTTGTGTGTGTGGCGTCTATGCATGTCTGTGTGTGTGTTGGAGTGTCAGTGTAGTATGTGTGTGTGGTTAGAGTCCAGTGAGTGTACATCAAGCCTGTGCAAAAAATAAGAATAAAATAATGGTGTCAATCAAATGCCTACCCGGACTATTTGCATTAACTGTTCAGCAGTCTTATGGCTTGGGGGTAGAAGTTGTTAAGGAGCCTTTTGGTCCCAGACTTGGCACTCTGGTACCACTTGCTGTGCAGTAGGAGAGCGAACAGTCTATGACGGGTGGCTGGAGTCTTTGACCATTTTTAGGGCCTTCCTCTGACACAGCCTGGTATAGAGGTCCTGGATGGCAGGAAGCTCGGCCCCAGTGATGTACTGGGCAGTACGCACTACCCTCTGTAGCGCCTTGCGGTCGGAATGCAGAGCAGTTACCATACCAAGCAGTGATTCAACTAGTCAGGATGCTCTCTGGTGCAGCTGTACAACTTTTTGAGGATCTGAGGTCCCATGTCAAATCTTTTCGGCCTCCTGAGGGGGAACAGGCGTTGTTGTGCCCTTTTCACGACTGTGTTGGTGTGTTTGGACCATGATAGGTCTTAGTGTAGGCCGTCATTGTAAATAAGAATTTGTTCTTAACTGACTTGCCTAGTTAAATAAAGGTTACATAAAATAGAAAAGTGATGTGGACACAAAGGAACTGAGGGAGAGGTTGTCCTGGCACCACACTCGCTTGTTTTCATTAGGTTAAATGTGGTAAATCATGGATGGTTTTCCATTTGTTTAATTTTATCATGTTATTCTTTCAACTTTTCCACTTTTGATGAACTTCTGAATGATGTTATTGCCATGCGTAACTGCTGCTTATGATTACAGTATCACTGAAAAATGCTAAATACCGTAGTCTACATAATGCAAGTTCCACTTGGGCAGCTGTTACATACAATTGCATTAAATCAAATGCATGTTTCTAACTGGAGATGCATAGCATTATGTGTTGCACTGCATCTTCCTTGGTTTGTATGTAGATTCCCTAGAACCCCAGAGCACCACATTTTTTTCACCTCTACTCTACAAATGAGCTAAAGTGGCATCCATCTTGGGTGCCTTGGAACCTGCTGTGGTACCTGATCCTTTGTGTCCCCAGGGTGTTGTCTTTTTATTTCTTTCGACTGTTTTGCATTCCCTGGCAGTTAGACTGCCTGCATCTGGTGTTGCAGCGACCACCAGACTATGCAGATGAACAGCAAACTCCAATCACAGTAGGCTAGTTGACATTAGGGATGTTAACATTTAACCGTTAATCGGTTAGCTGCCAAAAATACATTTGACCAGTCATACTTACTGGTCTATAGGATAATTTGCATAATTATGTTGAATTCAATTGGCGCGTGTGTATTTTCGTTAGTAGTCATGCATCTTATTTATCACATTTGCACAGCATACAGAGCCTAGTTTGAGGAGTGGAATAGCATACCACCTGTCAGACCGTGCAAGAGTAGCTCAAGTCTGTAGGCTACTGGAGTGAAACCTGCTTTTGTAAGTCCAGTCATTGGGCAACAAAAAACAAATCTAAATGCAATCGTGTGTTAAACTTTGGTGGCCATGATATAAAAGGAGCTATTATTATTTCTTAATCTCAACTCGTAATTAAAGTGCGCCTCTTATTCGCCATTCGGATGTATAGGCTATAGTCTGCCTACCGTTGACTATTAGCCCGTAACCCACCACTTTGCAATGTGAGCTTGAGGCAGTATAATTGTTTGAAACCTGCATGTTTTACTTTACTTCAAATAATGAGGCATGTCTTAACTTGCTTCAAAGTAGCCTTGCTAAAATCCATTTGTAGAGGCAATTATTTTATAAGGACTTCCTCATGCCATTAACCAGCATTTCTCTCCTGTTCAATTGGTTTTCATATCAACTTTCTTTCGTTGTCCAGAAGCCAAAGGCACAATCGTAGTCATATTAGCAACCCATCATAGTTGTTGCTATTAGATTCCCCCTCTTTCTAAATTTCTAACTGAGATTTTAATCTTTGTCACAACTGCTCGCATTAGGTTTAGAACTGTTTTCCGCTAATTGTGTTTTGGCAAATGTTTGAAAATGACATTTTATTAGCATTTTATTAGCTAACAGGAGTTGCATGTTCAATAATAGGCTATAGCCTTTTGAACTGTAAGACGATAAGGTTGCTATTGTTGCATGTTTCCATGAAGCTCTTAATGAAAAATGTCCGGTCCTTGTATGCATCCATAGTATCAGAAAGGAAGAGGCAAAGCGAGGTTTCACTCTTGCCAAAATCTGTCCAAATAGAATAGTAGCCTAAATGGGCTTGAATGTGATATGAGCTATAAACTAGGCTGTAGATTAGTTATTTTTTAAATTAGCCTATTTTATGCCTTGGCATGGTTTATACGTTGAATAAAAGAAGTATTTATGTCTGTAATAATAATAATAATAATAATATAATAATATGCCATTTAGCAGACGCTTTTATCCAAAGCGACTTAGTCATGTGCGCATACATTTTTACGTATGGGTGGTCCCGGGGATCGAACCCACTACCCTGGCGTTACAAGCGCCATGCTCTACCAATTGAGCTACAGAGGACCTACAGAGGATTATTGAGCTAATAAAGCCCTTTTGTGGGGAAAATCTCATTCTGATTGGCTTGTCCTTGCTCCCCAGTGGGTGGGTCTGGCTGCCAAGTGGGTGGGCCTATGCCTTCCCAGGCCCACCTATGGCTGCACCCCTGCCCAGGCATGTGAAATCCATAGATTAGGGCCTAATTCATTCATTTTAATTGACTGATTTCCTTATATTAACTGTAACTCTGTAAAATCTTTCAAATTGTTGCATTAATATTTTTGTTCAGTATAGTTCGTCTTTTTTTCACTTGTTCTTGCTGATTAGGCTATCCCCTGGCAATAATAAGATGGCTGGCAAGCTCCCTGGCAATAAGAAGTTGGCTGGCAAGCATAATTTTTTTCTGTGGACATTTTGGTAAGATGAGCTGGAATGGTCTTGTTTCTCGTGAAATTAGAAATTGTTGGATAGGACAGTAGATTGAACGATGGGTAGTTAGATTGTTCTTGTGGATTTTGTCAAGTGATGCCGATACAGGGAACAAATGACAACGGTAGTGCTAATGAGTGATATCTGGCCTAATTTCTTGCTCTTGCATTCATCTTTTCAGAACAAGCCTATTTTGTGGGCTAATTGCTAGGTTGATGTAAGGGTGTTGATTTTAAAGGAGAACTGCCAGAGAAGAATTTGATATAGATGTTTTTTCTCTGTTCCAGCTCTGATACTTTGGTGTTCTTTTATGTGAAAGCCAAGTGACACAGCCAGCCCCATGTCCCTTGGGCCCACTGCACTAGTGGGAATTGTCTTGGAGACAGGCCTGCATTGTTCTCCAAGCTCATGTTAGACAAGGTAGAGGAACTGTGTCGTCTTGTCTGTGGGTGCCTTAAACCACAGGCTGATGGGAAACCACCATGGGTCGTACTGACCAGAGTAGAGGGGCTTGTAATGTTCTGGTACTGGACACAGAAAACATAGGGCTTTTATTTAGGCGTTTCCTCCACCCAGTCTTCAACTATACTGGATAGTTGAGCCGAATTCAGAAGATTTATGGCAGTACCCGAATGCCCTTTTGAAAATGAAATGTAGACTCACTTTTGACCAACATTGCATTTGTAGTGCCCTATAAAATAACATTGCATTCTTAGGGCCCTGTAAAATCTGTTTTATTTTTTGCCTGATTCAGTTTTTTCCCAAATTCTGTTTAGTTGTTTTTCCAATTTTTCAGGTTTTCGCTGGCAAAATCACACTTTGTTAATAGAAAAGTAACAATTGGATGTTCTTAGTCCACAACAATGCTTAAACCACATCAGGAAACCACTTTTAAGGTCTGGGAAAAAAGGTCTAAGAAATTTGGATTTTGGGGTGTAGTTACCCTTTAATGCAAGTGCACACTAGCAAAATACATTGTTTGGTTAGCGATGTTTCTGTAGCTCTCATGTGATTGCGGAGTTGCCACTGGATTGGCCACTGGATTGATTAAAGTAATCATGATATCATTCTGGCAGGTAGGCATAACCACAAAGTAGCCTAACATTTAATTGAGTAGGTTTTTGGGAAAGCCTTTCCATCTCTACCAGAAGATGGTTATCATTAGCATCATCGCTAAGGGCTACACAAGGTGTAGACATGCGTGCACCGCACACACAGATAAGGGCATTCCTGTGCCATTTCAGAAAGTAGCAGGGAAAATACAATCACTGATACATTTTGTTCGTGTCTTATGATTAACTTGGGCAAATGAAAGAATGTTCTAATAAGTTCAATACAATTTTGAGTATTGTTGAATTCCGTTTTAATGTCTGGATTCCATGAGGTGTATTCAAAATCAGTGTCTCTCTGGCATTATCTATGGTCTTGACTCTTGACAGTGGAAGTGTTGCGGCAGACATGATGCACTGACTGAACAGGTGTTATGAGACCTCATAGCCCTTTGTAGATCCAAAATAAAGTGCTTATTAGAGCAAGGCCATGTCAGTAAGTAGACCCCCACAGAGTCTGCTCTGAGGCTGTAGCCTGGAGAATTCCTTTAGCTGAGCTGTCTCCCAGAGTCCCTCAGGCTTGAGGGAGATTGAGAAAAGGAAGAGGATTGGACTGTTTAGGATCCAGCCTACTAGTTGAAATCCTGTTTTTGCGGCTGTAGGCCTAATGCTGTGTGCTTGTTTACATGTCAAATTATGAAGATCTAGCCTAGGCCAGTGTATTAAAAAAAATAAACAATCATTAGGAATTCTGAGGCTTTCAACTTACTCTTGGAAGTTGTAATAGTAGAATGCACAAGGTGCAACTTTTGAAATTGGGTAATGCATCAGCAGTTTTCCTCTTGTCATTGCAGACCTTAGAGCTATTTATAACTTGTAAATAAAAATGTCCAGATCAACTTACTAGGTTTTGTAGGCCATTAATTTTCTTGGAATGTTTGAGTCCCTCAGATATCACATGAAAACACATAAGACATGGCAAAATGTGTAGAATTGCAGGAAATTCAGATTTTCCTGTGGTGGGGAATGGGGGATCCAGAGTGGAAAAGGTTTGGGAACCACTGGCCTAGGCTATTATCCTATTATCCTGGCCTCCAACACTCATCAGGCAGAATGTTGTCAGCCATGTACCGGGATTAAGCAATATAAAATATTTGAGTTTTTATAGAATGGTATCTTGAGGAGTATAAGGAAATTGTCTCCCCTTCTCTGTTCAGACATGAAGTAACGAGACATTTAGCCTATTAAACATTTCAGAAATTGCTTTCAGCTGTTCTTTTGTGTGTGACCAGGGAACAATCCTCTCATTAGTTTTGCTTTATCACACCCTTATTTTAGTTTGTGCTTAATGGATAGCTCTGTGGTAATGCCTTGTTTTAACAGATTATCTCTGCAGCCTTAGATCAGGGTATTCCCCAGGACAAATTCTCAGTCTTATTCCGAAGGCCTTCAGGATTATAAGTCAATTGTGTTATTACCTTGCAGTTAAGACTTTGTGCCAGGCAGAAACTGACTTTCCTTCTTGAATTAGCTGTATACCTGATCTCAGTTTTTCTGTCCAGAGCTTCAGAGCAAATCAATGAAATGCAACAGTTTTCAGATAATGGTGTATTTTTCTGTAGTTTGTTTGTCTCATTTTTGTCATGAACAAATTATAAAAAGACGGACAGTCTGGTTTTCCTTTTGTATAAAGGAATACAGAGGATAGACGCAAGGATACTGAGTAGTAGGCTGCATGAAGATACAGAGTTCAGCCTACCTACAGATTGTAACACCAGGTGATTTAACTAAAAAACAATTGGTATCAATTATACTGGGAGTTACAGGTTAGGTACTGTTTGGTGTAGCACAGATCATTTTTGACCAACCTTAGCTTGGCGATTTACTGTCGTCGTCCTCGATTCGTGGAAACAGGAGTCTCATAAAATGTCCAGTTGCAGGGTTTCTGTTGGAATTTAGAAAATGCTCCGTTATTAAAATAAATAAATAAAATTATCCACGAAGTAATCCAACAATGTGTACGCTTCCATCTTGTCTATTTCGAGTCTTCTCTCATTGATTGAGACATTTTATGAGACTCCTGTTTCCACGAATCGAGGATTAAGACCTTATTGCTAAGGTAAGTGGAAAATTCTCTGTGCTACACCAAACAGTACTTAACCTGTAACTCCCAGTATAATGGATACCCATTTTTTTTGTTAAATCACATCATCTGGTGTTACAATCTGTAGCTAAATTCAGCCTACTGTTTGTCAGGACTAAGCCATTTCTCAGGGCATATAGCACTCATGTCATGGAGAGGTGCCATGTCCCTCAGGAAGTCTTTGTTTTGTGCAGCTATGAAACTGAACTAACCTGGTTCCGAGGGAAGTGGTGTTGGCTGGGACACATCTTGGTTCCAGCTGTAAAGATGTATGGAATAGGTGATGATCATGATGCAGTCAGATCTAATCTGCTTTCAGGTATGTGAGTGTGTAACGATACCATCATTTTAACTTCGATACCAGGTTTAGTATCACAATGCGCGATACCAAAACGATACCGCAAACAAATAAAAGAAGGCGTATTAGCCAAAGTCAAAGAATTGTACTTGATCGAGACCAAGAAACTCAGCTACTGCTTTGTTCAATTGTTGGGCATCTTTTGAGTTCAATATCATTCCATTTGAACATTTGTATCTTCATTTTATAGAGACCCATGTATATATGAATTAATAAACTATACAATCATACAATCAATTTGACTTTGTTTTTACCAATCTAACTACAAAACAACATAGTGGTAATCATTTATTGAATGGTAAATCTCCATTCATAAACTGGGTAAATCAAGATGTAGCCTAGGCCTATCCACAATACAGGTGAATGCGTATTATTCAATAGGAGTGTGTGCATGCATTGAGTTATTGAGCTTGTTTTAGCTGATTTCATGGGGCTACAGATGACAAACAATCCCTTCCATTTATGACTTATTTCATTGGCAACTGCTATTATTTTATTGTACTGTTCAACAGCATTTGCATAGAAAAAGCAATCTCTTCTATTATAAAAGTGTGTGCTGTCTCTTTAAGAAAGTAATGAAGTTGAAGAAGTTAATGAGTTTTTCGTGGTGAGAGAGAATAAGTGAATTAAAGTTTAATTAAGTTTTTGGTGACAATCAGCTTTGAATTCATCATATTTTGCATTATGGTATCACAAATTCATTCAGCTGTAAGCTAGCAAGGAAAGTTAGCCTACAATTAAATCTGGAAGCTACCGGTATCGTCTTGCATTGTAAAAGTGTTCTGGCATGTATGGACATTGTTTTGCGAACAGTAATGAACAGTGTCATCTTCTATACATGCCGTCTTGCATTATTCAAGTCTGTTAACTTCTGTGCAGCATGAGTGGGGGAGCAGCCCAGACGGCTTTAGCAATGAATGAGTAAGTGGAGCAGGTTCTTTTCTCTTCACGCTATAAAGGGGAGCTGATAGACTTAATCCTCTCAATCATGTGAGACACATTTGACAGAAGTACCAAACATAACAATTCTAGGATTGTTTTTGTTTAATTGAATAAGTACAGAAGTTTCGGTATACTGTGCAACGCTAGGAGGAGTAGGCAATAAGTGGTTTATATGATAGTGTGCAGGTTCTGAGGTGTTGCTCCTCTCTTCCAGACACCATGGAGGAGCTGCACAGCCTGGACCCCCGGAGACAGGAGCTGTTGGAGGCTCGATTCATGGGCGGGGTCAGTGGCAGCACTGGGGGTAGCACTGGCAGCACAAGCGGGGGAACCAAAGTGAGTGAGCGTGCCTCAAACCCCCGATAATCCTCATACACTCACACAGTGTTTCCCCTATATTCATTTAGCAGCGGTGCCCCGCCACTGCTAAATCATTGACGCCACTCCCAAAAATATGATTACACTTTATGTATATATACATGCATGCATACTGAACAAAAATATAAACGCAACAATTTCAAAGATTTTACTGAGTTACAGTTCATATAAGCAAATCAGTCAATTGAAATAAATAAATTAGGCCCTAATCGATGGATTTCACACGACTGGGAATACAGATATGCAACTATTGGTAACGGATGCCTAAAAAAAAAAAAAAAAAGGGGCGTGGATCAGAAAACCAGTCAGTATCTGGTGTGACCACCATTTGCCTCATGCAGCGTGACACATCTCCTTCGCATAAAGTTGATCAGGCTGTTGATTGTGGCCAGTGGAATGTTTTCCCACTTCTCAATGGCTGTGAGAAGTTGCTGTGTATTGGTGGGAACTGGAACACGGCTTTTGTACACGTCGATCTAGAGCATCCCAAACATACTCAATGGTGACATGTCTGGTGAGTATGCAGGCCATGGAAGAACTGGGACATTTTCAGCTTCCAGGAATTATGTACAGATCCTTGCGACATGGGGCCGTGCATTATCATGCTGTAACATGAGTTGATGGCGGCAGATGAATGGCATGACAATGGGCCTCAGGATCTCGTCACGGTATCGCTGTGCATTCAAATTGCCATCGATAAAATGCAATTGTGTTCGTTGTCCGTAGCTTATGCCTTCCCATACCATAACTCCACCGCCACCATGGGGCACTCTGTTCACAACGTTGACATCAGCTAACCGCTCACTCACACGACGCCATACACACTGCCACCTGCCTGGTACAGTTGAAATCGGCGTTCATCCGTGAAGAGCACACTTCTCCAGCGTGCCAGTGGTCTTCGAAGGTGAGCAATTGCCCACTGATGTCGGTTACGACTCCGAACTGCAGTCAGGTCAAGACCCCGGTGAGGACGATGAGCACGCAGATGAGCTTCCCTGAAATGGTTTCTGACAGTTTGTGCAGAAATACTTAGTTTGTGCAAACCTACAGTTTAATCAGCTGTCCGGGTGGCCGTTCTCAGACGATCCCGCAGGTGAAGAAGCCGGATGTGGAGGTCCTGGGCTGGCATGGTTACACATCATATGCGGTTGTGAGGCCAGTTGGGCGTACTGCCAAATTCACTAAAATTATGTTTCAAAATAATATTCTAATGAACTTCTGTTTTGATTTCAGGCCTTGACAAATAATGAATGTTCAAATCAAAGTTTTGGAAGCCTGGGGTCCTCCAGTGACAAAGAGTCAGAGGTATGTTTATTAACATGATGTTCTTACAGTTTTAGTGAAAAATGATAATGTTATCATCAATGTGCAGTTTGTTTGAACAGGCTGTCGGACAGTATAACTGGTATCCACGGCTTTTCTGGATTTGTTTCTTTAGTCTTTGACATTCCATCTTGTTTGGATTAGACCTATGTTTTGATTGGATGTGGGCTGGTTGGTGTGAGCAGGGAGTTCACACGGAGAGAGAGGGAGAGGAGCTGGGCCCTCTTATCCTCCTTGTCGCTGGTGAAAACGTCAGACGCAACCTAAGATGGAGCTAGAGAGTAAAAATGTGCGGAATCTTGCTGTAATTAAACTGCGTTCTTGTGACTCATAATGCCACGAGCTCTTACCTCTCTGTACAAACACGGTCTGTGCCTCTGCCAGGGCAGCTTGATCACGGGCATCTTCATCCTGCATGCTGAGTCTGAGCCTCCCTCCACGCTGCTCTCCTGTGTTTGGCAGCACAGCTTGCTAATGAAGGGAAAACACAAATGGCTTACAATTTGGAGGGGCACAGCCTGTGTGTGGGGTGGTGGACTGTAAGGTTAACCTAAGTCTGAACCTCTGCAATGTGGAGTGTGCAAGTAAATAAGCAGCCTGACTGTGCGGGTGACTGTCTGCTCCCCTCCCCTCTGTGTAGTTCATCGGCTGTTGTAATAAGTCACTGATGGAGGCCTGTGTGCGAGCATGATCGAGGAGGGGAGAGAGAGGAGGCAGAATAAACCCTCTCTGCCGCAGAGATGATGAATCTGCACAGATGTCACCCAAACAGATGCCCCCCATATGTCACACACTCTCTAATGATGCACTGGTGACACTGTCAGACCAGCACCTGTCAGCAGATTCCCTGCACAAGGCTCTGTCCTGGTTCTGGGGCCTGTAAATCTTGTTTTGTAAAAATATCAAGAGGATTCCTGTGCTCTGTTGAAATGGGCTCCTCTTTTTAGACTTAGATTTGGTTAGTGTTTTCGCAGTTTAAGCATTTCTATGCATGCTTTTTTTTGTAGGGCAGAAATAATCCTCATATCCTCTATCTTGATGAATGAAAATGGTTAATTTAGCTGATTCCTTGCTTTGTTTGGCGATACCTTGTTTTCTTATGTTTAGCTCAAACTGATTTGAATCACAGACATTAGAAAAGGCTAGTTAGTCTGTGCTACAGTTTAGTTATCTCCTGTAGTCGCTTTTCCTCTTTATTTCTCACAGCCTTTGGCCCAAAACTGCCAACAAGGGGCTGCGTCGGTCATAGATAAGCATCCTCTCCCCACTTGAAATTCTTGCACAACTACCTCATTAAAGCTTTCCATTACAATGAATCTCTTTCAAAACAGGCTAATTATAAACTAGATTAGTTATGTATTTTAGTTTTACGTTGAACTCATTCTCTGTACCCCTCCTGCCTTTCTTTTTTGTTTGCAGAGCTCAGACGTGAAAAGGGGGAGCTCTCCTGCATACTCGGTAGGTGCTCATTGTATTTGGATACTAGGCTATGTTCCCCGTCATTTGTCAGCTACTGGGCGGCAGGCAGCATTGGTCGGTCAGTTCACCTACATTCAGGAACTCCCTAGCAGGCTGTAGACTTGGGTTTTATGTGTTGCTGCTGCTACAGTATATTCACAATGCTTTTGTTTTTCAAACACAGACATTTAATCCTAATCTGGACATTTTCAAGGAATCAAAATAACTGTATTTGTACAACCTACCAGATGATAGTGGTCATTAGTGAAACTCAGTTTCTCTTTTACAGACTCCTGAAAAGAAACACTCTGAATTGTCCAGAGGAAGAAAAAGGAAACCTGACATCCAGTCAGAAAGCAGCCAAGGTAACTTTCCTCAAGCTGTTTCTTTTATGCTCCAGATACAGTCATCGCTGTATAAAAGTCAATGCTAATTATATTTTCTCTCTCACAGGGAAGTCTATTGTGCGAGGACCCAAAATTAGTGATTATTTTGATGTAAGTTACTATTTTTTTGGGGGGGGAGCAGCATTCTAAATGTGTTAAATAGAAATTCTACTCTTAACGTGAGTGAGCCGTGCTAAGTCCCTGTGTAGTGGAGCACCACGTTTGATGTTCAGCTGAGAGGTTTTGTGTTTTTAGAGAATATCATTGAAGCCGTGATGTGATCCATTTCACACAGAGGCCAGCGCTGAAATAAACAAAACAGGCACAGAAAGCCTCCTTTATTCCGGTTTTGTTGCCAAGTGGCAGGCAATGATGTCACTCACACTGGTGGCCTCTCTTTCTCCAGTTCCATGGAGGGAACGGGTCCAGTCCTGTGAGAGGTCTCCCCTCTGTGATCCGCTCACCCCAGAACTCACATTCCCACTCCGTGCAGGGTTCCAGTGTAAGTTACCCCATAACCACTTCAATTTGTTTATCGCTTGTTGGTTTTTAAACATATGAAGAAAGCAAGTAGCCTTGTCCAAGACCGAATGGCCCATTTTAAACATAGTCAATGTTTCGAAGAAATTGACGGTACCATTTAGATATGCTAACAATTGTTGTCCCTTGGGTTTCAGACTAGGCAAAACAGCTCATCGCCTACGAGTCTGTCTTTTGGGGACCATGTGATGCATCCAAAGCAGTTAGCAATCAAATGTGTGCAGGTGAGGATGACCACCACTATAGTATGTGTGTTCAGCACTTTGGATTGTGTGTTTAGAACAAATTCTTAACACATTCTTTATTTGTTTTTAATTGCAGACTGACCTGACGGGGCTAAAGTTGGCTGCCCTTGAAAGTAACAAGAACCTGGACCTTGAGAAAAAAGAAGGAAGAATAGATGATTTGCTTAGAGTAAGGAAAAGATGGCTAATGGGCACAAACAACACATCAGCGGAACATTCTTAACTCCCTCATTGAGTTTAAGCGTCAGTGATGTATTACTGTGACACCACTGAACACACAGATCAATTAAAACGTCTCATCGTGCTGCACGTAGACTTAAAGTACGTACAAAAATGTGTGTTATTCAATGCTAGACTGACATGCTTGGAAAGTTAACTGCAACGGTCTTATTTCTACGATAAGAGTGAGGGCTTTGGTTTTACTAGGATTGTAATATGATAAACCTAATTTGTTTCTTCTCCATAGGCAAACTGTGATCTCAGGAGACAGATAGACGAACAACAGAAATTACTTGAAAAGTACAAAGAACGCTTAAATAAATGCATCACCATGAGCAAGAAGTTGCTCATAGAAAAGGTACTTCCCTTTTTATTTCAAGGCGAAATGTCTGAAGCTAGCGCGTCTAGTTTTTTTACATTGACAAGTCTGTATGAGTGCAGTGGTATGAGTACTCAGTCAGTGATGTCTGTCATTGTGTTTGTGTTGCCTAGAGCACCCAGGAGAAGCAGGCGTGCCGGGAAAAGAGTATGCAGGACAGACTACGATTAGGCCATTTCACCACTGTGCGACATGGCGCCTCCTTCACAGAGCAGTGGACCGATGGCTTTGCCTTCCAAAACCTAGTCAAGTTGAGTATCTTAGTCTCCGGGTCAAAGTTTTCTCAAGTCAACTTAACTTTCTCAACTGTGATATGGTTATCAAGCTACACGTCGTTCTCTTTCAACAAAGTTCAATCTGTTCAGGTATCGAAAATATATTTGTAGAATTTGTACTGGAATTTCTACTGAAGTGTATCATTTTCCTCTTATTCTAAAGCCTTATCCAGGGTAAAACACAAGCTTGGCAGAAATTGTATTGATTAGAACATCTTTATCTGCAGACAGCAAGAGTGGATAAATCAACAGAGGGAGGAAATCGAGAAGCAGAGAAAACTCCTAGCCAAGAGGAAACCCCCATCATCCAGCAACTCCCAAGCACCAACCACAAACTCTGAGCCAAAGCAACGCAAAACCAAGGCAGTGAATGGAGCGGAGAATGATCCCTTTCTCAAGCCCAGCCTACCTCAGCTGTGAGTGCCCTTGTCCTCCCGACGTTTGGCTTAGCTAAGCACACCAAGACGCTAGATATCTATGAACAAAGATGCCTGATCCTGTTGCTTTCATTTTCTCATGGTCTTTTGTTGGTTCATTCCAAAGGTTGACTCTAGCTGAGTACCACGAGCAGGAAGAGATCTACAAACTACGACTCGGGCATCTCAAAAAGGTCAGTGTGCCAACCTGGCAGGTCTAGGCATCACGAGCTGACCTTTTTTTGTTTACTGTGTCACATTGATCATCAAGTCAATTAAATAGGGATTAGACATCCTGACTCTGTTCCCTGATATAGAACCACAAACAGTTCCACTCTGCTTAGAGATTCTGTGGACATTTTCCCAATCCCCAACCTATAGTTAATTCTATTGTTTCCCTGGTGAATAAGCATCAAGAGGGATTGCCCTAGACAGACTTGCTACCAATTCAACCGCTAGTCAGCCGAGGTATAGAAGTGGGTTTTGATGAGCTCCCCTCTCCTTGTAGTCAGTCCTCTGATGTTCCTCTGTATGTTTGTGTGTGTGAATCATTTATAGGAAGAAGCTGAAATCCAGGTGGAGCTGGAGCGTCTGGAGAGAGTGCGGAACCTTCACATTCGGGAACTTAAGAGAATAAATAACGAGGACAGTTCACAGTGAGTCTGATCACTGGCATCTCTGTGACGTCAGGGCATACGCACAGGGGCTCCTGCTGACAACCATAGAGATTGTTCAGTTAGACACTGGAGAGGCAGTAATGGCCATGTCATGGTGCTTGCCACAGTATGTCACAAGTCATTCTGAATGTCTGTGTTTTCCATTCTGCCAGTCGATGTAAAATGAGATCCCTCTTTAAGAACTTAATCTTTCTATGGATTGGTTGTTTTTGAGTTGGTGAAAGTCCTACCAACGAGTTAATTCGTAAAGAGAGTCTGACCTTGTTTTGTTTCTTTGAAAGATTCAAAGACCATCCGACTTTGAACGAGCGGTATCTACTGTTACATCTTCTGGGAAGAGGAGGCTTTAGTGAAGTTTACAAGGTGAGTTTATATTCAACCTGTGTATTCATCAGTTGCATCTACAAGTCTTTGTTTGAATGGACCAGTCAGAACTTTTCTGTTATAGGCGTTTGACCTGATTGAGCAACGCTATGCTGCTGTGAAAATTCACCAGCTCAACAAGAACTGGAGAGAGGAGAAAAAGGAGAACTATCACAAGTATGTTTGACATTAAATCGTTGCCATTTTCTGCATGTTGTATTCATCAACACTGTGGCGGTATCGATTCAGTTTTATGAATCACCGTGACGATGGAGTTTTTATTTATTTACTTGTAATGCACAGGCTTTAAGCCTATCATTATTCTACTCCATCAGCTTAATGTCTGGGTTATCCAGTCAATCAGTCATACCTCCACTTCGCTGCGCTCCTACTGCCTGGAGTCATTCAGTTGGTTGCCCATGGTAACTGGTCACCTTGTTGCAGACACGCCTGTCGGGAGTACAGAATACACAAGCAGCTGGACCACCCCAGAATCGTCAAGCTGTATGACTACTTCTCACTGGACACAGACACGTAAGTTAACCTTGCTTATTGTACTGACAATACAGCGCATTCGGAAAGTATTCAGACCCCTTGACCTTTTCCACATTTTGTTACGTTACAGCCTTATTCTAAAATGAATGTAATAGTTTTTCCCCCCCTCTCATCAATCTACACACAATACCCCATAATGACAAAGCAAAAACAGGATTTTCTAACCTTTTGCAAATGTATTAAAAATAAAACACTGAGTGTATTCAAACCCTTTACTCAGTACTTTGTTGAAGCGCCTTTGGCAGCAATTACAGCCTCAAGTCTTCTTGGGTATGACGCTACAAGCTTGACACACCTGTATTTGGGGAGTTTCTCCCATTCAGATCCTCTCAAGCTCTGTCAGGTTTCTCATGGTCTGAGAGTCTTTAGGTGACTTTTGGCAAAATCCAAGCGGGCTGTCGTGCCTTTTACTGAGTGGCTTCCGTCTGGCCACTCTACCATAAAGGCCTGATTGGTGGAGTGCTGCAGAGATGGTTGTCCTTCTGGAAGGTTCTCTCATCTCCACAGAGGAACTCTGGAGCTCTGTCAGAGTGACCATGGGGTTCTTGGTCACCTCCCTGACCAAGGCCCTTCTCCCCGATTGCTCAGTTTGGCCGGGCAGCCAGCTCTAGGAAATGTCTTGCTGGTTCCAAACTTCTTCCATTTAAGAATGACGGAGGCCACTGTGTTCTTGGGAGCCTTCAATGCTGCAGAACTGTTTTGGTACCCTTCCCCAGATCTGTGCCTTGACACAATCCTGTCTCTGAACTCTACGGACAATTCCTTCGACCTCATGGCTTGGTTTTTGCTCTGACATGCACTGTCAACTGTGGGACCTTTTTATATAGACAGGTGTGTGCCTTTCCAAGTCATGTCCAATCAATGAATGTACCACAGGTGGACTCCAATCAAGTTGTAGAAACATATCTCAAGGATGATCAATGGAAACAGGATGCACCTGAGCTCAATTTCGAGTCTCATAGGAAAGGGTCTGAATACTTATGTAAATAAGGTATTTTATTATTCTTTATACATTTGTAAAAACCTGTTCGCTTTGTCATTATGGGGTATTGTGTGTAGATAGATGAGAAAAAAAGATGTAATCCATTTTAGAATAAGGCTGTAACGTAACAAAGTGTGGAAAAAGTGAAGGGGTCTGAATACTTTCTGAATGCACTTTATATTCTCACGACATCCTATCGTCACTGCCTTTTACACATTTCTCCTTTTATGATGCCCCCACAGGTTTTGCACAGTTTTGGAGTACTGTGAAGGCAATGACCTGGACTTCTACTTGAAGCAGCACAAGCTGATGTCTGAGAAGGAGGCCCGCTCCATCGTCATGCAGATTGTGAATGCTCTCCGATACCTGAATGAAATCAAGCCCCCCATCATCCACTATGACCTCAAGCCAGGTGAACGCACGCTCACGCACACACACACACACACACACCGGAATTATATCCCATTCTGGTAACCCTGTAAAGAGCTCCCAATTATTTCTGATGCTATGTGCTCATTTGTTCTGTTCCAATTTCAAGGTAACATCCTGCTTGTGGATGGCACAGCTTGTGGGGAAATCAAAATCACAGACTTCGGTTTGTCCAAAATCATGGATGACGACAGCTACGGTGCAGATGGCATGGACCTGACATCACAAGGAGCAGGGACCTACTGGTAAAAGAAATGCCACCATATACACATCTGTATCATGGGACCAGCATGTGGTTTGGGTGATATTATGCTTGACATATGGGCAGATATCATTTTGTTTTTGTTTTCTCAAAGGTACTTGCCACCGGAGTGTTTTGTTGTTGGCAAAGAACCTCCAAAGATCTCCAACAAGGTGGACGTGTGGTCTGTGGGCGTCATCTTTTTCCAGTGTTTGTATGGAAGAAAAGTATGTTTTAAAGAGAACTGGTTTTATTGACTTACGAAAATGAGTGTCGTGAAAATATGTTAACTCGTCGCCTTATTTCTGTTTCAGCCGTTCGGCCACAATCAGTCTCAGCAGGATATCCTGCAGGAGAACACAATACTTAATGCAACCGAAGTTCAGTTTCCTGTCAAGCCTGTTGCCAGTAATGAAGCAAAGGTGAGAGAGAATTTGTGTTCTGAATATTACCATCTGACTGCAATTGTCACTTCTACTTAATCTTCTTTTATAATAGTTTGGCATTTTTTTATGATTGATCAATTCCTGTATTTAGCGTTGCTTTTGTCGAGACCTCTAGTGTTCATAGTAAGGCACAGACAGACATTACAGCCCCTTTTGAGACGCTTTTCTGTCCAGCCATAAAAGTTATGATCACCAGCATACTCAACATATTGCTCCAATGTTTCATTTTAATTGGTTCTCAGTGCTGTGTTTTGAACAATGTCTCCTTTATTCCCTAAGTCCTTTATAAGGCGCTGCCTGGCATACAGGAAGGAGGACAGGTTTGATGTTCACCAGCTGGGAAGGGATTCTTACCTGCTCCCTCATATGAGGAGGTCCAACTCTACAGGGAACCTGCAGCTGGGTGCTGGTGGCTCAGGACCTGCCTCCTCCAGCATAATTTCATACTGAGGGCTGGCCCTGGACTGACTGAATTACTGACTGGCTGGCCCACGCCTGCAGAGCCCCCTCACCCACAGGACCGTGTGAGAGGAGTTGCCTGCCAACTAGCGGTGTATGGAAGGACGAGGGGGTCCGTTGGCCATAGACACTGCAGACTGAATGGTGTGGAGTTTGGCCTTCGCCTGGACTGTGCTGGGTTTCAAATGGGTGTTTTCTAAAGACTAATGAAAGGATGTTTAAAGAACATAAGTGAATGACATTGTAAAGGTTGAATAGCGCACTGCTACAGACAAAGTACCTTAAAGAAATGTGACTGGACACTTGTGAGTTTGGTTTGCTGGTGGAAGCCTAAGGGATACCTGGCAGCCCGCCATTTAGAATAATTAACATGCTCCTGCAAGGGTGCAAATGCTTAAGCTGCAAGGAGTTTCCTTAAGGAGCGGACATTCATAGTTTTTGTAGCTCAACAATGATTTCACCATCAATTTGGCTGTATGTTTGGTTTTTGTTTTCAGAGAAAGTGTTAGGCTTTAATTTGAGTTGTACAATTAGCCATGAGAATGTAATTTTAGCATACAAGTTGCATCTATTGTCATTTAGGCCCAGGCAGCATACTAATGTTGAATGCACAAAATAACCAAATGTAGACAAATGGCAATGTACAGAATAATATGCAGGACGATTTAAAATAATTCCTTCAAGAGTAAATGTATATTTTCTGTACAGAAGATGATTTTGAATTGCAGCTGTACCATTCTGTACCAAGGTTGAACAATTTCCCTTACTTGTACATTTGATGTCCTGGAGTGTTTTCATTTAGCTGCTTTTGATGTTACTCTTACTTTTTAAAGGGCTGTATGATCCACTTTGGGTACAATTGTACAGTTCTGTAAAAATAATTCATGATGACTATGATAATAAATACCAGGAAATCACAGCATGCCATATAAGTGACTTCTTTTGGAGACATTGGTGGGAGAAGTGCGCCTGTGTTCCATTGACTTGTGTATATTTTGATGGATAAGGGCGTCATTATTGAAACGGGGGAAGATAAAAGTAGGATGAGTACACCTTGTCGTTGCGGTCAGGCATCTGCGACCGACGAGATGGGGAATGAAGAGCTAGGTGACCGTCAGGTTATTTGTGGGTATGATGGAGTTCCTTACACTGCCCAATAAGACAGTAGGCTTGCGTTGGTTCTAATGCTAGCAGCAACTGGGAGCCAGCACCAATATCTTCTGTTCCACTGACCATCGAAAAACTTAGCACAAAATGTTGAAGGGCTCAATAGACCCTATGCTACGTGCATTAGGCCTACAGAGTGGTGAATCGTGCACATTTCCATGTAACACTTTTGAACTTCATTTGGGGAATAATTGTTTGAACCTACTTGGATCTTTAGCAACAAACATGAGTGTTTCATTTGCATATAAAGTATGACGTATCCGTAATGAATATTTTTTACCCAACATGTACACTTCACGAACTTTGTAATTGTGAGTGCGCAATGAACAATCCCATTGCAAAGGAATATACTCAGCTGAACAATGTCACATTTCATTGTGGTCCTACACTGACACCCTGTGGTTTTAAAAGTATGAGTGTGAACTCATACAAAGAGTACACAAGACGAAAAATACACCCATTTAATCAAGAAAGGGATGATTCAATTACACACTCATTCATATTCATTGTTTTAGTACTTTTTGTACAAGCTGAAGCATTAGATTCCGCGATTAGAATTTTTGGACTTAAATTGATATGGACCTATTGATTCTTGGAGAATATAACTTTTAAATGCCTCATGAGCAGAGTTCAGGTTCTTTATGGGTTACCATAGTTGAAATATAAGCTTGTTTTACTCCAATGTTTGTAAACACACACAGCCTCAAAACATGGTTAAAACTATAATTTTGATATCATGGACAGTCAGTCCATGCATCATAGCTCTGTCTATGAATTTGAGTGGTTACATTTCCCCAGCCCCATCCCTCAGCTTTTTCCCAAAATGGGTGGGGAGCACGCATTATTGTTTCTACTGCTGATTGCTACTTTGAGCTCACATACAGTGGGGAAAAAAAGTATTTAGTCAGCCACCAATTGTGCAAGTTCTCCCACTTAAAAAGATGAGAGAGGCCTGTAATTTTCATCATAGGTACATGTCAACTATGACAGACAAAATAAGAAAATAAAATCCAGAAAATCACATTGTAGGATTTTTAATGAATTTATTTGCAAATTATGGTGGAAAATAAGTATTTGGTCAATAACAAAAGTTTCTCAATACTTTGTTATATACCTTTGTTGGCAATGACACAGGTCAAACGTTTTCTGTAAGTCTTCACAAGGTTTTCACACACTGTTGCTGGTATTTTGGCCCATTCCTCCATGCAGATCTCCTCTAGAGCAGTGATGTTTTGGGGCTGTCGCTGGGCAACACGGACTTTCAACTCCCTCCAAAGATTTTCTATGGGGTTGAGATCTGGAGACTGGCTAGGCCACTCCAGGACCTTGAAATGCTTCTTACGAAGCCACTCCTTTGTTGCCCGGGCGGTGTGTTTGGGATCATTGTCATGCTGAAAGACCCAGCCACGTTTCATCTTCAATGCCCTTGCTGATGGAAGGAGGTTTTCACTCAAAATCTCACGATACATGGCCCCATTCATTCTTTCCTTTACACGGATCAGTCATGGACTGGACATGTACTGGCTTAAGCAGGGGGACACGTCTGGCACTGCAGGATTTGAGTCCCTGGCGGCGTAGTGTGTTACTGATGGTAGGCTTTGTTACTTTGGTCCCAGCTCTCTGCAGGTCATTCACTAGGTCCCCCCGTGTGGTTCTGGGATTTTTGGTCACCGTTCTTGTGATCATTTTGACCCCACGGGGTGAGATCTTGCGTGGAGCCCCAGATCGAGGGAGATTATCAGTGGTCTTGTATGTCTTCCATTTCATAATAATTGCTCCCACAGTTGATTTCTTCAAACCAAGCTGCTTACCTGTTGCAGATTCAGTCTTCCCAGCCTGGTGCAGGTCTACAATTTTGTTTCTGGTTCCTTTGACAGCTCTTTGGTCTTGGCCATAGTGGAGTTTGGAGTGTGACTGTTTGAGGTTGTGGACAGGTGTCTTTTATACTGATAAAAAGTTCAAACAGGTGCCATTAATACAGGTAACGAGTGGAGGACAGGGGAGCCTCTTAAAGAAGAAGTTACAGGTCTGTGAGAGCCAGAAATCTTGCTTGTTTGTAGGTGACCAAATACTTATTTTCCACCATAATTTGCAAATAAATTCATTAAAAATCCTACAATGTGATTTTCTGGATTTTTTCTCAATTTGTCTGTCATAGTTGACGTGTACCTATGATGAAAATTACAGGCCTCATCTTTTTAAGTGGGAGAACTTGCACAATTGTTGGCTGACTAAATACGTTTTTTCCCCACTGTATGCAGCGTTTACCGTGAATACAGTCTCCACTAAAGGAACATTGCCTTTAAATTTATATCACGCTGTAAAGCTGAACTTCCGCAACACAGATTGAATAGAGACCGTAGCTTGTTGTAATGCAGTATCAATTTACTAAAGTGGGTCTCTCACACAATTCTCCCATCCTTCTGAGGACTCTTGCTGTTGTTTCAACAACCATGGCTACATCATGATTCTACACCCTTTTTCCAGTGTGCACTTGGCTGCACACTTCCCATCATGAATTTAACAGTGGGGGGAAAAAACACACTCGCCAATGATTACACCAATCCAGAGCATGTAAATCCATGACAGGAAGTGTGCAAGTATACACACTTTTAGAAAATAGTGGAGAATTAGGGGTGCAACCATAGTTTCAGTAGTACAACTAGAAGTGTTTCCAGATTATTTATTGTTGAGTTTTAAATACAATAGAGCTTGTTGGTAGATGGTTCTCTGTTAGGAGGACTCAGAGGTCACTGCTGCTTCTGTTGGTTCAAAGGAGGCCACTGGTGTAGGGAGGAGTGTTTCTGTCAATGTGTCAATGACCACTGGGGCACTGGAGGATTTTGCATTCAGCATGAGGGCAGGTCTCTGCTCATAGGAGACTTTGATGCTTGCGGAGACAGGTGGAAGAGTGAACTCAGATGGAGGCAGAGTTACCCCTGGGACCAGGGGCAGCTGGGAGTTGAGCATGGATAGATTTAGGGGAGGAAGAGGGGCCAATGGAGGGAAACCTGAGGAACATAGGTGGAACATTTTAGCAATATTACTGAAAGTAGTATTCAAATAAACATACAGTACCAGTCAAAAGTTTGGACACACCTACTCATTCAAGGGTTTTTCTTTATTTGTACTACTTTCTACATTGTAGAATAATAGTGAAGACATCAAAACTATGAAATAACACATATGGAATCATGTAGTAACCAAAAAAAGTGTTAAATCAAAATATATTTTATATTCTTCAAAGTAGCCACCCTTTGCCTTGATGACAGCTTTGCACACTCTTGGCATTCTCTCAACCAGCTTCATGAGGTAGTCACCTGGAATGCATTTCAATTAACAGGTGTGCCTTGTTAAAAGTTAATTTGTGGAATTTATTTCCTTCTTAATGCATTTGAGCCAACCAGCTGTGTTGTGACAAGGTAGCGGTGGTATACAGAAGATAGCCCTATTTGGTAAAAGACCAAGTTCATATTATGGCAAGAACAGCTCAAATTTACATTTTAGTCATTTAGCAGTGGCAAATAAGCAAAGAGAAACGACAGTACATCATTACTTTAAGACATGAAGGTCAGTCAATGCAGAACATTTCAAGAACTTTGAACGTTTCTTCAAGTGCAGTCGCAAAAACCATCAAGCGCTATGATGAAACTGGCTCTCATGAGGACTGCCACAGGAAAGGAAGACCCAGAGTTACCTCTGCTACAGAGGATAAGTTCATTAGAGTTACCAGCCTCAGAAATTGCAGCCCAAATAAATGCTTCAGAGTTCAAGTAACAGACACATCAACATCAACTGTTCAGAGGGGACTGTGTGAATCAGGCCTTCATGGTCGAATTGCTGCAAAGAAACCACTACTAAAGGACACCAATAAGAAGAAAATACTTGCTTGGGCCAAGAAACACGAGCAATGGACATTAGACCGGTGGAAATCTGTCCTTTGGTCTGATGAGTCTAAATTTGAGATTTTTAGTTCCAACCGCTGTGTCTTTGTGAGACGCAGAGTAGGTGAACGGATTATCTCCGCATGTGTGGTTCCCACTGTGAAGCATGGAGGAGGTGGTGTGGGGGGGCTTTGCTGGTGACACTGTCTGTGATTTATTTAGAATTCAAGGCACACTTAACCAGCATGGCTAACACAGCATTCTGCAGCGATACGCCATCCCATCTGGTTTGTGCTCAGTGGGACTATCATTTGTTTTTCAACAGGACAATGACCCAAAACACACCTCCAGGCTGTGTAAGGGCTATTTGACCAAGGAGAGTGATGGAGTGCTGCATCAGATGACCTGGCCTCCACAATCCCCCGACCTCAACCAAATTGAGATGGCTTGGGATGAGTTAGACCGCAGAGTGAAGGAAAAGCAGCCAACAAGTGCTCAGCACATGTGGGAACTCCTTCAAGACTGTTGGAAAAGCATTCCGCATGAAGCTGGTTGAGAGAATGCCAAGAGTGTGCAAAGCTGTCATCAAGGCAAAGGGTGGCTACTTTGAAGAATCTAAAATAGAAAATATATTTTGAATTGTTTAACACTTTTTTGGTTACTACATGATTCCATATGTGTTATTTCATAGTTTTGATGTCTTCACTATTATTATTCTACAATGTAGAAGAAAAAAAATCTTGAATGAGTGGGTGTGTCCAAACTTTTGACTGGTACTGTACATCTTAAAAACCATCAAAGAATCTTGAAAACATTGACAGTACCTGCTGGTGGCATCCCTCCAATACCTGGTAACGATACAGTGCCGAAGTCTGGCAAAGTGAAATTCAAATTGGGCAGGTTGGGAAGGGGAGGTAGGCCTCCGGGTAACGACATTAGACCTGTACAGGAAATATGAATATAATTAAATACACAAAGCCACATGCAAATTATACATGCAGGATAATATTGTTACCAAACTAGAACCGTGTCTAACACATACCTGGTAACGTGGTAGCAGGGAGGATTGGAGGTACAGTGCTTAGCAGGGGGCCGACTTGGCTAGGCAACAGTGGTACAGTAGGTACTCCTTGGACAAACACAAACCATCGTAATCAAATCAAATCCATTTTTATTTGTCACATGCGCCGAATACAACAGGTGTAGACCTTACCGTGAAATGCTTACTTACAAGCCCTTAACCAACAATGCAGTTCAAGAAATAGTTAAGAAAATATTTACTAAATAAACTAAAGTAAAAAATAAAATAAAAAGTAACACAATAAAATAACGAGGCTATATACAGGGGGTACCAGTACCGAGTCAAGGTAATTTGTATATGTAGGTAGGGGTAAAGTGACTATGCATAGATAATAAACAGCAAGTAGCAGCAGTGTAAAAACAAAGGAGGGGGGTGTCAATGTAAATAGTCTGGGTGGCCTTTTGATTAATTGTTTAGCAGTCTTATGGATTGGGGGTAGAAGCTGTTAAGGAGCCTTTTGGACCTAGACTTGGCACTCCGGTACCGCTTGCCGTGCGGTAGCAGAGAGAACAGTCTACGACTTGGGTGACTGGAGTCTTTGACAATTTTTTGGGCCTTCCTCTGTCATCACCTAGTATACTAATCTTTTACGTGGTGATATCAAGTCAGTAAGCAATATGCATCTAAATGAAGAGTAGTGATACCTAGCACACCTGTTTGTAGAGCGTTTGGGACAGTGGGAGGAGCTGAGCTGATTGACAGGTCAGAGAGATGTTGTTCCAACCCAGTAGGAGCAGAAGGCACTGCAGGTTGAGGACTGACAGCAGAGAGCTGAACCTGAGGGACAAATTAAAACTGGGATCAACACCTGGAGCTGTAGAATATTCTCATTGTATACAAATTCCCTCATGTGACTGGCAGGTATTGGGAGTGAAAAGAAGTCGGTAATTTACAAAAATGTTTTACCTCTGTGAAGCCATCTTTGAGTGGGGAAACCGGTTCACTTGGAATCTGTCCAGGGAAACTGATCTTCTTACCCTCTTCAAATGGCTGTGTGGGTATCCTGTGTAGGTAGCCATAGCCAATCCCACAGCCTAGGCTGAATAAGGTCAGAGAGAGTTAGTGTGCTACGAGGCAGCCTATCGGCATGTCAGCTAAATGAATTAACAACAAATGTCAATGCCATACCTGCCCTCTCCCCCCCACTCAGAGTTTGGAGTGATGACCACCTCCCGACAGTTGTCCGTGTCAGTGTTATACACATACAACTTAAGCCCTTTCCCTTCATGCGTTTCAATGAGGGAGAAGAGATCTTCAGACTGCGGGGAAACCAAAGTCAAACACTATAACAATCATCATCATCAACAGCTTAGTGTAGGGAGAACATAATTGAATTGTCACTAAAGAAAGGCATTCCACATACCTCGTTCATGACAGTGTCTGCACCTATGATGTAGTCAGTGTGTGGTCTCAAACCAGCCAGGGCTGCAGGAGAATTTGGCTCCACTTCCTGAGGACAAGAAATAGAATACAGACCGATATTGTAAATAAATGCACTCTGGTTACTGAAAGTCTTCACATCATGATTAGGCTACACATCATGGCATTTCCAGTTTTACATTCATTCATGTCCACAGCTCTAAACTTCAAGGCGATTCACTCACCAAAACATGCCAGACATTCTCATTGGCTCCTTCGAAGCTGCAGAATCGGATGCTGACACCCAGCAGCCCCTGGCCTCCCCACATGTTGCTGGGTGTGACTGTTGTCTCCCTCAGCTCAAGTGTCTTGCTGCTGTATACCAGCATCTTGATGGGTTTCTCCACATTCACCTTCAGCATGTCTTTTAACGTGTCATTATCTTTGTTCTGACAAAAATGAAGACGTTAGCAGATGTTAAAGGGTTTTGACTAGGTGGTATACAGCTACGATGTGACTTTTTCGTAGCAGGTTAGGAGAACTTACACAGCAGGTTAGGAGAACTTACACAGCAGGTTAGGATAACTTATACAGCAGGTTTAGAGAATGAATGTAGCAGGATCAGGATAATTAGGTTAGGGTTAGGAAAAGGGCTAGGGTTAGGTAAAATGCTCTCCTAACCTGCTACAAAAAGTAACTTCTGGTTGTAACTACCTAGTCACAACCATGTTAAAGTGCATCACCTGTAAACAAAGTTAGTCCACCTATTGGTTGTCTTGTATCCCTGGCTTTGAAAATATTTGAGCTGCAAGGGATCTGACAGATACAGGAGGTAGATAATTCGAGAAATGACAGCTTACCAATCTTGTGTCACTGATGGAAATAATAAAGTCAAAGAATGGTTCCAATCCTGCACGATGACCAGGGGAATTCTCTTGCACCTGCAAATTGAGACAGGAGGTTTGCACATGGCATATTCATATTATATTACACTTTTAGAGCGCCCTTTGCAAATGTGTTCTGGATTGAAAGGACATCACACCCCGTCACTGCACATTGACAGACCGGTTCCTCAAGTCAAGTGATGGCCTAGCTTCATGGCTGGCTGGCAAGCTAGCTAGCCAAATCAGCTAGCAGGTTGTCACTCGTTGTCAGACATTGCTCTGTTTAATTGGTTACACTACACACTGTTTGTTTTCTGAACGGCAAACATGTGGTGAATTACTCATAGGAAGCCCCTAAACTACACACTGACAGGCTACAGCAACCTGAAGGCCGCAACATCATTCAGTCTGTTGACAAGCATTTCTCTGTTGTTCACATTATCAGATATCCCAGTTACAGCTCGTGGTTTAGCATGACCCCATGTGCTAACAAAGATCCATACTCTGAGGACGTGATAACCTTCGGATCCTCCTCCAGGTATTTCGATGCTCTGTGCTCCCCCCATGTCTCCTCGAACCCTGGATATTCTTGTGGGGAAACTGCGATTAGCTGGCTAGCCACAGTAGCTATTATTTTCCTCCGTTTCCGGAATAATGCTAAAGATAGGCAAAATTGCCTACATAGCAACACTTCCGGTACACTGCAAGAGAGAGTTTCTAAACCCAGAGACACAACATCGCGAGACTTCCGGGAACGCTTGCCAAGCAGACAAGGCCGCGGTTTGGGGTTTGAGAGGTCAATAAGATAAGTGAAACATTGTTCCTTTGTTGTTAATTTTCTCGATATCTAAAAGCACAATTTAGATTCGAGCCAGTGTCTTGAGTAGTTGAACATGTTATTACTCCAACCTTGTGAAATTGACAAACTGACACGTTTTCATTTTCGTCAAAAACAACTATATATTGAAGGAGTGCCTTTTATTTGACGGCATGCACAGGCGCAGTTTGGCGCAAGACAACCGTTGACGTTTTTCTGCGCTTGCGCTTAGCTAGCCAACGTCGCCATGACATCGCATACAAGCGTGATCGAGGATTTCTATTGGAGAAGCAGTTTCTGCCTATCTTCATACTGTACTGTCTTTGGGTTCTGGCATCATCAAAAATAAAAGGTACTAAAACCTTGTAGCTTTGTTGTGTGTTCAATGTGTTATTTTAAATACGATTTTATCCAGTTAAACAAACGAATGTGTGTGATATGGAAAGTTACAAAGAAAACAAAAAAGTAACTCAGGAAAGACCCCTTCTGAGCAGTTTAGTAGGCTATGTATTTATACATTTACATTTTGGTCATTTAGCAGACGCTCTTATCCAGAGCGACTTACAGTTAGTGAGTGCATACATTATTTTTTTTTCATACTGGCCCCCCGTGGGAATCGAACCCACAACCCTGGCGTTGCAAACGCCATGTTCTACCAACTGAGCTACATCCCTGCCGGCCATTCCCTCCCCTACCTTGGACGACGCTGGGCCAATTGTGCGCCACCCCATGGGTCTCCCGGTCGCGGCCGGCTATACAATTGTTATGCTATTATTTAATGGTTATTTAAGGTCACTCTAAAGAAAAAAGCTGTTCATGTGAAGGGCATATAATGTTAAATCACCTTGCATTGGCTATTTTCCATGTTTTAGAATTAGACAGTGCCTTCAGAAACTATTCACACCCCTAGTATTTTTACACATTCTGTTGTGTTACAGACTGCATTTAAAATTGATTAAAATTAGATTTGGTGTCACTGGCCGACACACAATACCCCATCACGTCAAAGTGGAATTATGTTTTTAGAACTTTTTACAAATTAATTAAAAATGTAAAGCTGAAATGTCTTGAGTCAATAAGTATTCAACCCCTTTGTTATGGCAAACATAAATAAGTTCAGGTGTAAAAAGCTTAACAAGTGACATAATAAGTTGCATGGACTCACTCTGTGTGCAATAATTGTGTTTATCATGATTTTTGAATGACTACCCCATCTCTGTACCCCACACATACAATTATCTGTAAGGTCCCTCAGTCGAGCAGTGAATTTCAAAAACAGATTGAACCACAAAGACCAGGGAGGTTTTCCAATTCCTTGCAAAGAAGGGTACCTACTGGTAGATGGGTAAAAAAAAAAAATATATTGAATATCCCTTTGAGCATGGTGAAGTTATTAATTACACTTTGGATGGTGTATCAATACACCCAGTCGCTACAAAGATACAGACGTCCTTCCTAACTCAGTTGCCGGAAAAGAAGGAAACCGCTCAGGGATTTCACCATGCGGCCAATGGTAACTTTAAAACCGTTACAGAGTTTATGGCTTTGATAGGAGAAAACTGAGGATGGATCAACAACATTGTAGTTACTCCACAATACTAATCTAAGTGAAAGAGTGAAAAGAAAGAAGCCTGTACTGAATACAAATATTCCAAAACATGCATCCTGTTTGCAACAAGGCACTAAAGTAAAACTGCAAAAAATGTGGCTAAGAAATTAACTTTATGTCCTGAATACGTTTACATTTAAATTTTAGTCATTTAGCAGACGCTCTTATCCAGAGCGACTTACAGCGTTATGTTTGGGGCAAATCCAACACAACACATCATTAAGTACCACTCTTCATATTTTCAAGCATGGTGGTGTCTACATCATGCTATGGGTATGGTCATTGGCAAGGACTAGGGAGTTCTTTATGATAAAAATAAATGAATTAGAGCTAAGCACAGGCAAAATCCTAGAGGAAAACCTGGTTCAGTCTGCTTTCCAACAGACACTGGGAGACAAATTCACCTTTCAGCAGGACAATAATATAAAACAGAAGGCCAAATATACACTGGAGTTGCTTACCAAGACCACATTGAAGGTTCCTGAGGAGCCCAGTTACAGTTTTGACTTTAATTGAATATCTATGGCAAGACTTGAAAATGGCTGTCTAGCTTTGATCATCAACCAACTTGACAGAGCTTGAAGAATTGTAAAGATAATAATGTGCAAATATTGTACAATAAGAGCAAAGCTCTTAGAGACTTACCCAGAAAGACTCACAGACATAATTGCTGCCAAAGGTGATTCTAACATGTATTGGTTCAGGGGTGTGAATACTTATGTAAATGAGATATTTCTGTATTTCATTTTCAATACATTTGCAAGAATTTCTAAAAACATGTTTTCACTTTGTCATTATGGGGTAGTGTGTGTAGATGGGTGACCATTTTTTAAATATTTAATACATTTTGAATTCAGGCTGTAACACAACAAAATGTGGAACAAGTCAAGTGGTATGAAACATTTCTGAAGGCAGTGTATCTCATGATTGGGGAATCATCACAAAACAGGTGTGCCAAGTGGAACCTTATCAATGTGTCTCATGATGTTCCATCATGTTCCAGGTCTTACTTTTGATGAGAAAGGAATTTCATGTTGAACAGTTGGATGATAGACGACCTGACATAAACATTGTAAATGAAAACAACAACATGGTTGTTGATTCCATAGGTGCTGGATGGTGCTGTTCAGTACCATCATTGGGAGGAGCACTGCATATTGTTGTCATCTCAGAGCAGGAGTGGACAAGGTTAAGGTAAGAGGATCGTGTGGTGATAAGGGAGAAGATCACTATCATAAGGAACGTGGGTTGCACAGATTAATGAATACATCATTGAATATCTCTGTGATGCAGGTCTTATCATATCATTTGAAATAAAGTTATTCAGGGTTGTGCTTCCACTCGTCAATCATGAGCAGCTCCTTCAGTATGAATGTCCATGTGATCAACTTGATATACTCTGATCTAGAGTAGCTTTCCACAGCAGCCTCTTGCTGTGAACAAAATTACTTAGTAGCCTATATGTTGGAGTGAAAATTATATTACAGGTAAACAACTGTTTCCACTCTTGTTGGGGTGTGAAATTAAACAAAGCAGAAAAGCATTGATTTTGTTTATACAATAATACAGCTGAGATGAATCAACCAATGTGGCGGACTGGATAAACATCTGCCAAATGCAGGGGGTTGTTTGGATAGTGAAATGAATCTCTCAATATCAGAGATTAGACTTACTAATCAATATTAAACCTATACATCTAGTCAATTACCTTTATTTGTATTGTACAAAACATTAATGTATTGATTAAGCAAATACATTAACTTTAAAGGAAGCTTATTATTTATCTTACAAAGAAGGATATCTATGAAAGGATTCAGTAGCTTATTGTACTGCATGTTAGGCTAGGCCTCTATGAACTCTGTGGTTGTAAAAGTTCCATTTTACTGGCCTTTTGCCATTATAAGGGGGACAATTTATCATACTGGGAACAAAATCTCCACAGCGGAAGGATACCTTTGTGCTCTGATTTTGAGGCCAAATTACCCCCACTTCAAAGCACTACACCCATCATATACTAGAAAGAGATAGTCATTATCTGCCCTCGCCTTTTACACATTATATTCAAAATGGTCTACATTTACATTTACATTTACGTCATTTAGCAGACGCTCTTATCCAGAGCGACTTACAAATTGGTGCATTCACCTTATAGCCAATGCTTTCAAGGCTGGGAGGACAACAATAATTCTGTCCTTCTACAAGTATTTTAATAATAATAATAATAATAATAATAATATGCCATTTAGCAGACGCTTTTATCCAAAGCGAATTACAGTCATGTGTGCATACATTTTTACGTATGGGTGGTCCTGGCAATATGATCACCATGGCTCACGTAGCACTGACTCTGATCAACTGTAAGAATTAAATCATTCTTAATCTGCATTCCTGGACAGAAATTAATACAATATGTGTGCCTTTATAGGCATACTGCATTTACAATTCTTGAATTCAGTACTATGGTAATACTTTTTTTATTTATACATATGATTCATATATTGTGCTAAAGTATTACATTTGTGACATTACAGTTTTTGGCCCTATTACTTTTAATCAGTGAACAATTCTCGGTCTAGTGTCTACAATGACACTATCCTACTAGAAGTAAATAAATAAACTCAGTATTTCACTAGCAGCATGCTGACGCCTTAAGTCCCTGCAATCATCATTCCTCTCAGGGCCGCTCTATGTGGCTGTCACAGATTTATACCCATTCAGTCCTCCAAGTGATTTACACTGCAAGTCTGGACCAAGGAAATATAGTATTCTTAGTGTACCTGAAAATCAATTTTTACAGTACAATAAAATATACTCTGGGGAGTTTTCAGGAAACAGACCTGGACGTTTTGTGAGAGTCAACATTTTCATGGTGAATACTACTGAAGAAGGACCCAAAAAGTTTGGGAATGTCAATACTAGCGAATGCTAAACACAGAAGCCTGTAAAATAAATGAGTATATTTTACTTATGAACTGGCAACAATCTGGACAAGAAAATTAGTAGGTAGATCAGATGACCAATATTTTAATTTATGGTAAGGGTTACAATACTCTTTAGAGCAGAGCAAATACATTACCTCTGGGTTAAATGTGGCAGTCCACATGTTTGATCCTTCAGCGTGCACCACGTGGCAAAGAGCTGTCTCTTCTCTGGGCTGCCATGCTGACCACACCAACTGCCTGGCCTGGCCTGTCATGATGGTGAATGGATCTTCCAGAGCTGTGCTCGCCAGCCATGATCTCCTTCCTGTCTGGCTTTGGCTCTCTGCTTGTGGTCCAGTAGTGAAGCTAATGAGAGCCTTCCAAACATATTCTGACAGAGCTTAGTGATTGCAGGCATAATCAGACCGAGTGTAAAAAATGAATTGAATTGTGCACTGCAGCGGGTTTGTATTTTAATGACATAAACTTAATGAATCCTCGGTGACAGGTCATTACCCCGGGGAAGAGAAGACTGTCAAAATAAAGGGAGCCTGTGGTTAGAGGAGCTGTATCTTACAGACATACTGTGCTGGGAGGCAGAGATAAAGTCCTCCTCAGAGAGGGAGAGAAAAGTCTGTGTTTAGCTGGCAGTTCAGTACAGGTTCATGCTGGTGAAATGTTTATCACACAGTTATCACTGTTTATTATTTTCATTTCAACCACTGACATCGTGTACCCTGCAAGGCCAGTTCATGGCTCATAATTAGTACCCTGGCAGTGTCAGCCCTCCTCATGTTAGAAACACTGAACCATGTTAGAGTGAGGCTGAGCACTGCATTACTGTCACATTCCGTGGGTCCTCTTGTTCCTATAAAGTACATGATGGTAATCAGCATACAGGGGCATGGCTGCAGTGTAATTGCTCTTGGCAAACACTAATTGCCTTTAGAAACTGTCTAAGAGAGACATTTACTAGCAGTCTTTCTCAACTTTAACAAGAGCCCCATTAGGGGTTCAGACACTATAGCCAAAGAAATGAACAAGTTGCTGTCGACGCACTATTCATCTTGCACTTATACATTTGCTTTCTGCCAAGACAAATCAAGCCTTGCACTGGGAGTGAACCACAAGGTCAATAAGAGGCTATTTAGATAATTGTGAACTATGATCATTGCATTATGAGTGAAAAGCCCAGGCCCCCAGTTTGATAATTAATGTCATTGTTACCATCACTGCTAAAACACCCTTAACTGAGAGATATTGCCGTTTTTATATATCTGCAAAAGAAGAAATGAATAAACTATGATTATGACAATATAATACACTCCTCTCCACTTGGCCTAGAGTTTTGGAATAGAGGCATGGATGAAAATAAACATGTTTAGCAACATTTAAGAAGATATGGTCTTTATTAAGAGGCTATTTATGGAGTACGTGTGCGTGCGTGCGTGCATGAAAGAGAGAGAGACCGAAAAGGGGGTGGCATGGCAATGAGCCCCCGTCAATATCATCATCACCATTTCATTAGACTAGCCGCGCACAATGGGAATGTCAGTATCTATCAGGAGCATAATGTGACAGTGATTCCCCAGGGTGGGAGATGGATCTGGCACATCAGGAACCCAATGACTAGACTCATGGATAGATATGAGAGGAGAGCTCTATAGTTGAGGGGGGATAGGGAAGAACCCTATGGTGTGGAAAATGTCTGGGACCTCAGTGACCACATGAGGACGCTGGAGGTGCAAAGAGATACTGTTGAGAGGAAACTCCCTGTGCTATGGTTAGGAGGAAGATGCTGCATCTAAGACCTCTCTAAAGCACAAATCATCACAAATATCAATATCCCACAAAATCGATGGAAAGATTGTATTACAAGCACATGAAACCAATACCATATCTGGACACATTCTGACAAACTACCAGTAAATGATTTATAGAATAGGTCAGCTAAATTAATTCCGATTGAACCTTGGGTTTGGTTCATTTTCAACTGGACAGGAAAACTAAAGCCTTTTTAGGACCACCATCTCCTCATAGGCAGTGTGTTGGGCACAGATAAGTTGTAATTGTGGATGGTGTGAAATGGAGGGTGGTCATCCCAGTGGCCAGTTAGACAGCAGGCATTTCACAGTCTGGTGTTCATAGACAGTCTACCCCGAGAGACTGAGAAAATAGAGAGGAAATCAGCCATGCTTGTTATTTTCAAAGGCCTGCTTTGGACTTGATCAAAGCTTAATAATGCTTGTAATTGGAATTGATGGGCTTGGTTAAAATTAAGGTGATGGAGCAATATGAAAAACAATTCAATATGAATTTTATGCTCCATATCAGAGAGCTGTTCCAAAGCATTTGTGATTGGTTAACTTTTAAAAAATGAATGAGAATGTAAAGGCTGTGACATCAATGCAAATTAGAACATATTCCTCTTACATGTTTCTGTTAAAATTGACATTTTGTTCAAACAGTCTTGGGGATGCTAATATAGGTCTGGAGATGATACATTTTGCATTGTGTAGAAGTCCAAGGACTAATATTTATGTTCCAGTGTAGGTTGAAAATGTAACTTACTGTGGGAAGCCATTCGTCTCTGCTGAGTCACTGGACTGTGATGACTAAAGGAGCCAATTATTGGATGATACAAATGCTGGTTCAGTTAATGCAGCTCCTTTGTTTTCATTAACTTTCAATTATTTCAAGAGCCTCAGACACCTGCTTCCAAATTATAATTATGCATCAGTTCAATTAAGGCCAGACAATATTATCACAATTACTGATGCAAACAACTAACCACTTTATTTAACACACTTTGATGCAAAGAAAAGAAGAAAGGTTTATGATTTCAATTTCCAATCCTGTATTTTGTGTTGCTTTACGAAACATTCAATGACATCACGTCCATAATGATCACGGCAGTGAACCGTGAAACAAAGAGGAGTGTCTCACAAGGGGGTGGGGGTAGTATCTCGCCTAGCACCACTGAAACACTCCGCTCCTGTATCACTGGATTCAAATAAAATGCACCCAGGCAGAGCCTTGAAATGGGCTTCTCTGAGAGATAAAAAAAAATGTAAAGGGAGCACAGTGTGATGCTTTTTATGAGAAATATCTTCAAAGTGTGATTAATGGGAGGATTGGAGTACACGGCAGGGCCTCGTGAAAGCTCAGCTGTGAGATGATCAGCCAATAAAACTCCCCTCCAGGGTGATTCATTTGAGGAATGGAGAATGACAATCACATAGAGTCTTTGGAAAGTTTGGACAAGGCACTGGAAATACACACACATTTGCTCATACCAGATCTTTGGCCTGGGGGAGTGGGGGGCTGATCAGTTCATTGGCCATGGTTGAAAAGATCAATACCTGAATTGTTAATTTTTACTGCCCATACTGGATTTTGGTACTGTGGAATTGCAACTTCCATTTTTGGGCAATCAGAAATATTCATACTTTGTAAATGCAGAGTATTTGAACATGCAACTTCACCATTGAGATGACTGCATTCAGTTGCATCTGATGATGGATGGATGGTGGGTGGCAAAGGCCGAGTGTCTGAGGTAAATCAGCTCCAAATTGCTCTCACATCATTGCTGTTCCCCATGGCTGACCTGAGTCCATAAAGGCAGGTCTGTCACCTAAAGCCACATCATTGCTGTTCCCCATGGCTGACCTGAGTCCATAAAGGCAGGTCTGTCACCTAAAGCCACATCATTGCTGTTCCCCATGGCTGACCTGAGTCCATAAAGGCAGGTCTGTCACCTAAAGCCTTTTTATTATTCAGCCACCAAAAACAGGACCCCAGAGGGTGCTATAGGAAGATCACTGCACACAGTAGGGTATGAAAAACAGTAAGCCATTTCACTCAAGTCGAGCAGACTTATAGCCACAGATTTATTTAAACAGTGCGATGCATAGCAGATGATCATTGGACCTCATTAACAAGAACAGCAAAAATATGCCCCCAAATGTTATTAAAGCTGAGATTTCTGTTAATGCTGTAAATAGGACAGTAATGTGTTATACATAGTATGAGGTTAAAGTGCCTACCTTGACAGGGGATATCCATCCCACTGAGGAATGTATTCAATATATCTTATCACAGAAACAACATCACCATAACTGTGCATTTGTTTTGTTTAAATCAACATCTCAATGACAAACAATTGGTCTTTTACAACATGTCGATTCTCACAGGATAATATTGTGCACATGTAAAGACAAAAAAATCCATGAAATAGTTTATAGATTTGAAAGGTATGATATATTTCATTTAATGGCCCACTTCATGAAGTGAAATACTTCAAAACAGTCAACGCTCTAAAAATGTGCCACTGTTAAAATACAAACAATCTTTTGTCCCTAGGGTAAAATCTTTCCCCAGATAGTTTAGCATTGTGGTTCTCACTAAATAAAGCACCAGCAAATCTGCTGACGGAGCTCAGCTTCCCTCCCACAGCTAGTCATGTGACGTTCTAACATTTCAGTCACTGTGATTCACAAAGACATATTACAATTACACAACATAGATTGCACTAAGGTTAAGGGTGGTGACTGAGTTACACATTACTATACAAATATCTTAATCCATCTATTGGTTATATTAAGGGCGGTATTTATATATATTTGTAAGCATACCCTTCTTTGGTTCACATATACACTAAAATACCTTTAATATTATTATTCAAAACATTTCGGAAATATACAGTTGTGTTTCAAAATATAAGTAAGGATACATTACAAATGGAATAGATAACTATTTCACACATATACACTACCAGTCAAAGGTTTGAACACACCTACTCATTCAAGGGTTTTTCTTAATTTTTTTACATTGTAGAATAATAGTGAAGACATCAAAACTATGAAATAACACATATGGACTCAATCAAAAAAAAAAAAATATATATATTTTATATTTGAGATTCTTCATGTAGCCACCCATTGACTTGATGACAGCTTTGCACACTCTTGGCATTCACTCAACCAGCTTCATGAGGTAGTCACCTGGAATGCATTTGAATTAACAGGTGTGCCTTCTTAAAAGTTAATTTGTGGAATTTCTTTCCTTCTTAATGCGTTTGAGCCAATCAGTTGTGTTGTGACAAGGTAGGGGGGTATACAGAAGATAGCCCTATTTGGTAAAAGACCAAGTCCATATTACGGCAAGAACAGCTCAAATAAGCAAAGAGAAACGACAGTCCATTACTTTAAGAAAATGTCAAGAACTTTGAAAGTTCCTCAAGTGCAGTCACAAAAACCATCAAGCGCTATGATGAAACTGGCTCTCATGAGGAACGCCACAGGAATGGAAGACCCAGATTTACCTCCGCTGCAGAGGATAAGTTCATTAGTTACCAGCCTCAAATTGCAGCCCAAATAAATGCTTCACAGAATTCAAGTCACAGACACATCTCAACATCAACTGTTCAGAGGGGACTGTGTGAATCAGGCCTTCGTGGTTGAATTGCTGCAAAGGAACCACTACTAAAGGACACCAATAAGAAGAAGAGACCTGCTTGGGCCAAGAAACACGAGCAATGGATATTAGAGTCCAAATTGGTCCAAATTGGAGATTTGGTTCCAACCGCCGTGTCTTTGTGAGACGCGGTGTGGGTGAACGGATGATCTCCACCGTAAAGCATGGAGGAGGAGGTGTTATCGTGTGCTTTGCTTGTGACACTGTCTGATTTATTTAGAGTTCAAGGCACACTTAACCAGCATAGCTACCACAGCATTCTGCAGCGATACGCCATCCCATCTGGTTTGGGCTTAGTGGGACTATCATTTGTTTTTCAACAGGACAATGACCCAACACACCTCCAGGCTGTGGTAAGGGCTATTTTACCAAGAAGGAGAGTGATGGAGTGCTGCATCAGATGACCTGGCTTCCGCAATCCCCCGACCTCAACCCGATTGAGATCGTTTGGGAGGAGTCGGACGGCAGAGTGAAGGAAAAGCAGCCAACAAGTGCTCAGCATATGTGACTAACTCCTTCAAGACTGTTGGAAAAGCTTTCCAAGTGAGATGCCAAGTGTGCAAAGCTGGCATCATGGCAAAGGGTGGCTATTTGAAGAATCTCAAATAAAGATGTGGGATCTTAAATTTGACCAGCTTTGTCGCAGGAGGATCTGATTATTCTCAAAAAAAGTGATCATTTCTAACAGGAAATTAGTGAATATATTTCAAAAAAATGTAATCACTTTTTGGGTTACTACATGATTCCATATGTGTTCTTTCATAGTTTTGATGTCTTCACTATTATTCTACAATGTAGAAAATAGTAAAAAATAAAGAAAAAACCTTGAATGAGTCGGTGTGTTCAAACCTTTGACTGGTACTGTACTTCCTTGATATAAATAAAGTGATTAATCTATTAAATACTTATATTTAGTGGTTTTTATAATCATTGGAACATGTGTTACTGAAAAACTAGGACATATATATTTCCAACAAAAGCAATGTAACAATACTATACACAATCTACACAAACTTCATTAGCTCTAAAAACGCAACAATAGAATACAGTACCTGTTACAATGACTGTTATATTCCTTCTACTTAATATGAAAGGGGAAGAGCAGCTAGGATACAATGTAGTGTTGCATATGGCCTAATAATTACATGGACAACACACAGCACCAATAGTCAGTACATTATAATATACTGTATATATATATATATATATATATATATATATATATATATATATATATATATATATATATACACACACACACGATTGAAGTTGGAAGTTTACATACACCTTAACCTAGTTTAAATGTATTTGGCTTTTCACAATTCCTGACATTTAATCCTAGTACAAATTCCCTGTCTTATGTCAGTTAGGATCACCACTTTATTTTAAGAATGTGAAATGTCAGAATAATAGTAGAGAATGATTTATTTCAGTTTTTATTTCTTTCATCACATTCCCAGTGGGTCAGAAGTTTACATACACTCAATTAGTATTTGGTAGCATTGCCTTTAAATTGTTTAACTTGGGTCAAATGTTTCAGGTAGCCTTCCACAAGCTTCCCACAATAAGTTGGGTGAATTTTGGCCCATTCCTCCTGACAGAGCTGGTGTAACTGAGTCAGGTTTGTAGGCCTCCTTGCTCGCACATGCTTTTTCAGTTCTGCCCACACGTTTTCTATAGGATTGAGGTCAGGGCTTTGTGATGGCCACTCCACTACCTTGACTTTGTTGTCCTTAAGCCATTTTGCCACAACTTTGGAAGTATGCTTGGGGTCATTGTCCATTTGGAAGACCCATTTGCGACCAAGCTATAACTTCCTGAGTGATGCGCCTTGAGATGTTGCTTCAATATATCCACATCATTTTCCTTCCTCATGATGCCATCTACTTTGTGAAGTGCACCAGTCCCTCCTGCAGCAAAGCACCCCCACAGCATGATGCTGCCACCCCCGTGCTTCACGGTTGGGATGGTGTTCTTCGGCTTGCAAGACATCCCCTTTTTCCTCCAAACATAACGATGGTCATTATGGCCAAACAGTTATATTTTTGTTTCATCAGACCAGAGGACATTTCTCCAAAAAGTAAGATCTTTGTCCCCATGTGCAGCTGCAAACCGTAGTCTGGCTTTTTTATGGCGGTTTTGGAGCAGTGGCTTCTTTCTTGCTGAGCGGCATTTCAGGTTATGTCGATATAGGACTTGTTTTACTGTGGATATAGATACTTTTGTACCTGTTTCCTCCAGCATCTTCACAAGGTCCTTTGCTGTTGTTCTGGGATTGATTTGCACTTTTCACACCAAAGTACGTTCATCTTTAGGAGACAGAACGCGACCCACTGGAATTGTGATACAGTGAATTATAAGTTAAATAATCTGTCTGTAAACAATTGTTAAAAAAATTACTTGTGTCATGCACTAAGTAGATGTCCTAACCGACTTGCCCAAACTATTGTTTGTTAACAAGAGATTTGTGGAGTGGTTTTAATGACTCCAACCTAAGTGTATGTAAACTTCCGACTTCAACTGTGTGTGTGTATATATAAATATGTCTGTCTGTCATATATATATATATATATATATATATATATATATATATATATATATATATATATATATGTCATGAGGTCCCTTGCATTGTGCTCTGTCTCCTACTGAAAAAATCTCTCTAGGTCACTCAGTATGTGAATATGTATTCTCTTGTGTAGGCTATACTGTACAATAGTTATAGTTAAATCTAACAATAGCATAGTCACTGCTAAAAGACAGAACAGACAGGAAACACATGAGACGGATCACAGGTTACCTGTGGTCTAAAAAGTCCTACAAGCAGCTGAAGTTTCAAAGTCCTACATGATTGGTCAAGAGACAACAGGAATATGAAGCTTGCTGTAGTTCAGGGTCTTTTTAGAGCTGGACATGACAAAGCTGAGAAGGAAAGTTCAAAGGGCAACATCCTCCCAATGAGCGTGGCCCTTACAAGTCATGCCCCAGTCTCTCAATCTCATCGGTCAAGAAGTCGATATCTGACCTTGTGGCGGCAGGATTGGAGATGACCATGCGGAAGAAGTTGACCTTGTCTCCCTGAGGCTGGTAGCCCACCATGGTAGTTCCAGACTCCATCATCATCGCCTTGATCTTGGGGGCCACCTGGTTAAGAGGCATGGACAATTCAGAGTAATGTACAGTCGGTCAGTGCTGTCTCATGTGAATACAAAATATAGTCTTTATAGACCAAAGCTGTTGAGTCCTTACCTTATGCAACCTCTCCCGCCTCTCCTGACCATCGGGCATGTCACGAATGCCTGGCGGAAGGTACCAGAAGCAGACATTCGTGTGCTGGGGCTGTGGAAAGAAAACAGAGACTATTGTTTGTCAGTGTCTTTACTCAATGGATGGTCTGTCGAAGAAGTAGCCAACCTCAGTAAGAGGCCAAATTGAGAGCTGAGGCTATGTAAGGTATAGATGTAGTATCTTAATTCGATTAGTCTGTTGTCGATGAGGATTTTCATGCATCGCAGGAAATTCAAATTAGCCTTGTAATTTACATACATTCACTGAAAATCCACAGTTCTCTTTAAAGCACCAGACAGAATAAATGTCCTACTACTGTAGGTCTAGGTCCTACTACTTCGACATTGAAATGTACAAAAATGTATCTGAAATGCAGCCATGTTTTATATATCTTAATAACACAAGATCGATATTGGTCTCCATAACGACATACAAGTGTATCTGAAATGGAGCCATTGGCTACACCTAAACTATAGCCTACTGTAGTAGCCTATCAACACTAATTTCCTGTTAGAAATGATCACTTTTTTGAGAATAATCAGATCCTCCTGCGACAAAGCTGGTCAAATTAAGATCCCACATCTGTAAATTCATAAATCCACAAGGAGTTCAACTGAGGATTCTAAAGCATAGCACCACCTCAGGCAGGCCTGCCCACTACATTATGTTGCTCAGAACCCTGTTGGGCACCTCAGTGAATGACTTCTGATTCATCAGATATTTCCGATCTCTCTGACGCTTAGGGTAATCCATTGGAAGATATTACTATCTTTGGAAACAGAACAGAGTAGAAAATGCAGTGCGATCAATCTCACCTCTCCCTCGAACACCATCTGATAGCCCTCACGGTTCCTGATTTTAGTGTAGAGGTAATGCGAGAGGTCCAAGCACTTGTCGATGTGGTGTTCAAACCCTATTGTTCCCTGTTGGAGCGGAAATATACATAGAGAATTAATACAGTGAGGGAAAAAAGTATTTGATCCCCTGCTGATTTTGTATGTTTGCCCACTGACAAAGAAATGATCAGTCTATAATTTTAATGGTAGGTTTATTTGAACAGTGAGAGAAAGAATAACAACAAAAATCCAGAAAAACACATGTCAAAAATGTTATAAATTGATTTGCATTTTAATTAGGGAAATAAGTATTTGACCCCCTCTCAA
Organism: Coregonus lavaretus; assembly: GCF_964263955.1. Taxonomy (NCBI): domain Eukaryota; kingdom Metazoa; phylum Chordata; class Actinopteri; order Salmoniformes; family Salmonidae; genus Coregonus; species Coregonus lavaretus. The sequence goes on along the minus strand of NC_139992.1, from coordinate 67,760,925 downwards.
TCAGAAAGTTTTCTGGCTCCCAGGTGTCTTTTATACAGGTAATGAGCTAATCTCAGTTTGTTGCCTGTATAAAAGACACCTGTCCACAGAAGCAATCAATCAGATCCCAAACTCTCCACCATGGCCAAGACCAAAGAGCTCTCCAAGGATGTCAGGGACAAGATTGTAGACCTACACAAGGCTGAAATGGCCTACAAGACCATCGCCAAGCAGCTTGGTGAGAAGGTGACAACAGTTGTTGCGATTATTCGCAAATGGAAGAAACACAAAATAACTGTCAGTCAATCTCCCTCGGCCTGGGGCTCCATGCAAGATCTCACCTCGTGGAGTTGCAATGATCATGAGAACGGTGAGGAATCAGCCCAGAACTACACGGGAGTATCTTGTCAATGATCTCAAGGCAGCTGGGACCATAGTCACTAAGAAAACAATAATAAATAATTGTTTTCTTGGTGACTAAAAATAAATAATGTATGCACTCACTAACTGTAAGTCGCTCTGGATAAGAGCGTCTGCTAAATGACTAAAATGTAAAATGTAACACACTACGCTGTGAAGGACTGATATCCTGCAGTGCCCGCAAGGTCCCCCTGCTCAAGAAAGCACATATACAGGGCTGTCTGAAGTTTGCCAATGAACATCTGAATGATTCAGAGGATAACTGGGTGAAAGTGTTGTGGTCAGATGAGACCAAAATCGAGCTCTTTGGCATCAACTCAACTCGCCGTGTTTGGAGGAGGAGGAATGCTGCCTATGACCCCAAGAACACTATCCCCACCGTCAAACATGGAGGTGGAAACATTATGCTTTGGGGGGGGTTTTCTGCTAAGGGGACAGGACAACTTCACCGCATCAAAGGGACGATGGACGGGACCATGTACCGCCAAATCTTGGGTAAGAACCTCCTTCCCTCAGCCAGGGCATTGAAAATGGGTCGTGGATGGGTATTCCAGCATGACAATGACCCAAAACACACAGCCAAGGCAACAAAGGAGTGGCTCAAGAAGAAGCACATTAAGGTCCTGGAGTGGCCTAGCCAGTCTCCAGACCTTAATCCCATAGAAAATCTGTGGAGGGAGCTGAAGGTTCGAGTTGCCAAACGTCAGCCTCGAAACCTTAATGACTTGGAGAAGATCTGCAAAGAGGAGTGGGACAAAATCCCTCCTGAGATGTGTGCAAACCTGGTGGCCAACTACAAGAAACGTCTGACCTCTGTGATTGCCAACAAGGGTTTTGCCACCAAGTACTAAGTCATGTTTTGCAGAGGGGCCAGGTCTGTGCCCGAACAGTTTGAGCTTCTACTTCTAAAAATCCACCTTTCCAGAAATAATGCCGCTTGCTACAGACCCCCCTCAGCCCTGTGCTGTGCCCTGGACACCATATGTGAACTGATTGCCCCCCATCTATCCTCAGAGTTTGTACTGCTTGGTGACCTAAACTGGGATATGCTTAACACCCCGGCCAACCTACAATCTAAACTAGATGCCCTCATTCTCACACAAATTATCAACGAACCTACCAGGTACAACCCTAAATCTGTAAACATGGGCACCCTCATAGATATCATCCTGACAAATGTACCCTCTAAATACACCTCCGCTGTCTTCAACCAGGATCTCAGCGATCACTGCCTTATTGCCTGCGTCCGTAATGGGTCCGCGGTCAAACGACCACCCCTCATCACTGTCAAACGCTCCCTAAAACACTTTAGCGAGCATGCCTTTCTAATTGACCTGGCCCGGGTATCCTGGATAGATATTGACTTCATTCCATCAGTAGAGGATGCCTGGTTGTTCTTTAAAAGTGCTTTCCTCTCAATCTTAAATAAGCATGCCCCATTCAAAAAATTCAGAACTAAGAACAGATATAGCCCCTGGTTCTCCTCAGACTTGACTGCCCTTGACCACCACAAAAACATCCTGTGGCGTACTGCATTAGCATCGAACAGCCCCCGCGATATGCAACTTTTCAGGGAAGTCAGGAACCAATATACACAATCAGTTAGGAAAGCAAAGGCTAGCTTTTTCAGACAGAAATTTGCATCCTGTAGCACTAACTCCAAAAAGTTTTGGGATACTGTGAAGTCCATGGAAAATAAGAGCACCTCCTCCCAACTGCCCACTGCACTGAGGCTAGGAAACACTGTCACCACCGATAAATCTACAATAATCGAGAATTTCAACAAGCATTTTGCTACGGCTGGCCATGCTTTCCACCTGGCTACCACTACCCCGCCACCAGCTCTGCACACTCCGTTGCAACTTGCCCATGCCCCCCCGCTTCTCCTTCACACAAATTCAGACAGCTGATGTTCTGAAAGAGCTGAAAAATCTGGACCCCTACAAATCAGCTGGGCTAGACAATCTGGACCCTTTCTTTCTAAAATTAGCCGCCGAAATTGTCGCAACCCCTATTACTAGCCTGTTCAAGCTCTCTTTCGTAACGTCTGAGATCCCCAGAGATTGGAAAGTTGCCGCGGTCATCCCCCTCTTCAAAGGGGGTGACACTCTAGATCCAAACTGTTACAGACCTATATCCATCCTGCCCTGCCTTTCGAAAGTATTTGAAAGCCAAGTTAACAAACAGATCACCGATCATTTCGAATCCCACCGTACCTTCTCCGCTATGCAATCCGGTTTCCGAGCTGGTCATGGGTGCACCTCAGCCACGCTCAAGGTCCTAAATGATATTATAACCGCGATCGATAAAAGACAGTACTGCGTAGCCGTCTTCATCGACCTGGCCAAGGCTTTCGACTGTCAACCACCGCATTCTTATTGGCAGACTAAATAGCCTTGGTTTCTCTAATGACTGCCTCGCCTGGTTCACCAACTACTTCTCAGATAGAGTTCAATGTGTCAAATCGGAGGGCCTGTTGTCTGGACCTCTGGCCGTCTCTATGGGGGTGCCACAGGGTTCAATTCTCGGGCCGACTCTATTCTCTGTGTATATCAATGATGTCGCTCTTGCTGCTGGTGACGCTCGGATCCACCTCTATGCGGACGACACCATTTTGTATACATCTGGCCCTTCATTGGACACTGTGTTAACAAACCTCCGAACGAGCTTCAACGCCATACAACACTCCTTCTGTAGCCTCCAACTGCTCTTAAACACTAGTAAAACTAAATGCATGCTCTTCAACCGAACGCTGCTTGCACCCGACTATAATCACTACTCTCGGCGGGTCTGACCTAGAGTATGTGGACAACTACAAATACCTAGGTGTCTGGTTAGACTGTAAACTCTCCTTCCAGACTCACATTAAGCATCTCCAATCAAAAGTTAGATCTAGAATCGGCTTCCTATTTCACAACAAAGCCTCCTTCACTCATGCTGCCAAACATGCCCTCCTAAAACTGACTATCCTACCGATCCTTGATTTCGGCAATGTAATTTACAAAATAGCCTCCAACACTCTACTCAGCAAATTGGATGTAGTCTATCACAGTGCCATCCGTTTTGTCACCAAAGCCCCATATACTACCCACCATTGTGACCTGTACGCTCTTGTTGGCTGGCCCTCACTACATATTCGTCGCCAAACCCACTGGCTCCAGGTCATCTATAAATCACTGCTAGGCAAATCCCCGTCTTATCTTAGCTCACTGGTCACCATAGCAACACCCACCCGTAGTCTGCGCTCCAGCAGGTATATCTCACTGGTCATCCCCAAAGCCAACACCTCCTTTGGCCGCCATTCCTTCCAGTTCTCTGCTGCCAATGACTGGAACAAACTGCAAAAATCTCTGAAGCTGGAGACTCTTATCTCCCTCACTAACTTTAAGCATCAGTTGTCAGAGCAGCTTACCGATCACTGTACCTGTACACAGCCATTCTAAAATTAGCCCACCCAACTACCTCATCCCCATATTGTTATTTATTTTGCTAATTTGCACCCCAGTATCTTTATTTGCACATCATCTTTTGCACATCTATCATTCCAGTGTTAATACGAAATTGTAACTATTTTGCACTATGGCCTATTTATTGCCTTACCTCCACAATTTACTACATTCGCACACACTGTATATATATTTTCTGTTGTATTTTTGACTTTATGTTTTGTTTACCCCATATGTAACTCTGTGTTGTTGTTTTTATCGCACTGCTTTGCTTTATCTTGGCCAGGTCGCAGTTGTAAATGAGAACTTGTTCTCAACTGGCTTACCTGGTTAAATAAAGGTGAAATAAAAAATAAAAAATACTTACTTCCCTCATTAAAATGCAAATCAATTTATAACATTTTTGACATGCGTTTTTCTGGATTTTGTTGTTGTTATTCTGTCTCTCACTGTTCAAATAAACCTACCATTAATATTATAGACTGATCATGTCTTTGTCAGTGGGCAAATGTACAAAATCAGCAGGGGATCAAATACTTTTTTCCCTCACTGTATCAAACATTACTCTTTTTTTTGTTACATGATCCAAGATCAGCATCCAAGATCAATCCCTGTCATATGCTTTACATAATATAGCCGGATTTAGTATTAGAACAAAAGCTTGGGGAGATATGTGCACATACCTTTGCTTTCCACATGAGCCAGAATTTGAAGATATCTACGTGTCGTCCACACTGGATGGCCTTGTCCCCTGTGTCGTACGATACATCATACTGTTTGTCTGGTTGGAAGAGGTAGCCAGCACACATTGAGTTGCAGCCTGATAAAACTCCCTGTAAAGATCAATGGTGTGGTTAAAGGACAAAGGCGAGAGGCGAGAGGCAGATACTTAAAGTTCAATGGTGCCTTCAAACTGGGCTCTATTCATATGAATAGTATGCCAAATCTCTGTGACTTGTGACCTAACTTGAGTGTTTCATGGTATACACTAGCAGCGCGCATGCCCCGCCCACCTGAGGATCTGTCTTTTTCAGCCATCTATTTCCTGTGTTTGAGGGGTGCAAAATCCACTTGTCACTTAAATCTCGCTAGATAGATTGCTTTAATTTTACTCCTGCGACTGTTTCATACTCTTGCTTGTGCCTGTCATTTTTTCCCGTTAACATTACGACCGCTGAAATGTTTGTAATGACCTGTCAAACACACCCCGGTAATGGCTGAAATGGGCTCAATGGAATCTATAAGAACGCTGAAGCTTATTCGGGGTTTTAACGCACCGTCTCAACACTTACATCACAAGACAGAGAAGAACGATAACTTTATTTTGATGGGTTTTCATTTTTTGTGGAATTGAAAAAATGAATCATTTAACACAGTTGAAATGTTTACATATGAGAAAATGAACACTCAGATTATTGTGATATTATGTCTGATCTCGCAAACAATGTGAAGTATGTATATATATGTTTAATCTAGAGCTAAGTGTGTAGATTTTTTATCCGAGGGTATTCTGCTATGACACACAGAACGTGACAACATTAATTAATGAGGCAGTCTAGCCATGCAGGTATAGGGTAGACAGAGCAAGTGTTTGGTGGTTGCAGCCCTATTCCACCCCTTCATGTTAATGTATTCATATATGCAAGTACACCAGGTGTATTTACGCAAATGAGGCACATATATATATATATATATATATACACATATATGCATTCTATCAGGTATTAAAAAAATAATAATAATAAAGAAAATTATATGCGCATTCTAAGAAGAAAAAAACTGAAATTTTACAATAAATTGAATAGCTGAATTCCCAACAAAATCCCTGAACTCCATTCATTATTTGTCCGTGCCAGTAAAATGTTTTATGTGCTATAATTCAGTCAATATCTGAAAAAGTTTGAAGTATCTTCATCCATTGTCCAATTGTTACATTTATTACAATTTCGATGACCATTGCTAATCATACACCATAAGTGAAAACTCAGTCAGTATTGCTCTTACCCGCTCTCTGACCAGAATGGCAGAGCACTGCAGTGGCACACCCATCATCTTATGAGGGTTCCAGGTGACTGAGTTGGCCCTGTAAACATGGAACACCGGCTGTAAGACAGGCCACAGTCACCAATGTGTGTGTGTGAGACCATGGTAGGTTGTCAGGGCTGTAGCCTACCTTTCCACGCCACTCAGCTTGTGCCTGTGCTTCCTGGACATCAGTAGGCCTCCTCCCCATGCACCCTGAACAAAAACAACCGTTTGTTTTGAGGATAAGGATTAGACCTGAAAGTGGCTGATATGTTTAAACTAAAGCTTAGCCCACCATGAAAACGTATTGCAATCAACCCTGAAATGATCAACATCACAATAACCTTCCTGTATTCATAGTAGGAAGATGCACTTACATCCACATGTAGCCACATGTTGTATTTCTCGCAGATGTCTGCAATCTCATGGATGGGGTCGAACGCTCCATACACTGTGGAACCAGCTGTTGCATTCACGAACATTGGGACACAACCCTGCAAGCATAATCCATCAGAATGAATATGGGTTCTTATATTATTGCAGTGAATTGAAATGGTTGCATTCTTCAGTTTCGGTAATGTTTGACTGAAAATAAATAGGTTTGAGCAGACTTCACAGACATTTGACTATTTCTCTTGGCAAGCCTTTGTCACAGCAGAACTGCACACGCATTGCAGAGACCCTGCTATCACCTCCCTCCTCTAACGGAATTAGCTTCAGGAGACTGTGCTTTGGAACTAGTGGCAGTGAGTAAGATAATATTTTAGGAGGCATAAGCACTAACCCTAAAATGAAAGTAGACATGTTTTTGTTTTGTAAACAAGTAATGACCTGACTATTCAGGTAACGACTGGATTCATATTAGGCAGCTGGTCTCATAAGAATTCAGTTTCAGTGCAGAAACAAACAGAAGGTAATTAATGTCTTCAGCGGGAACGAATCCACAATTTCAAGTTGATTGTCTGACTGAAACTCACCCGCGCCTTGGCATCGATGACCTTGGCTTCCAAATCAGCAGGAATGACTCTCCCTCTAAAGAAGCAAACAGACAGTCAAAGGGATGTTTTCATTGGGTTGTTTGACAGTGCAGTGTATTGGACATGGATCCACAAACCTCTCATCTGTGTTCAACAGGATCAGGTTTTCTGTTCCAAAGCCCAGAGCAGCACTGGCTTTCTTTATAGAGTAGTGACTCTGTCAAAACACATGACCATGGCATCAGACTACTAGCCTATCAGCTGAGGTCTGAGATACAGTCAGCTGTACTGTCCAATTGTTTTATCAGTTTCAATGAGGGCCATATCGTAGCTTTGAATCAGGCATGCCATGAACTCTTTACACAGAATAGACAGGGTCAATTGAGTAGTGACACAATAAGTAACAGTAAGACTGTTTTGGTAATATAATGCTGTTTCTGAGACTGGAGACATATTGTGATGTGAAAATGCATGTTATAATCAGATGTTATGAGGAGACTGTATGTGGCTTACATGCTCTGAGGTGAAGAGCACCAGTCTGGGGGCAGCATTCATGCCTTTGGTCTTGACTTCAGGGAAGAACTTATAGCGGGCGGTCATCACACTGTACATGTTGGATATCGCTCCACCTGCACAGACAGTGCATACAATGTTTCACTTAACTGCATTTTATTATCTGAAGTTTTGCGTAAGGAATATTCATCTGTAACAGTAGGTTTATTCCCTTCTCAGATTCTCAAGGCATGGCCGAATTGACAACCGTTGATCAACATAGGCTTTGCACTCACCTGGTGAGAATATCCCATCGCCCTCTCCATCTGGCCAGCCAATGATCTCCCTCATCTTCTTCAGCGTCAGCTGTTCCATGAGCACAAAGACTGGAGCTATCTCATAGGTGAACCTGAAACAGAGCACCTGTCTCCAGTTACCCACTACCATTAGAAATCCATTCTATCATTGGTCTTGAACTCTCATATTGCCATTTGTTTCTCATATCTACATTGTCTATATTGACATAAGCAGAATCAGTGAAGGTAGGTGGCAGAATCCCAGGATAATGCATCACCATAGTGATAACAGCCAATCATTTTTTGTTTGCTGTGTTCTTGAATTGTCATTACATATGTTTCTTATAGTGTATATTAGCAGTGCCACATTGAAGCCAGAGAAAGCATGGAACATGCATACTGCTTTTAACGTAGCCACGTTTAAATGATAGCGCTGTCACATTGTATTAGGGATACAATTTGTTGCAGTGGAATGAGAGAGAACACGAATGTCACATAGGCGGAAGTCCATTAAGAATATGCCACCAAGAGGGAGCTCTTGTCTCTGAGTTAGCAAGAAGAAGAGGCTAGAAATTTGATGTAACACAATGAGAATGCCATTGCCTTTGTATCAGAGGTTTGTCTGGAGGCCAGCTTCCACTGAGTTTGTTTTTAATACAGACAGTATATTACACTCGAGGCCCATCTCTGAGAGTAATGATGGAAGAATGGTTGTTTCTCCTTTACAATAGGAATGATAGGATTACAGTCATGTTTATTCAATGCAATCACGATTACAAAATAAAGGATTGCTTCCATATCATTAGAACATGTTATAGAATTCCCTCCAGGGTAGTGCAATATCAATGTAGAATTAAATGGATGCCCAACCACAGTAGCTCATCCATCTTCACTATGTTCTGCCCAATGCTCTCCTAATTACACTGCCTGTCTATTCATGCAATGAAAGTCAATGCATTAGTGGGACAATACGGTGTATCACACTGTGCCATCCACACAGCACATATGTTTTATTTCTCTTGCTAGCATATCCAGTAACAATGTAAAAAAAAAAGCTAGGAGTTATGTCCCAAATGAATTTTCGCTTGCTCACTCATGTAGACTAATCCTGATAATAACCCTATGACATGATTGTCAACCAATTAGTGTCAATCAATAAATGTCAGGGGTAATGAATGATGATGGAGTAATTAGCTAATGCAAATATGTATGCAGTCAGAGCCCGACCTCTGATTCAATTCGTCTACAGTAGTGTTGCCATGTAGCACACGGGCTAACACTCTCACCAGAACACTCTTCAGCATCACATCAATGCGATGAGCTTGACAAACTAAAGACTCTTCAAAACATTGGGGGAAATCCTTTGGGGATTACAATAAATAAAAAGCTAAATCAGGAGAGGGTTGAACTTTTTATTAAGCCAGGGGCCAGGCATAATAAATGAATCCTTGGCATGAAGAGCCTCAGCGTTGGTGGTGAGCTTGTATTTATGTGCTGTTTTTAAATAAGAATGGCAATATCATGACCACACAGATGACTCTGGCTCTTACCACACAGATGACTCTGGCTCTTACCACACAGATGACTCTGGCTCTTACCACACAGATGACTCTGGCTCTTACCACACAGATGACTCTGGCTCTTACCACACAGATGACTCTGGCTCTTACCACACAGATGACTCTGGCTCTTACCACACAGATGACTCTGGCTCTTACCACACAGATGACTCTGGCTCTTACCACACAGAAATGCAATGTTTCATCAATGCTTAGGCTACAACATTTTTCATATCGTTTTTTTTGTTTTGTTATGATGATTTTACAATGCCCTGATGGGTTTTAGGCTGAGGTCGTAGACAATATCAGCATGTTACAGCAGCTGATACACTCTGGCCAGTACCTCAAATGACTCGGCAGCCTCAGCTGGTAATCTGTGTGTGAACCGGTCAACAATAGCCCATGGCCAATGAAGCATCAACGTTTATCCTGGACAAGCCCCTGGACACCTGGTGTATCATAATGCTGTCTCTTCCAGATTGCCCTTCCCACGGAAAAACATCACTATGTCTGTTGTTCACATTTCTGCTGCACATCTCAAGGGAGAATATCATTCTGTTGTTGTACCATTATCTCTGATCCAAAGAGTGTTACATAAAACAACCTTTTCCTGCAGGGCTGTATTATGACTACAGCCACAGTGTTTGTCGTCAACAATAATACAGCAAACAGATAACTAACTCACAACTCTCCTCTTCATGCTTGCCATGTCACATTTTACTTGCTTAAGTGGCAGCTTGGAGAGCATCCTCAGGATCCTTCATTTAGAAGCTCATCAAGGGCCCCAATTATGTCACTTCTACTGATCTTCATCTTCAACAAAAATCGTCTAAGGCCATTTGAAAAATGGTAGGAAATGTCATTTTTCTTCAGTGCCAGACTTACATCCACCCAAACGAAAACCACTCACTGCTAAATTAGATCTTTCAACCCCTTATCACAATCCCAGCCTAAATCGAGAGCTATGGAACTCTAACTAAGACCATGGGTTTGGCCTAATTGTCCACATGACATTTTGCACAAAATCGAGAGGACTTTAATAATTCATATACTGTACACATATTTACAATATTTGAGGATCCTTCGATTTTTGATTATAAACATATTTAAATGTATCATAAATGTGTAATAACTGGGGGAGATCAAGACCACTCACATGTTAGTGTTTGCAGTGGAGGTGAGCCATTCTCCTGCCAACCCAATGATGTCTAAGCCAGTGGATAGCTGATTGAAAAACCTGGGGTGACCTAGGAGGAAGACAACACCATTTGTCGTTAATACATTTCTCATGAAAGCTTCATAATTTAACTATGGGATTATCTGTAATCATTGTAGACAAATGGGAGATCTTGATTATGCTGAGGGTTAGCTCTGCATCATGCCTCCTCTGTCTTCACCTGTTCTCACGCCATACTTCAGGGTATCCCTGCAGTCCACCAGGATCTGCTCCAGGGACTCAGGCTGGTCGGACAGCTCCAGGTTGAAGCCCTCCATGCCCTCCAGTAGCTGGTGGGGGTGGTGGAAGTCCAGGACCTTGGTGGATCTGTCAAAGGTCTTCCGGACGTAGTTTGTGAGAATATCCACCACCTCCAGCAAGAACTGCATGGTTGGCTCCTCTCCATTTTTGGCTGGTAATAAATCTAGGGTGAGAAATTGAAGCACATCGATATTTTGTGTTTTTCTCATTTTCGAAAATAAATCAATCACTTTTTTTTTGCATCCTTCATCACTTAAGTGTGTTTTAAAGAGGTCACTTTCACAATATTCTGTAGAATTTATCATGACTTCGTTCTACTTCCCAACTCCTTGAAAACGATTTATTTGGGTTTCCTCTCTAAAGCTGGTGTAAATTGTATCAATTAGAAAGTCATTTTCAGCAACAAATGAATGACCCTTTAAGCTATTCCTCCAGTGAGTGTCCCTGAGTAACCTAGGCTATTTTACAGCTATTACAAATTGATCTAGAAGGTTATTATGGTAAAACAAATGGTGAATATTACATTTTTAATATACTTATTATTTTTCACAAAATGTGTTTTAAAAACTTCCCCTGATCTGTGATATTTCTATGTTATCTATTGCCCATAATGTCAAACATCACTGAGATTTAGACCGATTATAAAGATTTGATCAATTAGGCTAATCTTCGCATCAGTAAGATAATTAACATTTTCAAGTTGACTCATTTTCCATTTATTGTAAAAACAACTGCACAAAACGAACATTAACAAGATCCCTACATAATTTTGATAATTTTGACTGATAGACCTACATTTCCCATAATGGAAATAATTCAGCCAATTACCTCTTGCAAATAGATTGGAAAAGTCTGTCTCGGTGCGTCTGAAACGGGAATCCCTGTCGCTGTTATCAAGCAGGTCCTTAGACGATCTTTCCTTGAAGGAACTAATCTTCTCCTCGAGGTTGTTGTTCTTCTGCAAAAATCCTAAATTGTTGTGAGGGGCAGAGGATTCAAATGAGTGATTACTATCATCACTCCCAATCATTTTGATGACACCCTTTTTACACAAAACACATGCATAACTACTCTCACTGGTTGAGCTGACAATGCTGTGATGTAGGCTAGTTTTGAGGTAGCCTAATTCCCATCCTGTCCAGGGAAGCCTATTTATAAGAGGAAGAGTCAGTGGGAGGTTGAGCCCCGTGACATCAGCACGAAAATCCAGCCAAGCAAAAACAAATATCCGTAATTTAGTGTATGTACATTCGTATTAAGTCCCTCCAACAGATTCCACTTCAGTAAGCAGGGAAGAGCACACAATGAACCGATGTCATTAAAGCCTGAAGAGACACCTAATAGTTGGACTGGGCTGAGATGATATATGGGACATTTTATAGCCCGTCTGCTCATAGGCCTGTGGAGAACACCACATTAACTCAAATGTTATTTAGCCCTACCGATTTCTCCCAAACTAAATCTGATTTCTAGATTGGCCCTTCTAAAAATAACACATTTTCCAAATCTCCTGCTGAGATTATTAATAACAATAATAATTCCTGCAATGTGATCTTATTTATTATCTTATTTTACTATAAATAATGCAATATTTAAGATGAGATAGCTAGGCCTATAAGATGTGAAACCCAATTATATGCCATAGCCCACACCCTTTGGAGTAATAAATAAAAGTACATAAAAGTATATCAAAAGATGAAAGTTGGTTTTATTTCATGTTAATTCATTTTATTTAGTTTTTAATATAATGTATTTTATTATTTCACTTTCAGAAAAGGAGATGTTAGACTATAGTCTGAATAAGCTTGCTTCTGTCTCACGTGAAGTCATTTAAACCAACATTTCACTTGGTCAAGCAAGAGAGACAGGTTTTGATGTTTTTAGACCAATATCATTGCACTTAAAAAACAGAGATGAAACGTGCCATACAGGCCTATAGGTCTATAACCGGATAGTGAATCAGATAAAACCAAAACGTAACAATTGCGTCAACATCGCATTAAAACATCAAACTAGATTTGTATTTGCATTATGCCTATACTCTTGGGCATTGATTGGCCCTGATGGAACAATAACTGACTCAACGCTTGGCCATATCAGATAGGGCTAAGGCATTTTGCTTCCACTTAATCGGTTCGTATTGTGGAGCAGAAGACTGACTGACAGCACTATCTCGGTAGAACAGAACCTTGACGAATTGCGATTTCAGACGCGTCTCGTTCATCTTTTCTCTTCAGATGGGCTCTTATGATAAGGACCGATACCAACCATTCCACCAAATAGGATATAGCTTTAATGAATGACACCCGCTCAGTTATCAAACTATAGGCTACCGAGATATATTAAGAAAAAGACAAAGGTATGGCAAGCAAAAATAAAGACAGTAGGCTATCATACTTGTTGATTAGGCCTACTACAACTAATGTAGTCAAATCCACTGTATATGTTCATGTTTATTAGAAATTACCCCCCAAAATTGAAGGGGGTTGGATAACCTACAGTTGGCTAATTGTGTATTCCAAGGTCATTACACATCGGCAAACGTAGGACTTTATTTCTCAGGTACGCCATGGGAGGCGCAAGAGTACGATTTTATTAGGGCCTAAGAATTTAAAAATGGAATAGCTGGGTAAGAAAACACACACTCATATTGAAAACATATGCAAGACTAAAGAGCGCTCATATTCCATTTTGAGACGCCAATGTAGACCTTTCTATTTCTTTCTGGACCAATAGCTAGGCATGTGGTCTCTGCAGTTTTTCAAACTGCTTTTCATATTCATTAAAAACAAGTTTGTCACTATACATTCCGTGGTAATAATCATTATGGACATTATCATCCTTTCCGCATGAAAACCCACTCATGCGACAAGAGAAAACCTAAAGGGGCAGAAGGCCGAAACCACAGCCACCCAGGCTGCAGTCTTTGTGTTTCAGACCAACATAGCCCATATTCCTCAGATATGAGAATGGTCTGCTTGCTCAGCGTTGAGTAACATAAAATATGCAACATAGGCCTACATATGCAAACTATGATCTTTTTTTCTTGTGAAAAACTTAGGAACAATATAGCCTACACATGAAAATTAAATATTTAGTCCAAGAAAATACATGACATGAAAATAGCAAACTTACCACATATCTTCATTCCCAATTTTCTAGTACATCCATGAGCAACTCCACACCAAGCGTCATAGCCTAAAATAGTTTTGGAAAACTATTGACAGGGCCCATACATTAAGCCTCAAATGCATTATTTCTGCTAAAATAATTACAAACTCAAAGCGATGGATGGGGAAATGTTGAAACGTGTTGAAGCAGCAGACAATGTATAAGATTATATATTAATATTTAACAAATTATTCTTCTTTAGCCCAATGATATTACAATAACGGGGCATTTCAGATTTACAGTCGTCATTTAGCCGTTTGGGATTGTGCTAAGGAACTAATTGGGTGAGAAAATGCTGAAAATATCGGTATGCATCACCAGACATGAGGCAGTGATAAAGGGTTGAGCATTACACCGCTATTAAGGGCTTCCGCTTCCAGGGATTAAATTGGGGAGATGGTGTGTGTTTGTGGGAGCATAGTCTAGGTCTAGGAATTGAATAATTTTGTCAGAGGCCAGTGAAAGGGACAAGGGACAGATAGCTCCACACAGAATCCCATAATTCTGGACCAGAATCTACGCCAAGGTTTCACTCATGAAAGAAAACACAAAGGCAACAGAAATATCTTAAATATTACGTTTAGAATGCCAAATAGCCTAATTGGGCCAATTATGGGCGGAATAGGCTTGAGATCCACGTGCGTGATTCGGGTTTTCGCGTAAATCAAGCATTGATGTCAATAGAGACACAGACAAAATGTAAGTTCCAAATTTCTGCATGTAATACTGGCATGACGCCAGTCTAATGGTTTTGGCAAACCATCAAGCCAAGGAAGCGACAAAGCAAGCACAGTTTGGCAAGCAAATTCAGCAATGACTAAATCCCTTGAAAAACTTGAGGTGCAGTTTTGCTATTTGAATACATCTGAACTGACTTCATTTTAAATTGCGTAGCTTAATCGTTTACCTTTGCAAATGCATAATTGACACTGGGGTGTTGTCGATATCAAAATCAGAGCTTTATGATTGCCCAAGGAAAATGCCATTTATGGAAAACTTTGCAACAAAATTTGAATGTGCTTGGACGACTAATTGGGATGTAGGCTATGTGTTTTTCACCAATAGCTCTTGGATAATGAAGAGTATTGAGGTAGAGCAGGGCTACATCCCCGCTCAGCTGATGGAGGTTACAATAAGGCGCCTGAACACATGCCATTAGGGCCAATTTAAGACCAGTTTATACCTGGTGCTAACATGGGTCCTTTGTCCTGATCTTGTATACATTCTGCTTGTACCCACATTTCCAGTAATGTGTCTACACATGGTATTAAAATGTGTCTGTTATTTGCCCACTGTGTCTGCATCGTGACCAGATTTCCTGGTCCCTTCCTTCATGCAAATTATGCAGAATAATGATTTAAATGGTTTCTATGTCCAGATCTGTCTACACTTGTAAGATATTCAGACACAATGTGTGTCTGACTACCACCGGAGTTTGGCAGGATTATCTGATCACAATCAGATCACAATGTGTCTTTTGATTGTCTACACCTGTCTAAAAATGTGGGCACAACAATCAGAATGGGAAAGGATCAGGGCAAAGGACGCAAGTTAGAACCAGGTATAAACGGGGCTTTAGTGTGGCTACAATTAACGCTACTTCGCACATAATTACCCCCTAAACCTCACTCACTCTCACTTTCCAACCACGACGGAAGAAATCCACTGAAATAATATAACCTACTTCTTTCTGAAATGCAATAGTAATCTAATAAAAGCATAATAAATAATATTTTTCATTATTTAACTAAGCAAGTCAGTTAAGAACAAATTCTTATTTACAATGACGGCCTACACCGGCCAAACCCGGACGACCATTTGTGCGCCGCCCTATGGGACTCCCAATCACGGCCGGTTGTGATACAGCCTGGAATCGAACCAGGGGGTCTGTAGTGACGCCTCAAGCACTGAGATGCAGTGTCTTAGACCGCTGCGCCACTCGGGAGCCCAAATAACATAATAATAATATTTAAAGTAGGCTGTAATATTATTTTGAAAGATATAGTTACATTATTTGGCGATTTTCGTCTTTATCAATACCGACAGTTCGTGTTTTTAATTTTGACAGCAAGATTCGTCTATCAAGCATGATGCCGGGAGGTCCGCTGCGCATGCAATGCTGCGGTGATTTGTTGGGTGGCATTTAAAATGGTAGTCTACAGTTATTTTCCTCCATGGAAATGTTTAGTGCCATTGCTCACAAAGTAAATAGCACAATTGAAATAGCGTTTTATTTGTGATGGACCTACTTGTGCCTGGTGGTCGTAAATTTGTCGAGTTGGGATCGGGTTCCCCGCCAGAGGAGGAAGGTGCAGACGCCGCCATCACTCCTAAAATACAGTACAAAAGTCCTCACTCCAAAGCGCACTGTCAATTTCAGTGAAACCTCTCTTATTTTATCCAAGATGAAAAGTCCCATTAACTGTAAGGAGAGGAGAAAGAATAGCTGTCGGAGACATAAAATATAGGATATAGATAATGACATGCCTAACTATTTTAAATGTATCAATAGGATATTTTAAGATCGATTATTCATACAAACGCTGACAGAAATCCACAACTGCGAATAAACAAGGGTCATACAGACATGTCGAAGACATCGTCTGGCAGCCAGGGTAGATTTATTCTCAAACATCAATTAACAGGTTGGTTGAGGCTGCACATCATTTTTTTATCCTGATTCCATACAGATATGAAAGTAAAAACCTATGGCAAAATAACTTATTGGCTATATAACCTGATCTACTGTCAATGTGGATAATGAGGCATCACAGCAAGTGTCTTTGGTTTCAGAGAGGTTGATATTGATCTGCCTTTGATGAATAGGACTTGAAAAGTTTAAGCCTAAAACTAATTAAACATTGAATTAGCCTTGATAAATGATCAACTAAATGCCATAACAGTTCATCTGGTGATTTATCATATAGGCAAGTTAAGTGAACCGTCAAACCTCCGATAAATTAAGTATTCATTTGATAAATAAATAACCCAAAATAGTCTGTTAACAGAATTGATTGACAAACAGGATAGTGACTCCTTAATTAAGAGGATGATTTGTAAATATAATGATGACCCTGATCTAGGTCAATTTCAATTCAACAAAAACGCATGCCCATACAATAATAAACCGTCCGTCATAGCTCGATCAGCAAACAGACATATCAATTAATATGAATAGCATGTATTGTTCTCTGTATGTACCTTACAACACCTTGTGGAATAATTTAAAACACCTGTTAGAGCATCTCAAACGTCAATTTATCATAACGCTTCAATGAACAAAGAAGATTTAGCCTGCTCTTGTAAAATAATAATCCCCTGTTAAAAAGATGCTTACCGTGCTGAGGATGGGTACAGGTGACCAAGTAGTCCAAAAAAGAAACTATGCGAAGACGATCAAATAAAGTCCTTTGGCAACGCAACGTCTGGTGCGCTTTTGACACTAAGAAAAACAGGGTTTTGCATATCAATTGTCTACAAAATCCCATCCACGGTGACCTTTTCGGTGAAGTACGTTTGATTTGCTGATATTTAGAGCGTGCATTGCCTATTTATTCGTTACTACGCACGCATGAGTCACACCAATACCGTCTCTGGTGCTGCATATTTCCACCCAATATCGAACAGATCTGCTTTGTCTGCAAATTTACACTGAATCTTGTCGCTTTCAGCTATAACGTGACTTTTGGGAAGTGTTTGATTGCCTTTGAAGCTATATACCTCGATTTGGAATCCTGGTCACGAACATGGACTTAGAAAGTTTGATCCTATGAGCAGAGCAACACATTACGCCCATAAGGGATGAAGGAGGGGGGAGGAGAGAGGTCGTTGCCTTGTTCTTGAGAAATCCGAATAGTAGGCAACCATATTCAAAAGACCCATCTCCTTTTAGGTTATTGTTGATTTTCTTCTGTAACGGGTCAGGGAGCCTAGCGGTTAAGAGCGTTGGGCCAGTAACTGAAAGGTCGCTAGTTCGAAATCCCGAGCCGACTAAGTGAAAAATCTGTTGATGTGCCCTTGAGCAAGGAATTTAACCCTAAATGTCCCTCTGGATAAGTGCGTCTGCTAAATTACTGAAAAGTATGGGATTAGGATGTTTTGTTAATCTCAGTATGTATGGGTTCATCGGTTCCTCTATAGCCCTCAAACTCAACTCTGGACTTCAAAGCCAGTTCCACTGCGTTTTTTTATTGTTCCTCTCTAATCACGGACTGATTTAGACCTGGGACACCAGGTGTGTGCAATTAATTATCAGGCAGAACAGAAAACCAGTAGGCTCCGGACCTGGTAGGGTATGAGTTGAATGCTCCTGCTCTATAGGCTAGAAGCAATATGTTATCAATAATACAATTTAGAGACAATTAATGCCCAAAGCAATATTGTCTAAATCTTCTGATTTTCGCAATGATGATTGCGCAATATTTATATTTCCTTTATTAGCAGAAAAATTGAGAAATTCGAAGTCAGTGCGTAAGGTTTGTAATGAAATCCACAAGGTGGCAGTAAGGAATCATTAATGATTCCTCCCAGAACTCCGCACAAGTGAAGTGGGCAATTCCGCAAATACTTCACGAAGCTAATGATAAACCGAGACGTTAATCAGATGATTTGCTACATCATACCAAAGCTACATGGGTGAAACGGAACAAGAATAGGCCCTGTGCGCAAGAATAAGATTCAAGGGAACAAGCTATTCATATACAAAGACATTTAACGTCTGACCATTCAACATGTCTGAGTGAGACTGTATCTAGCATCATGTAACATAGCTCTTACTTAAGCGCACCTGACCTCAGCGGACCTTGGTAGGGGATGCTGTCTGTCTTTTACATTTTCAGCACCTCGGACGGCTCCAGCGCGTTCCAATTGAGTGGACGCTGCCAGACCTGTTAATGACATAGACATGCTGGCAACAGTCAAATGGTTAGGTGCAGCGTTACGATTTCACAAATAAATGACATATACCTGTTTTCAGAGCAGTGAAGACATTATTTTCCACTTTATTTACAGGTTTTGGGTGTCTTTTATTCAGATTGTGAGAGGCAACATAGGATACTGCCAATGTGATCCTGAATAGCCCAATGTAGGCTATCATGTTTGTGATTAATCTATTTTTATACTTACATTTTTTTTAAATACCACGTGGCAGTCGTTAAAAATCAGACGTCAGATGGTCATTGCCATCCATAGGAAAGTGAAGGATGAAAGTCCTCTTCATCGCGTCGCATAGAGTTGAGGAACATCAGTCTCCAGGAGATGGCGCTTCATCCTACCATTCAAATCAGACAAACCGTGAAACACTTTGAAACTACATTATGAGCATGGAGAGATTGCCCACAGAATGCAGAGGGAAACACAATTGTAAACCATTTAAGGAGAATGTGAGACTTGAAAAACACATCCAGGGTGTACTGTTCATAAATTAGGTTCTGTTCTTGATAATGTCATTACTTTCAAAAAGCTAGACTATCAGAGAGGAGGCTCGATGTTGATAACAAAAATGTTATGTTCCATTTCAGTTAGAGTGCAGTTGAATAATTAAAGAGGTGGGATGTCATGTGCTGGATCACCTGAGACAATCTTAGAGCCTGCATGGTCATACAGTCAAAAGACCACAACCTTGTACCTTTTCCATGCGTGGTTCATCTGAAGCGAAGCAGAATCATGCTGGTCTGGGTTAATAGGCCTACCATTACCTGGATGAAAGACCAATTGGCATTTTTTCTATTTTGTTGCCTTATAACCTGGAATAAAAAAATATTTTGGGGGGGGTTGTATCATTTGATTTACACAACATGCCTACCCCCCCCCCCCCCCCCCCCCCCAAGTCAATACTTTGTAGAGCCACCTCTTGCAGCATTTACAGCTGCAAGTCTCGTGGGGTATGTCTCTATAAGCTTGGCACATATAGCCACTCTGACTTTTGCCCATTCTTCAAGTCAAAACTGCTCCAGCTCCTTCAAGTTGGATGGGTTCTGCTGGTGTACAGCAATCTTTAAGTCATACTACAGATTCTCAATTGGATTGAGGTCTGGGCTTTGACTAGGCCATTCCAAGACACTCGAGTGTTGCTTTAGCAGTATGCTTAGGGTCATTGTCCTGCTGGAAGGTGAACCTCCGTCCCAGTCTCAAATCTCTGGAAGACTGAAACAGGTTTCCCTCAAGAATTTCCCTGTATTTAGCGCCATCCATCATTTCTTCAATTCTGACCAGTTTCCCAGTCCCTGCCGATGAAAAACATCTCCACAGCATGATGCTGCCACCACCATGCTTCACTTTGGGAATGGTGTTCTCAGGGTGATGAGAAGTGTTGGGTTTGCGCCAGACATAGCGTTTTCCTTGATGACCAAAAAGCTACATTTTAGTCTCATCTGACCAGAGTACCTTCTTCCATATGTTTGGGGAGTCTCCGACATGCCTTTTGGCGAACACCAAACGCGTTTGCTTGTTTTTTTCTTTAAGCAATGGCTTTTTTCTGGCCTCTTTTCCGTAAAGCCCAGCTCTGTGGAGTGTACGGCTTAAAGTGGTCCTATGGACAGATACTCCAATCTCCGCTGTGGAGCTTTGCAGCTCCTTCAGGGTTATCTTTGGTCTCTTCGCTGCCTCTCTGATTAATGCCCTCCTTGCCTGGTGGGCGGCCCTCTCTTGGCAGGTTTGTTGTGGTGCCATATTCTTTCCATTTTTTAATAATGGATTTAATGGTGCTCCGTGGGATGTTCAAAGTTTCTGATATTTTTTTATAACCCAACCCTGATCTGTACTTCTCCACAACTTTGTCCCTGACCTGTTTGGAGAGCTCCTTGGTCTTCATGGTGCTGCTTGCTTGGTGGTGCCCCTTGCTTAGTGGTGTTGCAGACTCTGGGGCCTTTCAGAACAGGTGTATATATACTGAGATCATGTGACACTTAGATTGCACACAGGTGGACTTTATTTAACTAATTATGTGACTTCTGAAGGTAATTGGTTGCACCAGATCTTATTTAGGGGCTTCATAGCAAAGGGGGTGAATACATATGCACGCATCACTTTTCCGTTATTTATTTTTTAGAATGTTTTGAAACAAGTTACTTCTTTCATTTCACTTCACCAATTTGGACTATTTTGTGTATGACATGAAATCCAAATAAAAATCAACTTAAATTACAGGTTGTAATGCAACAAAATAGGGAAAACGCCAAGCGGGATGAATACTTTTGCAAGGCACTGTAGCTACTAGAAGTGTTGGTGGAAGGCCTAGGGGCCACTCTTACCCCAGTGCCCTTGGGAAGGGATAGGGACACTTCCCTGTCAAGTGTGCTGTTTTTCAGTTGAGACACCCTGACTCGGTATGGTCACTCAAGACCTCATGGCTAAATCTAGCAGGGATGGGTTAACTCCGCTCTAGCTAAGGCTAATGTGAGCTGTGACTGTTTGTGATGAGATGCAAGACACATTTACCGAAAGGGCCACAATAAACACATTTGAATTATTTTCCCTACTTGAACCTCTTTTATGATGCACTTTTCACCTCTAGCCCAGTCACAGAGCCAGTTGGATATGTGGTTCTAGTGGGTTGAAACACATTGCACCATGCCACCTCTGCCCTCTTGAGTTTGTTAGAAATTGCGTAATTCAAATCTGGTATTAGAATAAGAAAAAACATAATCAAGAGATATTCAATCCAAGCTAAATTTATTATATGCAAAATGTATGTATGATAAGTATGATGGTTCGTATACGGGCTCACTGAAATACCACGCAGGGCAGACAGAGAACTGATCCATTGTTACAGGTTCTTCCTCAAATACTCTGACAGAGAGAGAGTTCCCACCTCTGCTGGCCAATCAGAGTAGAGACTTGAGCGTGGTTTAGACTTACTCAGCCTATCCGTTGGCGCACGGGTTGGTCCCAACCCCTCGGCGCTCCATTTGTTGCACACTGTTGCCAGGCATAAGTTTATCATAACAACCTGTGGAGTTAGCACTACCCATGTCCTTGGACGGTTCACAGATCACAAAGAAGCAGTGTTCGTATCTGTGAGAAATACAAGTCTTATCTATAAGAAATACAAGTTTTATCTCATCCTAGCCCCTAACGTTCCTCACATGAATCACAGCCTGTTATGTGAAACAATTTATATCAGTATAGTACAAACCCTCTATGCTTATCATTAATGCATTCCTTCTAAGCTATTCATCACATACAAATCCAATTATTAGAAAACAAATCCCAACAAGTTCTTCACTATTTCTGAATGTGGATGTAGGATCCCTCTCTCCCTTTCTTCTTCCTCTGAAGGAGCAGCTGTCAGAGGGCGTATCACTGGTGTCACAACAGTTTTCTGGATCATCTTCGCCACAGAAATCATTAGTCTTCTCCCTGCTAATGTGGCATCCTTTGACAATAGAAGGAGCCATAAACAACTTGGACGTATACTCTGATGTTGGCATAATGGTACATCCAAGCATTCACACAACTTTTCAAACCAGTGTCACAAAATGTGCTGTTTTGTGATACAACCATGATTTTCAAGGTTATATTTTATTCATAGGACTCTGAATGAGCAGGTATTTGTGAAGAACAAAACAACTGAATCCAACTAGGGTGAGGATCACCCAACCGCTGCCAGTCAGTTTGACAAAAAGGATATATACTTTTATCGATATATGTACCATGAAATTAATATGTGAGACAATGTCACGTACTGACCAGTTTTCTATATTCACAACTTTTTTCAGGAGATCCCTTTTCTCAAAATGGCATAAAATTCTCTCTTTATCATAACATTTTTTTTTTTAAATATCCTACTAGAATGTTAAAATCCAATTTAAGAATTTTGCACGGTTAAATACCCTGCACCCTTTTTTTCGTAAAAGCCAATTAAAATATGTAAAAACACAATCCTTTAATTAAAAAATTTAAATGACTCAAAAAAGCTAGTTAAAATCTGAGGAATTATGATCAAACAATGAAAAATACATCTTTATTTCTTTATTGAGTTCAAAGCAATTGGATAATGGGGTAAAGATTGAAAGAAGATCCTTAGGGGAAAAATAAGGCATTATCATGACACCCATGTGTTAGAACAAAAAAGGACCACATGTTCATGGTACTGAAGACATGGTCACTGACCTCTTGTACAGTAAATGGACTGATCTAATTCACCATTATACACTGAGTGTACAAAACATTAAGAACACCTTCCTAATATTGAGTAGCTTTCACCTGGATTCACCTGGTCAGTCTATGTCATGGAAAGAGCAGGTGTTCTTAATGTTTTGTACACTCAGTGTATATTGTATCAATGTATTACACATTGCCCATTAGTAATTCACTTAAATACCTGCAGTTGCAACCGTTGATCTCAGATATGCAGTTCTAAACTTGAAGGTTTTCTGCATTTTTGGTATTTGTAGACAGCTAGGCTAGATTAGTATACTTGTTTTGAAGGGAAACAGTGATAAGATGATTAAGTTAGTGGAATTAAATGAATCCCAAGTGGCTTACTGTGGTAGGTGTTTTATAAGACATTGCTACATTACACCTTAATAAGGACTACATTTCATGTTTATAAGCCTAACCAATGCTAAGTCAATAGTTATCAAGATACATGTTCAATAACATGCTGATTAAAGATAAGGGAGAAAGTGGGATCTATGTTTCCAATGCTCTATGGCTCTACAGTCTCGGCCCCTCTGGTGGGTTGTGGCAGAGATCCAGGTTGTTGCTGCATGACCCATTATATGTTTAAATCAATTCCAATACATTACACATCAACAGTCTTAATTTATGTTGTGTGGTGTGGTGGTGGTTACTGAAAACGAGCCAAGAGGGGTCATAGGCTTCGTAAATGTTCATAGTTACATGTTGAAATAGTTGGAAATTAAAAGTTGTTTATTTCTACCTTACCCTTGGCTAAACTTTCTGTCACAGAAGACTCATGGTGGGTACCTGTGCTACAAAGCTTTTCCAGTATGTCTATATGATAATATGAAAGGGTGGCATCCTCTTCTCTACAAAACAATTGCTCCCAACAGACTCAGAATTGCCCATAAGTATATGGTGTTCCTCTGTTTGATTCTGCTGCTGTCCTAATTAATCAGTCATGTTCAGAAGCAAATTCCACACTTAACTCCTCCCCCTAACCAGTCACTGTCTGTATATACAGTGGGGAAAAAAAGTATTTAGTCAGCCACCAATTGTGCAAGTTCTCCCACTTAAAAAGATGAGAGAGGCCTGTAATTTTCATCATAAGTACACGTCAACTATGACAGACAAAATGAGGAAAAAAATTCCAGAAAATCACATTGTAGGATTTTTAATGAATTTATTTGCAAATTATGGTGGAAAATAAGTATTTGGTCAATAACAAAAGTTTCTCAATACTTTGTTATATACCCTTTGTTGGCAATGACACAGGTCAAACGTTTTCTGTAAGTCTTCACAAGGTTTTCACACACTGTTGCTGGTATTTTGGCCCATTCCTCCATGCAGATCTCCTCTAGAGCAGTGGTGTTTTGGGGCTGTCGCTGGGCAACACAGACTTTCAACTCCCTCCAAAGATTTTCTATGGGGTTGAGATCTGGAGACTGGCTAGGCCACTCCAGGACCTTGAAATGCTTCTTACGAAGCCACTCCTTCGTTGCCCGGGCGGTGTGTTTGGGATCATTGTCATGCTGAAAGACCCAGCCACGTTTCATCTTCAATGCCCTTGCTGATGGATGGAGGTTTTCACTCAAAATCTCACGATACATGGCCCCATTCATTCTTTCCTTTACACGGATCAGTCGTCCTGGTCCCTTTGCAGAAAAACAGCCCCAAAGCATGATGTTTCCACCCCCATGCTTCACAGTAGGTATGGTGTTCTTTGGATGCAACTCAGCATTCTTTGTCCTCCAAACACGACGAGTTGAGTTTTTACCAAAAAGTTATATATTGGTTTCATCTGACCATATGACATTCTCCCAATCCTCTTCTGGATCATCCAAATGCACTCTAGCAAACTTCAGACGGGCCTGGACATGTACTGGCTTAAGCAGGGGGACACGTCTGGCACTGCAGGATTTGAGTCCCTGGCGGCGTAGTGTGTTACTGATGGTAGGCTTTGTTACTTTGGCCCCAGCTCTCTGCAGGTCATTCACTAGGTCCCCCCGTGTGGTTCTGGGATTTCTGCTCACCGTTCTTGTGATCAATTTGACCCCACGGGGTGAGATCTTGCGTGGAGCCCCAGATCGAGGGAGATTATCAGTGGTCTTGTATGTCTTCCATTCCCTAATAATTGCTCCCACAGTTGATTTCTTCAAACCAAGCTGCTTACCTATTGCAGATTCAGTCTTCCCAGCGTGGTGCAGGTCTACAATTTTGTTTCTGGTGTCCTTTGACAGCTCTTTGGTCTTGGCCATAGTGGAGTTTGGAGTGTGACTGTTTGAGGTTGTGGACAGGTGTCTTTTATACTGATAACAAGTTCAAACAGGTGCCATTAATACAGGTAACGAGTGGAGGACAGAGGAGCCTCTTAAAGAAGAAGTTACAGGTCTGTGAGAGCCAGAAATCTTGCTTGTTTGTAGGTGACCAAATACTTATTTTCCACCATAATTTGCAAATAAATTCATTAAAAATCCTACAATGTGATTTTCTGGATTTTTCTCTCTCAATTTGTCTGTCATAGTTGACGTGTACCTATGATGAAAATTACAGGCCTCTCTCATATTTTTAAGTGGGAGAACTTGCACAATTGGTGGCTGACTAAATACTTTTTTCCCCCACTGTAAACACACAGCATATACATCGACATCTACCTGTCACTCATGTCTTCCTGCCCGCCCCCTTCCCCATCACATCATCTCTCTGTTCTTTAGGTCAAAACAACTGGGAACTCAGAAAAAAACGAGCCCCGACTTGGAAAAATAGTTTTGAACGGTCATCCAACTCGGAATTCCAAGTCGGAAAGTCGGGCATCTTTCCAGAGCTCCGACTTTCCAACCTGAAGATCACCGACGTAATGATTTGACCTCGTTCTTTTACGAGTTCCCATTTGTCTTGAAAGCACCAATAGGAGGTATATTGCATCACCAACATGAGGAGACTCCAAGTGTCCACCATGCTCTGAGCTATCCCACCAATACCAAAGTTATTACTACCACTGGGACATCAGACACACACATAGTTACATAGGGTGAAGAACTTAGAAAATGTTGGGGTGTTTTGGAGACTCCACCAGTACTTCCTACTTCCCAGCCTATCACCAGGAGGCTGGCACAACTGATCTATTCCACCTCTAGCCATATGATGCCCATGGTCAGATCCCCAAGACCCCTTAACACGTCTGGCACTGCAGGATAAATCCAGGCTCTGTTGTAGCCGGCCGCGACCGGGAGACCCATGGGGCGGCGCACAATTGGCCCAGCGTCGTCCAGGGTAGGGGAGGGAATGGCCGGCAGGGATGTAGCTCAGTTGGTAGAGCATGGCGTTTGCAACGCCAGGGTTGTGGGTTCGATTCCCATGGGGGGCCAGTATGAAAAAAAAATTGAAAAAAAATGTATGCACTAACTGTAAGTCGCTCTGGATAAGAGCGTCTGCTAAATGACTAAAATGTAAAATGTTAACAAAACAAGATAATCAGCCTCTCTCTACCAAACCAATTTGTCCTAGATTATCACCCCCTAAATGCAATTTTACAAGTGGCTATGCAACGTTGTCAATTTATACCCCTATATCTCAGATGCTGTCAATAGATACAGAACGTCAAAGCAATCTGACCAACTGTACTATAATTTGATAAACATCGGTATTGGACGTTAATAGATCTATGGACAACCAGACACTCTATGAATATTCTATTCTAACAATTAAACTGAACTTACTGGAGTAACTAGGCTTTCTATTTACGGCCATGCATCCACCCCCCAACAGTCTCTATAATTCCACAGTTATTATAATCTTGGAAATGTAAAGCCAATCAGTGGCCAACAAAGCCTTTGTCTGCTATTAGAAGCCTCCATGGATGTTTTCAACGCATCCCTAGAAGTCATCGCTTCATAAGAGGATGATGAAATTTGAACCAAGACAAAGTTCAAATGGTGAAGACTCCTTCAATGATATCCCCCAGGGCCGGCCCTAGTCATAATCGACATGGGGCCCCCGACCCAAAAGTCCCAAAACAATGTTGTTGTTGTTTGTTTTTTTTGGTGGGGGGGGGGGGGGACTCAGACGGGGTCTTAACTTACTGTTGAACGTTAGAATAGTAGAATAAACAGGGTGCAATTTCGAAATTTGGTTGTGCATCAGCAGTTTTCCTCTTGCTAAGTCAGTCACTGAATTAATGTCAGCTAACAGTTTTGCTGAACTACAACATGGCGGCAGGTAGCTTAGTGGTTAAGAGCGTTGTACCAGTAACCGAAAAGTCGCTGGTTCTAATCCCCAAGCCGACTAGGTGAAAAATCTGTCGATGTGCCCTTGAGCAAGGCACTTAACCCTAATTGCTCCTGTAAGTCGCTCTGGATAAGAGCGTCTGCTAAATGACCAATTTTTTTTTTTTTTTTTTTTACAATTTTTTAGATTGGTAAATTAGTCTACCCAGCTATCTAAACTTGTAGCTCAGTTGGTAGAGCATGGTGCTTGCAACGCCAGGGTTGTGGGTTCGATTCCCACGGGGGGCCAGTATGAAAAATGTATGCATTCACTAACTGTAAGTCGCTCTGGATAAGAGTGTCTGCTAAATGACTAAAATGTAAATGTAATCATTACCGACTGGGCAAGAAGGGCACATGCCCAGGGCCCTGACCTCCAGGGGGCCCCCATTGATTTTGTTAGTCACTCTCACTCAGATATCATTAACATGGCATAAGTCATGGCAAAATGTGTAGAATTGAAGGAAATTAGCTTTAAAACTGCACACATTTCTCTACACCCAATGGCAAAATGTGTAGAATTGCAGGAAATTCACTTTCAAACATACATTTTTTCTCTCCGCCGTCAAGATGGGGGCCACTAAAATGTTTTGCCTGCTAGGTGGGGTGGCCCCCCAATCAGTGGTGTAGTGCCACATTTCTCTATCAAAGTTTGTAGCCTGCCGACAGATGTAGCCTCCTGAATATCATTGTAGAACAGGCCTATGCATAAAATGCATCATCCAATTGCAATTGCCTATGTCCACACATATTGTCTCAAGAAAATGTTATATATATTTTCTAATATCCTCAAACACCAAGTTAGGCATACCTAATTTCAAAATAGGCCATCATCACTGTCAATCGTGAATGATAATTCTTCACATTTTACTGGAGAAATGTCCAAACTGCATGCCAATCAGTTTCATGGGACTAAGCATTTAGATCTTCTTGAATGACTGTTTCACGAATTAAAGAAAATGGTGTTATCAAACTATTAACCTTTCTTGTACGCCTATTTTGTTTCAATCAAAGCATATATCCTGCCTAATGGCGCATGCTGTTGAGTTTTAGCCACATGAGGAAAAATCTTTGACTATTTAGCTTCAGATAAGAAATTACTCAGGAGGTGTTTTTGGTGTAACATATTATAGGCCTACTATGCTACAGTATTTGCTATTATATTTGGTTCTGTTATGTGAAATACTACTAACTCCTCCTTTTTCTCAATTTTCAAACAGAAATGGGGTGTGTCATACGTGCCGTGACCGACGTAGCTAGTTCGTTAGCTAAGCTAGCCACTTGTAGCTAGCCAGTAACTCCTCCAGTATGTGTTGACATCATTTCACAGGATTTGGTTTTGGAGGGAAGCTGTAGAAATTGGTAAGAAATGGCACTTCTGTAGCCAAATATCTTATTCATCCATTTAGTTTTTGTTTTTAAGCATTAAATGACCTGGTATGATGGTGCATTGACCCATTATACAGTTTAAAGCAGTTATTTTTGTGTTTTTCCCAAAAGTTGACTGTTAAAGTAACTGTCCAATGTTTCCATATTTCTATGAAATATGGCCTATAATGAACTACAATATGAGTGAAATAGTTTTCCTTCCAATTTTTTTATGAAGTATGTTAAAAAGCTGATTTTCTGTGTTGGAATGGTGTGGGTGTACCTCAACAACAGAATGGTGTGGGTGTATATTGCTGATTGGCCATCTCATCCTCGTCAGGTGGATGACAACATCCTCTATGAGGAAATAGCAAGTATTTTTAAACGATCTGTTTGAGATACAAGTTTAAGGTGGGTTTTTTTAAAGTGTTTTTTTCTATCCAATTTATGCTTTGGCCACAAATACGAGTATAGGATGAGTCAACAATTTTTTGGGGGTATGAGTTAACAGAATATGAACTTTTACAAGTGAGATTTTCACTGTACAGTTACTTTAAACTGCAACATTTTCTATCAGACTCATGACAAAATGTGTAGTATAGCATTAAAAAAAGGCACATTTTTCGCTCTGCCCCATGGCAAAAATGTGTTGAAATGCAGGAAGTTAGCTATTTTCTTTTAAAAAATCTGTTTCCCTAAAAAATATATGTATTTGTATTTTTGTTGAGGTTGGGGGCCTTCCACTTATACTGTGTTTTGAAAATACCCTCCATATACCCCTCAAGAGAGGAATAGTAAGTCATGTCAAAGGAAATGCGTTTTGAGGGAGGGCCCCCTAGACCCCCGTTTACTGTTCATCCTCCCCAATATCTCCAACACAATCTTGCCCTTGGTGAGAAGTGATCATCTTCTATTTGTAATAATAATAATAATAGTAAGTGATAAGTAGGACTATTAGGCGTATTCAACAGATACAGGGTACGTTTCTGTAAGCTAAGCAATCGGACAGTAGGGCAAGTTCAAGTGTATCGTACATGAGCCCCAAGTCCATAACAAACTGTTTTGAGGACAGCCGTTTTAGCAACCCCTGGTAGAGTTTCTGTCTGTGGCTGTTCTTGTTATGTTGGATTTGGCTCGCTCAAAGTGGTAAAGCCTCCAACCAACGGGCCTCTGCACACACCTTTACAGTTATTCATCATTCACGTCACAGCCAGAGAAAGAGAAGACAGGGAAGAAAACACAATTTACCTACCTATAGGCTGCTATAGCCTAGATATTTATTTTGTTTTTCATTCGTTTTCATGGAATTTGAGTGGTAACTAAATATACTTTATTTAGAATTTATCAGAATTAATTTTCAGAATTAAGCTCCTTGTATTCTCAAATTGAAAAAAGTGAGGGAGTGCCGCTCCCCCTCACTACAGCAGCACTACATCCCTGCCCCCAACTAAATCTCGCTTAGGGGCCCCCAAAAGGCTAGGGCCGGCCCTGGTCTCCCTGATGTATTTGGTTCACAATACCCCCTCCCTCCCCGCTTTTGTGTGATGAATGTACTGTAGATGACTATTGTTCGTCCGTGGAATGTGGAGAAGTCCTGTGGGAAAACTGGATGAAGCCCTCAAACTCATTAAGTGTTTAGATATGAATTTTCTCAAGTCCTGAGTTCTAAGGGCCCTATTCACTCAAATACTGGATTACTGGGTCTCAGGGACAGGCCAAGTTGAAAAAGCGCAATCTTCTTGTGCCGCAAAAATTCTCATTTGCATTCATGTGCACAAAATATCAATGTTTACAGCATGTTATAAATAGAAACACATTTAGACTGCATATTATTTCAAACATGCTCTGTAGCTGCAGGGGGAAATCTGGCAGTTTTCACTGCATTGGTTTTAGTAGGACCTTTTAGTCAGTTCTTATGACAGAGGTCCATTATGGTTCTCTTATGATGTTTCAGGGTTTATAGCTTGGAGCTGTGCATCACTGTTCTCAGAAGAGCCCTGCAATGGAAGGGTGATATCAGTCACTATACAACATGCACTTCAAACTACAGTGCGCACACTAGGGAGGGTATTCCTAAACCAATCACGTCTCATTTCCTCATCAATTTTCAAATAATTTACTGTATATTCAATTATATTTTTTCCATAGGGAGGAGAGTGACTGTGCAGAAATTCTGCATTTTGGGGCTAGTTGGCCTGTACCATACAGATGTAGGATGTTTAAAAAGGCTTTCTAAAGTTTGTAATTTCCACTTTAAAATTACAGACTTGATTTACCCTAACGAAAAATATATCAACCCCTACAAAAACATGCCATTAATTATAATCCACATAGTCATTCATATTTCCTGTTTCTGCAGGATTATTTTCCTGCTGTAGCAAACTCAAATTAAGATCCTACAAATAGGGGCCACAAGAACATTTCTAGTGCAATTAGAAATGTACGATAGGGGGCGCTCTTGCAAGGAAAACAAGTAACTTTTACTGCTCAGAAGTTTGATCTTTTGATGAATAGCTGGGGAGTTCTTTGATGTAGTCACGCATTTTCCTAAATTATAGCGCCCAGCGTAACATAAACTGAATTGAGGAATTTTAGTACAATATATAGCTAGATTTAAATTATAGTAAGACATGTCAGTGAATTGTAGTTTCAATTACCAGTGATAATGTTTATTAGTGACTAATTTAAGACTCTTTCCTGCTCTTACAGTATGCAACCATTCCTCATTTTGTTCTTAGTTTTTGGGACAATATTCTTGATTGTTTAGTAATACAGTACATACAGTATAAAACAATGTTTTATGTGGGACTTCCAAGTAAACTAGATTTTTTTCTCTAAAGAAATATATCACAGAACAAAAGCCTGAATTATAGTATGGTGCTTTGACAACTCTATTTTTAAAATCTAAAAACCCTTTTCAGATTGTACACTGTAAAATGACCAGTAAGTCATGTTGTTGGTGCACCACTCTAATACCATGTCTATTGTAGCCTAAGAATATACTGACTCCATTTACTCTACAGAGTAAAGTCTAATTAACTCATGTATCGTACATTCCTATATCATATCGTATGTTTACTTCACACAGTGTTTCTCATATACTTGGTCGGAAACCATTGGTGGATCACTGATCAACTCCTACTCACAGGAAAAGCACTGGAATTGGGCAATAATTACTCTGTTCATCTGGAGGGTCACAGGAAATGTAAAGACATGTTGGGTCACAACAGAAAAAAGTTAGGAAACCACTCTCTTTATACTTCTAAGATTATTGGAGCATTTTTTCTTGACATAATCAGTCACAAGAAGAAGCTGACTTTCTAAAATGGTTTGTGTGGGCTGAAAGCCATCAATGTTATTGAATAAAATGATGTTGATCAATGCATAACAATTATCCATACATTGGACCGCACACATCACATACTCAACACGATGTCAATTACCGGTTTTATTATCAGAAAATCCTAATTGAAGAGAAATATAATGGTTCTAAATGCTCTTTTGACTGTTGGAAATGCCAACACCTCTTGTCCCCATCAGGACCAAATCCTAATCATTGGTTTACCAACTTCTCGGTTACAGCTATGGCATACAACTTTTTCCTAGTATTAATACATTCTCACTCTGAGCAGCAGCAATGGGTGAATGGCTCAGACTATGGTCAACTGATGTGGATCAAAGCGCAAGTCCTTACACATAGTAATTATGTAGGAATCAAAATTATTTGAGATAATATGTTATTATGGAAAATTAAAAGAGACTAATTCTGACATGGGAAAATGTTCTACTTTTTATTCCCACACAGTATTTGGGTCATATCAACATTAGCATATCTTTTCAAGAGCATGCTAAAACACCCCACATAGAGCGAAAACTGACACTTTCATTCAACAAAAGCTATTAAATATTATTTACAAGAAAGTGAAATCTTCCACAAAGAAAATGATCAAAACACAAGCTGAAACTTGTCTTTCTTGATATGGTATAGACAGTGAACACCACCTGCTCATGGGGTATTATAGTACAGTTTCCAGGTTCCCAAGTTAACTTTATGAGACAGATGTCATATATACAAAAATGTGCTACACAGACCAGCAATGTTAGATAAATAATTGTTCTGTATGTAAGAAAAAAGAAGGAACCAAAAATAATAGAAATGTCACTTTGTACTTGAACTAAGTAAAGGACTTATATTGCACTAGTATAGGTCTAGCTTGATTACTAATCAACTTGACTCTAATGTAGGCTACTACATGTTCCTCAAATCTTCCCTTTTAACGTGATGATCAAGTGTCTTCTCATGACACTTAGATTTTTTGTTCTGGTGGGTTTTGACATGTTTTGCCAAATGATCACTCCTCATGAACCTCTTGCAACAATCTGGACAAACAAAACGCTTCTCCCCAGTATGAGTCCTCAGGTGTCTCTGAAGCTCATCAGACCTGGTGAAACTCTTGCCACAGAAAAGCCAGTTACAAATAAATGGACGCTCTCCCGAGTGCCACCTCAGGTGCGCTTTGAGATGGGAAGTTTTGCCATAAACTTTCCCGCAACCTGGTATGTGACAGATGTGTTGCTTTTTCTTGCCGGGCTCATCGCTTGAGGTGGAGGACTGACAGTTTGGACACCTGCATCTCCGGCATCTTCGGGCTGTTGCAAGGGGGGACTTGCTGTGAAGGAGAGCAGCGATTTGAGTCTGATACTGCGCAAAGTCTGTATGTCCCATTACCAAGCCCCTCTGCAGTTGGAATCGGTGGTGACCAAGGGATTGTGTGGTGATTGAGTGGTGACTGACGTGATTTCCCTGTTGGAGACTCCACCACGGAATATCCTCCCCTGGGTTAGGGGACAACTGTCTCTGTTGCTGGTGCACAAGGCCAGAGTGTCCCGTAACGAAACCTTGCATGGCAGTTGGCGCTGCATAAGTTACAGCAGGGACGTACGTGGGTGGGCAAGAGGACTGTAAAGACGGCATGGAGCAAGGTAACATCTTCACAGGAGAAAAGTCATAGGGATATGAGGGATCCGCTGGAGGGGTGAGCGGGAGCTCGTGGTGGGAAGTAAATGAGCTTTGGATGTGGAGTTGGGATTTAGATAGTCCAAATGTAGTATTGCTAGAGAGAGTGTTTTGAGGATTTCCCTCGTTACTCCAAGGATGAAAAATTCGCGACGGTGAGCCTAAAGTAGTATCATAAGGAACCTGGAGGAAATCTGCCGGACTTGATCCGTGGTGATGTCCAATCCGGTTACAAGTGGCAGCTAACAGCGCCAGTGGAGAATGCTTGCAGTTCTCTGGAGAAGAGTTCGGAGTACGGTCCTGTATAAGTAAAACAAATAATGATCAATTATGTGTTGACTTGGCGCTAAACTTGACTAAACTAAAGACTACAGAGTCGTAACTGTATAGAATCCAAGTTTGACAATTCGTGAACTAAAACGACATTGATTAGCCTAATATTAGTTTCAATGTACTCTCACTCCAGCAAAAGTAGCCATGCCTACAATATAAACATAAGAGTTGTAACATAATCATCCAAGCCTTTCATTTCGCCACATACAGTAAGTAATTCCTAGAGCCACATTTCAGTCATAATAGGATATTTTATAGATTAACCGGGTTATAATTGCCATTACACGCACACACGCGTGTAACTCACATTACGCGCACTCTAAACAATTATTTCAACTACCATATATGTACAATAATATTTTGGGGACAAATAAAAACATGAGAGCAAAAACTTTTGAACAAACCTGAAGAAAAGCCTGGAGTGTTTCATTCCGCAGTACAGCCACTGCTGCCATGGTAAACGTCCTCTTCCTTCTTGTTAAAAACAAATCACAATAAAACGAATTGAGATAAATGTAAAATCGTAAAAAATGTCTTGACGTGGTTAAGTCTTCACTCTCAATACTTCCTCTCCTCGAGATATCCTTGGACTATTTGGAGAGTGAGGGATCACTTCTTAGAATTTGATAAGGACTTTGGTGGGCCGCCAGCCAGTCAGAAATAAGATTTGTTACTTTGAGGTTTGCCGCTGCCCAATCATCAAAGAATAGCGGCTCTTTGAGAGGGGAAAGCAAATCCTTTGAATCCACAAAGCTCCTATGGTGTGTTTGTTGGTCTGGATAAAAGAGCTGATTATTAGGGGGGATGGGAAGGGAGGAGATAAAGGCGGGACAATTAATGAAGTAATCACTATGTGGGAAATGTATATACACAAATAATTGGATTTTCTTGATCAAAGACCCCCCTGCCGCCTGGAGACCCCGGTATTGGATGCTGTAGTCACTTGATCCTCTTTTTGTAATTAAGGATTTGTAGCAGGACCCTATGTGACAATGTGACATTGTTATCTCTGGAGATCTCCCGGTGAATAGCTATTTGATAACTTCAAGAGGAGTACCTAATGAGACCAAATCAAGTGACTCAACACAAAGTTAATGTTTCAAAATATAAATAAAATATTTTTATATTATAACAAACAGTTATGATGTTGATAACTTGTTTCCATGGAACTGTAATACTCTTGATAGTTTATCAAGCAATACATATCAACTGGCGGACCACTGTAAACATGTATTTGAACAAGATTACCGTGTATACCCTGACATGTTTACAGGCATGTCAATGTCATCGCTTCACTTCTTTCATTCTTTGATAGTTAACCCCATAAGCCCATAGTGGAGTCATTAGCGTTCTAGTGCTTAAAGTTACTTTTACCCACTGGTGGCAAAATGTACTGTCAGATAAGTTGAAAGTGATAGAAGCGGTAGCCTAACAACTATATCCCACATAGGCTATTTCCAGTAACTAATTGCATCTTCACTTAACGACCAGAGTATTTCTGCATGATTAACCATAACCTATTTAGATAGCCCTCCATTAATCCAGGTCAAATGTGGCAGATAGAGAAGATGATGTCTCTATTGTGTGTTTCCTAAAAAGTTGTACCAGTGCGAGAGGCCTGGGAGGATGGAGGAGTTTCCATCTGCAAGAAAGTGGAAACAATTTAGAAACTCCCCACCTGCATCTCTGCCTTGAGTTTGTTGGGCTTTCATGCAATTGGCCAAGCACGTAAGACCTCAGTGCGCTTCAGAATGACCGAAAGTGTAATGAATTAGACCTAAATAAAAACAAAAAACAAAACAGTTGTAGCCTAGTCATCTTCAACTGTAAAGCAATGGAGGTTTTCTACACTACCAGTCAAAAGTTTTAGAACACCTACTCATTTTTTTTTTTTACTCATTCAACACTTTTTTGGTTACTACATGATTCCATATGTGTTATTTCATAGTTTTGTTGTCTTCACTATTATTCTACAATGTAGAAAATAGTACAAATAAAGAAAAACCCTTGAATGAGTAGGTGTTCTAAAACTTTTGCCTGGTAGTGTATATCAACGCAGTGATCTTTATCAGGCTTCCCTGCAGAAACAATCACTGTCCTCTCAAATACTTTGGAGCGGCTGATTTTGAATTAGATCTGTTCCTTTGAAGGGATTAATGTTCCCGGTCCTCTCCCACGGCTCTATACAGTCATGAGGGAAAGGGGGAGTCCTGCTGGGCCGCGCAGCAACCCTGTTTCTCTCCAAAGCAATAGGCTGCTTGCTTGCCTGTGCCTCATATGGTCAATGAAGACCAAGTATCACAACATGTCAATAAGGATCTAATTTCCAATGTATGTTACTGCTGCATAATAAAGGTAGTGTATAGCAATCGTTATGCTCCAATAATCTCACCACTAATCCAGTGAGCTCTATGAAATACAAGAGGGACCGTATATGACTCGTGTTTGTTAGTATAAAGTTAGAACATGGCTGGAGGAATAGCAAAGCATTATTGTTTTTATAAACATTCCATTTACAAGATTCATCTATATCCAATTAGGACTAGAAATATACATTTGTATAACTATGAATATATCTTGTACTGTACATGTGACCTGAGTAGATGGTGTGTGGTAGGCTGACTGGCAGTTCAAACAACATTTTACATTTTAGTCATTTAGCAGACGCTCTTATCCAGAGCGACTTACTTGAGCAATTAGGGTTAAGTGCCTTGCTTAAGGGCACATCGACAGATTTTTCACCTAGTCTGCTCGGGGATTAGAACCAGCGACCTTTCGGTTATTGGCACAACGCTCTTACCCACTAAGCTACCTGCTTTGAGTAATGTTGTGTGATTGTTTGATTTATTTTACTCACTTTATTAGAATGTTATAAAACAATGTTGATACAAAGAAAGACAGTGAAAACAGGTAAATGGTAAAAGCAGTATGCTGCAAGTGAACCAAAAAATACCAACCTGCATGTACCACTGACTACAACTCTGATCCCACATGGGGTGAATGACAATTCTACAATAAACTGCTGTTTGACATTATACTGTATAGAGTGGAATACATGGATATAAAAAATAACAGCAATTCAAGCCATTCCAACAAAGGTGCCTTATAAACCATTTATCATTACTAGTATGATAAGCCATGCTATTTACACTTTTATATATACTGAACAAAAATATAAATGCAACATGTAAAGTGCTGGTCCCATGTTTCATGAACTGAAATAAAAGATCCCAGAAATGTTCCATATGCACAAAAAGCTTATTTCTCTCAAATGTTGTGCACAAATGTGTTTACACCCCTTTTAGTGAGCATTTCTCCTTTGCCAAGATAATCCATCCACCTGACAGGTGTGGCATATCAAGAAGCTGATTAAAAACCATTATCATTACACAGGTGCACCTTGTGCTGGGGACAATAAAAGGCCACTCTAAAATGTGCAGTTTTGTGGGGAAAAACTCATTCTGATTGGCTTGGCCTGGCTCCCCAGTGTGTGGGCCTGGCTCCCAAATGGGTGGGCCTATGCCCTCCCAGGCCCACTGATGGCTGCGCCTCTGCCCAGTCATGTGAAATCCATAGATTAGGGCCTATTTTATTTATTTCAATTGACTGATTTCCTTATATGAACTGTAACTCAGTAAAATTGTTGAAATTGTTGCATGGTGCGTTTATATTTTTGTTCAGTATACATTTTATGTTTTTGGATAAGTGATATCAATGAAGACTATTGATCATAGCCTTCTCAATCACTTTGCTTGGAAAAATAATAGTGCTAATCAAAATAATGAGACGTAAACATGTTATCACTAACTAGTATAAAATAAAAGCTTTTCCATCCACTTACACGAACATTTATAATAACCTGGTCAATACAATATACAGCACAATTCAAGTCTGACCATCAAAATATACAGTTATTTTTGGTTGAGGTCGGGGTCAAAGAAGGCAATCTGTAAAACAAAGAGAGACAAAGTCCATTTATAATATGTCATACATTCCTTTTGTATTACTTTAACATACAGTGCATTCGGAAAGTATTCAGACCCCTTGACTTTTCTCACATTTTGTTACGTTACTGCCTTATTCTAAAATGGATTAAATAAATACAAATCCTCATCAATCTACACACAATACCCCATGATGAAAAAGCGAAAACAGAAATACCTTATTTATATATACAGAAGAAGTTTGGAACCACCAAGACTCTTCCTAGAGCTGGCCACCCGGCCAAACTGAGCAATCGGGGGAGAAGGGCCTTGGTCAGGGAGGTGACCAAGAACCCGATGGTCACTCTGACAGAGCTCCAGAGTTCCTCTGTGGAGATGGGAGAATCTTCCAGAAGGACAACCATCTCTGCAGAACTCCACCAATCAGGCCTTTATGGTAGAGTGGCCAGACTGAAGCCACTCATCAGTAAAAGCCACATGACAGCCCGCTTGGAGTTTGCTAAAAGGCACCTAAAGATTCTCAGACCATGAGAAACAAGATTCTCTGGTCTGATGAAACCAAGATTGAACTCTTTGGCCTGAATGCCAAGCGTCACGTCTGGAGGAAACCTAGCACGATCCCAACGGTGAAGCATGGTGGTGGCAGCATCATGCTGTGGGGATGTTTTTCAGCGGCAGGGACTGAGAGACTAGTCAGGATCGAGGGAAAGATGAACGGAGCAAAGTAGAGAGATCCTTGATGAAAACCTGCTCCAGAGCGCTCAGGACCTCAGAATGGGGCGAAGGTTTACCTTCCAACAGGACAACGACCCTAAGCACACAGCCAAGACAACGCAGGAGTGGCTTTAGGACAAGTCTCTGAATGTCCTTGAGTGGCCCAGCCAGAGCCCGGACTTGAACCCGGTCGAACATCCCTGGAGAGACCTGAAAATAGCTGTGCAGCAACGCTCCCCATCCAACCTGACAGAGCTTGAGAGGATCTGCAGAGAATAATGGGAGAAACTCCCCAAATACAGGTGTGCCAAGCGTGTAGCATCATACCCAAGAAGACTTAAGGCTGTAATCGCTGCCAAAGGTGCTTTAACAAAGTACTGAGTAAAGGATCTGAATACTTATGTAAATGTGATATTTCCGTTGAGCAGGGGGGGGGGGGGGGGTATTGTATATAGATTAGCTAAATTGTCTAAAAACCTGTTTTTGCTTTGTCATTATGGGGTATTGTGTGTAGATTGATGAGGGAATAAAACGGTTTAATCCATTTTAGAATAAGTCAAGGGGTTTGAATACTTTCCGAATGCACTGTAGTTGACTTCAAGTCCAGAGAATGAAGAAATGGAAATTAAACACTGAAATGCGGAGGATAACATGTCTCCATTTCCAGGCACAATGGCTTCTCCATCTATATAAACATCATTTTACTATTTACGTGCATTAATATGGCATGTTTCACATTTCAGTAGCAATTATTTCCCAGAAAATTGCATATACTGTCTGTTGAGTAAGTGAAAGTGGCGTTGCATCCGGTCTTATAACATTAAATACATTGACAGTGAGAAGTGCAGCTTTGAGGTAGTTGGGGGGCAATGCCACAACATGAACCCCTTTTTAACTTTTCATATTCTCTGGACAGTTGGAGAGAAAGCAGGTTCCACATCTGTCTCACACAAGAGACATGAGAGAGGGAGAGAGAGAGGGGGGCTGAGTGAGAGAGGGAGTGGGGGAGAGGGAGAGAGAGAGGCGCTCGAGGCTACTGGGTACTTGAGCCGCTATAATGGTGTCTCTCCTATGACAAAACATCTGTGAATTTCCTCAGTGATCTACAAGAAAGTATAACTCAGAGCAGTCACTCAGTAGACCTTTGAAGTTGCTCTCTGACAGAAAGCTGCCATTGTTCACAGCCACAACATAAAAGAGCTCCAACTTTGGTCTCACTAATTTTCAAGATTTTCCCTGCAATGCGATAAAACAATTTTTTCTCCCACAACCTATGAAGGAGGGGATCTCTGCATATTCAAGAGCAAAGGTCATTTCACCTTCTCTCAGCCCACCCTGTGTGTGGTAATCCTGCCCTCCCACAATAATTCTCAGCATCAAAACCTGCTCTGCCAGGAAAGATGAGAAACTGACATATCATATCAAGTAATTACGCTGTGGGAGATGCCAGCCAGGGACAAAAGCACCTCTCGCAGACTAACTAACTGTATGTGAAAGTTCTCACTACTCAGGTTCTCTTATTTACATATACTGTGTTATACTGTACACTACATGACCAAAAGTATGTGGACACCTGCTCGTCGAACATCTCATTCCAAGATCATGGGCATTAATATAGAGTTGGTCCCTCTTTGCTGCTCTAACAGCCTCCACTCTTCTGGGAAGGCTTTCCACTAGATGTTGGAACATTGCTATGGGGACTTGCTTCCATTCAGCCACAAGAGCATTAGTGAGGTC
This sequence comes from Coregonus lavaretus, assembly GCF_964263955.1. Taxonomy (NCBI): domain Eukaryota; kingdom Metazoa; phylum Chordata; class Actinopteri; order Salmoniformes; family Salmonidae; genus Coregonus; species Coregonus lavaretus. Next base: position 67,720,582 of record NC_139992.1, on the reverse strand, counting down.
GGGCACTGGTTGGGCGATAAGGCCTGGCTCGCAGTCGGTGTTCCAATTCATCCCAAAGGTGTTCAATGGGATTGAAGTCAGGGCTCTGTGCAGGCCAGTCAAGTTCTTCCACACCGATCTCGACAAACCATTTCTGCATGGACCTCGCTTTGTGCACGGGGGCATTGTCATGCTGAAACAGTTAAGGGCCTTTCCCGAACTGTTGCCACAAAGTTTGAAGCACAGAATCGTCTAGAATGTAATTGTATGCTGTAGCATTAAGATTTCCCTTCACTGGAACTAAGTGGCCTAGCCTGAACCATGAAAAACAGCTCCATACCATTATTCCTCCCCCACCAAACTTTACAGTTGGCACTATGCATTGGGGCAGGTAGCGTTCTCCTGGCATCCCCCAAACCCAGATTTGTCAGTCGGACTGCCAGATGGTGAAGCATGATTCATCAATCCAGAGAACGCGTTTCCACTGCTCCAGAGTCCAACGGGGGGCGAACTTTACACCACTCCAGCCGACACTTGGCATTGCGCATGGTAATCTTAGGCTTGTGTGCGGCTGCTCGGCCATGGAAACCCATTTCATGAAGCTCCCGACGAACAGTTCTTGTGCTGACGTTGTTTCCAAAGGCAGTTTGGAACTCGGTAGTGAGTGTTGCAACCGAGGACAGACAATTTTTACGCGCTACGTGCTTCAGCGGTCCCGTTCTGTGAGCTTGTGTGGCCTACCACTTCGCAGCTGAGCCGTTGTTGCTCCTAGAAGTTTGACCGGGAGAGCTCTAGCAGGGCCCGAAATTTGAAAAACTGACTTGTTGGAAAGGTGGCATCCTCTGACGGTGCCACGTTGAAAGTCACAGTGCTCTTCAGTAAGGTCATTCTACTGCCAATGTTTGTCTATGGGGATTGCATGGCTGTGTGCTCAATTTTATACACCTATCAGTAATGGGTGTGGCTGAAATAGCCGAATCCATTAATTTAAAGGGGTGTCCACAGACTTTTATATAGTGTATCTTGTTTCATAAGAAGTATACATGTATAATTGAAAGAGGCCTACATTTCAACTAGTCATGTCATGGATGCATGTTAGGGGACTGTGCCGTACAGTAAACAAGGTTGTTCTAGGTGATATGATCCTGTTCCTCTTAGCAGTGGAAGAAAGACAGAGAGACAGATTTCCCTTTTTAGCCTCCCAAACTACAGCAAGGCCACACTGATTCTCACACTGTTACCCGCCCAGCGTTTATTCTATGGCAGCTGGTCCCACCATCTGGGCGAGCAGTGCCGAGGCAAAACAGAACAGGTTACACCTTTTACCGTGCCAAGTCTGCTAGTGCCCCGTTCAGTCCACAAACTGAGAGAGGCTAATCATAATTTCACGCTCTGATTTGTCAAACCTCATTCCAACACCAGAGGCACTAAACTTTTTAGCTAAACAAATTTCGTAGGACACAGGATGAATGTTGTTTCCTTATGCTGTTTTGTATCTACTCTTTTGCTAGCTTAATATGTTATTGCATGGGTAAGTG